>NC_134856.1:141432488-142632488 GCF_049852395.1 Peromyscus maniculatus bairdii | reverse complement strand
TTCAGGGCGGAGTGTTCCTAAGTCTCTCACTCTCTGGGGTTGGAGATTTAGCTCAGTGGTAGAGTGCTTGCCTAGCAAGCGCAAGACCCTGGGTTTGGTCCTCACCTCCAGGAAAAAAAAGGTACTGATCTACAAGTATAGCAGAATATCATTAGGAGTCATCTAGATAAATGTGCAAACTGTTTATGAATAATGGTCTAGACACATTGTGTTTTCTAAAAAAAATGACAAAACGACTTCCTAGCTCATGAACAATTTGTTGTTGTCATCAGTATTTCTATATATTTTATTGCATGAATATAATATTCTGTAATGTAAATGTCTCAAGCATTTAACATGAAAACTGTTTTTATTCTTACACTTTTATAAATAAATATGCCTTAAGACATCTGTATATACAAAAAAGGAGTCATTTTATAACTACATTTTTTTAAAGACCAGTAGTATTTGGTGTTATCTAGGTCCCTGAACTATTTAGTATATCAGGTTCTTGATTATCCAAGCAGTGTTGGGTATGGGTTCCATCTGGTGCAGAGTGCCTTAAGTCAAATCAGTTATTGATTGGTTACTTATACAAGCTTTGTGCCATCCTTTCCCTAGCATACCTTGCTTGCAGTACATCATTGTAGATAAAGGGTTTATGTCTGGCTTGTGATTATATTTCCTGTTTGAGAGAGGGCAGAATTTGTTCCTGTACCAAGATGCTAAAATGCAGGGGAGAAGGCTTTCTCTAGGTACCTGCTAGACTTCTCCATGTTCAATGAGATCTATGAGTGTTGTCTTCAGCAAAGTGTCCTTGCTGTCAGTTTGTGGAGAGCAGTTTATAGTCTTGGCAACAGCTTCGGTTCTTTGGGGGATTCCTGTGAGATGCTTTTTTTCAAAAACTCAATTAGATGTACCCTAATCCCAATACTTGTTTGGTGACAAGAGGTAGCCAGTTGTGACTGTGTCCCCAATTATTTGGTGATTTCATTTATATTGCCTTCATATATGTATGTATTCTAAAAAGTTTCTACTGTATTAGGTTGTGGAAGGGTTTCTTATCACCTTCTTTTCTGAGTCAGGAATACAGGAATTTCTTGAGTAGGGGGAATTTTTAAATTGCTGTAGGTCAGGATTCATGTCTGAGTATTTCTCACTAGGTGGCACCATTTGGTAAGAGGAAGACAAACTACATGTTTTGTAACATTTGTAGATCTTACCATTGAATCTTCTTTATACTAATTTCATTTGAAATACCCATGGAGGTCAGGTAATTAGTAATAGGCGGTGTGTGTGCGAGGCTTTGAAGAGACGGGATACAGAATACAGTTGTGCAAAACATTAAAGGGAAACAATTGGAGAGAGAAGGTTTAAATGATGATTGGAGATTTGAGGGCAAGAGGGAGGAGAGAGGGATAAATAACACCGAAAACATTTTGAAAATGTCACATGGAAACTTATATACTGCTGTACAAACTTCCTAAAAGACTGCACACACATGTCCTATTTCTGTAGCCACAATTTACTTGAGCCACAGAGCATGGATGTACTAACCCAGTACTGACCTGGAAGTGTCCTCCTACTGTCTAACTTTCATCGTGCAGGAAGGTGCTGTGCACAATACTGGAGGTGAAAAGCAATCACCACTCTTACTAAGCTGTGAGGCTTGTGAGCTGCTATGTATTTCGTCCTGACAGGACATGCTGGCCAGGGGTGCAATAGTGTCATGAACATTACTGAAGTTACCAATCAACTCATGATTGGATTTCAGTGATGCTCCACAGGAGAGACAGCAAACCTGGACCACTGTTGGACAAAGAATCTGTGGCTAAAAATGTCATAGACTCTAGCAAAAGAACCTGCTGCTCTTATTCTACCAAGTGAACATAATATTAAACTGATTCCTATAAGATGCTTACACATATAGGTTAACCCATCTCTCAACCATCTTCAGAGAAGTTTCTATTTGCAGTAGAATTTATTAACCAGAGATCCAAAACTCATTAAGGTATGGAGAATAAGAAATGAAGACTTCTCAGAGCTAAATGGGACATCTATGTCCACATTCACTTCTCTCAAGCCTCAAGCAAGGATTATGGTTGATTCCCCTTCTAATTCTATGTCTTTTCTCCCAAGATTCCTCTCAATGTTGGAGGACACTGCTGCTAAACTCAGAGCTTATATTGTAGTTTTTAGGCTTTAGGTTGTCTCTCATCTCAAAGAAGAATTGGACAGGATTTCAGAATCTCTGATACTTCACTTCTTGTTTTCAAAGCAGCTCTGATTAGAGGATGTTGTCATAATTAAGCATCAAATCTTGAAGCACTTTCATCACTCCCAGGGGATATTCAGGTCATGCACAAGTTAAGAAGACCAAAACAAATTGGTTTTAGGCACTTGAAGCTCTAACCTGCTTCAATTCCTGAAGAGGAAAACTCGTGCAGAACCTGGAGGTAACTTGGAGGCTTAATTCCCACATGCAAAGTAGCAACAAACATGACAGAGATCAATAGAAAGTTTCCTCCTTTAATGTCCATGACATATGTCCACTGTTTATTGGAATTTCCTTTTAGACAATTAGTAGTCCCCTTTACATGTCTCCCCAAGACCCAATACCAGTAAGCATAGGTAGTCTAGTGGCTGCATGAACATGCTCATGTATAACTTCTAGAAGAGCTATGAGAGTCCATTTCAACATAAGAATAGTATGTGTCCTTCAGATAAAAGGCTCCATGCCACCTCTCATGGTTTGAATGAATATGTCCATAAGTTTTGGGCATTTGAATACTTGGTCCCCAGCTGCTGGTTATTAGGGAGAATAAGGAACTGTGGCATGCTGGAGAAAGTCTATTTCTGAGGATGCTTTAAATGTTTAAAAGACTCCATTTGGGTGGTCCGTCTCTGCTTCTGGTTCATGATTTGAGATGTAAGGTCTCAGCTTTGCCCCAGCACATGCTTCCTCTGCTCTGCCACCATGAACTCTAACACTCTGGAACTGTAAGCCCCAAACTCTTCCTTCTATAAGTTGCCATGACATATTTTCAGTGGAACAAAAAATAACTAATACATTCCGTAGATTGTGATAGCCTTACATTCTAGCCAAGATTGACATGAAGACCATAGCCCCTTAGAATTATTCAGAGTGTGGTTAAGAAAGCACTGATTTCTTTTTTATTTCTCTATAAATAAGTATTAACTACAATCCTTACTGTAGTCATCAGATTTTTATGCTTTTTAAATTTAATTACCATGGGCAAAGTCAGAAAAGATAATCAAATTTATATACCAGCATTTACATCAACTTAAATATTATGACCACAGACTGACAAGGAAGAGAAAGCACATGTAGTATAATTACATTTTACTAGAGGGCAATCCAGTATTTGTTGCTTAATAATAAATCACCTTGTTAATTAATTGGGGGGATTATTGGAAATAAAACTCAAGGAGGATATTTACATTTCTACACACAAGTAAAGAACTCATGCCACCTGAGTTGTGGGATGCTTATACTTAGCTGAAAAATTATCAAAAGATCTGATACAACAGCACATATGGCACACTCAAAGCAAAACTGGACTAAGCATTTTTATGACTCTTTAAAAAGAATTTCTCTCTACACTGGTGTGTTACACAGACCAAGGTGGAATCCTGTGGTAAGGGATGTTGGCTATTGTGATAAATCTCATACCTCTATCTGTGTGTGATCAAGAAAGAGACAGGAGGGAGAAAATTAACCATGTGTAAAGAAGGAAACTCATGAGATTTGGGCCTTTTTAATGCATAAGGGCAGGACATTGAGGTCCCTGAGCTTTCTGGCATCAAAGAGTATCTTGGTTGCCCATACAGGTGAAAGGCTTCTTCACAGCCAGGGCTCCTAGGCAGCAGTGATGCACCATTGGCACCAAGGTGCTCAGGTAGTCTGGCTAGGCTGTTAGATGGTGGGGGATATTCCTTGTGACTGCTCAATGAACAAGTGCTATATTTTGGAAAATATTTCTGATAGTTAATATTTCATTGTCATTTCAATAAACAAAAGTATAGAAATGAAAGTGTGTACGGAGATTGTTCAGTAGAATGAGGAAAGATTCAAAGCTTATGACACCCTGAACTGTAGTTAGCAGTATTTGGGTTGCTTTGACTCAGCAGGCCTGGAGTGTCCCTTGTCCAAATGGTTCTTTTCCTGTTTAGTAGCATTTTTATTTTAATTGTGTAGGTCTCTTAAAGGTCAATGAAAAGCTCACCATAGGGGCCAGATTCATAGGTCACTGGTACTGTGAGTAATGGAAATCTTCTATAGACTGTTCCAAGCTAGTTTTTTCTCTGTGTGCCAGAGGGGATATTTCTTTCTTTCTTTCTTTCTTTCTTTCTTTCTTTCTTTCTTTCTTTCTTTCTTTCTTTCTTTCTTTCTTTCTTTCTTTCTTTCTTTCTTTCTTTCTTTCCTTCCTTCCTTCCTTCCTTCCTTCCTTCTTTCTTTCTTTCTTTCTTTCTTTCTTTCTTTCTTTCTTTCTTCCTTCCTTTCTTTTTTTTCTTCTTCTTTTTTTTTTTTTTGGTTTTTTGAGACAGGGTTTCTCTGTGTAGCTTTGTGCCTTTCCTGGATCTTGCTCTGTAGACCAGGCTGGCCTCGAACTCACAGAGATCTGCCTGGTTCTGCCTCCTGAGTGCTGGGATTAAAGGCGTGTGCCACCACCGCCCAGCGTGAGGGGACATTTCTCAAGTGTGGCTTCCTCTATTATATTAATCTTGTGCTCACAGCTCATATATTCTTCCAAAGTGGGGTTGTGCTACATGTTTCAAGTTGAAGAGTGTGTTTACAGGTGGTGAAGGAAAAAAAAAGAAAAGAAAGAAAAGAAAAGAAAAAGAAAAGCAGATAAGCAGATGTCTTTAGAGATGAGAGAGCAAAATGAGACCAGAGTGTAACTTCACTCCTATGCGAATACCCAAATAGACAGTGTGTGAGAATTTTTCCTGCACATATCCTGTTATGTTGGCCAAGAAGACAGGAGTTCATGTTACTCCTGCTCTCTGACCTCACTTTCTCTTTCTTATAATGTCTAAAATGTAAGTCTCTTACAGAATTTCCCTGTCCCATCTGTAGTCAATGTCATAAGAAACTGATTCTCACCTCAAGAAAAGAAATATAGAATTGCAGTAACAAGTCTCCCACTAATTCCCCATAAACTTCTTGCTCTGACTCCTCAATAGTGATGCTAGAAGTGAAAGAATGGAGAGAACTCAGACAAAGAAAGAGCAGTACAGGCAGTCTTCTACCTTGTCTTTCCAGACTCCTGAGAGTATAACAAGGCCCCAGATCTTAGTAGGTCCCAAGAACTTAGCCTATGACTCCATGGTGGAAGTACCATTCAGGTTATAAAGTGCAGAAAGTAGACAACATCACCTTCCAAAACTAAAACAAAGGCCTAATCCATCAAAGTCCATAGTTCTGGGAAAGTCTATAAATGTGCTAACTTTGATTTTTGCCTCCTGTAGTTCTGTTTCTGGATAACTGTTCTTGTTAACTGAAGTATGCCACAAAACCATAGCTTTGCTTAAAAGCTCACTCTGAGAAAGGCTTGGGGTGACATTATGATCCTTAACACCCAGTGTAGATGTAACCAACCATCTTATTAAATAAGAAACACAGAAACAATGTAAAAGAGAAAGCCGAGAAGTCAGAGCTCAGAGCTAAAATCTCACCCTTCCTCCTGCTGTCCCAGCTTCGCGAAAAGAGACCTACTTCCTGTCGGTTCATTTTTTTAAAGTATGTTGTTCTGCCTTCTCATTGGTTGTAAACCCAAACACATGACTGCCTCGTCACTGTCTGAATGTACAGCCCCCTAGGTCTTAAAGGCATATGTCTCCAATGCTGGCTGTATCCCTGAACACACAGAGATCTTATGGGATTAAAGGCGTGTGCCACCACCGCCACACTCTTGCTATGGCTCTAATAGCTCTGACCCTGAACACACAGATATCTATGGGATTAAAGGCGTGTGCCACCACCACCACACTCTTGCTATGGCTCTAATAGCTCTGACTCCCAGACAACTTTATTTATTAACATACAATCAAAATAATAATTCAGTACAATTAGATTATCACCACATTTCCCCTTTTCTATTTTAATAAAAAGAAAAAGAAAGCAAAAGGTTATAACTAACAAAAGAAAAACTATATACAAAAGTACAATAACTATATACAATATATACAAGTAATAAATACCTAAACAGGTATTTGACAAATCAGAGAAAACAATTCCATTATCTATCCTATTTTGGTAAATCCAAGATGTATCTAATGCACTTTCTATCCTAATTAATTTTCAACTATAACTAACTAATCTTCAACCATAACTAACTAATCTTCAACTCCCTCAGAGACCCAAGAAGGGAATAATAGTAGCTAACAAAAATAAAAACAGGAAGTGCATGCAAGCAACTTCCAAAAAATTTTGTGAGTTGACAGAAACAGCCAGCTGCCTGGGCAGTCACCTGAGGTTTCTCCGCGGTGTTGGGGCATCATCTTCAGCCTATAGGCTTAGTGTATCTGACAGACTCATTTGTGAAGTAGGATGTACACAAGGTCAACAGTTCAACCTCACATTGGGTGAGAGCAGTCCATGTACCAGAAACACCTGAATTCCACTAGTGTCCTGTCATGATTCAGGATTTTAAATTCTGGAAATTGTTGACAGTTTTTAATTCAGCTGTTCATTCTTCTTGGCTGTGAATATATGGCTTCATCTCAGCATCCCCTTCTTCTCCACATCCCTCTATTAAATGCCAGTCTACTTTTGAGAGGCATGAGCTTTCAGCTGCTGTTCCATTGTACAACAGAATCCATCAGCCCTCTGCCTGTTAAGCTGCCTTCGAAGAAAAGGGCACTGTACCTTTTCCGGATGCGAAGGCCACTTCAGGGATGGGGCCATATTGTCCTGGCCTCAGAAGATGCCTTTTGATAAAGCCATAACCACACTTGTTTTGGCAAGAACCAGTAGTCCCTTGTTTCGTGATCTGTCTGTCCATTTTGTCCTGTTGATTCGAGGATACTTTGTTGTCCAGTGGCTAACTTTTGCCAGAATGAAAGTTGACTCCATATGCAGTTTCTTCAATGCCCATATTTTCTCTAAAGTAGATTGGTACTGCCAGGAGCTGACATGTCTCAAAAAAGAAAAATTTTCTAAGTTATTAAAACATTTTAAATGCCATATTCTGTAGATCTCTGAAGGGTTTGAAGATGACCTGTCTAAAACATCTCTGCTCAATTTTTAAAACATATCTAATATGACTACAAGTTCTATTGTAATGTCTAACTACTAACTTTCATTTCTTTATATCCTAATAGTTGATAATAATAACATTCAAGGATCAGAAATTTGCATTACATTGTTAAATGAATGGTATAAATACAATTAGAAGCCGGGCGGTGGTGGCGCACGCCTTTAATCCCAGCACTCGGGAGGCAGAGGCAGGCAGATCTCTGTGAGTTCGAGGCCAGCCTGGGCTACCAAGTGAGTTCCAGGAAAGGCGCAAAGCTACACAGAGAAACCCTGTCTCGAAAAACCAAAAAAAAAAAAAAAAAAAAAAAAAAAAATACAATTAGAAATATACATATAGCATTTTCTAACAATATCAGTTTCAAATTTGTATACAATATAAAACAATCCAATCCAATGTAAAGTATTTAAAACTAGTAATTGTCTTTATCTTTTCTTTCTTTCTTTTTCTTTTTCTTTTTTCTTTTTTTTTTAAACAAGAACCTTAAATCTAATCTCCTTTGCTTAGACTTTTTCCTAACCCTTGACAATAACTTGTAACCAACCTCCCTAAACACTGAAAATTATCCCAGACCCAAAACCCATTAAAAAGACCAAAAAACCACCCGCCCCACACCACCTCTTTGGGAATGTGGGCGTCGTATTCTTAAAATTGCTTCCTGCTGGGTATGGGCGAAGTTTTCTTTATCCTGAAAGAAAAATTTTAGGTTAATTGTCAAATTCTAGGAGAGGTAACTATATCCTTCATTATCCAGTCTGTGTATAATGCCAAAGTTGAGGGTTTATCTCAAGTCCTTATTCAAGTAGTCTTTGAGACTGGATCATCTCAGCTAGTCATCTCAAATTTGCTCTGAGCACCTTGTAGTTCAAAGCTGATCTATGGATGATGTTTGTCAGCTTAATGATATTATTATTGTCCACGTGGAATTGTTGTTGTTGTGGGGCCCCATCTTCTTTCTGGAGACTTCAGTTGATGTTAGGCCTGGCCATGATTTCCTGCAGAAAACTGATAAGAGACTCGAACACAAAAACATATATATGCAGCTAGCCTTTTTTCTAGAATTAGTTAGTACTCTATGTGACCATTCATATCTTAACAAAGTTTAAAATGTATATATATATATATTAATCTTGTAAATTTTGATATAAAATTTATACTTTGAGAAAAGTTTAAAGAATCAGAATAGAATCAAAGAGTTGAGATTAGTAATAGAATACTCCCTTAATTAATTTTGTTTTTGTCCTGTACCATAGCAGAAGATGGCTCTTATTCTGGCATGATACAGGGAGTTTGCATTTTCCTTTTAACAACATGCTTGAGTTTAAAGAAGGAGAGAGCCATTCTCCAACTCCAAAGTCAGCTTTAAATTTTAATTGAACTGGGACTATTAGAAAACCAATAGTGTTAAATCTTTAGAGAAAAGCAGAAACAAACATTTAGGAAGACATAAAAAATTTTTTAGATAATATATACCCATACACCGTTTCACTCTGTTTCTTGGGATAGATGATTTGTCCCTTTTCTTCAGTTGTCTCATTTGTCCAGTGTTCTTCAGATTCCTTAACCTTCATTCTCCTAAAAGACAAAAACAAAAACCTTTCCCCAAGACTAATTTTGGGGATGTTTCCTTTTGACAAGTTATTATCTGATTAAATGAAAAGGCATGTGTTATTGATACAAGTTAGTTTAAATTGGATGTTCATGCTGGTTGATGAACTATCACCTCCTCTAATTAAGAGGTCTCTCTTGTTCAAATCGAACCTTTATCAATTTTGATGGTACCCACAGCTTATCTTCTCCTGTAGAAACAAAAGCAAAACCTCGTCCCCAATGTAATACATACCCTGGTTTCCATTCTGAGGTCAGCACATCCTTAAAGTATATAGGCTGATTTAATTCTGTAGTTTTTTCTATTATCCAATGTCTCTCTGCAGCTCTTGTTCCTTTCTCATTGGCATTCAGAAAATTCAAAGTTAGAAGAGCATTATGCAGTCTATTTCTGGGGGTTTTTGTTACCCATTTCTGTTTGTTTAGCATATCCTTTAGAGTTCTGTTTGATCTTTCTATAACTGCTTGACCTGTAGGATTATGTGGTATGCCTGTAATATGCTTTATATTGTAATAAGCAAAAAACTGTTTCATTTTAACAGAGACATATGATGGAGCATTGTCAGTTTTGATTTGTGCAGGTATACCCATGATGGCCATAACTTCTAGCAAATGAGTGATTACAGAATCAGCTTTTTCAGAACTCAAAGCAGTTGCCCATTGAAATCCTGAATAAGTATCGATAGTGTGGTGTACATATTTCAATTTTCCAAATTCTGCAAAGTGAAACACGTCCATCTGCCAGATCTCATTTCTCTGAGTACCCTTTGGGTTACATCCTGCTGGTAATGGCGTCTGATTGTAGAAGGAACAAGTAGGACATTTCTTTACTATTTCTTTGGCTTGTTGCCAGGTTATGGAAAAATCCTTTTTTAAACCTTTACTATTGACGTGATGTTTTTTATGAAATTCTGAGGCCTCCAGCACATTTCCTATCAATAATTTATCAATCTCATCATTGCCTTGTGCTAGAGGGCCTGGCAGACCAGTATGGGATCGAATGTGAGTTATATATAAAGGATGATTCCTTTTCCTGATTGTATCTTGTAATTGAATAAATAGTGAAGTTAATTCTGAAGCATCAGGGATAAATTCTGCAGTCTCAATATGTAACACCACTCTTTCAGGATACTGAGAGTCAGTTACTATGTTGAGAGGTTCTGAAAAATCCATTAATACCAACAGAATAGCATACAATTCTGATTTTTGAACTGAATTATACGGACTTTGAACCACTTTACTTAAATTTTCTGATTTGTAACCTGCCTTTCCTTCTTTGTTGGCATCTGTATAAAATGTACGAACTCCAGATATGGGTTTTTGCCGTACAATTCGAGGCAAGATCCAATCAGCTCTCTTTATAAGATCAATTCTATTGCTTTTGGGATATTTGCTGTTAATTTCTCCCAAAAAATTACTGCAAGCTCTTTGCCAAGGTTCACTTTCTGTCCATAATTTTTCAATGTCCTCCTTAGTTAATGGTACGACAATTTCTGCTGGGTCTATGCCTGCTAATTGACGAAGTCTCATTTTTCCTTTGTAAATCAAGTCAGAGATTTTTTCCCCATAAGTTTTTAATTTTTTATTTGGTTTATTTGGTAAAAATATCCATTCCAATATAATATCTTCCCTCTGCATTAATATTCCAGTAGGAGAACGCCTAGAAGGTAAGATAACCAAAATGCAATCCAGCTTTGGATCAATACGATCCACTGTCCTTCATGCACTTTCTTTTCTACCAAGGCTAATTCTTTCTCAGCTTCAGGTGATAATTCTCTTGGACTATTTAAGTCCTTGTCACCTTCTAAGGTTTTGAACAAATTAGTCAGTTCATCATTTTTTACCCCAACAATAGTTCGTAGATGAGAAATATCTCCAAATAATCTTTGAAAGTCATTAAGAGTCTGTAGTCTATCTCTCCGAATTTGCACCTTTTGGGGTCTAATTTTTTGCAGCTCTATTTTATATCCTAAATAATTAATAGAATCTCCTCTTTGTATCTTTTCAGGAGCAATTTGTAATCCCCAGCGAGGCAAATTTTCTTTACTTCTTCAAACACTATTTCTAAAGTATCTGCATTTGAGTCAGCTAGTAAAATATCGTCCATATAATGATAAATTATAGATTTAGGAAATTTTTTACGTATCACTTCCAATGGCTGTTGTACAAAATATTGGCACAGAGTTGGGCTATTCAACATTCCCTGTGGGAGGACCCTCCATTGAAATCTTTTAACCGGTTGAGAATTATTATAAGTTGGCACTGTAAAATCAAATCTTTCTTTGTCTTTTTCTTGTAAGGGTATTGAAAAGAAACAGTCTTTTAAATCAATAACTATGAGAGGCCATCCTTTTGGTAACAGAGTAGGCAAAGGCATCCCAGATTGTAGAGAGCCCATTGGCTGAATTACTTTGTTAATTGCTCTAAGGTCTGTTACCATTCTCCATTTACCAGATTTCTTTTTAATAACAAATACAGGAGAATTCCAAGGGCTGGTTGATTCTTCAATATGCTGAGCATTTAACTGTTCTTCTACCAGCTCTTCTAAAGCCTGGAGTTTCTCTGTTGTTAAAGGCCATTGCTGGACCCATACAGGCTTGTCTGTTAACCATTTTAAAGGTAGAGCTGTTGGTGTCTTTGGAAGATCATCAGTTATTGTGCCCTGTTCTTGTATAATATGGATGGCTGGTGACCACTCATTAGAACAATATCTTCTAATATTTCTCTCAGTAACATGTGCTAGTTTATGATTTGTTTCTGAGATTGGAGGGATGTTAATCTGAGTATTCCATTGTTGCAACAAGTCTCGACCCCACAGGTTCATAGTTATGTTAGCCACATATGGTTTTACTTTTCCTCTCTGTCCTTCTGGACCTATACATTCGAGCCATCTTGCACTCTGTTTCACCTGAGATAATGTCCCAATTCCTAACAGTTGAATGTTTACCTCCTGAAGAGGCCAAGTTGGATGCCAAAATTCTGGTGCTATTATGGTAACATCCGCACCTGTGTCTACCAGACCAGACAACAAAACACCATTTATTTTTATCGTTAATTTTGGTCTTTGTTCATTAATAGAAGTTTGCCAAAAAATTTTCTTTATGTTTTCTCCTGAATTTTCTATTCTCTCTGTTTCATCATTCTGACCAGCATGATTTATTCCAATAGGCATTTGGTTATTTAATCGCTCTCCAGAGCAGGCATTTCCTCTATGGCTGCCGGAAAGGTTTGAACTGGATTTGCACTGGGGGGCCTGCCTGAGGCCCCTCTGGGAGTTTCCCGAAGACTGAGGCAAAGGATTACCCTGTCTGTCCTTTGTTGATCTACATTCGTTGGTCCAGTGTTTTCCCTTACCACACCTTCTGCATACTCCAGAAGGAAGGGGCATTCTGTTGCCATTGTTCCTTGAAGAAACATTGTTTCTGGGAATGACCTGTCTACAGTCCCTTTTCAAATGTCCTTGCTTTCCACATCCAAAACATCTAACACTCCTCAAACCTTTTGAAATTACTTCTCCTACCCATGTATCATCATGCTCATCAGCTTCAACATTAATTGTTTCTCTAATCCAATCTTCCATAGGTGCAGATCTTACCCTTAATGGCCTGATTATTCTTTTGCATGCTGCATTCGCATTCTCAAAGGCCAAAGATTCAATTATTGCCTTACCAGCTTCTGAATCCGAGACCGTTCTCTTTACTGCTGAAGCCAGTCTTTGTAAAAAATCTGTAAAAGACTCTTTTGGGCCTTGTTTCACCTTTGTAAATGACTCAGATTTTTTTCCTGGTTCCTCAACTTTGTCCCATGCATTCAAGGCTGCCGTTCGACATAAAATTAGGGTTTGGACATCATATAAACATTGTGCTTGTGCTGAAGCATATTGGCCTTCGCCCATAAGCTGATCCTGGCAAACTTGTACTCCTTTATCCCTCCATTGTTTTTCTATGTTTTTAGCCTCCTCCTTAAACCAAGTCAGAAATTGAAGTCTCTGGCTGGGTTCCAGAACACCTTGTGCAAGGTCCCGCCAGTCCTGTGGTACTATCCTATTATATGTTGACCAAGAGTTTAACATTTGCTTTACATATGGGGAATGCATGCCATAAGATACTATTGCCTCCTTAAACCTTTTTAAATCCAACATTTCAATTGGAGCCCAAGTATTTTGTGTAGCCATTTGATCAGGCATCTGCTGTACAGTTACAGGATAAATTAAGGGTGACTGTGTGAAAACAGGCTTTCTTTCTGCAACCTTATGATCCCGACTTGAAACAACTTCACTGTTAATTTCTTCTGTCTGAATTTTTACAGGTTTAACAAGTTCTTCTAAAGCTGTTAACCTGGCACTTAAATTGACTATCTTTTTAAATATTAAAATGTGGATTATTATAGTGATAAGGTGCATAATTCCACCAATACTAATATTATATAGTTGTTCCATTGCCAGACTGCCTAAAATTTTGAACAAAAACCAATTTTCTTCCAATGTACACATAAAACCCATTTGTTTTTTAATGTGGAAAAAATTCTCTTTTAGATAGTTTCCTTTAAAATATCTGATATATTATGACTTACCAAATCTGCGTAGAACAGTAGAAATCCGAGGGGATTTTCAAAGCAGCCACCTAGTGTCCCAGGTGTAAATCCAGAGAGAGAGAGAGAGAGAGAGAGAGAGAGAGAGAGAGAGAGAGGAAAGAGAGAACGCACAAGAAAGCGTAGCCGGTTAAAGCTTAAATGCAGCCACGTGTTCCCTCTTGTGCCGAGTCAAGGCTTGGGTCTGGCTTCCTTAAGCTCCGACCACGTGCATTGGCTTTACAGGCAGGGCCCTGTTCGGCAGGGCAGGTCTGAGTTGTTTGTAGCACCGGCTTTAGGCAAGCTGCTCACAGCCCTAGGCCCGGGCTAGAAGTTGCTACCCGGACTAGGAAGCCGGCAGCTCAGACTAGGAAGCTGGCAGCTCGGACTAGGACGCCGGCAGCTCGGACTAAGACGCCGGCCGCTTCCTGCCGCTTCCTCCGCCGCCTGCCACCGCCTGCCGCCCTTGCGGGAAAGCGGATCTGCCGTCAAGCCAAGCGGTTTTTAATGGATTCTTGTCACGTTGTGCGCCAGATGTAGATGTAACCAACCGTCTTATTAAATAAGAAACACAGAAACAATGTAAAAGAGAAAGCCGAGAAGTCAGAGCTCAGAGCTAAAATCTCACCCTTCCTCCTGCTGTCCCAGCTTCGCGAAAAGAGACCTACTTCCTGTCGGTTCGTTTTTTTAAAGTATGTTGTTCTGCCTTCTCATTGGTTGTAAACCCAAACACATGACTGCCTCGTCACTGTCTGAATGTACAGCCCCCTAGGTCTTAAAGGCATATGTCTCCAATGCTGGCTGTATCCCTGAACACACAGAGATCTTATGGGATTAAAGGCGTGTGCCACCACCGCCACACTCTTGCTATGGCTCTAATAGCTCTGACTCCCAGACAACTTTATTTATTAACATACAATCAAAATAATAATTCACTACAATTAGATTATCACCACAACCCAGTGCAGTCGCTGGCTGGTTAACACAGACTTCTATAGGCTTAAACCCATGTTCCAAGCAGTCTTTTCTGCTGACTGCCCCACAACAAGAGAAAAGAACTCCAAGAAGAGGCCTTGGGGCCATTATATTTTATATAATGTGACTTAGCAAAGAATATCTATTTCTTTGATGTGTCAAGGTACAGAGAAAGAAGAAAAGAAGCCATTTTCTTTAACATCAGCTCAACTTGATGACTGCTGACCCCACATCTAGATAATGTATGATATTTAGACTGTAGTTCATATTTCTTCTTCCTTCTTGGTTTATTGTTTTACAGGCTACCCTTTCACCTCTTTCTATCTCCTGGTTAGATCTCATGCCAGAAACATCACCAGAGCACTGATCAATTTTTTATCAAGTATTTTGTTTTTATTGTCTGAGGCTTTTATTTTATTTTTATTTTTATTTTTGGATAACCAACTACTTTGAGATTTTGGTGTGGAATAATAGTAGAAGGAACATAAAACTGAATCAAGCTGGGTTTATTGATATGGATCCACTGAGTGGAGATTTAGGTTTAATATGGAAGCTCACACAGTCAAAAAAATTGTCAAAATTTTTTTGTATGGTTTATTGAAAAATTTGGTAAAAGATGGCTTACTGAAAAGGAGTTAGATATGACTGATATCCCTTGCTTAGTGTTGATGATATTTAAGGCTCAGGGAAATTGCAAAGCTAGAGTGGATTTGCCATGTAAAATCTAATTTCCTCAGTAGGAAGACCCAAAAAGTATGACCTTCACAAATTCTATAAAGGTGTAAAATGGTGAGAGGAGAACCAGCATATTTGAAGAGCTTTGCTGTCACCCTTTTCCTTGCCAGACCTTAGACTGGAGACACTACTCTTCAGTTGGATGACTTAAATGCAGTAGGTTTACTGGGCCCCAAAGTATCAGAGCTGAGGTAACAACACTAGATCAGAAATTCAAGGTGATTGTACTTATCATAGTGGGCAGCCTAGACAAAACAATGTATAATTAATTGCATGACTTGTAATGGTCAGCATAGGCAAAATGAATTTTCTGATGAATGACTCATAGGGATCTTTTGTACTGGCTAATCAATCATGGTCTTTCCAGGCATGAAATAGATAGAAGACTATTGCAGTTTTGTATGATATGTATAAGTAAAAAAATCTCAAATAAATGAAAGAAAGGCTCCTTTGGAACAGAGCAAAAGAATCTTGGTCCATGAACCAATTTCAACCTTGAGCCAGTTTGCTTTGAATTAAGGGAAGACCAGGTTACCCCAAGAAAGGACCTTGATAAAATACCTGACAGTTTTACTTTTAAACTTTTTCTAGTCTTTTTCCAGAAGGACCTATTGCCTTTTCAGGGCAACTATACACTGGGGGAAAAAAACTATCAGACCTCCTGGGGTCTATTGGATACTGGTTCTGAATTGACCCTGATTCCAAGAGTCCCCAAGAAACATTTTGGCCCACTAGTTAATGTTGGGGCTCATAAAGAACAGGAGATTAATGGAGTTTTGTTTGAAGTCTAACTCACAGGAGGACCAGTGGGTCTCCTACTCATCCTGTGGTTATTTCCTTAGTCTAAGAATGTATAATTGTGATAGATATACTTAGAAGTTGGCAAAATTCTCACATTGGTTCCCAGGTCTATGGAGAGAAGTTTATTATAGTTGGAAAGGCTAAATGGAAGCTGTTTTCATAGCCTCTATCAATGAAAACAGTGAATCAAATACAATGTATATTCTTGGAGGAATTGGAGAAGTTAGAACTGTCAAGGACTTGAAAGATGCAGAGGTGGTGGTTCCTACATCCCCCTTTACCTCTCCTATCTGGCCAGTGCAGAAGACAGATGAATATTGGAGAATGACAGTTGACTATCAAAAATTCAACCAAGTAGTAACTATATTTGTAGATGCTGTGCCAGACATGGTGTCTTTCCCTGAACAAATTAAGACATCTCCTGGTACATGGTACATGATATGCAGCTATTGATGGAGCAAATGCCTATTTTCTCAGTTATGGTCCATAAAGACCACTGGAAGCAATTTTCTTTTAGTTGGCAAGGTTAGGAATATACTTTTAGTTTTACCTCAAGGATATATTAACCCTCTATCCCTGTGTAATAACTTAGTTTGAAGGGATCTTGGTCATCTGTATCTTTTACATAGTATCACATTGGTCCACTGTATTAATGACATTATGTTGATTGGTCAATGTGAACAAAAGTTAGCAACCAGGGAGTTTCTGATAACATATATGTGCAACAGAGGATGGTAAATAAATCCAACCAAAATCCAAGGGCCCTTTACCTCAGATAAATTCTTAGGAGTCCAGTGGTGTAGAGCATGCAGAGATAATTAATTTTAACACTTTGGGAAATTGGAAATGTAGAGTTAATACATTGTGCAAAACCTAATCTTCCCTAGTGGGAGAGCCTAGAAGATAGGCCTTTCAGTAGTCCTATAAGATGAACCTTAGGAGTGGAAAATGCTGCTTCTTAGATGAATGAATTAAATATGATGGATTCAATTAGTCCCTAGATTAGCAGGGGCCTGGTGGAAGCATTAAATTTTCAAAAACAATGTGAACATAGTTACTTTTTAAAAAAGTTTCTTGTTGGATTTTTTTCATACATGTGATAGTTTGAATACAAATTATCCTCTAGAGACTCAAGTGTTTGAACCTTGGCCCATTGAGATTGGCGATATTAGTAGGTATGGTCTTGGAGTAGGTGTGTCCTAGTTGGTGGAAGGGTGTCATTGAGGAGGAGGGCTTTGAGGTCTCCCATGCTCAAGCTATGCCCAGTGTGGCACACAGTCTCCTTCTGCTGCCTGCACATCAAGATGTAGAACTCTCAGCTCCTTCTCTAGCACCATGTCTTCCTATACACTGCCATGTTTCCTGCCATGATGATAATGGACTAAACCTCTGAAACTATAAGCCACCCCAATTAAATGTTTTCCTTTACAGTAATTGCCATGGTCATGATGTCTCTACACAGCTATAGAAGTCCTAAGACAATACAATATATTTTGAATATGTTTTCCCCTTTCTCCAACTTTTCTCAGATCTTCTATACTGCCCTACTTACCCAATTTCATGATCTTCCTCCCTCAAAAATAAAAACAAAATCCAAACACCAAAATAAACAAAAAAATCAATAAGGAGAAAAAAGCCAAAAGAAAATACAAATAAAACAGCCCCCACTTTCAAAAAAGAAAAAAAGAACCTCTTGGAGTTAATTTTCTACTGTATCATTCTTGAGCTTTAATATACATCCATTTCTTCAGAATGGGATAATTTTCTTCCATGATCTTGTTAAAAATATTACCTATGGCTTTGGCCTGAGTTTCTTCTCCTTCCTCTATACCTATAATTTGTAGGTTATGCCTTTTCATAGTGTCCCAGATTTTCTGGATGTTTTATGCTTTAAAATTTTAATATTGTGTTTCACTGAGCAATCCATTTCTTCTACTTTGTCTTTAAGACTTGAAATTCTCTTTTCTGTGCCTTGTCTGTTGCTGAGGATTACCTCTGAGAGCTTTGTTTGACATCCTGAGTTTTTCATTTCTAGTTTTGAGATTTTTTTTCAGTTAATCTATTTCTTTGCTAAATTCTATTTTCATGCCGTAAATTATTTTCATTATTTCATTTAATTAATTGTGTTTTCATGGTCTTCACTAAGACATTTATTCATATCATCTTTAAGGTTCTTGAACTTATTTATAATTGCTATTTTGAAGTCCTTGTCTTATGCTTTACCTATATTGCTTTTTGTCAGGGCCTATGATAGTAGTGTTGCTGGCTTCTGGAGGAGGGATGTTGTCTCACCTGTCCATGTTTATGGTTTTTGTTTGCTTGTTTGCTGGGATCTAGGCATTTGTAATTATGGTGTTTGAAGTGATTGCTACTGCTCTCACTCTATATCCTAGCCAAGTTTGGGATCACTGAGTCCCAGCCTATTGTGGGCACTAGGGGTCCTTGGTAGGAAATGGTAGATGATAGGCTGAGGAATGTTAGAAAGGGATGGAGGTAGGCTAGAAGGAAAGATCATTTTCCCAGAATGTAGGAGACTGCCTTGCTGGTTCTGCCATGTTCTATGTCCAGGATTGTTTGTGTGCTGTGCCCAGCAGTAGGTGGCCAACACAAAATAAACTCAATAATATTTTTGGAGACTTTGTCTCGTATTTATTTGTTTGGGCATTTTTAACCTTAGTGGTCTTTTGATTGTTTATTATGGTTTCAATTTTGTGTTTTTATGGTGTGTGTTTATGTGTGTTTCTTGCGCCTTTTATTTTTCTATTGGTTTGTTTTTCCTTTAAAATTTTTTTCTTTCATTGAATATAGATTTTTTTTCTCATAGAGTTTATCTTGATCACAATTTCCTCTCTCTCTATTCTTCCCAGTTCCTTCCAACCTCCCCTTCACAGCAGATTCTCTTTCTGTCTATTATTAGAAAAGAACTGGCTTCTAAGAGACAATGTCCAAACATGACAAAATAAAATATAAAAAGATAAAACAATAATTATCACATTGAGGCTGGACAAGGCAACCCCCCCAAAAAAAAGAAGGAAAAGAGCTCATGAGGAGGCACAAGAATCATAGACCCACTCTTTCACTCACTCAAGAGTCCTGGAAAAATAGTAAGTTAAAAGCTGTAGTATATATGTAGATAAGCTGGTGTAGGCCTGTGTTGGCCCTGTGCTTGCTGCTTCAATCTCTGTGACTTCATATGAGCTTTGCTAACTTGATTCAGATGGCTTGTTCTTCTGGTGTCCTCTATTACTTCTGGCTCTTATGGTTTATCTGCCTCCTCTTTCAAGAAGTTCTCTGAGCTGCGAGGGGAAGGATTTGATGGAAACATCACACTTAGAGTTGTGTGTTCCAAGGACTCTCTATCAGTGTAATGCCTGGCTGTAGATCTTTGAATCTACTTCCATCTGCTATAGGAGGATGCTTCTCTGATGATGACTGAATAAGACATTGATCTATTAGTATAGTAAAATATAATTTGGAGTCATTTTGTTGATACTTTTTTCTTAGAACAGCAGTGTTCAGATTTACTCTAAGTCTTTGGGCTATCTACTATTTGGTTCTTGGTCACCCAAGAGTATGGGTTCACTTTCATGGAGTGGGATTTAAGTAAAATCAGATATTGGTTGGCTACTTTCAAAAGTTCTTGTCATCATTGCCCTGCCAGAATGTCTCAAAGGCAGGACAGATTGTAGCTCAAAGGTTTTGGGGCTGGGTTGGTGTTTATGTTTCTCTTTTCATAGCCTATAGAGTACATTTCTGCACCAAAGACATTAGAACATAGGGATGAAGGCCCCATGTAGGTAACATGTTCATTGAGTTGTTTTGGTATTGTCTTCAGTAACAGGGCCACACTGTGGTAGTTTGAATGTAATTGGCTCCCATAATCTCATAGAGAGTGGCACTATTAGGAGATATGGCTTTGTTTGAGTATGTATGGCCTTATTGGAGGAATTGTGTCATTGTGGGGGCAAGCTATGTGGTTTCCTATGCTCAAGGTACTGCATAGTGTCTCAGTTAACTTCCTGTTGCTTGCAAGATGTAGGAATCCCAGCTATTCCTTCAGTACCACAACTGCCTACATGCTGTCATGCTCACTGCCATGATGATAATGGACAGGATCAATGAGACTGTAAACGAACACCCACAATTAAATGTTTTACTTTATATGAGTTGCTGTGGTCATGATGTCTCTTCAAAGCAATAAAAAACACTAAGACAGAAGTTGGTACTAGGGACTGGGGTATTGCTATGATAGACCTGATCATGTATTTGTTTGGAGGAATTTGGAATTGGTATTTTGGGTCTGAAAAGCAGTGAAAATGCTTTAAATACTTCTTAATGGGCCATACTAGTAGGAGCATGAAAGACAGTGGTGCTAAGCATTGTTTGAACTATGGGAGGCTCACTCAAGAGGTTTCAGAGGAGAAGAATATCCTCAGCCTAGAGGATTGCCTAGAGATTATTCTTGTGATAAATTGGAAAATAAAGTGGCTGCCTTTGGCCCTTGTTGAATATTCTGACTGAGGATAAAGTGAAGAGTTTTGGATTAATTCTACTGGCAGTAGAAATATCAAAATAGTCTAGTATAGACTCTACCATGTGTCACTAGTTTTCATGCTCACAAAGACTTATTATGAAAATGAGCAAGCTAAGCAAATAAAATTACAAAATGTAGATTTTGAGAAAAAGTGCACCAGGAAGTAGAATGGAGCTAAGCCCCATATTCAAAGAGATAAATGGATAAAATTGAGTAAGGGAATGGTGACTTCAGGGTACCCACCCAGCTAAGTTTCCAACTTGTGAAAAAAAAAAACTAAAGAAAAGCTCAGAACCAGGTGTGTAGTGGGGAATACCTTTAAACTCAGCACTGGGAAGGCAGGGGCTGGTGGATCTCTTAGTTTGAGGCCAGCCTGGTCTAGAGATCAGTAGTATCAGGACAGACAAGGTTAGGCAATGAGGCATGGAAATCTGGTTAAGATATAATTGAAAAGGGGCCATGTTCCAGCCCCAGTAACCAACAGAACTTAGCAGCTTTGGCCACATGCTTCTGCTTTAGAGGTAAGGATAGAAGAAACAATTTATAGAATTTACCTCCACACCTATAGAAAGCTGCTGAGGCCAGACATGTGTCAGGGGTGTCCCTGAATGGAGGTCTAGTAGAAAGCTCATTGCATAAAGCTGTGAAATTGAAGCCTGGATTGCTTTGGAGAACCCAAGATGTTAGAGATGTCAGAGTCATGGAATATCTGTTGTGGAAGCTGCTAACAGGGAGTAGAACCAATCCAAGAGAAAGAAGTTTATTGTAGTCAACAAAGCTGAAGGGATTTGGAGAGCTGAAGAACATTTTGACATCAGACATGAAGATGCAGGGTTTGGAGTTTGCCCCACTGGTTTTTTGGTCTTGCTTTGATCCAGCATTTCCCTGCTATGCTCCCTTCCCTGGAACAGTAATGCATATCCTGTACCATTGTATTGTTGGAAGTATGTGATCTGCTTTTTTATTTTTGTTTTTACAGGTGATTACAGTTAAGAATTTGCATGAATCTCAAGAGACCTTGAACTTAGGACTTTAAAACATTGTTGAGACTGTGATAGACTATGGGGACTTTTGTAGTTAGACTAAATGCAATTTGCATTGTTATTGTTACAAGCCTATGGGGGTCAGGGAGTGGAATATAGCCATTTGAATGTAATTGGCTCCCATAATCTCATAGGGAGTGGCACTATTAGGAGGTGTGGCTTTGTTGGAGTTGGTATGACCTTACTGGAGGAAGTGTGTCACTCTGGGGGCAGAATTTAAGGTTTCTTATGCTCAGGATACTTCACAGTGTCTCATCTCATTTGATTTCCTGTTGCCTGCAAGATGTAGGACTCCCGGCTTTTTTCAGCACCGTGTCTGCTAGCATGTTGCCATGCTCCCTGTCTTGATGGTAATGGAATGAACCTCTGAACCTGTAAGTGAGCCCCTGATTTAAATTCCTTTCTTTATAAGAGCTGCTGTGGTCATGGCATCTCTTCACAGCAATAAAAACCCTAAGACAGTCACTGTCAATTTACTGAGAGCAAACCATTTTCTTAGCAAGAGCCTAGGTTGTTTTGGGATTCCCATGGGACTCCCTTGACCAAAAATTCAATGTAACCCCGTTCCAGTACTGGAAGCTTCATTTGGTGACAAGAGATAACTAGTTGGAACTTCATCTCCTGAATTAGGATCACCTTCATATATTTTTAGGAATTTTCCATTGTACTAGGTTTCCATATTATCCTTCAAATGCACTTCAGTTCCAGATGTCTTTCCCCATATTCCCAACCTCAACCATGCCTCCCTTCCCCATCCTCACCTTATCCTCCCATGTTGCAGAATATTTGATCACACCATGACACCCCTATACTGTGTTAATAAAGTTAACCTTGAATCAGGGGCAGAGCCAGTAACTAGTTGACAAGAATTAGCCATAGAGAATACAGATGACCCAGGATATAAAGAGAGAGACATAGGAAGGAGTAGAGAAGGACTAGGAGATTTGCAGGTTTTTCTTCATCACTTTTAGTCTAGGAAGTATGGAGGGGAGGTCAGCTGGTAGCTCCTCCACTGATTCTTTGATCTATAAGGTTTCACCCCAAAATCTGACTCCTGTCTCTTTATTGATACTAGAACAAGTTAGGAAAAAGAACATTTTTGGAACCCAGTGCAGGGCATAAAATGATGCAGTGGCTTCTAAAGCTACCACTTTTGCTGCTGCAGCCATTTTTCAGCCTTTCCACAATTGTTCTGCTGCATATACATCCTGACCCTGAGTGACTCCCAAACTCTCTGTTGCAAATGCCATAGCAGATTTGGTAAGATACCTGAGAAGTACAATGAAAAATCTTTCTCATGTTAAGAATGGGAGATAACACAATGCAGGGAGTTAGGACTCTGTATAGTGCCATAATGGATAGCTTCAAAATAAAAAAAAAAAAATTAAAGGGATAACTGACTTAGCTTGAACTGACATAATGTTGATACAAATTATAATTACAATTTGTTTGGTATGGCATATTTTTCCTTTAAAAAGTTGTCTGATAACTGTGACAAATATGAATAATTGACTGATAAGATCCAAGCCTTAAAAAGACTTACTATTTGTAAGATATAAGTCTTAGAAAGACTTACTATTGAAAACAGAAAAAATACTCATACACAAACAGAAGAATTTAGAGCAGAACATACTGCACCACTGCATGATGAAACTGAAGGGGGGTGGCCCAAGGTTATTGGAAAATGAACCTCAGTTTATCCAGTTACCATACAAGAATGACCAGCAGACAATAGGCACATCTGAGGATATGGAGAACTTAAATGGAATACTGTAGAAATATTATATTTGAGGAAATTTAAGGAAACAGTCATTTCATATGGTATGCATTCACCCTAAGAGAAAGAAAATGTTGAATTCTTGGGCAACTAATTATAGAATTGTGCCTCCCCCCCAGACTAGAAAGATTTAACTACAACAATATTGGGGTCTGGTCCTCAGTTACATGGAGAACAGGGTAGAAAGAGGAAGCTATGGCCATAAAACAATAAAATTGGGCATGATGTATTTATATTTCCCAAGACCAGCTTCTGGATGAAGGCAATATATTGAATTGCAAAGATAGTCTGAATTTGATGATCACTTTTTGGCTTTATGTTGTTTAGAAGCTTTGATTGCCTGGGACAAGGTTGAAAATTAGCAAACAGGCCTGAGTCATTTACTAAAATCATACAAGGTGACAAAAGGAAGCATTTACATTTTTTAAATAAAGGTTAACTTCAGCTATAAATTGAAGATAATCAGATCCAGAAGTCAGACAAATATGAATTGAACCTTTGGATTTTGAAAATTCTAATTCAGAATGGAAAAATATGATTAGGCCCTTAAAAGGCATATCATCATTAATAGATGAATGGATTGGAAATATGACTGATATTGGATTTCATGCTTATTATGCTACTTTGATAGAAATGATTTTTAAAAATTTTAAGAAAAATCAAAATGTCAGATATTTTGATTGTGGTAAACAAGGTCATCTGAAAAGGGATTGTTGGCAAGGCATCCGTAGAAACAATGTTTTTAAAGAGATAAGCTAAACAGAAGTTCCTAGTTTTCTGGAATATGTAGGAGATATGGCAAAGGCTAGCATTTGACTAATGAATCAGCCACGGACAGGCAAGTTAACACTTGCCATCAGGAAACACTTTAGTGGGCCTCCCATAGACCTCAATATAAAATTGGTTAAATAATTTCTTGTCAGCATTTAAGAAACTCATCCATTGAGTAATTAGAAGACTTAATGCCTTTGTTAAAAATGATATTGCTCTGGATGTGATCAAGGACAGAATAGCTTCAGTGGACAAAACAGAAAATTCATGAGAGACCATAAAATAAGTATTTTGGCAAACTGCTATAAATGATCAAAGACCAAAGCTAAAAATATGAAAAAATGGCATTGCAATTGAAGGATGATTAGACACAGGAACAGATATAACAATAATTCCACCAATATCTTGGCATCGAGATTGACCTCTTCAGTAGGTAAATACCCAACTTGTAGGTATTGCAACTTTATCTCAGGTAAAATGAAGTATAAGATAGATTGAATGTATAGGGCCAGAAGGAAAGCTAGGAAAATTAAAGCCATATATGAGTAACATAGCAATGAATACATGGGAATGTGATTTTTTTACAGCAATGGAAAACACAGATTAACATTCCCTCAATATCAGAAACAAACCATAAAATAAGAATGCTTCTAAGAAAAATATTAAAAGGTATTATCAAGAACAGTCACTGGTCATTCAGGTTGTACATAAGTAGGGCACAACAGCTGTTGGTCTTTCAAAGGTACCAACAACCCTACCTTTAATATGGTTAACTGACAAACCTGTGTTGGTGGAACAATGGCCTTTGACATCAGAAATATAACATGTATTAGAACATCTGGCACAGGAAAAGTTAATAATCAACATATTGAAGAATCCACCTGTCATTGGAATTCTCCTATATTTGTTATTAAAAAGAAATCTTGAAAATGGAGAATGGTAACAAATCTGAGAGCTATTAATAAGGTGATCAAGCCAATGGGATCTTTACACCCTGGAATTCCTTTCCCTTTTTTATTACCTAAAGGATGGTGTATTACAGTGATTGATTTAAAAGGCTGCTTTTTTACTATACCTTTACCAGAACAGTATAGAGAAAATTTTGCCTTCACAGTGCTTACTTTTAATAATTCCCAGCCTGTTAAAGGTACCATTAAAAAGTTCTTCCATAAGGAGTGTTAAATAGTACCACCTTATATCAATATTTTGTACAACAGGCAGAAATAATTCATAAACAGTTTTCTAAATATACAATATACCATTATATGGATAATATCTTACTGGCTGATTCAGACGCAGATACATTTAAAAAATGTTTGATTGAGTAAAGAAAATTTTACCTTGTTGGGGTTACAAATTTTTGGTGTAAAAGGAGATCCTATTAAAACCTAGGATAAAGCACTCAGAAGGCAGAGCCAGGTGGATCTCTGTGAGTTTGAGGCCAGCCTGGTCTACAGAGTGAGATCCAGGACAGGTACCAAACTACACAGAGAAACCTTGGCTCAAAAAAAAAAAACCACAACAACAACCTAGGATATAAGATAAGTTTACTGAAAATTCAATCATAGAAAGCAAAAATCAGGAGAGATCAGCTATGAACACTTAATGATTTTCAAAAATTGCTGTGAGATATTAATTGGTTATGACCCACATTTGGATTAACAACTCAAGAGCTAAGTAATTTATTCAAACCTTAAAAGGTGATAAGGACTTAAATAGTCTAAGAAAATTATCAACTGAGGCTGAGAGAGAATTGCCTCTGGTAGAAAAGAAATCATAGGATGCACACATGGATTGCATGGATCCAGAGTTTTATTATTATCCTAGTCATTCTTCCTTCTACTCATTCTCCCACATGAATTCTCCTGCAGAGGGAGGATAATATCTTAGAATGGATATTTTCACCACACAAATAGTAAATGGAGAATTAAAAACTTATGTAGTGACAGAATCCACCAGCTTTGATTAGACCAAGTGGTGAGTGACTCTTCTCCCACCCAGAGATTCTTGCCTCTGGACCTGCACCCTGAGGCACAATTCATGCCCTCCTACCCCCACCCATTGCTGCCTCAGTTGTAGGACAGCAGGGAAGAATGTTGTGGGCAGGCCTATCCACCAACACCCCACATTGGACCCTGCAATCTATAAGATCCTCTCCTTACCCCAAACCCACCCATCCCCCTGTTACTTCAGTAGCTCCCTGAGACACAGAATCCATCAGATATGATTAGACCAAGAGCAGTGATTGGACCAAGAGTAGTCCCCTGAGACACAGACACAGCAAGCACAGAGTGGACCAAGAACAGCTCCCTCAGACACAGACATCTCTTCCACCTACTGGAGGAATAGAAGGGTAGACAACAGTGCAAAAATGCATACAATAACATAAAGAGCAATATGGGACCACCAGAACCTAGTGGTTCTACAACAGCAAGACCTGAACATCACAAGGTAGAAAAAACATTAATATTCCTCAAATTGTTCCACACAATAGAAACAGAAGGAACATTGTCAAATTCTTTTTATGAGGCTACAGTTACCCTGTTACCCAACCCACAGAAAGATGCAACAAATAAAGAGAATTACAGACCAATCTCCCTCAAGAACACTGATGCAAAAATACTCAATAAAATACTAGCAAACCAAATTCAGGAACACATCAAAAAAACTTATCATAATTAAGTAGGCTTCATCTCAGTGATGCAAAGATGGTTCAACATATGAAAACCTGTCAATGTAATACACCATATAAACAAACTGAAAGAAAAAACCACATGATCATCTCTTTAGTTGCTGAAAAACAACCTTTGACAAAATCCAGCACTTCTTTATGGTAAAGGTCTTGTAGAGATCAGGAACACAAAAAACATATCTAAATATAATAAAGGCAATATATAGCAAGCCCAGAGCCAACATCAAATTAAATAGATATAAACTCAAAGTGATTTCCACTAAAATCAGAAAGAAGACAAGGCTGTACACTCTCCCCATATCTATTCAACATAGTACTCAATGTTCTAGCTAGAACAATCAGAGAACAAATGGAGATCAAGGGGATTCAAGTTAGAAAGGAAGAATTCAAACTTTCACTATTGGCAGACAATAGGATAGTATACATAAATGACCCCAAAAATTCTACCAGGAAATTCCTGCAGCAGACAAACATCTTCAGTAATGTGGCAGAATACATGATTATCTCAAAAAATCAGTAGCTCTCCTATATACAAATGATAAATGGGTGGAGAAAGAAATCAGAGAAACATTACCCTTTATAATAGCCACAAATAATATGAAATGCCTTAGGGTAACTCTAACTAAGCAAGTGAAAGACCTGTATGACAAGAACTTTAAGTCTCTGAAGAAAGAAATTGAAGAAGATATAAGAAAATGGAAAGATCTCCCATGCTCATGAATAAGTAGGATTAACATAGTAAACATGGCATCTCACCAAAACCAATACAAAGATTCAATGCAATCCCCATCAAAATCCCAACACAATTTTTTACATACCTGGAAAGAACAATACTCAAATTCACATGAAAAAAAAAAAAAACAACTCAGTATAGCTAAAACAATTCTGTACAATAAAGCAACTTCTGAAGGCATCACCATCCCTGACCCCAAGCTCTACTATAGAGCTACAGTAATAAAAACAGCTTGGTATTGGCATAAAGACTGACATGTGGACTAATGGAATTGAATTGAAGGCCCTGACATCCACACACCTATGAATGTAGCTGAAAGTTTCTGTGGTCCCGCCTGGCCTGTGGTCCTGTGGTCACTTATAAAATAATCACTCAGAATATTAATATTATTTACAAACTGTATAGCCTATGGCAGACTTCTTGCTAGCTAGATCTTAAATCTTAAATTAATCCATTTCTATTAGCCTATGGTTTTCCATGTGTTCTGTGGCTTTATTGATCTGTTGGCATGTTGCTCCTTGGGCAGCAGGCTTGTATCTCTCCAGACTCCACCTTTCTCTTTTCTGTCTCTCTCCTTGGATTTCCCACCTGCCTCTAAGCTGCCTTGCCATAGGCCAAAGCAACTTATTTATTAACCAATGGGAACAACATATATTCATAGCATACAGAAAGACATCCCCCAGCATATGAACACCTGATTTTTGACAAAGAAGCCAAAACTGTACAGTGGAAAAAAGAAAGCATCTTCAGCAAATGGTGCTGGTGTAACTGGATGTCAATATGTAGAAGATTGCAAATAGATCCATATCTGTTGCCATGCACAAAACTCAAGTCCAAGTGGATCAAAGACCTCAACATAAATCAAGTTACACTAAACCTGACAGAAGAGAAAGTAGGAAGTAGCTTGGAACACATTAGCACAAGAGACCACTTCCTAACTATAACACAAGTAGCACAGACACTGAGAGCAACAATTAATAAATGGGACCTTCTGAAACTGAGAATCTTTTGTAAGGCAAAGGACACGGTAAATAAGACAGAACAACAGCTCACAGAATGGGAAAAGTTCTTCATCAACCCCACATCTGACAGAGAGCTGATCTTCAAAATACATAAAGAACTCAAGAAACTAGACATCAAAAATACTAAATAACCCAAATAAAAAATAGGATACAGAGCTAAACAGGGAATTCTCAATGGAAGAATCTGAAATGTCTGAAAGACATTTAAGAAACTGCTCAATATCCTTAGTCATCAGGGAAATGCAAATCAAAATAACTCTGAGATACTATCTTGTACCTGTCATAATGGCTAAGATAAAAACACTGATAACAGCTTGTATTGGAGAGGATATGGAGCAAGGGGAGCACTCCTCTGCTGTTGGTGGGAGTATAAACTTGTACAGCCACTTTGGAAATCAGCATGGCAGTTTCTCAGATAATTGTGAATCAATCTGCCTTAAGACCCAACAATACCACTCTTGGGCATATACCCAAGGAATGCTCAATCATACCACAAGGACCCTTGTTCAGTTCTGTTATTAACAGCATTATTCATAATAACCAGAAAACTGGAAACATTTTAGATGCCCCTCAATCAAAGAATAGTCCAAGAAAATGTGGTACACATACATAATGGAGTACTACTCAACAGTAACAACAATGATATGATGAAATTTTCAGGCAAATGGATGGGATTAGGAAATATCATTCTGAGTGAGGTAACCCAGACTCAGAAAGATAATTATGGTATGTACTCTTTGATAAGTAGATACTAGATGTAAAGCAAAGGATAGACAGATTACAATCCACAGCTCCAGAGAAGCTAGCTAACAAGGAGGACCCTAAGGGGAATGCATGGATTGCCCTGGGAAGGGGAAATTGATGAGATCTCCATGAATAAACTGGGGGTGATGGTAGACAATAAAGGGCAGCAAATGGGGTATGAGAACATAAGGGAATGGTATGGTTGAGGTGGAACAGGGATGGAGTGGGAGAACAATGAAAGAGATACTGTGTTAGAGGGAGATTTTATGGGGATAGGGAGAAACTGGGTGCTAGGGAAGTTCCCAGGAATCCATTAGGATGACCCCAGCTTAGACTACTAGCAATAGTGCAGAGGGTACCTGAGCTGACTTACTCCAGTAGTCAGATTGGTGAATTCCCTACCTGCCATTGTAGAGCCTTCATCCAGTAACTGATGGAAGCAGTTGCAGAGATCCACAGCCAAGCATCAGGTCGAGCTCTGGGAATCCAGTCAAAGTGAGGGAAGAGGGAGTCTATGAGGAAGGAACATCAAGATTATGTTGAGAAAACCAACAGAGACAACCAAATCAAGCTAGTGGGAACTCATGAACTTTAGACCAACAGCTCTGGAACCTCTGTGGGACTGGACTAGGCCCGCTGCATAAGTGAGACAGTTGTATAGATTGATTGGCTTAAGGGACCCCCTGGTAGTAGGATTAGGATCCATCCCTAGTGCATGAGCAGGCGTTTTGGAGCCCATTGCCTATGGTGGGACACCTTGCACAGCCTTGATACAGGGGGAGGTGTGGTGATATTTTAATTGTGCTGACGTATGATTTTATTTGTATGTTAATAAATAAAGTTTGTCTGGAGATCAGAGGTCACATAGCCATAAACAAGAGTCAGAAGGTAGTAGCACACTCCCTTAGTCTGATCACATGGCAGGTAGAGTCTTTGTGTGGTCAAGGACACAGCCAAGTGTGGTGACACAAGGCTTTAATCCTAGTACCAACCATAGAGACCTGGAGGTCTGTATAGACAGGCACTGATGAGGAAGTCATGTGGCTGGGCTTAGAGCCAATGAGAAGGCAGAATAGGAAGGCAATAAAAACACAAGTTAGATGGGAAGAAACTCTCTCTGGGGAAGCGACAGCGGCGAGGTGGTAAGATAAGGTAGCTGTGGCTCTTTGCTGTTTCTCTGATCTCTTTGGCTATTACCTCTGTATTTGGCTCTGTGTTTCTTATTTAATAAGACTGTTTAGAAATTGTTCTGCAGGGAGGTGCTTGGATCTGCCTCAACTGAATATACCATGCTGTGCTGACTCCACATGTGAGGCCTAACCTTTTTGGAGGAGGGAATAGGGTAGGGGAAGTCTGGTGGGGTGGGAGGAGGGAAGAGAGAGGGATCTGTGATTGGTACATTAAATGAATAAAAAATTTCTTAGTTAAAAAAAACCCTTATGTACAAAAAGTTTCTGAATGGAAAATTGAGACTGCATTAATTAGCAGGAATAAACCCAGCAGAAACTCTAGTACCTTTTACTAATGCTGAAATTCCCTCATTATGGGCAGAAAATGAACAATGACAAAGAGCTTTCAGCAATTTCTTGGGAGATTAACAACAAATATTTCAAAAGCAAGAGATGCCAGTTTATAAAAAGAACTAATTGGATCCTCCCTCACATTGTACAAGGAACACCAATTTCTCAAGACCCTACATTCTATATTGATGCAAATAAATCAGGAAAGGCAGGTTATAATTCAATAAATTTAAGTAAAGTCATTCACAGTCCTTATAATTTAGTTGAAAAACAGAATTATGTGCTGTTCTTATGGTATTATTAGATTTTTCTGAATCTTTCACTAAATTTAATGACTCTCAATATGTAGAAAGAGTTGTTTTACATATTGAAACTGCTGAATTTATTTCAGATGATTCAGAATTAACTTTGTTATTTATTCAGTTATAAGAAATAATCAGAAATAGAAATCATTCATTGTATGTAACACATATCACATCCCATATAAGTCTACCATGACCTCTAGCACAATGTAATAATGAAATTGATCAGCTTTTGGTAGGAAATGTGCTAGAAGCCTCAGAATGTCATAAGAAACACCACATTAATAGCAAAGGATTGAAGAAAGATTTTTCTATCAATTGACAACAAGCCAAGAAAATTATAAGGAAATGTCCCACTTGTTCTTTGTATAACCAAACTCCATTACCTGCAGGAAAATTACTCAAAGTAATAAAATTTGGCAAATGGATATTTTTCTTTTTGTGGAGCTCTGACAATTAAAATTAGTGCACCATACCATTGATACATATTCAGGATTTCAGTAGGAAACTGCTTTAAGTTCTGAGAAGGCTAATTTTATAATTACCCATTTAATAGACATCATGGCCATTATGGGACTACCTGTACATATTAAGACTGACAATGCTATAATATATGTGTTTAGTAAAATGAAATGGTGTTTTGCATATTACATCAAGCATATTACTGTAACCCAAATCTTAAAAAGTCTTATTAATAAAAACAAACTTGGAGCCAGGTACTGGGGTCAGTGCTAGAAGATCAGAGAAGCAGAATAAGCCACAGCTACCTTACCTTGCCAATTCCTCAGCTGATTCTGTTTCTTCAGACTGGAAGCCTCTGAGTTCTTATTAAAATGGATCTCAGCTGAACTGCTTCTCGAAAGCCTGAAAGCTTAACCAGCATCTAGGTCCTCATCCTCATGCCTTAAATACCTTTCTGCTTTCTGCCATCAGTTCTTGGAATTAAAGGCGTGAGTCACCATGCCTAGCTGTTTCCAGTGTGGCCCTGAACTCACAGAGATCCAGGTGGATCTCTGCCTCTGGAATGCTAGGATTAAAGGCATGTATGCCACTATTTTCTGGCCTCTATATCTAATGGCTGTTCTGTTCTCTGACCCCAGATAAGTTTATTAGGGTGCACAATATTTTGGGGAACACAATACCACCACATATTACAGTTATACCACACAATCCTACAGGACAAGCAGTTATAGGAAGATCTAATCACACCTTAAAAGATATGCTTAATAAGCAGAAAGGGTAATAAAAAAACCCAGAGATAGATTATACAGTGCTTTATTAACTTTAAATTTTTTAAATGCTAATGAGAAAGGAACAATAGCTGCAGAGAGACATTGGATGATGGAGATAATTGTTGAATTAAATCATTCTGTATTTTTTCAAGATGTGTTGACCTCAGAATGGAAAGCAGGATATATGTTACATTTGGGAAGAGGTTTTGCTTTTGTTTCCACAGGAGAAAAAAAGCTATGGATATCATCAAGATTGATAAAGATTAGATTCAAACATGTGAGATGTCTTGATTAATGAGAGGTGATAGTTCATCAAGCAACTTGATCATTTGATCCAAACTAACTTATAAGACTAACAAATGCCTTTCATTTGATCAGGTATGATTTTTTTTATTAAAAGATAATACTTTTTTCCATTGCCAAAAATCATTTTGCTTTATCAAAGGTATAACTTGCCAAAAACGGAACTCCCCAAAGTTAAGGTTGGGTTTTGTTTTTGTCTTTCCAGGAGAATAAAAGCATCAAACCAAGGAATCTAAAGACCACTAGACAAATGAGACATCTGAAGAAGGATGAAATATCAAGAGTATATGTCCCAAGAAAAAGAGTAAGTTAAACTAGTGATATAATACCTCCAACAGGGTAGCATTTCATAAATCTTACCAAATGCTTGTTTGCCTGCTCTCTATAGACATAAAAGGCAAATGGTCTTTTTGTGGCCCCATTTCAATAAAAAGTTCAAAGCTGTCTTTGGAATTGGAGTGTGGCTATCTCCTTCTCTACACCCAAGTATGCTTTTAAAGGAAAATCCAAAATCTCTGTCTCATATTAGAAGAGCCACCTGGTATGGAGGTAGAGACAAGAATACAAGGTGGGTGGAGACAGGATCCAGCCCCACTCCCCAATTCGGTCTGAGGATTCACAGAGGTAAGAAGTTTCTAGTGGCTGCTGCTCTCTGTTTCTCTGATTCTCCACATAAACTTTATTTGTCAGAACATGAACACAACACCAAGGGGAGTTGCTTAGCCTACAGCAACTTGATATGCCATACTTTGTTGATTCTCATGGGAGGGCTGCACCTTTCTTAACAGAAGCAGAGGAGAAGTGGATAGAGGGGCAGAGAGGAGGTGGTGGGAAGAAATGGGAGGAGAGAAGTTAGGGGAAACTGCATTTGGGTTGTAAAATAAATTTAATTTTAGAAAGCAAATATGGTATATTTATACAATACAGTTTTATACAACTACTGGAAAATGGATACAACTAATGATCATCAAGTAAAGTAAGTTACAACAGAAAGACAAATATCACATATTCTTTCATTCATGGATCACACATTCTATATAAATATGTAAAGATATGGAGGAGACTAGTGAGCAGGAGAGAAGGAGGAAAGAGGAGGGGAAGGGGAAGAAGAGGGTAGAATTGAAGGGTACCAAGGACAAATTTGTTAAACTACATGTTATACTTAAAAAAATAAATTTCAATATAAATTTATTAATAATGTACTGATAAAATGATGTAATAATAAAACCCATTATTGTATATGCCAACTGTAGCACGAATCTTAAAAGGTCTTAAAAACAACCCCAGGAGCCAGATATTAGGGTGAATGCTGAAAAATCAGAGAAACAGAATAAGCCACGACCAACCTCACCTCCACTCTCACCTCGCCAATTACTCAGCTGATCTTGTTTCCTCAACCTGGAAGCCTCAGAGTCCTCATCTGAATGGATCTCAGCTGAACTGCTGCTAAAAGCCTAAAAGCTTTAAAAAAAAAGTCTCTAGTTCCTGGTCCTCATGCCTTATATACTTTTCTGCTTCCTGCCATCACTTCCTGGAATTAAAGGTGTGAGTCACCATGCCAGGCTGTTTCCAGTGTGGCCTTGAACTCACAGAGATCTAGATGGATCTATGCCTCCAGAATGCTAGGATTAAAGGCATGTGCTACCACTGCCTAACCTCTATGTGTAATATATGATTGTTCTATTCTCTAACCCCCAGATAAGTTTATTGGGGTGCATAATATATCAACCACAGCCAACTAAAAAAAACCTTAATAATATAAAAGAAAAAAGATAAATGTATTTGAAAACATTTTACTTCATATTCAGTTGTTCACATATTTGTTCTTCTGTGTGAAAGCAAGCAGTATTCTTCGACATTCTGTCTAGGGATATCCTTACAGCCAGATTATTAGGTTACTTTTAGTTATATAACAGTGCAGGTAAAACATGCAGAGATCCACGGCCAAACCCCAGGTGGAGCTCCAGGAGTCCAATCAGCGAGAGAGAGGAAGGATTATATGAGCAAGAGATATCGAGACCATGATTGGAAAAAGCACAGGGACAAATAGCCAAACTAGCGGAAACACATGAGCTGTGAACCAATGGCTAAGGAGCATCCATGGAACTGGACCAGGCCCTCTGGATAAGTGAGACAGTTGATGAGCTTGAACTGTTTGGGAGGCCCCCAGGCAGTGGGACCGGGACCTGTCCATGGTGCATGGGCTGGCTGTTTGGAACCTAGGGCCTATGCTTAGACACTTTGCTCAGCCTTGGTGCAGGGAGGAGGGGACTGGACCTGCCTCAACTGAATCTACCAGGCTGGGCTGACTCCCGAAGGGAAATCTTGCCTTGGAGGAGCTGGAAATGGGGGGAGAGTTGGGGGAAAGGCTGGGGTGTGAGAGGTGGGAGGACAGGGGAATCTGTGGCTGATATGTAAAATTAAATTAATTATAAAATAAAATATTTATAATGAAAAAATATTTGAAAGTGAAAGTATTCTTAATTTGAGATCCAATGAGTTTTAACAAATAAGATTTTGATATATGGTTTTTTGTTTATCAGAAAACTTATTTTAGATGCTGGAGAGATGGATCTGTGGTTAAGATCCTACAGTTCTTCCAGAGGACCCAAGTTTATTCCTACCACCCTCATCAGGTGTCTCTGAATTGGCTGTCATTTCAGCTTGAGAACAACCTAGAGCCTTTGGCCTCTGTGGACATCTGCACCACACATAGATACATGTGTCCACATATGTTAAAATAAAATAAAATAAAACATTAAATATCTTAGAAGTGACTTATAATTCCCACAAAAGGGCAAAAGCAACTAGTAGTACATGAGTTTGTTGTAGTTTCTGAGAGATGCTGGGTACAAATATTTATTTTAAAATGACACTGAACACTCCAGGTTTATAATATTTTTTTCTGTAATAGCAGCAAACTTAATTTTGAAACATTTAAGTCCAGTATTGTAAATTTTAGTAGTTCTATAAGCTTTCTTTTTATTGAAAATAGATTTTTCTCCCATATAATACATCATAACTACTGTTTCCTCTCCTACTCCTCCCAGATCCTTCCTTCCCACCTCTGTTCTCCCCCAGATCCACTCCCTCTCCATTTCCCTTCAGAAAAGAGCAGGCCTTCAAGAGACAACAACCAAACGTGACAAACAGGACACATAAAAAAGGCAAAAGATCTCATATCAAGGCTGGACAAGGTAACCTAAAAGGAAGAAAAGAGTTCCAAGAGCAGGCACAAGAATCAGAGATACATATCCTCCCATTGTTAGGAGTACCATAAGAATACCAAGTTGACAGCCATAACATATACATGGAGGATTGGGTGTAGACACTTGCAGGCCACATGCTTGCAACTTCAGTCTCTGTGAACCCTTGTGAGGCCTGCTTAGTTGATTTGGTGGGCCATGTTCTCCTGGTGTCCTCCATCCTGCTGACCCCAACAATCTTACCTGCCTCTATTCTGTGAGGTTCCCTGATCTCTGAGGGGAGGGTCCTGATGGAGACCTCCCATTTATACTTTTTCCATAATGTCTGGCTGTGAGTTTCTGCACCACTCCTATCTGCTGCAGGAGGAAGCCTCTCTGATGTTGACTGAACAAGCCAATGATCTATGAGTATATCAGAATAGCATTAGGAATCATTTCATTGATTTTTTTGCCAGTTGGTTTGGTTCTACACCGGGTCTGGGGCTACCTAGTCTCCAGTTCCCGAACATCCAGGCAGTTTCAGGCTTGGGCTTGCTCTCATGGAGTGGGCTTCAAGTTAAATCATATATTAGTTGGTTACTTCCAGAAGTTCTGCCACCATTGCTCCAGCACATCTTGCTAGCAGGACAGACTGCAGGTCAAAGTTTTTGTGGCTGGGTTGACTTCTATGTTTCTTTTTTGGTAGCCTGAAGTGTACACCAAAGAGACTAGAACATAGGAGTGAAGGCTCCATGCAGGCATCAGCTTGACCTCACCACTTTCAATGAGCTGTACAGATGATGTCCTTGGCAACGGGGGCCCACTATCTGTTTGCAAAGAGTGACTTCTATCCTAGCATCAACATGGGTTGTTTGGGGATCTCCACAGGGCACCCTTATCCAACACCTCAACTGAATACAACACAGTCCCACTACTGGGAGCCTTGACTAGCTACAAAAGATGGCCAATTCAGACTCCATATTCTCTATTACTAGGAGTCCTTACAACAGTCACCCTCACAGATTCCAGGAAGATTCCAATGTACTAAGTTTCCATATCTCCCACAAAGGCCCCTTACTTCTAGCTGTTTCTTCCCATACTTAATCCCATGTGTCCTCCTTAGAACTCTCTTCTTTCTGTAACCTCTCTGGGAATGTTTACTGTAGTTTGATTATCATTTACATAACATCTAATATCCAGTGAGTACATATCATATTTGTTTTCTGGGCCTGAGTTACCTCACTCTGAATGATTTTTTCTAGTTGTGCCTATTTGTCTCAAAATTTCATAATGCCATTTTTAATAGCCGTGTAATACATTTTCTTTATCTATTCTTCAGGTGAAGGACATCTAGGTTGTTTCCAGTTTCTGGGTATTGTGAATAAAGCCACAAGAACATAGTTGAGCAAGTGTCTTTGTGGGAGGATTGAGTATCCCTTTGGTATATGCCTAAGAGTGATGTAGCTGGGTCTTGGTGTAGATTGATTCCGAAATTTCTGAGGAACTACCATAATGATTTCTATAGTGATTGTACAGGTTTGCTGTTCAGAGTTTAGAACATTGAGAGTGTTCCTTAAGACTTAACTATGGACAAGTATTACATTGGGGGCAATGCCTCTGATCACTAATTTTTCACTGCTTAGATCTTGACAGGTAAAGACCATTTAAGTGAGAGAGATATAGAAGTAAAAGTCTATAGGGAAGTTAGAGACATGAGACAGAAAGAGGATATAAGTCCTCCTCATATTTATCAGAGGACACTTGGGTAGATGTGACTCAGGAGGGACGGATTGTTTTGGCCCAAGGCTTCTTTTCCTGTTGACTAGCTCTTTCCTGCTGATTGTGTCTATCTTTTAGAGCTCAGAGAGTACCTGACCCAAGGTTCAGAATCTGTGGTCACTGGGACACAGAGTGATGGAAGTTCTTCTATAGAGCTTTGCAAGCTAGGGTTCTCTGAATTTACCTGATGCAAGATTACTCAAGTGTTTGTCCATATTCTTCCCATCTCCCCAAAGCCCACATATTCTGACAAAGTTGGTTCTTAGTGATGTAAGTTAGAGTTTGAAAAATGGGTCTATGCATTGCTAAGGAAGAAAAATAAAAATGAGAAGTTTTGAGAGTCAGTAAGTGAACTGAGACTACAGTGTGGCTTCAGTCCTCTATGTTTAGATAGATAGATGCTGTGTGAGCTTTAATGTGAAAAAAAATCCAGGCAGTAAACATGAAGAAATAGTTCCTATCCCCACTTCCTGCTCAGTGACCTCAGTTCTTCCTTCATGAAACTCTCTTAAAGGTAAGTGTGCGAAAAGAATTTGACTGGCCTACTTGATGTTACTGCATTGCACCAAGCTGATCTAGCCTCAGAAAAAAATAGACCTCTCTCCAATTCCTTATGAACTCCTTGGTCTGGCTCATGCCATGGTATTAGAGGTGCTAAGGACAGGGGTGTCTCAACACACAGAGAACAGAGTGAGCTATCTTTCTACCCAGTATTTCCAGGTTCTAGATGTCACATGAGAAAAAATTCAGGATGATGACCTGAAAAAAGTAATTAAAGAATTTATAATAAGTTATGCTGCAGAGTCAAGTAACCAATCACTGTGTGAGTGACGAATCCTTAAGAAATATCCAACATGACAGGGTTTAGCTGGTGGTCTTTATCCCTAATCTTAGGAAAAAAGGAGAGGTAACATAGGTTATATTTTGAATAGTGTTTGTTGACAAGGAATATTTATTTTACTCATGTGTCAAGGAAAATACTAGAGAGTCTGAAAGTGAAAAGCTCAGTGAAAAGACTGTTGAACCCACTCCTGTAGAGCACTTGGTATTCAAGGAGCGCATCCCACATTTGCTTTCCTACTCTATTTGTTATATTATTTTCATCTCATTTACTTCTTGTTTTTCAGTTGGATATTATTATAAAACCAACATCACTGTGCTGTAAACTCCTCAATCAAAAATTACTTGTTTGTATCTCTGTGTTGAGGCTTCCACTCTTTCCTTTTTTATTTTATTGTCAGATTTTTTGGACTTTGAGTCATGTATACAGGGAACTATAACAAAGGAAGCACCCATGACCATCACACAAATAATCTATTCACAAGGTTAATGATTTCTCTATGTCTGCTGTGTTCAGAGAAACCATTAAATAAATGAGGATTAGCACTAATGTGCAGGAAGTCCCGCTTGGAGTGGAAGTCATTATCTTTTTAAGGAAGACACACCACTCTTGTACCTAGGTCCTGTCAAAAAGTGATTTCTCTGTGCTCTGTGCTCATCTATCAGTATTATTCTATGGTTACAACTAATAAATGTTGTCAGAGCACTGCCCATGAGGATTTGACAGAATATAAGGAAGTCAAATAATTCTACAGATAAAATAGCCTTGTCTAAGCCTACTCAAATCACAATTATACCAGTCAAAAATTGTGACAATTCACTGTCACTTCAAAAATATATTAGTGATATACATATTGATACAGTGAAATATTTTTTTATAAAGCATTGTGAATGCTTCCAAATTAAGCCAAATAAAGAATCAAGGCATAATATGAAGTACTTTACTATTTTATTTTATGTATGTAACATTTTTACTGAAATATTCATGAGATAATCATTTTCATCTGAAAGCTAATGTTTCAAAGTTTTTTTTGCCACATTTGCAAGATCATGCCTCCAGTGATGACATCTGGTTGCACAGCAATTCCATAATTCTATATAGAACTTATATTATTATGCAATTTTCCCTTATCATTTTCATACTTTGTGCCTTGACTTATAAGTTTTGTATTCAAAAATATGCTTGGAGAAAATCAGTTACAGTGTCTTATTATGATGTGTGGAAATTAAGGTGACTGTATTTGAAATTAGAGATGCAGATCCATATGCACTGTCATGGGTTTTCTCCAGAAGGAGGTCATCCTTGTATGTGAGAACTTTGTAGTCACAGAAATAAAAGCATGGATGGAAATTATTCCTGACATGTTGCTGTTGCTTTTATTCAGAAGGGACTTATAGATGAATAACATTGAAGTACCCAGTTCTGAGCAGTTTGTACATCCTACTCTTGTCAATTTACAACTCCACAGTGGTGGTTGCCAAACTTCAGTGGAGGTCAGAACCATCCTAGGTCTTGAGCAAACTTCAATGTCTGGATACAATTCTCTGAGGGTGTGATTCATTAGGTGTGGGATCTACTTCAGAAATATGTTTTTGTAGCCATTCTTAGATGATATTGCTATAAACCATGACCTCTTGTAAAGAATCATTGTATAGATGATAAGATGATTATATGAATAACCTTACACATGAAGCTGTTCAGAGTAGTTAAGGTTATAGATGGAGGGTGCTGCCAGATAGCTCCAATATATGTCATACCTGCAAGCCTTAGAAATGGAAGCTGAGCCAAAGGTGAATCAACCTCATGCCTGGCCCTGTCCTCATGATTTGTTTGACAAAGTCTGGGAGCTCACTGCTCCAACAGTAGCAGACTGTGATTCTCAAGGTCATCTAAGATGAGAGTCTAAGTTTCTGAAACAATGTCATGTCCATTTCATAAAGGTGACTCCTACCATGATAGAACATTGGAAGAATAATATAATAAACTGCTGTATAGGAGAAAATAATTCTTTGACACTTACTCAGTTATAACTGAAAAGACTTTATTAAGCAACATGGAAACACATACAGGGATGACACAATCCTGCACTGAGCCAGAGGCCTTAGCATTGCACAAACCCATAGAAGGAGATTTTGTTGCCAAGGATAATATTGCTATTCTATAGGTGAAAAATATTATGGAGAACAGTAACATCTGTGGTGAATGGATCATATATGAAGGTGCTCAGATAGAAAGAATGATGATCTGTGCTCCCGTGAGCTATCAGAATTTCTGTTTGAAAAGGGATGATATAGGATGTGGACAGTGTTTGCAGACACTTGGAGCTCTGAATTGAGCAGGGTTAGGTATTACCTAGCAGATTTAACAAAGAAGATATTTCAATCAATTATGGACATAATGATCTGTTTCTTTCTCTGACTTAAATATCTTTCACTGTGGGCAGAGGAGGGAATATGAAGACAGAAATATAACAGTAAAGGCTGTTTGAAAGGTCATATGAAAATCAACTAGAGTGTCCAAACATACATACATGAAAAATTTAAACCGAGTAACTATATAACAGGAGACACAATACCACAAATAGACATCATAAGTAGGCAAATAAAATCCTAATGCTAAGAATAGATTATGTATTTTTGAGTATTTGTCAGGGTATGTCTCCATTACTGAAGATATTACATTTTCTGGTGTAGAATATGGAGAAATTTTGTCTTCCTTTGGAAGCTTTCTCACTAATTATTAGTACTAATAATGCTAGAAGGTGCTCTCTATGCATACTATCTGAGGAGAAACTCATCATCAACATAATCCTGCTACAATATCTGGGAGTTACAAGAATGACCTCCCTGCAAGATATGCTTACTAGAGGAATTATATCCCAAGTGTTAAGAGAGTAACCAAACACATTTTATTGGATGTAAGGCCTGTTCTGTGAGATGGATCCTATATCTGATACTGTTAATGAAAGACAAACCTGAGACAAGATAGGTCACATACCTAGGGGTAAACCTGCTGTAATTATTCTGCTAAAGGAGAACAGCAATTGAAGACTTCTAAAGGGCATATTTTTAAACCCATAAACTGTACAGTGCTCAACCTCTGTTGGAGAAGCTTCTTGCTATAGATGACAGTTAACACAGAGACCTAAACTGAACAGCATAAAGAGACTGGAATACTTTGGAATGCTTTGAATGGGGTATCTTTATCACACCCCTCCATTCTACACTCAGGGATTTATGTGGAAGAGGGGGTGGGAAGATTGTTAGATCTGGAGATCATAAATGATTTTAAGGAAAGAACATTTTATTTTCAGATACAACTGGGCTGATGCACTTATTAACACAAACACTGTGACAGCATCTTCAAGACCAACACCAGCTCAAGCCAGACAAAAATCCCAAAGATGTGAAGACGAAATTGTCACAGCATGCTAACAAATTCAAGAAGTAATTTGCAAATGATGGATATCTGGAGAGGAGCAGTGTGATTTTGCCTAAAATGTGACACTATATTTCACACACAGTCCATGCAGGCCTCATATTTTGTGGTCTTAAATTAATATTATATTTTATAGTTGCTATCTTCTTTTCAATTTTCCAGAGATTAAAAATCCATAAAGTTGGGTGGGTAGAGAGAGAATGTATCTGGGAAAAGTTTGAAGTTGGAAATAAAATGATAAAAAAATATACAAAGTGAAATCCACAAAGAATGAATTAAAAATAAATAGGAAATCTGAAAAGTGAAACTAGCAGAAGGTAGACAGAGCCTTCAGAGCTGTGGGAAATACAGTGAGAGGTGACACCTCTACTTGGTGTTTCTCAAATTCTCTAAAATAGTCTATGTGATCCTTAAAAATATTCTTCATTATTTCTGCTACATTTAGAAACTTCTTGATTAGTCTTGGATTTTATGCACATTTAGGAGAATATGGTATAAGGCAGATAGGTATAATATATTTCTTCCTTGATGTGAGGAAGCCAGCAAATAAAATAATTACTGGATAAATCAAATATAGCTTCTCTGTGCCATGTGATAGAACCTGAGAAAATGAGGAAAACATGGCAATTGTTAATTTAGGATAATATATCTCTTCACGGTCCCATAGTCTATGAAACTACACTTGGGTAGATGTGACTCAGTAGAAGTGGACTGTTTTGACCCAAAGCTTCTTTTCCTCTTGACTAGCTCTTTCTTTCTGATTGTATCTATCTCTTAGGGCTCAGAGAGTATCAGACACAAGGTCCAGAATCATTGACCACTGGGACAGAGTGGTGGAAGTCCATCTGTAGATCTTTCCATCATAAAGTTCATTGCAATTGCCTGATGCAAGCTCACTTAAAAATCTGCATGCTTTCTGTACATTTCATTCCCACAGCTAACATAACCTGCCAAAGGTGGGTCTTACTTGCATATGTTAGAGTTTGAAGAATGGGTCTATACATTTGGAAGGGAGCAAAACAAAGAGCAAATGGCTTTAGAGATCAGCAAACAATTCGGCCACAGTGTGGACTCAGTCTTCTGTATTTAGCTATAGATATGTTGTATGTGATTTACTGTGTAAAGCTTCTACTAGTGAAGAGGAATAGGACTTCCTGCAATTCTCGGCTACTCAATTTATCTTATCCAGTTCATGATTGTTTTTAAAAGCTAAGTGTGCTAATAGAACTTAGCTGGCCAACCTTGTATTACAGAGTTGTGCCAAGCTGATTCTAGCTTCAAAAAAGATAGACGTATACATAGATTCCGTATGAACTTCTTGGTTTGTCTTTCTATGGTATTGGAGGTTATAAAGACTAAGGGTATCACAAAAACAGTGAGAACTGGGTGAGCCATCTTTCTACCCAGTATTTCCAGGTTCTAGATACCAAATGAGAAAAATTCAATGTTGAAGAATTGGAAAAAAAATTATCAAGAATTTACAGGAAATGTAATGCAGAGCCAAGTACCCAATCAGTCCATGAGTGAGGAAAACATTAAGAGACAGCCAACATTACAGGGTTCAGTTGGTGGGCTTTATCTCAAATCTCAGTAAAGAAGCAGAGGTAACATAGAGTATATTTTGAATAATGTTTGCTGCCAAGGAATATCCATTTTACCCATGTGTTAAGGAGAAAACTATGTAAGAAGCCACTTTAAAAAAAAAAACAAAAAAAAACCTCCAGCTCCAGTGGGGGACTTTAGATCCCACTCCTGAAGAGCACATGGTGTTTAAGGTGAAAGTTTACACAAGTAACGTACTTCTCTATCTGTTGCTGTGTTCTTCCTGTTTATCTCCTCTTGCTTCTCAGTTGAATCTTAATCCAAAACCAGTATCACTGACCTGTAAACTCTTCTCTCAAGGAATTACTTGTTTACATTCTCACGTTGAGGCTTCTACATTATTTTTTAAAAATTTTGTTGTCAGATTCTGTGGAATTTGAGTCAAGTTTACAGGAACCTGTACCAAAGGAGGGACTTGTGTCCATCACATGAAGAACTGGCCTAGAGGGATAATGGTTCCTCTATGTCTATTTCCAAAGAAGGTACAGTGCTATAATGGGAACTGGTGATTAAACACTGATGGTGAGGAACACCCTATTGAGGTTACAACTGTTCTTTCTTTGAGGAAGACACATGACATTGCTGTAATACCTGGATCCTGTCATGAAAATAGTTTCTTGGTGCTCACCTGTTAGCATTTTTCTCATGGTTACAGCTAATAAATGTAAAAAAAAAAAAAAATATCACGCAATATGTTGTAGAAGAATATCTGCACTGGACACAATGCAGATATAGTGAACTAAAGAGACAAATAGAGATGGTACAGATATCTATGGCTGTGGTTCAAATATAGGGCACTGTTTTTTAATGTATTGTTTTTAAGTTTTTTTCATTTTACATACGAATCCAAGTCCCCCCCCCCCATCCCCTTCTCCAGCTTTCCACCTTCCCCAATCCCACCCCCTATCTACTCCTCAGAGAAGGTAAGGCCTCCCTTGGGGAATCAACAAAATCTGGTATACTAAGTTGAGGCAGGACCAAGCCCCTCCCCCGCTGTGTCAAGGCTGGGCAAGGGAATGTGTTTCAAAAAGGCATTTCATGCACCCAGGATAAGTCCTGGCCCCACTCCCAAGGGCTCCCCAAACAGATCTAGCCACAAAACTGTCACTCACATTCTGAGAGCCTAGTTCGAGCCCATGCATGTTCCCCAGCTCAAAGGCCAGAGTCAATGACCTCCATCAGCTCGAGTCAGCTATCTCTGTGGTTTTCCTCATCATGATATTAACCTCACTTGCTCCTGTGATCCCTCCTCCCTCTTTTCAACTGAAGTCTAGGAGCTCACTCTTAAATGGATATTAGACGCAAAGCAAAGGATAACCAGGCTACAATCCACAACCCCAGTGAAGCAAGACAAAAATGATGATCTTAAGAGAGCATTGTCAAAAAAGGCATCAGAAATATTTTGAGCCCTTAAAGAGAGATTTGCTGCCCCCTGGCGTATGTGCTTTGCCTTGTATTAAAACAAAGTTAGATACAGTGATTGAGGTAGAGGAGCCCATCACTGGGCTTATATGGAAAGACATACCAGTTAAATGGTCAACAGGAAACAAAATACCATGGCCTGAAGACAAAGTAGAATATTTAGACTGTCAATGAAAAAATGATAAAAAACAAAACCAAAAACACACAAAAGGAATATGTAGGAACACTGATTGTGAACATACAACATTCATGAATCACAGGCATAGAAGGAAAAGATAAATCCCAGGTGAATGGTGTAGATCAGATCTTCACCAAGATCATAGAAGAAAACTTCCCCAAACCGAGAAAAGTTGTACTTACTCAGATAGAGAAAAACACACAGAACACCAAATAGATAGGACCAGACAAGAAACTCCACATACCAAATAATAGATGAAACATTAAATATACAGAAAAAAGTATTGAAATATTGAAGAGAAAAGCCACAAATCATAAACAATGGCAAACCCATCATAATAACAGGTTACATCTTAATGGAAACTTTAAATGACAGCTAAGACAGAAGGGCTTAAGCATTGTGCACCCAGTTGTAAGAGACCACAGATCCAGCCCAAACTACCTGAACCAGCAAAAAGTATCTGAAAAGAGTTGAATGACAATGACAAATATTCCATGATACAGGCTTACAGAACCAGCCATGAGAGCTAATTTTGGTTGTCAACTAAACATACATGGGAAAGAGAACCCCATTTGAGAAATTGCTTCCATTAGATTGGCCCATGGGTATGTGTTTGGGGCATTTTCTTGAGTGCTCATTGATGCAGAGGTGCGCAGCCCACTGGGGGTGATACTATTCCAACACAGACGAGGCTTGGCTGTGTACAAGAGGTGGATGAACATGAGTCAGTATTTGGCAATTGGACATGGCTTCTACTCCAACTCATACACTGAGCTCCATGCCTTGATTCCCTCAATGACAAATTGTATCTAGAGTTTTCCTGCCTGGCCCACAGTCAGGACAAATCTTTGTCACCCGCCAGTCCCACAGCCGCTCAGACCCAACCAAGTAAACACAGATGCTTATATTGCTTTCAAACTGTATGGCCGTGGCAGGCTTCTTGCTAACTGTTCTTATATCTTAAATTAATTCATTTCCATAAATCTATACCTTGCCACGTGGCTCGTGGCTTACCGGCATCTTCACATGCTTCTTGTCCTGGCAGCAGCTGGCAGTGAATCCTTCTGCCTTCCTGTTCTTTTATTTCTCCTCTCTGTTAGTCCCACCTATACTTCCTGCCTAGCCACTGGCCAATCAGGTTTTATTTATTGACCAATCAAAGCAATTTGACATACAGACCATCCCCCAGCACAGCCAAGTGCAGATCATCTCAGACACCTGCACTCAGGCCTGTGGTCCTAATCATCCTCTATGCTGACCTGCTGGGTAAAGCCACGAGGAACCCAAGAACGGGTTCCCACAGCACATACAGAACATCCCACAGCAACAAATAGTAAACTATGAAATAAAACCTTTTGTCCCCCAATTTTCTTTTCATCATGATTTCTAGCACAGTGACAGAAGTCAAAGAAGAGCAGAAATTGGTAGCTAGAAAATGAGGTGTTGCTATGATAGACCTGACTTCCTTGTTTAAGAGGGGGGATTGTGGTGGCATTTGGAAGCTTGGGCCATAAAAACTATTGAGTTCACAGATGTTAGTATACTGTTCAGTACTATTCAGTGTACACATTCTATAAATTATGTGGAAGTCCAGAGGCAAGAATGGATGCTGTCCATTGTAGTAAGTCTCATAGCTTTTGTCTGTTTGTTAAGCTTCAAGGGAAGAAATGATGGAGGAGTGTGAATATTGTATCTAGGAAAAAGCACACTGTGACCCAAAATAAGTCTGGTCACTCTGATTATATAAGTTTAAAGATCATTACTTAAAAATCATTTCACTTAACCTTGAAAACATGTAGTCAGACTAGGAATAATGTAAAGCAAGTAAGATAGAATTTTTCCACCAGAAACTCTGGTAAGAGGTAGGCCTCAGGAGCAAGTTCTAGGCAGGCCACCAGGAAGCTCAGATATGAGTCTAGCTCACACATATCTATGAAATGCTAATGAGCTAAGCCCAAGTTGGTATTGATGAGCTAGTAAACCAGCACCAAACTGTGAATTCTAAAAATGCAAAGTTATCGCCTAAGAAAATAATAAAAATAATTGTATCTTCGAGAATGGTCTACAGGATTACACTGCAGTGCTCCCAAGACATGAATAATCAACTCTGTGTGTTGGTACTCATTTTCTTTTTTCTTTTTTTTTTTTTTTTTTTGGTTTTTCGAGACAGGGTTTCTCTGTGTAGCTTTGCGCCTTTCCCGGAACTCACTTGGTAGCCCAGGTTGGCCTCGAACTCACAGAGATCCGCCTGCCTCTGCCTCCCGAGTGCTGGGATTAAAGGCGTGTGCCACCACCGCCCGGCTGGTACTCATTTTCAAGAGGACTGGTTTTAGTGACCACTGAAATTTCAGCCCTATAGCCTGTCCCACAAAGACCTGCCTGTTAGCCATAGTCTGGGCTCACAGGGATCTCCTGGATCTCCATCAGTGCTGTCCTCCCAAGCTTCCTTAGCTGAAGGACTTCATAGCAGTTGTGAGTCAAACATGGAAGCTTTCAAAGTGTCCTCACTGGAGACTTCCCAGTGGAACCCTACAGCAGCATGTCTACATAATATATTTTCCTCACTTTGTGAGTTGTCTGTTTAGCTTTTATTTTAGCATGATATTATAAGGGATGTTTGAGTGAATAAACCATGTATAATCAAAGGAAAAATCTTGTGTGGACATGTTGCTAGAGAGCTTCTCTCCAGGTCCCACCAAGCCCCCACAGTCCCACAACCCACATATAAAATAATCACTCAGACGCTTATATTACTTATAAACTGTATGGCCATGGCAGGCTTCTTGTTATCTACTTCTTATATCTTAAGTTAACCCATTTCTATTAATCTATAAGTTGCCACATGGCTCTTGGCTTACTGGTACCTTACATCTTGCTTGTCCTGGAGGTGGCTGACAGGTCTCTTTCTCTGCCTTCCTGTTCCCTCAATTCTCCTGTCTGTTAGTCCCGCCTATACTTCCTGCCTGGCTACTGGCCAATCAGTGTTTTATTTATTAAGCAATCAGAGCAACACATTTGCCATTCAGAACATCCCAGCATCCTTAATGCCTAGCACATTTTAGCCCATAGGCCTGAACACTCATCAACAAAGGTGGTGTCATTTTGGTGCTGAGCTTCATCCTTGGTGCCAAGGAACAGCTTGTTTGTGCTTAAATATAAAATGCCTCATTGTGGTTAGGATTTCAAAGTTGCATTAATTCATCCAAGGCAGTGAGGTGGCCCTGAATCCTGGCTAGGGTTTTAGAATGAGGAGGATATTCTTTGTAGCTTCTTCATGAACAAATATTATATGGAGGGCATAACTTTGCTGAGTAATTTTTCTCTGTGTGATTTTTTTTTTTTTTTTTTTTTTGGTTTTTCGAGACAGGGTTTCTCTGTGTAGCTTTGCGCCTTTCCTGGAACTCACTTGGTAGCCCAGGCTGGCCTCGAACTCACAAAGATCTGCCTGCCTCTGCCTCCCGAGTGCTGGGATTAAAGGCGTGTGCCACCACCGCCCGGCTCTCTGTGTGATTCTTAATAAACAAAAGTCATTTCAATGGTTTGGAAATAAAAGTGGGTAGAGAAGGTAGAAACATGAAAAAGAACAAGGATATGTAAGTCCTCATCATGGCTATGAGAAGGCACTTGGGTAGATGTGACTCAGGAGGAGTGGAATCTTTTGACCCAATGCTTCTATTCCTGTTGACTAGCTCTTTCCTGTTGATTGTATCTATCTCTTAGGCCTCAGAAAGTACCTGACCCAAGGTCCAGAATCATTGGCCTCTGGGACAGAGTGATGGAAGTTCATCTGTAGATCTTTCCAAGTTAGGGTTCACTGTAATTGCCTGATGCAAGATTACTCAGGTGTATCCATGTATTCTGTCCATTTTGTCCCCACAGCTAACATATCCTGCCAAAGGAGGGTCTTAGTAGTATATGTTCGTGTGAAGAATGGGTCTATACATTTGTAAGGGAGGAAAATAAGGAGTAGACAGCCTTTGCAATTGGCAAGTCAATCAAGACTACAGTATGAACTCAGCCTTTATGCTTAGCCAAATTGATGGTGTTTGAAGTTTACTGTTAAAAAAATTCTAGTGTTTTTTAATATAAATCTATTTATTTATTTATTTTACATCTTTGCCAAAGTTTCCCCTCCTTCCTGTCCTCCCAGTACCTTCCCTGAACCACCTTCTGTTCCTACCCCCAATCCATTCTTCCTCCATTTCTGTTTAGAAAGGGTAGGCCTTCCATTGATAGCAACAGAACATGCATATCAAGTTGCAGTAAGAGTAAGCATCTCTCCACGTATTAAGCCTGGGTAAGGTGACCCACTATGAGGAGTAGGGTCCCAAAAGCCAGTAAAAGAGTCAGAGACAGATCCTATTCCCAATGCTAGGAGTCCTACAAGAGGACCAGACTACACAGCTGTAACATATATGCATAGTGACTAGGTCAATCCCACACAAGCTCCCTGGTTGTTAGTTCAGTCTCTGTGAGCCCCTAGAGCACAGGTTATTTGATTCTGTGAGTTTTCTTGTGGTGTCCTTGACCCCTCTGCCTCCTGCAATCATTTCTCTGCCTCTTCTGCAGCTATCAATATGTATTCAATAAATTTCTGACCTTTGAATTAACTAAACATTTATTCATGAATAACAATGATAATAAAGTTGACAGTGCTACAGAATTAAAAAAAAAAAAAACTAGTAGTAAAGCAGAGGAAAGGCTTCCTGTCTTTTCCTTCTATTCAGTGACCTCAGTTCCTCATGTGTGTATTTAAAAGCTGGGTGAGCCACTATGTGGTTGCTGGGAATTGAACTCAGGACCTTTGGAAGAACAGCCAAGTGCTCTTAACCTCTGAGGCATCTGAATAAGTAAGACAGTTGATTGACTTGATCTGTTTGGGAGGCATCCAGACAGTGGGACTGGGTCCTGTGCTCAGTGCACGAGTTAGCTGTTTGAAACCTGGGGCTTATGCAGGGATGCTTGGCTCAGCCTGGGAGGAGGGGACTGGCCTTGCCTGGACCGAGTCTACCAGGTTGATCTCAATCCTCGGGGGAGTGTTTGCCCTGGAGGAGATGGGAATGGGGGGTGGTCTGGGGGGAAGGCGGGGGTTCCACTTTTTCCTTTTTTTATTTGATTGACAGATTCTGGGGAATTTAGGTCAGATTATAGGGTGTGGGTGTGGGTGTGTGTGGGTGTGGGGGTTGGGGGGGTTGGGAGGGGGGAGAATAAAGGAATCTGTGGCTGATATGTAGAGTTAAATTATATTGTAAAATAAAATAAAATAAAAATAAAAATAAAATAAAATAACAAAAGGAAAAAAAAGCTGGGAGTGTTGCCAGGTGGCAGTGGCACACACCTTTAATCCCAGCACTCGGGAGGCAGAGCCAGGCAGATCTCTGTGAGTTCGAGGCCAGCCTGGTCTATAGAGCGAGATCCAGGACAGGTACCAAGACTACACAGAGAAACCCTGTCCTGAAAAACAAAACAAAACAAGAAAGGTATTTTAATAGAATCTAACTGGCCTACCTGATGTTACAGAGTTTTGTTAAGCTGATTTTCTAACCTCAGAAAATGTAGAGATATACTTGAAAGTCTCTGATCCATTCTGTTGAACTCCCTGGTCTGGCATCTCCATGGTATTGGAGTTGGTAAAGAGTGGTGGTGTCTCAGACACATAGAGAGCAGGGTGAGCCAACCTCCTATCCAGTTATTTCCAGTTTCTAGATGATATATGAGAAAATTAAAGATTAAGATTTTTAAAAAAAAAAAAAAAAAGTATTAAAATTTTTACAAGATGTACTGGAGCCAAGTACCCAATCAACTTATGAGTAAGGAATCCATGAAACAGCCAGCATTACTGGATTTAGTTGGTGAGCTTTACCCCAATTCTCAGAAAAGAAGCAGAGGTAATTTAGGTTGTATTTTGAGTAGTTGTTTTTTCCCAAGCATTATTCATGTTACCACTGTGTCAAGACTAGAACATCATCTGCCACTTTTTGTTTTTATCCAAGCTCAATAGGAAGACTTTGCATACTGCTCCCAGAGAAAACCTGGTGTTTAAAATGCAAATTCATGCATTCACCTTCTTACCACATTTTCTGCTTGTTTTCTTCCCATTTACCTTCTTTTGTTTCTCAATTGGGTCCTATTACAAAACCAGTATCACTGACCTATAAGCTCTTCTATCAAGGAATTACTTGCTTATATTCTTGCACTGAGACTTCCACTTTTTCCTTTTTTTATTTGATTGACAGATTCTGGGGAATTTAGGTCAGATTATAGAGACCTGCAATAAAGGTAGGAACCCAGTCCATCATAAATAATTTCTCTATGTCTGTTCAGAAAAGCCATTATGGCCATAAAGGGAAATTGTGATTAGCATTGATGAGGAGAAAGTCCCCATTGAGGTAGGAATTATTTTCTCTTTGAAGAAGACACACTATGCTGCTTTTGTACCTGGGTCTTGTCAAGAAAATGGTTTCTCTGTGCTCTGTTCTCATCTTTCAGCACTGTTCTCATGGTTACTGGTCATAAATGTTGTCAGAGTTCTGCCCACGTAGAAGACACTGTACTTGGTGCTTGATAACATATAAGGTAGTCAGAGACTTCCACAGATAAAGTCATATTTTGAGTTCATTCACATGAATAAGAAACAAAACCAATACTTATTGGTCAAAGCCTATTCAAATCACAATTACTAGAACAATCTTACCAATATTCTAGAGAATAGATGAAGTCCTGACTGAATGTGTGCTCTTGACATGGGCCTGTGAAAAACCCTAATGCCTCAGACATTTGGAAATGTAAAAAAACAAAAACAAAAAAACAAAAAACAACTTTTCCTCTGTTCAGAGAAGGGCTATGGCAAAGCTTTCCTCTGTTCAAAGTAGGAAAGCTGATGAATGATTGACCTTCATCTAAAACAGTGTATGCAGATACTATTAACACCATCTCCCTCCTCAGTGACATTTACAACCTGAGAATGTTCCGCAACAAGACCTCTCACAAAAACTACCTAATCCCTCTCTTTGATGCTGTATGTAATAAATGTGCTGAGTTTCTGGGTTGCATACTAGATATATTCTATCAGAGTGAGCACAAATCACCCCATTACAGGTTTTCTGTGTGTGTCGTTTCTTCAGCTTTTGTTATTTCTGTATTTCCTAGTCATGCCAGTCAGGTTTTTAGGACTCAGTTGTGCTTAACACCACAATACTCACCATTAGGTTAGCAATGGTTACTTGTTATGAAACCAAAGCATAAACCCCTGGTTTTTCCATTAAAAATGATAAGAGAATCTTGCTGTTTCTTTTGGCTTTCCAGAGTCACTTATATTGTTCTTGTCATGTGAATTAACAAACAGCAGGGTTCTAAAATCTTGGGAATTGGCTAATTCCAGTCCAGGTTCCTTGGGGACGAGTCATAGAAAATTTGGAGTTCCATAAAGAAACAACACATTTAAAATTGCCTTAGTACAGTGAAATTGGGAGTGTTTTCAGAAATAGAGATTGATAGATGGCATCAAAACCAAATCTAGACCATTCTCCTCTGTAGCAGGAATCTTAAAAGTTCTTAATAATAAAATCAAACCCGAGGCGAGTTATTGGGGTCCATGCTGGTAGATCAGAGAGACAGAATAAGCCTCAGGTAACCTCACCTGGTCAACTTCTCAGCTGGTCTTGTTTCCTCAGACTGGAAGCTTCTGTGTCCTCATCCCAATGGCTCTCAGCTGAACTGCTGCTGGAAAGCCTGAAGCTTAACCAGCCACATGCTTAACCAGCCAAATGCTTCTAGTTTCTGGTCCTCATGCCTTATATATCTTTCTGCTTTCTACCACCACTCTCTGGGATTAAAGGCTGGCTTTCTGGGATTAAAGGTGTGTGTCACCATGCTTGGCTGTTTCCAATGTGTCCTTGAACTCACAGAGATCCAGAGGGATTTCTGTCTCTGGAATGCTAGAATTAAAGGCGTGTGCTATCACTGCCTAACTAGTGGATTTTCTGTTCTCTGACCCCAGATAACTTTATTAAGGTACACGATATTCTGGGGAACACAATACCACCACACTCCTCCATTGCCACCATCCTGACTTCAAATTTCCTCCTTACTGCTTCATATACTTTACATATCCTAGTGCTGTGGATGTCGCTCTGTGTAAATAAAATACTGATTGGCCAGTAGCCAGGCAGGAAGTATAGGCAGGACAAGCAGAGAAGAGAATTCTGGGAAGTGGAAGGCGGAGGCAGAGAGACACTGCCAGCCGCCACCATGAGGAGAAGCAACATGTTAAGATACCGGTAAGCCACAAGGCATGTGGCAACTTATAGGTTAATAGAAATGGGTTAATTTAAGATATAAGAACAGATAGCAAGAAGCCTGCCACAGCCAAACAGTGTGTAAGCAATGTAAGTCTCTGTGTATTTACTTGGTTGGGTCTGAGCGGCTGTGGGACTGGAGGGTAAGCGAGATTTGTCCTGACTGTGGGCCAGGCAGGAAAACTCTAGCTAAAATATACCACATAGCAAGAGACAAAAGAGATAATATATGGTATTCACAATTTTGTTAAAAAAAATTGAACCACAGAGTATACATGTAGCCTGGTAAATACTGAGGAAAAAAGTGAGGTATTTCTAGTTATACAATGAATCTGTAAGTTTTACTTCCCAAGGTTACTATAAATTCTATTATAAATTGTATCTAGGATATTTGGAAATTTTTGGAATATGGATTCCCAATTCAGTATGAAAATTTCAGTAATAATTACCAAAGTGCTGATAAACATGATGATGGCAATAATGCCGCTCTAAGTTTGTAAAGATAATAGTCTTATATGTAGTCATACCCCAAGCAAATACTTAAATAACCAATCAGGCCACATCATCCTTATGAAGTGAGGCATGATGTGTATTTTGAGGGAATGGACATTTTTAATCATATGTAGAAGCAGACTTGAGATCATCTCTTTTTCTGCAGGAAGTTCTATTTTTAGAAGTTAATTCATTACAATGTTTTTCCTTTATCATAACACACATGGGCAATGATATTAATTGTAATATTGTCTGCAGGAAAGTAACATATTTTCCAAGATGTGCATCACTATGCACAAGGGGATTGTTAAACGTGTTGCTATCTGTCAAACATTAGAATGATATTCATGCATTGAAATTAAGGTTTCAACAGAGCAGTATTGAAGTTGGAATAGGAGCAACTTCATGATCTGAAGCTTCTGAATACCTTAGACATTATGACTGCATTTTCAGGGATCATTTCTCTAGTTTGTAGTACCTAAACCATAGGCATCTTCCTTAGTTTTGGACCAGAGCAGTCTTGTAACTAATTTATCAATGTAAATATGATATTTACTGAGAAACCATTGCAAAGTCTGGAAAGTATGTTAGCTTGGGCCTGAAGAGGTCCAACAGCTTCAACAACTCACCATCTCTTGTTGTATTTGATAACTAAAGGAGGGAGAGGGAGAGTAGAGAATTATTGTTCAATATCCAGAGACACCTTGAAAAGTAACCCTTCTCAATATCTCCTGTGCTGGGTGCAAAACAATGTGGGTGTCCCCAAGTATACCAGTAAATGGTAAATATAGGAACATCCAGTTGTATGTTGCCATAATGAAGAGTTACAGGTAAGATGGTGTTTCTAGATGACTGCTCAGTGTAACTCTCAAAAGAGAAAAAAAATTACAGAGTTTCTAGAGAACCTCACACATATCAAACCATTCATATCCCCTTTTAGGCTTCAACTTGAATATCACTATCAACTTTGGGGATCACTATCCAGCTCAATATCACTGTGGTACAGGTTAATAGAATATCTCAGGGTCTGTGTTATCATGGGATCACACCATAGTTAGGAACTAAACACAAAATATAATGTAATAACTAAGCCCACACAAGGGGTGGTAACCAAAACCTCCCATTCTAAACTGTTCTGGTACAACATCTCACAGTTTTTTCCAGGGACATAACCAGCTAACAAAATGTTAGGTATAACATGATCCAAGACCTACAGGATTCTTATCTAACTTCCTTGGACAAGGTTAACAAATTCAGCTCCCCACTGTCCACAGAGGAAGCCTACACCCACCCCACAGGGACAAGCTGAGATTATATCTCAGAAAAAGCCTGAAGTCCCAGTGCCTGAAGGCCTACTCCAGTAACCAACACAGCCAATCAAAAGAAGAGTATGATTGAGGAGAGATGACAACTGTATACATATTTGGTATTTAAACTCTGAGTGAGATGTTGCTGGGCCAGATCCCAGGGCCTCAGCAATTTCTGAAGAGTTGAGTGTGTGGAACACATTGAGGCAGCAGAAGTCACCACAGGTGAGGCCCTGCCAATGCAAAGGCAGGATGGGATGTAGCCCTGTAGGGGAGCCGTGAGAGACTCTGTGGAGGATGGGACAGATCCCCCAAAAGGAGAATATATGCTAAGGCTCAGCAGCCCTGCTATATGGAGGAGTGAAGAGGGCAAAGAGGAAATCAGGCCCTTCTTGGGCCCGGCTTTGTATAAGTTCCTGTTAAGTGCAAATGTGGGTCTGTCCGTGGAGTGTTACATCTGGTCCTTTGAACACCAGTAACCATCACTTTCACCTCCTGGACAATAGAGATTGTTAATTGCACACAATCTCTTTGTGCATGTGTTTTCAATTGACATGTGCAGATATTGTAAAAGGTGTCATGTCCCTATTCAGGTGCTTTGGGGACATTTCTTTAGAGACCCAGAAAGTTCTGAACATGAAATCCTGTGAGTGGTTTTCTATTGTACTTTACCTGAACTCCTGGATCAGACTTTATATGCTTTCCCCATGTGACACCATTCTAGTTGACCTAGTTAGTAGAGAGTTTGGTCTCATGGTCTTAGCTGTGGGACAGAGGAATAGTAACTGATTCTTACTACATTCTTTATAGAAGACATTTCACAAAGCTTCCATTCAAGAAGGGAAGGGTAAAAGACAAGAAGACCTAATCCTGTGTTATATTAAAAAGGGATATGATACTATGTGGCCCATAAATTGAGCTCATCTTGAAACTAGGAGTTGATACCACATAATGGAAGTTTTATATCATATAAATTGCAAATCAGTGATAGTCTATATTCTCGGTTGTTTTTAGCATCTGGTCCTTCATATGTATGGAGAGCTCTCTGAAATAATAAGATGCAGTACACCTGAAGTTTTTATTGCTAGAATTTTGGGCATGTATTCTTCATTTTTATGTTTGATCTAATAAGAACCAGTGGCTGATTTGGTTCAAACACATTCTCAGCCTTTTCTATAGTCTCTGGGGTAGTATTTGGAAGAATACTTCAAAAAATTTTATTGACCATAAATTACTTAATTTATCATTCATAAAATATTTCTTTAAATGTTTAAATATAGTCATGTCTTAATTTCTTTTTTCCAACCCAGGTCTTGAATTATGACTCCTGCTTTCTTCCTGGCTATCCTGTGCTTGGAAGTGGCTTCAGGTGTCCTAGCCCTTGATCCCAGGTTGGATGTTGAATGGCAAGAATGGAAGATAAAATATGAAAAATCATACAGCATGGTTGGTAACCTAGAAACTGTCCAGAAGAGCCTCAGAGTGAATTGACATTGCTGTTGCAAGTGTCAAGGCACCTTAACAGTCAAAGACCTCATGCCCCACTAAGAGATTATCTAATCACAATCATTGTGAGCACACAGTGGCCTGATTTCCTTTTCCTCAATATGTGGAGATTGTGTGGCTACAGTATACTGAAATCCCTCCCCTTGGCCTCTATTTACTTATAACTGCAAATCTACTTGGTCAGCTTGTCCAGAAATTAATTAGAAATAACTATTTTCATTTCTAGGAGGAAGAAGAACTAAAGAGATCAATATGGGAAAACAACATGGAAATGATCAAACGTCACAATGGGGAAAACGGCTTGGGTAAGGATGGCTTCACCATGGAAATGAACGGCTTTGGTGACATGGTGAGTGTGACATGGATTCTTCACACTGTGTTCTCTTGAGTGTTTACATGGAGTCCTCTGTTTTATAAATAATTTGTGGACTTTTCCTTGAAGACTGTGGAAGAATTTGGGAAAAAAATGAATAATATTCCAGTCCGGATTCATAGGAAGGGGAAAAGCATCAGGAAGCGTGCAGTTGGTGGTGTTTTCCCCAAATTTGTGGACTGGAGAAAGAAAGGCTATGTGACTCCTGTGCAGGACCAGGTATGACAGTATCACAAGCCCATATTCTTAAACTATGTTGAAGAGGAAAAGAACTTGGTACTTTTGTGTGCACAATGAGAGATCTGAAGTTCATTTTTAAAATAATATTCTTCTTTTGAATGATTTGTACAATTTTACAGTGTCTATTGATTTTAGCAATCTACCACACACACTCTCTAATTATTAGCTTCTACCCCATCTCTTTGTATAATTTATGTCCCATTTTATTGTCATTAATAATCCATAAAACCAATAGGTCCTACTCAAATGTTCATGTGTGTGGACACCCAATGGGGCATGAGCAAAGTAACAGAAGTCATGTTCTCTAGGAGACTAACCATCCTTTCCTAGGTATTTGTCAACCACTAGTACATAATTTTCATAAATTATTATGCTGTCTATGTTGACAGTATATTAGTATTTGTTTGTGGATGCTTGTATTTTATTTCCTGCTTAGGAATATTGTAATTCTTGTTGGGCTTTTGCTGTGACTGGTGCCATAGAAGGACAGATGTTCAAAAAAACTGGCAACCTCACCCGTCTGAGTGTTCAGAACCTAGTCGACTGTTCTAAACCACATGGCAATAATGGCTGTGATTGGGGTGATCCATACATTGGCTATGAATATGTTTTGCACAACGGAGGTGTGGAGGCTGAAGCAACCTACCCATATGAAGGAAGAGTAAGTGGACCTCCTATGTTGCCGTTTCAACTCAACTTGGATTATGGGAACAACTGTAGAGATAATTAACTGTCTTCAGAGCTCAGATTAGTTGGCAGAATCACTCTGTACATCATCAGTGCTGTCATAAGCACATTGACATTTGCATAGCTTTCTGGTGGGGAGAGTTTAGTGCAGCTTCCCTTGCTTCTGTGCACAGGGAGAATATGCAATCTATTGTACACACTAAACAGATTGCTCCACCATTCATATTTCTTATGGATAGGAAGACCAATTGGTTATCACTGAAGCTATGAGAATTAATTTTCTGTTCCAAATCTCCCAGTAGCATTTCACTTCCTGAGATGATTTATAACAGCCCATACTTGAGTGTGCTCAGTTGAAAAGGGAAGAGTGCTGTGGTTGTGACTCTTGCCCTCTAGGACTTGGGTGGAAGTAACTGAGTCTCTCTTTTTTTTCTTTTTTGAGACAAGGTTTCTCTGTGTAGCTTTGCACCTTTTCCTGGAACTCACTTTGTAGACCAGGCTGGCCTTGAACTCACAGAGATCTGCCTGCCTCTGCCTCCTGAGTGCTGGGATTAAAGGAGTGCGCCACCACCGCCCAGCCGTAACTGAGCCTCTTAACTCTTTGTTTTTTAAAGGAAGGACCATGCAGGTATGATCCAAAGAATTCTGCTGCCAAAATCTCAGGATTTGTATCCCTCCCACAAAATGAGGATAGTCTAATGGCTGCTGTAGCAACTATTGGGCCCATCTCTGCTGGAGTTCATGTTGCCTCTAATTTGTTCGTCTTCTATAAGAGAGGTTAGCATATATTATGAAATTAAAAAAAATTGTGATATCCCTGTGCCACTACATATTCATGGGCTCACTTTTATATATAAAATGTGGTATGAACATTTGGGTTTCTAGATTTTTCCTCCTGTTCATTCAATAATACTGAGTTAGGTTTTTCATCTGATATGACCCCCACATGCAAGTTAATATGTTATAATTCATAAAATTTATTGCCCATATAATCTTTCAGTTTTTCTCCATTTGTTGGCTGTTTTAAACATATAAAGAGACTGAATATCTAAAATCAAATTGTAACAGAACATCTCGAATTAAGCAATTTATAAATTGTGAGTTTAACTTTGCATGAAATTGCAGTAGCAAAAACATAAGATTCCAAGAAGTCATCTTATATGCACATAGATAAATGTTTTTCAACAAATTTATGCTCATTTGTATTTCTTGAGTTTTCTGTGAAATCCTATATGTGTTAGTAATCTTGGTAACAATTCATCCAACCGTGAGGTCTGATTGTACTTTATATCATTTTAGGGATCTTGGAAAATGCTTACCTCAGGTGTCATGGGCATCTCACACCAGCTTCCATTTTATTTCTCAGGTATTCTTCATGACAGAAAATGCAGCAACACAACAGTGAATCATGTAGTTCTGGTTGTTGGTTATGGATCTGAGGGAGAAGAAACTGATGGCAAAAAATACTGGCTTGTCAAAAACAGGTATGGCCTGCCAAACATAAAACAAACATATATGTAAAATTCCAGGGCCTAGAGAGGTAATAAGTCAGTGGTTAAGAACACTGGCTACCCTTCCAGAAAACTCATGAAGAGATTGCCTGTTGCAGTCAGTATTTGGATAGCTCCCTAGAGAACTTTGTAACAGTTCTCTGTTCTTGAAAAAAACTGTTCTCATTTTCCCTTGTACATATATAAGTGGTGTGTATATGTATATATATATATATATATATATATATATATATATACACATGTTTGCATGTCTGTGGATACATGTGTGTGCAAGTAGACATGTGTAGAGGCCTGATGCTAACACCAGTTTTTTCTCGATCATTATCCAACTTCTATAATGAGGCAGTGTCTCTCACTGATGTAGGAGTTCACTGTCTAATCTGGCCAGCATATTTGTTTGAAGTATGTCCTGTGTCCATGTTCCAAGAACTTGTGTTATGGGGATGGACACTACAATGTCTTCATGCTTTTATTCTTCTACTAAACGGAAGCCACAATTCCTTTCAGTTGGGGTGATGAATGGGGCATTCAGGGATACATGAAGATTGCCAAAGACCAGAACAACCACTGTGCAATTGCTTCATACGCTGACTATCCCATCGTGTGAGCAGCCTGATGGTGATGAGGAAGTACTTGGCAGGTGACGGCATTTCCTGAATAATGCCATCTGCTTCAGTGACCAGCCTTTCCCTGGTGTATTAAAGAGCTGAGTTCCAGTAGAGTCCCATTGCCATGTGAATTGTCTTAGCTTTCAGTTATTTGACATTATGAACATATAACTGTTGCTCTCACTAAGGAATATTCATGGTTCCTGCAGCAATTTCTTTCAGTTTTAATGATTGTGCAAGTAAAACATTAAAATTCAAGCATAATTTCTATCTTCTTTCTCTTTTTCTGGAGTTTGTTTTGGTGGTCAAACACACAATTCATCTTAAATTCAGGAGTGAACGACGTGCTTTTGTTCAGGAGAAAGGGTGGGTTACTCATTCTCATACTCATGTGATGGATGCATTCGACCATTGGTTTTCATTTGCTTTTAGGGTTCTATTTATCCACCAGCAACCCCGCCCAGAAAGATTATATGATTTTTGCTTTGATATTTTTAGTTGACACAAATTTACCCAGTTTCAATTCTTGGCCATGCTGTGCAGTGAGATGGCACCGCATGCCCCTCCTCTGCATAGTGTTGGGCTGTCACTCTACCTCATCTGTAACTTCATCCTTGCACCAGCTTCTGCTAGGGCCCAGTAACTCTACTACAACAAGACCTGTTAAATTCAACATGGCTGAAAGCATAAGATAAAGACCTTAAAACAGCCTTTATAAGTATGATAGAGTTCCTTACAGAAGAAAGGCAGAAATCAATAAAGATAAAAACAGTGAAAGAAAATAAATAAAATAGTTAAAGACTTGAGAGTAAAAATAGAACCAATAAGGAGAATGCAAACTAAGGGAAAACTGGAAATGAAAACAGGAATTTGACCATGAACCTCAGAGGTAAGACTCATCAACAGAATATAAGACACAAAAGAAAGAATGTTAAAGAATTGAAGACAATACACAAAAAATGGATACATAAGTCAAAGAAAAAGTTAAATCTAAAAAACTGAATTCACAACACATACCATGAAAAGAAAAAATACATGAATAATAGGAATGGGGTAAGGAGAAGACACTCATGCCAAAGCCACAAAAATAATCAGAGAAGAAATTCCATAACTTATCAAAAAATGAACCTGTCAAGGTACAAGAAGCATGCAGAATGTCAAGTAGACTGAACCAAAAAAGAAATTCCCCTCAACACATAAGAACCAAAATATTAAGCAAACAGAACAAGGAATGAATTTTAAAAGCTTCAAGGGAAAATGGCAAAGTAACATATAAAGACAGACCTTTAGAATAACACCTGACTTCTCAATGGAGCCTCTAGAAGGCAAAAAGGCCAAGACAGATATTCTCTAAATTCTTTGAGACCAAAGATGCTTCCCTAGACTGCTATATCCAGCAAAACTTTCATTCACAATAGACAGAGAAAGACATTCTATGATAAATCAAAATTTAATCAGTGTTTATATAAAAATCTAGGCTTATACTAGGCTCTAGAAGAAAAACTTCAACCCAAAGAGGTTAATAGACACCCAAGAAAGCAGAAGTAATAAATAAACCAAGACCAGCAAATCAAGTGGGGTGGGTACTATATTAAATAAAATTACAGAAATCAGTAAACACTGCTCCTTGATAACAAACACCACCAATGGTCTCAATTCCACAATAAAAAGACACAGACAAACATAGTGGATGCAGAAACAGGATCCATCCTTCTGCTGCATGTAAGCAGCACACCTTAACATCAAGAATAGAGATCATCTCAGGGTAAGAAGATTGAAAAAGATATTCCAAGCAAATGGACCTAAGAAGCAAATTGGTATAGCCAGCTAGTATATGTCAAAATAGACTGAACCAAAACTAGGAGAACAGATAATGAAGTATATTACATATTAATCAAATGAAAAATTCAAGAAGTCATTGCAACTTTTAACACCTGTGCATCAAATACAAAGGCAGCAAAGTTAATAAAGAAACACAACTATAGCTTAAATCACATACTGACCTTTATACACTTTATAGTGGGCATCATCAATGCTCCAGTCTTGCCAATAGAGAGGTTACCCAGAAAATGAAAACAGAAATGCTGGAACTTACTGATGTCATAAGCCAAATATATTCAACATATATTTATAGAGAATATTACTTCAAGACAAAAGAATATATCTTTTTTTCTCAACATTTCCAAAACTGGACACATACTCAAACACAAATTAAGTCTCACCTGATACAAGAAAATTGAAATAATACCCTCCATCCTATCTGGCCACTAATTAAAGCTGGATATTAATAACAACAGAATGATTATAAACTAATGGAAACTCAACAACTCACTAGTGAATGAAAAATGTTTCAAAACAGAAATTAAGTAAGAAATTAAATAATTTCAAGAATTGAAAATGAATTCACAACATAGCTAACTGCATGGGACAAAATAAAGAAAATTCTAAGAGGAAACTACACAGCACTAAATGCCTACATAAAGAAATTAGAGATTTCATAATCATAATTTAACAACATACTCAAAAGGTCTAGAACAAAAAGAAGAAATCACATCTAAAAAGTGTAAATGTCAAGAAATAATCAAATTTAAGACTATAATCAATAAAATATAAAAATAACAAAATGATACAAAAAAATCAATTGAGAACATCAATAAGATTGACAAATTCTTAGCCAAATTCATTAAAAGGCAGAGAGATATGATCCAAATTAGGAAAATTAGAGATGAAAATGGGGATATAACAACAGACACTGAGGAAATTTAGAGAATCATAGGAACATTCTTTAAAAATCTGTGTTCTTAGCTGGGTGGTGGTGGTGCACAGCTTTAATTCCAGCACTTGGGAGACAGAGCCAGGTGAATCTCTATGAGTTCAAGGCCAGCCTGGTCTACCAGGACAAGCACCAAAACTACACAGAGAAACCCTGTCTTGAAAAAAAAAATCTGTGTTCTACCAAATTGGAATTTTTTTAAAAAAAAGTGGATAATTTTCTTGAAACATATTACTTACTAAACTTAAATCATGTTAAAATCATTTTTAAAAATAGCACTTTAAATAGACATGTCTTCCAGTGAAATAGAGGCAGTGATCAAAAGTCCTAAAACAAACAAACAAAAAGCCAAAAACAAACAAACCAACAAACAGCACAGGGCCAGATGGTTGTAGGACAGAGTTATACCAGCCTTTCAAAGAGTTAGTGCCAATTTTCCTCAAACTATTCCAAAAAATAGAAACAGAAGAGACTTTGCCCAATTTTTTATGAGTTCACAATTATACTGATATCTAGATTATATAAATGGAAAACAAATAAGGGGGGTTGCAGGCAAATTTTCCTTATGAATATAGATGCAAAAATAATAAAACAATTGTAAACTGAATCCAAGAACATATAAAAAAATCATAGACTATGATCAAATAGGCTTCACTCTAGAGATGCAAGGATGGTTCAGCATATCTAAATCAATAAATGTAACTTGACATGTAAACAAACTGGAAGATGAAAAACACATGATCATATCATCAGATGCAGAAAAGGTCTTTGACAAAAATCTAGCACCCATTCATGATAAAAATCTTGGAGATATTAAGAATATAAGGAACATACCTCAACATAATAAAAGCAGTTTCCTGCAAGCCCATAGCTGACATCAAAATTAAAAAAAGAGAAAATCAAAACAATTTCCTTAAAATCAGGAACAAGACAAGGTTATCCACTCTCTCCATACCTACAATATAACACTTGAGACATAACTATACCAACAAGACAACTGAAGTTATCAAACTGATATGAATTGGAAGGGAAGAAGTCAACACACCTATATTTGCATGTAATATGATAGTATATATAAGTGATCCTAAAATTACCCTCAGGAAAATCCTACAACTTATGAACATTTTCAGAAAAGTATCAGGATACAAAATTTAATCACAAAAATCAGTAGCCCTCTTATATAGAAATGACAATTAGACTGAGAAAGAAATCACAGAAGTAATACCCTTCACAGTGGCCTCAAAATATAAAATATCATAGAAGTAACAAATCAAGCAAGTAAAAGTCTTGCATGATTTAAAAACAGTTAAGTCATATAGGAGAAAAGGTGACTATATCTCCCATGCTGATGGATAGTGTAGAATTAATACAGTGAAAATATTTATTCTACCAAAAGCAATATACAGATTTAATGCAATACACACAAAAATATGAATATCATTATTCACAAAACTTCAAAGGTCAATTTTCAGCTTTATATGGAAACACAGATAACCCAGGGTAGCTAAAACAATTCTGGCTAATTAAAGAAAGATCTATAGGAGGTGTCACCATCTTTGATAACAAATTGTACTACAAACTATAGTGATAATAAAAAGGTGATATTGGCACAGGTAATAAGGCAACAATTAATACATAGGAGTTCATGAAACTGAAAGGCTTCTGGACATCAAACAACACCATCATTCAGGCAAACAAAGCAGAAGCCTATAGAGTGGGAAGAGGTTTTTTTTTTTTTTGTTTTTTGTTTTGTTTTTTTGTTTCTTTTTTTTTTTTAACCTACTACACGTCCAATAGGGGGCTCACATCTGAAATATATGAGAACTGAAATATATGAGAAACTTAAGAAACTGGATATCAGGTAAACAACTAACCCAATTTTAAAATACGGTGAAGTTCTAACCAGAGAATTCTCAAAAGAGGAACGTCAAATGTCTGGTAATCACTTAAACTAATGTTCAGCATCCTCAGTAATCAGGGAAATACAAATCAAAATTACCTTGAGATTTCATTTTACACTAGTCAGAATTTCTAGGATCAATAAAACAAGAGGTTGGTTATGCTAGTGACGATGTGGACTTAGGAGAAGACTCACCCATTGCTGGTGGGTCTGCAAGTTTGTACAGTCACTATGAGAATCTGTGTGGCAATAACTCCGGAAGATGGAAATCCATCTACCTCATGGTTCAGCTATTCCACTATTGTGAATATGACCAAAAGATACTCCATTTTACCACAGAGATACTTGCTCAACCATGGTGCTTACTGCTGTATACATAATATTCAGAAATTTTAATCATTTGAGATATACATCAGTAGATGGAAGGATAAGGAAGGTTTACATAATGGAGTACTACTCAGCTGTTTAAAAAATGAAATGATTAAATTCACATGCCAATGGATAGAAGTAGAAAAAAATCACCCTGAATAAGCCATCCCAAACCCAGAAAGACAAATATAATATGCATTTGCAAATATGTAGATGTGAAGTAGATGATAAGCAATCTACCATTCATAGAAATATCATGAGTAGGGACAGAATAAGGAACTGAGGTAGGGAGCTGATAGCTATCCCTAGGAAGGGAAAATATGATACTTAGTAATGGATGGTAGGGGAATGAAAAAGGAAGATCAAATGGGGAGGAGGATGAATGGGGGATGAGGGAGATGAGAGAGGGAATATATGGCGAGACAGTTAAAATGAAAGACTGTTTGAATGGTAGTATGGAAATCTAATACCATAGAATCTTCCTAAAATGTATACTTTCATGAAGGTCATCTAAATGCAATCACCAAATAACAGGGAAAATGGACAACTGTGTCTCTGTATCTGTGTCTGTTTATGTCTTATCTTGGCTTTTTCTTCTTCTTTCTGTTTGTTTTGTCCTATTCTGATTTGTCTTTTTTAAAAATTTTTTATTTAATTTTATTATTATTTCTTAAATGCCTTTTTATTTTCCAATGAGATAAAGAAAGGTGGTGGATGGGATAACTGGGGCTATATATAGAAACTGTGAAGAGTAGAGAGAGAGCAAACCATAAAAAGGATTCATTGTGTGAAAGAAAATTGATTTTCAATAAAAGAAAAAAATCAACATAAAAAGCAGTAAAACTTCTATTTCATTATATTATAAATATAAAAAATGGATAAATATCTAGATACATAAGACTTACCAAATTTAAGGCAAAAATTGTTAAACAGAGTCATTATCAGCAATCAGGTTCAAACTATAATGAATGTCTAATAAAACGTCTTACCCCTCTACCCATTTAAAAGCAAAAACAGGGCCAGAGGGTTAACTAAAGACTATTAACAGAACTTAAAAAATAACATTAATTATACTCAAATTATTAAACAAAACAGAAAATGTAAGAAGGACCTTCGCTTTCTTTATTCAACTCTTGTGCACTTCACCCACTCACTCTCTCTCAAATTCAAACCCCTCGTTCCTTATTTACTAAATGCTTTATGAAGCCAGTGTTAACAAGGCACCAAAATCAGATAGAAATTCAATAACAACAGCATTAGCAGCAAAATTTAGAGACCTATCTCCCTAAGCTACAAAGATTCTAAAAGTTATCAGTAAAATATTGGCAAACATAATTGAAAGATATATAAAAAATATCATTCACCATGACCAACTTGTCTTCATTCCAGAAATCCAGAGATAGATTACTATGTGGAAATCAACAAATGTCGCCAATCATATATATTTATTCAAGATAGAACTCAAAAGATCTCTTTTGACAAAATCCAACATCATTTTATGATAGAAGTATTAGTGGCAGATGTACACTGAACATAATAAAGGCTAGGTATATCATGTTTATAATCAACACCATGCTCAATGGAAGAATACTGAGTCTCTAAAAAATCAGGAAGAAGCCTACTCAGCAGAGAAAAACAACGACATCACACGGTTTGCAGGCAAATGGATGGATCTAGAAAAAATCATCCTGAGTGAGGTAACCCAGACTCAGAAAGACAAATATGGTATGTACTCACTCATAGGAAGATGCTAGATGTGGAACAAGGATGACTAGACTGCTACTCACATCACCAGTGAGGCTACCTGGAAAACGGGACCCCAAAAAAAGACACGGAGAAATGGACAAGATCTACATGAATAGCCTGGTCATGAGTGGGAACAATGAAGGGCGACAGTCGAGGGAAAGAGTGGGAGATCCTAGCTGGATCAAGAAAAGAGAGGGAGAACAAGGAATAGGAGACCATGGTAAATGAAGACCACATGAGAAGGTGAGAAGGGGAGGAAGCAGAGAGCTAGGGAGGCCCACGGAGATTCACAAAGATACCCCCTCAAAAGACTGCTGGCAATGGTCGCGAGACGGCAGGAACTGACCTACTCTGGTGATGGGATGGCCAGACACCCAAATAGTGGTGCCATAAACCCCATCCAAGGACTGAGGAATCTGAAGGCAGACATCCACGGCTGGGCCCCTGGTGGAGCACTGGGAGTCTAATTAGTGAGTAAGAAGAGGATTTATATGAGCGAGAATTGTTGAAGCCAAGGTTGGATAAAGCACCGGGACAAATAACCAGGATCTATGAACCAAAGGCTGAGGGGCCCCCAACTGGATCAGGCCACCTGAACGGGTGAGACAGTCATTTGGCTTGATCTGTTTGGGAGGCAGCTGTGCATTGGTGCCAGGTCCTGGGCGCGTTGCATGAGTTGGCTGTTTGAATCCTGGGACTTATGCAGGGACACTTGGCTCGGTCTGGGAGGGGGGAATGGACCTGCCTGGACTGAGTCTACCAGGTCAACCCCGGTCCTCGGGGGAGACCTTGATCTGGAGGAGGTGGGAATGGGGGGTGGGCTGGGGGGAGGGGTGGGCGAGAGGGGGAGAACAGGGGATTCTGTGGCTATTATATTGAACTGAATGTTGTTATAAAATAATAATAATAATAATAATAAAAAAAAAATCAGGAAGAAGACAAGGATGACAACTCTCTCTTCTCCTTTTTTAGTATAGTGGTTGAAGTCTTAGATAATGGAGTAAGATAAGAGGAGGAAATAAAGTAGATAAAAATAAGAAAAGAAGTCAAACATGTCCTATTAGCTGACATTATTATTATACACATAACAGACTCAAATGAGTCCACAAAAATTACTTGAAGGTGATAAAGACTTGCATAAAAGTTATGAGCTACAAAATAACTCATACAAATCTCTAGCTTTCTCATGTGTCAAGGAAATGTATAAAAATGATAGAAATGAGATGAAACAATGTCATTCATATGGCAACAAAATATATAATACTTAGGACTATAGCTAACTAACAAAATTAAAGACATGTACAGTGAAAACTTTAAGACATGGCAAAACGACACAGGAGGATGGCCAGACTCATTATGCTTATGAGTTGGAAAAATGGTGTGTGAAAATAATTCTTCACCCAAGAAACATTCTACATATTCAATGCAACACCACCCAAATTCTAGGTTTACTTATAACAGACTTATGAATATACAATCCAAAAACATTATGGATGCAAAAAGTACCAATTTAGCCAAGGCAGTCTTGAACTAAAAGAATATACTATGGGCAATATCACTGTACCTGAATTCAAAATATAGTATAGAACCATCATAATAAAAACAGTATGGTACTGGCACATAAAAACAGACAAATGAAAATGTAAAAGAATAGAAGAGTCATCTATAAATATACACAGCTACACCTACCTGACTTTTTACAAGGATGTAAAAAAACAAACAAACCCACATACATTGAAGAAAATACAACATCCTCAACAAATGATGGTAGAAAACATCTGTGAATCACAGGCATAGAAGAGGGAAAAAAACAATACAAGGTGAATGACAGAGGTCTGATCTTCACCAGGATCATAGAAGAAAACTTCCCTAAATGCCACAAACTAAGAAAAAATGTATTGATTCAGATATGAGAGGAATACAGAACACCAAATATATAGGCCCATAAAAGAAGCTCTCCACACCATATTATAGTTAAAATATTAAGTATGCAGAAAAAGAAAAGGTATTGAGAGCTACTAAAGAAAAGCCACGAATCAAAAACAAGGGTAAAACCATTAGGATAACAGGTGAATTCTCAATAGAAACTTGAAAAGACAAAAGGGCTTAAGTAATGTGCTCTCTAAGTTCTAAGAGACCACAGCAAAATTACCTGGAAATATTTTAGGATGATGAAAAGCTTTCCATGATACAGGCTAGCAAAACTATGTCTGGCAAACCAGCTATGATGGCTAATTTTGGTTGTTAACTGAACACACGTGGAAAAGAGAACCTCATTTGAAAAATCCTTTCCATCAGATTGGCCTATGGGCATGAGTTTGGGGCATTTTCTTGACTGCGCATTGGTGTAGAGGTGGCCAGCCCACTGCGGATGACAACTTCACTATACAGGCGGGCCTAAGCTGTGCAAGAAAGGAGGCTGAACACGAGACTGGGAGCGAGTCAGCATTCAGCAGTGGGAAATGCCTTCTACTTCAAACTCATACCTTGAGTTCCATACCTGAATTCCTTCAATGACAAATGGTAAACTGTGAAATATAACCTTTCACCCCCTCTATAGTTTTCTTTTGGTAATGATGTCTAGCGTAGTGACAGGAGCCAACCAAAGCAGAGCAGAAATTGGTAGCTGGAAAATGAGGTGTTGCTATGATAGACCAGACTGTGTTGTTTCAAAGGGGAAATGTGGTGGCATTTGGAACCTTGGGCTATAAAAGCCATTGAGGGCTAAGTCATTAATGTGCTGTTCAGGGCATTCTATAAATTATGTGGAAGTCCAGAGGCAAGAATGGATGCTGTCCATTGTAGTAAGTCTAACTTTTGTCTGTGTGTGAAGCTATTAGGGTAGAAATGATGGAGGAGTGACAATATTGTGTCTAGGAAGAAGTACACATCAGCTCCAAACTGGGTATTCTAATTATATAAGTATAAGGATTACAACTTAAAACTGATTTTGCTTAACTTAGAAAACATTTAGCTGGGCAGTGGTAGTGCACACCTTTAATTTGAGCACTCAAGAGGCAAAGGCAGGCGAATCTCTGTGAATTCAAGGCCAGCTTGGTCAACAAAATGAGTTCCAGGACAGCCAGGGCTCTTACACAGAGAAAGCCTGTTTTGAAGAGAGAGAGAGAGAGAGAGAGAGAAAGAGAGAGAGAGAGAGAGAGAGAGAGAGAGAGAGAGAGAGAGAAATGAAAAATAAATAAACAAATATAAACATTTAGTCTGATTAGGAAAAATGTAAAGTATGTGAGATAGTAAGGGGTAGGCCTCAAAAGCAAGTTCCAGGCAGGCCACCAGGCAGCTCAGATATAAGCCTAGCCCAAGGACATATCTATGGAATGCTAATAAGCTAAACCCAAGTTGGTATTGGTGAGCTGGTAAACCAGTCTCAAACTGTGAGTTCTGAAAGTGCAAAGTTACTGCCCAAGGAAATAATAAAAATAATTGTATATTTGGGAATGGTCGATAGGATTGCACTGCAGTGTTCCTGAGATATGAATTATCTAGCCTGCATGTTGGTACTCATCTTCAAGAAGACTTTGTAGTATTATCCTGGCCTCAGTGACCCCTGAAATTTCAGCCCAAAGCTAGGCTCGCAAAGACCTGACTGTCAGCCATAGTCAAAGCACATAGGGATCTCCTGGACCTCCATCAATGCTATCATCCCAGGCTTCCTTGGCTGAAGGACTTCAGAGCAGATGTGAGGCAAACATTCAAGCTTTTAAAGTGTCCTCACTGGCCGGTCAGTGGTGGTGCATGCCTTTAATCCCAGCACTTGGGAGGCAAGAGGCTGGTGAATCTCTGTGAGTTCAAGGCCTGCCTGGGCTACCGAGTGAGTTCCAGGAAAAGGCACAAAGCTACACGGAGAAACCCTGTCTCAAAAAAAAAAAAAACAAAACAAAACAAAAAACAAACAAACAAAAAAACAAAAAATAAAGTGTCCTCACCGGAGAAGACTTCCCAGTGGAACCCTACAGTAGCATGTCTACATAACACATTTTCCTCACTTGGTGAGTTGTCTGTTTAGCTTTTATTTTAGCATGATATTATAAGGGATGTTTGTGTGAATAAACCATGTATATTCAAAGGACAAATCTTGTGTGGACATCCTTAATGCCTAGCACATTTCAGCCCATAGGCCTGAACACTCATCAACAAGGGTGGTGTCATTTTGGTACTGAGTTTCATCCTTGGTGCCAAGGAACAGCTTGTTTGTGCTTAAATATAAAATGCCTCATTGTGGTTAGGATTTCAAAGTTGCATTAATTCATCCAAGGCAGTGAGGTGGCCCTGAATCCTGGCCAGGGTTGTAGAATGAGAAGTATGTTCTTTATAGCTTCTTCATGAACAAATATTATATGGAGGGCATAACTTTGCTGAGTAATTTTTCTCTGTGTGATTCTTAATAAACAAAAGTCATTTCAATGGTTTGGAAATAAAAGTGTGTAGAGAAGGTAGAAACATGAAAAAGAACAAGGATATGTAAGTCCTCATCATGGCTATAAAAAGGCACTTGGATAGATGTGACTCAGGAGGAGTAGAATCTTTTGACCCAATGCTTCTATTCCTGTTGACTAGCTCTTTCCTGTTGATTGTATCTATCTCTTAGGCCTCAGAGAGTACCTGACCCAAGGTCCAGAATCATTGGCCTCTGGGACAGAGTGATGGAAGTTCATCTGTAGATCTTTCCAAGTTAGGGTTCACTGTAATTGCCTGATGCAAGGTCACTACTGTGTTTCCATGTATTCTGACCATTTTGTTCCCATAGCTAACATATCCTGCCAAAGGGGCATGTTAAAGTTTGAAGAATGGGTCTATACATTTGTAAGGGAGAAAAATAAGAAGATGCCCTTTGTGATCAACAAGTCAATTGAGACTACAGTATGAACTCAATCTTTTATATTTAGCTATACTAATGGTGTGTGAGGGCTACTGTGAAAAACTAGTAGTGGAGAAGAGAAGGAAGGACTTCCCTGTCATTCCCTCCTGCTCAGACTCCTCAGTTTTTCATTCATCAGTGTCTTTAACAGGTAAGTGTGTTAATAGAGTTAACTAGCCTACATGATGTTACAGAGTTTTGCCAAGCTGAATCTAGTCTCAAGAAAAAAAAAACATATATGCAAATCTATCACTCATTTCTTATGACCTTCCTGCTCTGCCTTCTCTATGGTATTGGATGTGGGCTGTGGGTATTGCTCTGTATGCTGTGAGTGTGTTGCTCTTATTGGATAATAAATAAAATGCTGATTGGCCAGTAGCCAGGCAGGAAGTATAGGTGGGACAAGCAGAGAGGAGAATGCTGGGAATTAGAAGGCTGAGTCAGGAGTCCCCAGGCAGACACAGAGGAAGCAAGATGTGAAGACAGAACTGAGAAAAGGTACCAAGCCACGTGGTTAAACATAAATAAGAATTATGGGTTAGTTTAAATGTAAGAGCTAGGCAGTGGTAGGCCTGAGCTAATGGACAAGCAATTTTATAGAGAGCATATGTAATTTAAGGTGTAAGTTCACACATTTCTCTTCATTCCCCATTTGCTATTTTATGCTTTTCCCATTCACCTCCTATTTCTAGGTTGTATTCTATTATAAAACAAATACCACTGAGCTGTGAAAATTTCTATCAAAGAATTATTTGCTCACATTCTTGCACTGAGGTTTCTGCTTTTTCCTTTTTTTAAAACTTGATTAACAGATTCTATGGAATTTGGGTCAAATTTATGAAAAGCTGTATCAAAGAAAGGGCCTATGTCCATTGTAGGAAGAATCATCCTACAGAGTCAAAGGTTTCTCTGTTTTCAGAAAATCATTAGGACTCTAACTTGAAATGGTGATTAGCAATGATGAGAAGGAAGTCCCCATTGAGGTGGGAAACATATCCTGAAATGTGCATCAATATGAGCAAGGGAATTGTTAAGTGTATTGAGATGTGTCTACCACTGGAATAATGTTCATGCATTGAAATTAAGGCTTCAACAGAACAGTATTGAAGTTGGAATAGGGGCAACTTCATGATATCATGCCTCTGAATATTTTAACATTATGACTGCATTTTCAGGGACCATTTCTCTAGTTTGTAGTATCTAGACCTTAGGCTTCTTTCTTAGTTTTGGACAGGAGATGGTCCTGCAGACAGTGTGCTATTAAATATGTTATTTACTCAGAAATTCTTGTAAATTCTAATGGTGTCTAAATTAGCTCAAGGCTGAAGAGTTCCAACAGCTTCAACAATTGTCTCTAATAAGAATCCACCCTTTTCTTGAGATCATCACAGTTTTAGAAGCAATAGTGTTGGTGTTATCTATATCTCAAAATGGTGTAATAAGAAACTAATTAAATAAGGAATAATGAAGAATTGTTGCTTCCATTAACTTTTCATTGTCGTATTGTGTCATTTAAAAATGAAGACACTGGGTTTAATACAAAAAGAGTATAAAATGGAATTTCAAGATATTCTGAAATTTGAGTTATCTAACATCTAGAGTCCTAGAAAAACAACTTCATTCATCAACATCTATTACACCAACCTCCTCAACTACAATAAGAAAACTGAGATGAAATTATTACAATATTTTCACTTGTGTCAAGAGCTAGAGGAAAATGAAGACTATCCAATAGGATGGAAAATTCAGTGCATACCATTTTAACATGCTTCAGGGCCTACAGTATCAGCACCTAAGTTATCATTCTACTATAATTATAGCATGTATCAACACATATTTCAAAAAGTAAAAGTAAATAGTAAAAGATGAGGTTAAGGACAAAAAAATGAAAGAAAGTGAGGAAGGAAAGAAGAAAGGAAGGGAGGAAGGAAGGAAGAAAGAAAGGAAGGAAAGGCAGGATGGTGGGATGATTGAAGGACAGAAGGAAGGAATGGTATGTTGAAAGAAAAGGTAAGGTGAAAGAATTAAACAGGTAATAGATGATAGAGAAATGATAGCTAGCTATATAGATGATAGCTAGCTAGCTAGATGGCTAGCTAGATGATAGATACATTATAGTGCCAGACCTGTTCTGAATTAATTATCACTAATTTGGTGGAAATATAGATTACAATGGTAGAAACTGGTGTTATTGCTCCTCAAAGAATTGTTCATATGATCTAAACCGTTGTATAGAACGCCTGGACAAATGGCAGTGTTCATTAAGGAAAATTTAAGTGCACAAATATTCTAGAGCCATTGCACATACTAACCTTAAATTGTGACGAATTAACATCAATTGAAGAATATAGAAGTGAAATACATATTCAGTTAGTGAAATATTTTAGTTATAAAATGAGGTGTTAATATATGCCACAGGATGAATGATTTTAAATTATTAAATCCAATGGAAAATTAAGGCATAAAATGAGGTACTTCATCATTTTATTTTTACTTGGGTAGCAGCATAATATTCTATAGATATATTCATGAGATAGTTTTTCTATCAAAGTGAATATTTCAATGTTTTATGCCATATTTATAAGGCTGTATATACCTCCACAATGATATCAGCTTGCACAATATTTCCATTAATTCTAAAGAAATCTTATGACTATTCTACACAATTCTTCTTTGTCCATTTCCATAATCTATATCCTACCTTATAGATTTGTATGTTCTAAAATCCATACTGGATTCCATATTTGATTCCAATCATGATCAGTGGAAATGAGATAAAGATATTTACCTTTTTAATCTTATCCTATCCATGTTCTTTTTTTTCATAGTGGATTCAATAATCTACCTTTTATCTCATAATTTTATATCTTCCCTTTCTTCTTTTCAGAGTAGATTCAATAATCTATCTCTTATCTATATCCTCTTTTTTCTTTTTTTAAAACAAAAATCCTGAATCTAATCTCCTTTGTTTAGCTGAAGTGGCTTTGCAATCTGGAAAAGTACAGTGCCCCTTCCTTTGAAGGCAGCTGAATAGGCAGTGAACTGATGGTTCCTGATGTGCAGTAGAACAGTGGCTGGAACAGTTATTCTTGGAGGAGTAACTACACGGACAGAGTCTGCTTCTCAATGGTAGACTGGCATTTAATAAAGGAAATGAGTGAAGCCATCCACAAGCCGAGAAGAACAGGAAGTTGAATTCTGAAAACACCAGCAATTTCCAGAATTTAAAGTCCTGAATCATGACAGGACACTGGCAGAATTCAAATTTATCTGGTACATGGAATATTCACACTGAATGTGAGGTCAAGCTATAGGCCTTGCGTGCATCCTACTTCACAAATGAGTCTGTCAGATACACTAGGCCTGTAGGCCAAAGATGATTACCCCAACATGCAGAGAAACCTCAGGTGACTGTCCAGGCAGCTGGCTGTTTCTGTCATAACTCAAGTTTTTTGGAAGTCGCTTGTTTGCACTTCCTGTTTTACTAGGTAATATTATTTCCTTCTTGAGTCTCTGAGGGAGTTGAAGATTAGATCATTATAGTTACAGTTTTCCTTGTTAAGAAATTCAGAAAAAAAAACTCACTAAGATGTGTTAAGTGTATAAATTTATCATAAGATGGTTTTCTATTAGTAATACAAGATAGGATAGAAAGTGAATTAAGTACATTTTCAACTCACCAAGATAGGATCGATAATGGAATATTTTCTCTGAATTTGTCAAATGCAAATGGACTAGATATTGTTGATGTATTTATTGCTTATATATTATATATAGTTATTGTACTTATTGTATATAGTTTTTCTTATATTAGTTATAACTTTTTTATTTTTTTATTAGACAAAAAAGGGGAAATGTGGTGATATTTTATTTGTGTTGAAATGTAATGATATTCCTTGGTCCCAAAGTACACCTTACAGGAGAAATATCTCTTGTGGTCAATGATTCAGAGCATCAATGATGAATCCACTGCAAGGTGCCTATGAAATCTGGTCACAGTTTTAGAATATGAAGGATTTACTTTATGTGTTATTCATGAACAAATATTATACTGACAACAAATATTTCTTTGCTTTGTTGTCAACAATTGAAGTCCATTTCAATAAGAAAGATAAAGAATTGAAAGGCTCTTTGGAAAGAGACATGAGAAAAATGATATAAGGCCATCCTCATGTATTTCAGGAGACATTTGGGTAGATGTGACTCAAGAGTGATGAACTGTTTTGGCTTAGGGCTTCTTTTGATGGTAACTAGCTCTTTCCTACTGATTGTGTCTATCTCCTAGGGCTAAGAGAGCACCTGATCCAAGGTCCAGTATCATTGTTCACTGGAACAGAGCGATAAAAGTTCATATGTAGATCTTCCCAAGCTAGGGTTCACTGTAACTCCCTGATGCAAGATTATTCAAGTGTCTCCATGTATTCTGACCATTGTTTGTTTCCATAGCTAATATATCCTGCCAAAGATGGGTCTTAGTGGTATGTTTTAGAGTTTGAACAATGGGTCTATACTTTTGGGAGAGAGAAAATAAAGAGTGGATGCCTTTAGAGATCAGCAAGGAAATTTAGACTACAGTCTTCTATGCTTAACCATATAGATGGTGGGTGAGCTTTCCTGTGAAAAACTAGTGGTGAAGAGGAGGAAGTACTTTTTGTCATTCTCTCCTGCTTAGTGACCTCAATTCTTTATTAATGAGTGTCTTTAAAAGGTAAGTGTGTTAACAGAATTTGACTGGCCTACCTAATGTTACAGAGTTGTGCCAAGCTGATTCTAGATTCAGGAAAGATAGATGTACACTTGCAAGTCTCTCTTCCAATCCTTATGAGCACCCTTGTCTGGCCTGTCAATGATATCAGAGTTAGAAAATACTGGTGGTATCTCAGATAAAGAGAGAAGAGGGTTAGCCATCTTTCTAACCAGTATTTTCAGTTTCTATATGCCATATGACAAAAACTCAGGTTGAAGAATCGAGAAAAAATATTAAAGAATTTAGAGGAAGTTGTAATGTAGAGTATAGCATGAGCAAAAAATTCCATAAGAGATAGCCAACATTACAGGGTTTTATTGTGGGGCTTTACCCCAACTCTCAGAAAAGAAGCAGCAGTAGCATGCTTTACTTTGAATAGTGTTTATTGACAAGGAATATTATTTCTGCTAATGTGTTTAGGAGAAGAATAGTTGGTCAGAAGTAATTTTTATGTTAATCTAAGCTCAGTGGGAACTATTGATCCCAGCTGTAGAGAGCTCTTGGCATTAAGGTGCAAGTCTGCACATTCACCTTCATTTTCCATTTGCTGTTCTGTGTTCTTCCCATTCATCTTCTCTTGTTCTTCAGTTGGATCCCATTAAAAGACCAGTGTCACTGAGCTGTAAATTCTATCATGAAATTACTATTCATATCCTTGCACTGAGGTTTCCACTTTTTCCCTTTTCAATTTGATTGCCAGATTCTATCTAATTTGGGTCAGGTTTACAGGGACCTGTAACAAAGTAAGTGCCTGTGTCCATCACATGAAGAATCAGCCTAATATGATAGTGGTTTCTCTATGTCTATTTTTGGAGACACCATTAGAGTTCAAACATGAAATGTCTATTAGCACAGATGAGACTATCCCTGTTGAGATGGAACAATTTTCTCTTCAAGGAAGATACATTATACTACTCTTGTACTTGGGTCACTTCAAAAAACGTGATATCATTGTGCTCTGTGCTCATATATCAGCCCCATTCTCATGGTTATGACAAAGAAATGTTGTCAGAGCACCACACATTAGGATGCTTTGCACTTGATGCTTGACAGGATATAAGGAAGCCAAAGAACTCTAAAGATAAAGTAGCTTTGTCTAAGCCTGCCCAAATCACATTCACTCGAATAAATTTAGCAATGCTCTGGGGAGTGGATGAAGTCCTGTCTGAATGTGCACTGTTGACATGGGGATGAATATGTCAAGGACCCCACTGCCTCAGATCAGAAACACTGAACATTTTCCCTCAGTACTCACCAAGCACCCGTTGTCTCTGAGAAGAATCCACCCTTTTCTTGAGATCACCATAGTCTTTGAAGCAATTTTGTTGGTGTTATCTATATCCCCCAAACAGTGTAATAAGAAATAAATTATAAAAATAATGAAAAATTGTTGCTCCCATTGAGTTCTCCTAGTTGCATTATCTAGTTTTTTATAAAATACAGTCAAATTATTTAATGTAGAAAGAATACTAAATGTAATTTCAGGAACATTTTCAAACTAAAAGTCACCTCACAGAGTTCTAGAAAAATATCATTATTCATAAACACCATTCACCTCTTCAATTATAATAAGAAAGTGTGAAGAAGAAAATGACCATAACATTTTTATATATGTCAAGCACTAGAGGAAAACCAGACTCCTAGTTTACACTTTAACACATTATTGGGAAAATGAGGAAAGAAGGGGAGAAAGAAAAAATACGACAATAAGGAATTAAGATATGTGGAAATATAAAATAAGATGAAAGAGTTAAAATCTGATTAATTGAATAATTGACTGATTTTGCTGGACCCATTCATTAATTATGTGGGGATGTAGACTGCAGTAGAAGTGAAAACCAGTGTGATTGTTCCTCAAAAAACTGTTCATATGACTCACTCTGCTGTAGACACCAAGGGAAAATGAAGATGTTTATTATAGAAAACTAAAGTGCACAGGTATTATAGAATCATTACTCATACCAGCCAAAAACTGTGACATATCATCATGAATTCAAGAATATATAAATGAAATATGTTCATACAGTGAAATATTTTGGGTATAAAATTATGTTGATAAATGCCACAGTGTGGATGCTTTTAAATTAGTAAGTCAAATGAAGAATCAAAACACAAAATGAGTTGCTTTATTATATATATAAAACATTATATTTTACTGAGATATTATTAAGTTAATAGTTTTCATTTCAAAGTGACTATTTCATTGGTTTTTTTTTTTTTGCTGCATTTGCAAGATCATACCTCCAATGATGACATCTGGTTGCACAGAAATTCCATAATTCTAAAGACACCCTATGTTAATTCTGCACAGTTCTCCTTTGTCCATTTCTGTAATCTGTGTCTTGCCTTATGAATTTGTATATCCAAAAATATGCTTATAGAAAATTAGTTCTGGAGTCTTATGATTAGTGAAAAATAAGATGACAATATTTATGAGAGATGCATGTCCATACGCACTGTTATGGGGTTGATCCAGGAGGTGGTCATCCCCATTTGTGAGAACCTTATAGTCAGAAAAATAAAAGCATTGATGGAAATTATTCCTGTTGTATTGCTTTTTCTCAGAAGGGACTTACAGATGAAAAACACTGAAATGTCTTGTCTTGTTCTGAGTAGTTTGCACATGCTGCTTTTTTTTTTTTTTTTGCATTTTTAACTCCATGACAGCGGTTCCTAAAAGTCAGTTGAGTCAGGACCATCCTAGGGTCTTGAGCAAACTCCAATATCTGGACATAATTATCCAAAGATATGATTCAGTTGGGGTGGAATACACTTTAGAAATGTATTTTTATAACAATTCTGAATCATGATGTCACTACTGACCATGACCTCCTAGGAAAGAATCACTGCATAGATGGTAAGTTGCCTTACATGACTAACCTTACACATGAAGGTACTCACAATAGTCAAGGTTAGTGATAGAAGGGGCTACCAAAAATCTTTCTTGTGTGGGACAACAGCATCAATGTATGGTGTGCCTGCAATCATTAGAAATGGAAGCTGAGCCAGAGATCCATCACCCTCATGCCTAACCCAGTCCTCATTATTTGCTTGATAAGCTCAGGGAGCTCACAGCTCCAAGAGAAGCAGACTATGATTCTCAAGGCCATCTGGGATGAGATCTAAGTCTCTGAAACAATGCCATGCCCATTTCATGATGGTCTCTGCTCCCCTAGTGGAACATTGGAAGAAGAATAGTAAAGTAAATTGCTCTATAAGAGAAAATTGTTTTGAGAAACTCACTAAATCATGACCAGGAAGACTTACAAAGCAACACAGAAATACCTATGGATGGCACACTCCTGCACTGAGGCAGAGGTCTTAGCAATGCATAAACCCGTATAGGGAGATTTTGTTGCCAAGGAGAATATTGGTGCTCCACAAATGTATAAGGTTATGGAGAAACAGGAACATCTGTGTTGAAGGAATTGGGGATAATCCGATGTGCAGGAACTTGCTGCAAACTGGTAAAGTTGAGCAGACTTCATCTGGGGCATGGAAAGAAAGAATCTGATCATATATGAAGGGTGCTCAAATAGAAATAATGATGGTTGGTCCTCCCCTGATTTATCAGAATTAATGTTAGAAAAGGGATGATACAAGGATGTAGACAGTGTTAGTAGACTCTTAGAACTCTGATTCAAGTAGAGCCAGGTCTTATTTACCATATTCTGAAAAAAATATATGTTTCAATCACTTATGGATATAATCATATATTACTCTCTCTGACTTAAACATCCTTCACATTGGGCAGAGGGAATATGTGGAGGGATATCTAACACTAAAAGCCTTTTGAAAAGCCATATGAAAATCAACTACTGTGGAAGTGTCTGAAGATAAATACATTTTATAAAAAGAAGTAAAATGGAATAAGCATATAATGAGGCATACAATACTGCAAATAGATACCATAGATATGCAAATATATTTCTAGTGCTAAGAATGGATTGCATCTTTTTAAGTATTTTTCAGGGTATGGCTCCATTACTGAAGACCTCACATCTTATGGTGTAGAATAAGGAGGCACATGGTCTTCACTGGAAGCTTCCTTGCCACTGACTAGTGTTCATATGCATGCTACCTAGGAGAAAGCCATCATTAACATCACTCTGATATATATAAGAATGACCTCTCTATAAAATATACCTACTGGAGGGATTGTCTCACAAATCTTATGGTGGTAACCAACTACATTTTATTGGATGAAAGGACAATTCTCTGAAATGTATCCCATACCTGATACCATTATTGAGAAAAGTTGAGATTGAGAGAAGATAGATCACAGGCCCAGGGGAAACCTACTGCTATTATTCTGCTAAAAGCGAAGAGCAACAGAAGACTCTGAAGGGCATATTTTTACACCCATAGCCTAGTACACTGATCAACCCTTGTTAGAGAAGCTTCCTACTATAGATGGCGATTAACACAAAAATCCACAACTGGACAATAAAGGAACTGGAATACTTCAGAACAAGTGATCTTGAATGGGAGGTCTTTATCACACCTTTCCTTCTACTCTAGGGATTGATATGGAAGAGAAAATAGGAGAAACTGTCAGAGCTGGAGATGCTAAATGATTTTAAGGAAAGATCATTTTTTTCAGACACAACTGGCCTGAATCACATATTAACTCCAAGACTTTGATAGTATGATCAACTCCAACACAATTCAAGCCAGACAAAATCCCAACATGAAGGAGAAGAAATAGGCAGAACACCTCACCAAAAGTGAAGAAGTCATTTTCAAATAATAGCTGTCTGGAGCAGAACAATCACATTTCTCCAAAGATGTGACACTTGGTATTTCACACACAGTCCAAGGTAAACCTCATCCTCAGTAATATCTGTGAACACAAATTGAATATCATGATTTGTAGTGGCTGTTTTCTTTTTCTTTTTTCTTTTTTGGATTTTTGAGACAGGGTTTCTCTGTGTAGATTTTGCCTTTCCTGGAACTCACTTGGTAGCCCAAGCTGGCCTCGAACTCACAGAGATCCTCCTGCCTCTGCCTCCTGAGTGCTGAGATTAAAGGTGTGTGCCACCACTGCCTTGCTTCTTTTTTCTTTTAAGAGATAAAAAGAATATGAAAATGGGTAGGTAGGGTGAAGGGCACCTGGAAGAAGTAGGAGGTAGAAAAGAAAATTATAAAAAATATAAAACCAAACAACTGGTAAAAAGTCAATGAAATGATTCCTAATGATATACTACTATAATTGTAGACTAGAACCTAACATAATCATCATCAGAGAGGCTTCATCCAGCAACTGATAGAAGCAGGTGCAGAGACCCATAGCTGAACATTAGATAGTACTAAGGAAATCCCATGGAAGAGGGGGAGGAAGGGTTATAGGAGCCAGAGGGGTCAAGGACACCAAGAGAAAACCATCCACAGAATCAACTAACCAAGGCTCATAGGGGCTCACCAAGACTGAAGAGACAGCCAGGGAGCCTGTATAGGTCTGACCTAGGTCTGACCTCTGAATATATGCTATGGTTGTGTAGCTGGGTGTTCTTGTGGGATTCTAACAGTGGGAACAGGGGCTGTGTTTTACTCCTTTGCATGCACTTGACCCCCTTTCTTTCTACTGGGTTGCCTTGTCCAGCCTTGATATGGCAATATATGCCTAGTCTTAATGTAACTTATTACGCCTTGTTCAGTTGATATTCCTAGAAGGTCTGCCATTTTCTGAAGGAAAACAGAGGAGGAGTAGATCTTGGAGAGATGGGAGGTGGGGCGAGCAAGTGGGAGAAGAGGTGGGAGGGCAAACAGTGGTCAGGATGTAATGTATAAGAGAAGGCTAAAATTAAATAAATAAATAAATAAATAAATAAATAAATAAATAAATAAATAAATAAATATGATGAATTAAAAAATAGAAATTTTGAACAGCGAAACAAGCAGAAGCTAAACACAACACAGAGGATTGTGTGTAATGAGTAAGAGCCTCTACTTGGTGTTTTTCAAGTTCTCTAAAACAGTGTGGTGTGATCCTCAAAAATATTTTTCAGTATTTCTGCTGCATTTAGCAACTTCTTGATTGGTCTTAGATTTTTTTTCCTGTGGTGACTATTCTTTTTTTAAAAATATTATTTTTTTAAATTTTATTTTACAGTACCATTCCATTCTACATATCAGCCACGGGTTCCCCTGTTCTCCCCCCTCCTACCCCCCTCTCCTGACCCCCAGGCCACCCCCCATTCCCACCTCCTCCAGGGCAAAGCCTCCCCTGAGGACTGAGATCAACCTGGTAGACTCAGTCCAGGCAGGTCCAGTCCCCTCCTCCCAGATTGAGCCAAGCGTCCCTGCATAAGCCCCAGGTTTCAAACAGCCAACTCATGCAATGAGCACAGGACCTGGTACCACTGCCTAGATGCCTCCCAAACAGATCAAGCCAATCAACTGTCTCACCTATTCAGAGGGCCTGATCCAGTTGGGAGCTCCTCAGCTATTGGTTCATAGTTCATGTGTTTCCACTAGTTTGGATATTTGTTCCTGTGCCTTTTCCAATCTTGCTCTCAACAATTTTCGCTCATACAATCCCTCCTCTTTCTCGCCAATTGGACTCCTGGAGCTTTACCTGGGGCCTGGCGTGGATCTCTCTACATCTGCTTCCATCAGCCATTGGATGAGATTTCTAGCACGACAGTTAGGATGTTTGGCCATCCTATCACCAGGGTAGGTCAGTTGAGGCTTTCCATCATTGCCAGTAGTCTATTGTGGAGGTATCTTTGTGGATTTCTGGGGACCTCTCTAGCACTTTGCTTCTTCCTATTCACATGGGATCTTCATTTAATATGGTCTCTTTTTCCTTGTTCTCCCTCTCTGTTCTTAATCCAGCTGGGATCTCCCACTCCCCTAAGCTCTCTTTCCCTCGACCCTTGCCCTTCATTATCCCCCTCACCTCCAGTTTCATATAGATCTCATCCATTTCTCTGTCATTGGGCGATCCCTGTGTCTTTCTTAGGGTTCTGTTTCTAGGTAGCCTCCCTGGAGTTGTGAGTAGCAGTCTAGCCATCCTTTGTTTTACATCTAGTATCCTCCTATGAGTGAGTATATACTATGTTTGTCTTTCTGAATCTGGGTTACCTCACTCAGGATGATATTTTCTAGTTCCATCCATTTGCCTACAAACCTCATGCTGTCATTGTTTTTCTCTGCTGAGTAGTACTCCACTGTGTGTATTTACCACATTTTCTTTATCCATTCTTCAGTTGAAGGGCATCTAGGTTGTTTCCAGGTTCTGGCTATTACAAACAATGCTGCTATGAACATAGTTGAGCATATGCCCTTGTGGTATGATTGAACATTCCTTGGGTATATGCCCAAGAGTGGTATAGCTGGGTCTTGGGGGAGATTGATTCCCAATTTTCTAAGGAAGTGCCATATTGATTTCCAAAGTGGCTGTACAAGCTTGCATTCCCAAAAACAGTGGAGGAGTGTTCCCCTAGCTCCACATCCTGTCCAGCATAAGCTATCTTCAGTGTTTTTGATCTTAGCCATTCTGACTGGTGTAAGGTGGTATTTCAGAGTTGTTTTGATTTGCATTTCCCTGATGATTAGGGATGTTGAGCAATTCCTTAAATGTCTTTCAGCCATTTGAGTTTCCTCTGTTGAGAATTCTCTGTTTAGCTCTATAGCCCATTTCTTTTTTTTAATATTTATTTATTTATTATGTATACAGCATGTATGACCAGAAGAGGGCACCAGATCTCATTACAGATGGTTGTGAGCCACCATGTGGTTGCTGGGAATTGAACTCAGGACCTCTGGAAGAGCAGTCAGTGCTCTTAACCTCTAAGCCATCTCTCCAGCCCCCAGCCCATTTCTTAATTGGACTGTTGGGCATTTTGATGTCTAATTTCTTGAGTTCTTTATATATTCTAGATATCAGCCCTCTGTCAGATGTGGGGTTGGTGAACATCTTTTCCCACAATAGAAACAGAAGGAGCATTACCAAACTTCTATGAGCCTACAATTACCCTGATTTCTAAACCACACAAAGATGCAACAAAGAAAGAGAAGTAAAGACTGATCTCCTTCATGAACATTGATGCAAAAATACTCAATAAAATACTGCCAAACAGACTCCAAAAACACCTCAAAACAATTATCCCCCATGATCAAGTAGGCTTCATCCCAGGGATGCAAGGGTGGTTCAACATATGAAAGTCCGTCAATGTAATACACCATATAAACAAACTGAAAGAAAAAAAAACCACATGATCATCTCATTAGATGCTGAAAAAAGCATTTGACAAAATCCAACACTCCTTCATGATAAAGGTCTTGGAGTGATCAGGAATACAGGGAACATTCCTAAACATAATAAAGGCAATTTACAGCAAGCCAACAGCCATAATCAAATTAAATGGAGAGAAACTCAAAGCATTCCACTAAAATCAGGAACAAGGCAAGGCTGTCTGCTCTCACCATACTTATTCAATATAGTACTTAAAGTTCTAGCCAGAGCAATAAGACAACATAAGGAGATTAAGGGGATACAAATTGGAAAAGAAGTTAAGCTTTCACTATTTGCAGATGACATGATAGTATACATAAGTGACCCCCAAAATTCGACAAGGAACTGATACAGCTTATAAACACCTTCAGCAACATATAAGATCAACTCAAAAAAATCAGTAGCCCTCCTATATACAATTGACAAACAGGCTGAGAAGGAAATCCGAGATGCATCACCCTTTACAATAGCCACAAATGATATAAAATACCTTGGGGTAACTCTAACTAAGCAAATAAAGGACCTATATGACAAGAACTTTAAGTCCCTGAAAAAAGAAATTGAAGAAGATGTCATAAAATGGAAAGATCTCCCATGTTCATGGATAAGCAGGATTAACATAGTAAAAATGACAATCTTACCAAAAGCAATCTACAGATTCAATAAAATCCCCATCAAAATACCAACACAATTCTTCACAGACCTGGAAAGAATAATACTCAGCTTCATGTGGAAAAACAAAAAACACAGGATAGCCAAAAGAATCCTGTACAATAAAATAACCTCTGGGGGCATCACAATCCCTGACCTCAAACTCTACTATAGAGCTACAGTAATAAAAAACAGCTTGGTACTGTCATTAAAACCGACATGTGGACCAATGGAATCGAATTGAAGACCCTGACATTAATCCGCACACCTATTAACATATAATTTTTGACAAAGAAGCCAAAACTGTACATTGGAAAAAAGAAAGCATCTTCAACAAATGGTGCTGGCATAACTGGATGTCAACATGCAGAAGGCTACAAATAGATCCATATCTGTCACCGTGTACAAAACTTAAGTCCAAGTAGATCAAAGACCTCAACATAAATCCAGTTACTCTGAACCTGATAGAAGAGAAAGTAGGAAGCAGTCTTGAACGCATTGGCATAGTAGATCACTTCCTAAATATAACACCAGTAGCACAGACACTGAGAGAAATAATCAATCAATGGGACCTCTTGAAACCGAGAAGCTTTTGTAGAGCAAAGTACACGGTCAACAAGACAAAACAACAGGCTACAGATTGGTCTTAGACTTTATGCACATTAGGAAGAGTAGGGTATAGGGCCCATATGTATCATTTATTTCTTCCCTGATCTGAGGAGCCCACCAAACATAATAATCAATGGGTAAATCAAATAATGTATCTCTGTGCCATATGATATCATACAACCTGAGAAAATGAGGAAAATGTGACAGTCATTATTTTGAGATATTTTTACCTCTTAATTGTTCCATATTTTAATACTGGTGAAAAGATACTAGCTTCCACCAGGACTCTTAGTAGCTACACAGACAAAAATAAAGGGTGTGTGCTAAGGTAGAGGGAGACACAGCACAGAATTATTATTTAGTGTTCAGAGACATCTTTGTGATAAGTCCTAAATATTTCTCATTGCCGGTTACAAAACTATGTGGGTGTCTTTAAGGCCACCTTGATGTGTCCTGAAAATGGTAAAGTCTTGCCATAATGGAGTGACAGATAAGATGGGTAACTCTAGATGGTGGCTCAAATTAGTTTCCCAAAGAAAAGATAGAGTTTCAAGAGATCCCTCACAGCAGGCCATTTACTTTTCCTCTTAGGGCTAGGTCTCAAACATCACATTCCTCTTTGAGAGTCCCTATCTCCTAAAGATTCTGGTGTGATCCAGTTTGTCCTACCCCTGATAGAGGGATCCAGGGTCTGTGTTCTCACAGGATCCATCCATCTTGTGGTTGGGTCAAACATAGCTGTGGAATGTAGCTGAATTTTTCTCAGGTCCTGCCTTCCCCAAAAGTCCAGATGAATCTCTCCCACCTGTGGTCTCACAGCCACTTATAAAATAATTACTCAGAGGCTTATATTAATTACAAACTGTATGGTCTATGGCTTCAGCTTCTTTCTAGCTAGCTCTTTCATCTTAAATTAACCCATCTCCATCAAACTATATGTTGTCATGTGGCTGTGGTGTTATTGGTCTGCTGGCATCTTGTTGCTCTTTTGGTGGAGTCTGGCTTCTCTCCTTCTACCCTTCTTCTCTGTATCTCTGCTTGGATTTCCTACCTGGCTGTAAGCTTTCTTGCCACAGGCCAAAACAGCTTTATTTATTATCCAATGGGAGCCACACATATTCACAGCATACCAAAAGACATCCCACAGCAGTAGACTATACACAAAATAGAATGTACTGATTAAGTCTAAGTCAAGGATGGTAACCAAACATCCCATTCTAAAGTACTAGCAGAAAATACAACACAGCTTTGCCAAGAAACATAATCAACACGAAAAATTCCAGGTATAATGTGATACAAACTCTATAGTATGGCTGGCTAACATCCTCTGACAAGGTCAACAAAATCAGTTTTCCAAAGTTCACAGAGGAAGCCCAAACCCACCCCAGAGGGAGAGCCAAGATCATATCTCAAAAAGAGCCTGAAGTAGAAATGCCTGGAGGCTCAAGCCAGTCACCAACACAGCCAATCAAAAAGAGGACATGTTTGAGGGGTAGGGCCAACTATCTAGATATTTGGGATTTAAAGCCTGAGAGAGGTGTTGCTGAACCAGGTCCAGAGACTTCAGCAACATTTGAAGAGTTGAGTCTGTGGAGTGAATTGAGACAGCAGCAGTCTCCACAGGTGAGGCCCTGCTTCTGCCAAGGCAGAATCTGAAATTGTCCTGGAGGGAGCCTTGAGAGACTCCATGGAGAATCAGGCTGATTCCCAAGGAGGAAAACATATTCTAAGCCTCAGCTTCAATGCTGTGAGAAGGTGGAGGGGAGGGGGAGGGGAAGGCAATGAAGAATCCAGTATTCTTGATTCTTGGTTCCAGGGTTGTATAGTATCCATTAAGTACAAGTCTGGGTCTGTCAACAGAGATTGACAGCAGGTATCATGCACATCAGTAACCATCAGTTGTCACCTCCTGGGAAATAGAGATTGTCTCTTTCACATAATCCCGGGTATGTATGTTTTCATTTGACATGTGCAGGCTTGGTTGTAGTAGTAGCAGTAGTAATAGCAGCAGATGGCATGGTCCTCTTCAGGTCCTATGGGGAGTTTTGCTTTAGAGACACAGAAAGACCTGAACATGAGTACCACAAGAGGTTTTCTATTGTACTCCCCATCCACTCTTGGATCTAGCTTCCTATGTTTCTCTCTCTCTCTCTCTCTCTCTCTCTCTCTCTCTCTCTCTCTCTCTCTCTCTCTCTCCTTTTTTTTTCCAAGATAGGGTTCATTTGTGTAGCTCTGGCTATCCTGGAACTAGCTCTGTAGGCCAGGATGGCCTTGAACTCACAGATATCAGCCTGTCCCTGCCTCTGAAGTACTGGGATTAAAGGCATGCACAACCACTGACTGGTTCCTATGATTTTCCATATGACACCATTCTCATTGAGGTAGTGAGTGGGGAGTATGGTTGCATGGTTCTGAGTGTAGGACAGAAGGATAATACCTGTGATTTTCCCTGCATTCTTTATAGAAGACATTTCACAAAGTTTTCATTCAAGTACAGAGGGTGCAAGACAAGCCCAATACTTCCTGTATTTAAGAAAGGGATATAATGTCATGTGGCCTGAACTTTAGGATCACCTTGAAATTAGGATCCAATGCCAAATAATAGAAGTTTTGCTTGGAAGGAATTGTGAGTCAGTGATACCCTAAACCCAGGTTTCTTTTTAGCCTCTGTTCCTCACTGTGTATGGAGATCTCTTTGAAATAATATGATGCAGTACAACTGGTTTCCATTGCTAGAGGGACATGTGCTCTTCATTTTTCATTGGATCTAATAAATCTCGGTGGCTGATTTAGTTCAAACATAATCTTAGCCTTTTTCACAATCTTTGGAAAAGTATTTGGAGGAATAGTTCAAAGCATTTTATCAACTGTAGATAGCTGAATTTCTCAGGGAGGAGTAAGAAGAGACTTTAAAAATGTTTGTGTAGTCACATGTTAATATCTCTCCCCTCTCTAGGTGCTTGAGAAATGACTTCTGTTCTCTTTCTGGCCATCCTTTGCTTGGGACTGTCCTCAGCTGCTACAGCACCTGATCCCAGCTTGGATGCTGAATGGCAAAACTGGAAAATAAAATATGAAAAATCATACAGCCTGGTTGGTAACCTGAAAACTGTCCAGAATAACCCCAGAGTGCATTGAAATTGCTGTTGAAACTCTCTAGGCACATTAGAGGCCACATATTTCCCACCACCACCTTCACCACTGAGAGATTACTTAGTCACAATCATTGTGAGCACAGGGTAGCCAAATTCCCTTTTCCTGTGTATGTGGAGAACGTGTGGCTATAGTGTCCTAGAATAGCTCTCCTTGGCCTCTAGTCACCTGCAGCAGCAAGTTCACAAGGTCAGCTTGTGCAAGAGTTTAATAGAAAAAAATGCCATCCATTATGTTCTTATTCAGGAGGAAGAAGAAATGAGGAGAACAGTATGGGAAAAAAACTTGAAAATTATTAAAGACCACAATGGGGAGAATGGTCTGGGTAAGAATGGCTTCACCATGGAAATGAATGGCTTTGGTGACATGGTGAGTGTGACGTGGATTCTTCACACTGTGTTTTCTTGAGTGTTTACATGGAGTCTTTTCTTTTATAATCACTATGTAATTTTCCTTGAAGACTGATGAAGAATTCAGGAAAATGATGATTGATTTCCCAGTCCGAGCTCACCCTCGCCAGGAGAAGAAAAGTATCCAGAAACGTTATGCTGGTGTTGTTTTACCCAAATTTGTGGATTGGCGAAAGAAAGGCTATGTGACTCCTGTGCGGAACCAGGTAAGACCTTATCATGTGCCTATCTTCTTCAGACATGTTCAGGATGAAAAGGACTTGGTGTTTCAGTGTGCACATTGAGTGTGCAGATATGTGCGGTACATTTTTTAAATAACATTTTTTCTTCTTTGAGTGCTTTATATGTTTTCACAATGTATATTAATCCTAGAAACCCACCACATACTCTCTCTTAAACTCCACTGTAGCTAGAGTTTTCCTGCCTTGCCCACAGTCAGGACACATCTCTGTCACCTGCCAGTCCCACAGCGCTAAGACCCAACCAAGTAAACATAGAGACTTATATTGCTTACGAACTGAATGGCCGTGGCAGGCTTCTTGCTAACTGTTCTTATATCTTAAATTAATCCATTTCCATACATCTATACCTTGCCACGTGGCTTGTGGCTTACCGGTGTCTTCACATGCAGCTTGTCATGGTGGTGGCTGGCAGTTTCTCTGACTCAGCCTTCCACTTCCCAGAATTCTTCTCCTCCTTGTTCTGCCTATACTTCCTCCTGCCTGGCCACTGGCCAATCAGTGTTTTATTTATTGACCAATCAGAGCAACAGATTTGACATACAGACCATCCCACAGCACTCCACCCATCTTTCTGTAGAATTCATTCCTTCTTCTTGGGTCATTAATAACCCATAGAACCAATTGATCCTGTTCAAATGTTCATGCATGTGGCCATGACTGGGGCATGAGTAAACTGTCAGTAGTTGTATACTTTAGGAGACTGATTATCCCTCCCTAGTCATCTAACAATTGCCAGTAAATAATTTTCATAAAGTAGAAATCTGTCTGAGTTGTTGCTGGGTTGGTATTTGTTTGTGGATGACAATCTTTTCTTCCCTGCTCAGGGCAACTGCAATTCTTGTTGGGCATTTTCTGTGATTGGTGCCATAGAAGCACAGATAATCTGGCAACTAAACAAACTTACCCCTCTGAGTGTGCAGAACTTAGTGGACTGTTCTAAACCTCAAGGCAATAATGGCTGTGTTTCGGGTGATACATACAATGCCTTCCAGTATGTATTACACAATGGAGGTTTGGAGGCTGAGGCAACCTATCCATATGAAGGAAAAGTAAGTGGACATCCTCTGCTGTCATTTTAACTCACCTTGGAGTGTAGGACAATTGTAGAGAAAATCCACTATCTTCAGAGCTCAAATTATTTGATAAAATCTCTCTGTATACCATCAAATCTGTCTTTAGAGCATCTACATTTGCGTAGCTTTCTGGTGAAATGATTTCAGTGCTCTGTTTGCTTCTGTGCACATAAAGAATATTCAAACTACTGTACATACAATAAAGATTTTCTACCTTAAAATTTCTAATGGATAGGTATACCAATTTGTTGTCCTTGAAGAAATGCAAACAAATTTTCAGTTCTAAATCTCCCAGTAGCATTTCACTTCTTGAGATGATTTATAACAGCCCAGACTTGAGTGTGCTCACCTGTAAAGGGCAGAGTGTTGTGGTTGTGACTCATGTTCTCAAGAAGGTGAGTGAAAGTATCTGACTCTCTTACCTCTTTACCTTTTAAAGGAAGGGCAATGCAGATATAATCCAAAGAATTCCATTGCTGAAATCACAGGATTTGTGTCCCTCCCAGAAAGTGAGTACTATCTAATGGCTGCTGTTGCAACTATCGGGCCCATCTCTGTTGGAATTGATGCTTCCCATGATTCATTCAAATTCTACAAGAAAGGTACACAAATTTTCTTCTAGATAAGAAAAACCTTAGGACATCCCTGGGCCACAACATGTTCATGGGCTGGTATTTAAGTATAAAGTGTGATGTGAATATTTGGTTTTCTGGGATTTTATTCCTCTCCACATAATCATCATGATTGTAGTTTTTCAGATAATGTGACCTCCACATGCAATTTAATATGTCATAATTAATAAAATTTACTGGTTAGCTAATTTTTCAACTCTCCTACTTTTTATGGATGTTTTAGGTACTTATAGAAACTGATTATCTAAAATTAAAATAAAACAGATCCCCTTGAATTAAGTAATTTATCTTCTATGTGGCATAAGGTTCTAAAAACAAAGAATATAAAATTCCAAGGAGTCATCTCATATGCAAGCAAACAAGTGTTTATCAACAAATTTATACTGATTAGAATTACTTCCCTTTTCTGTGAAACTCTCTATGTACTAGTGTTCTTGGTAACAATTCATTCAGCTCTTTTTTCTGATTGTAGTTTACATCATTCCTGGGATCTTTGAAAATGCCTGTTGTTAGTAGCAGTGGTCACTGTCAGGTGTCCTGTGCATCTCACATCAGCTTCCATTTTATTTCTCAGGTATTCATCATGAGCCAAATTGCAGCAGTAATTCTCTGACTCATGGAGTTCTGGTTGTTGGTTATGGATATGAAGGAAATGAAATGGATGGTTATCACTACTGGCTGATAAAGAACAGGTATAAATTGCCAAAAAATATCTATTTGAAATTCCAGGGCCTTAAGAGATGGTGCAGTGGTGGTTTAAAGCACTGCCTGGCTTTCCAAAGGATTCATAAAGGCATTGCATGTTGCAGTCAGTTGTTCAATACACAGCCCAAAACTTTGTCCCATTTTAGTTGAGCAGTGTGTGTTCTTGTTTTCCCAATACATTCATGAGGTGTGTGTACATGCACGGATGTTTACATGCTGGTGGATACATGAGTAATTGAGGGAACATATGTAGAGGTCTGATGTTAGCATCAGCTTTTTTTTATTTATGCAATTTCTATATTACAGCAGTGTGTCTTGATGATCTAGTTCATTGTCTAGACAACTTGGTCCAAGTATGTCCTGTTACCATGTCCTGAGAACTTGAGTTACAGGCACAATAAAGTGTCAATATCACTTTAATGTGGCTCTTGACATTTATCTCCAGTCCTTAGCCTCTGAACTTTCCTGCAGCTTGAACACTCACAATGTGTGGTAATAATATTCCCATCTGTCACTGGTTTCTCGTGGGTCAATGTCATGTCTGTGCCATTGTTTTTCTAAAATCTGACACATTTCTTAATTTTGAACCATATATGGGTAGACAACCATTCTGCCCATTCTCTACTGTGGTGTTCACTGTCCTGTTTGAGGTTCCTCTTGGTGCTCAGAAGTAAATTCTCTACCTTTTCTGATCCTTCTTTTAGGTTTGTCTCCTGTTAATATATATAATGTAAAATGTATATATAACAGACATATATAATTTATTATATAATAAATCCAACATGCAATGATCTTTTTACTAAATGGAAAACATGATTTTATTTTCAGCTGGGGTAAACAATGGGGCAGGAAGGGCTACATGAAAATTGCCAAAGACTGGAACAACCACTGTGGAATTGCTTCATATGCCTACTACCCCACCACTGTGTGAGTAACTTGATGGCTACAAGAAAGCACTTGGCAGGAGACAGCATTTCCAGAGAAGTGCTATTCCCTTTTTGGTGACTAAACTTTGGTGGGTATATGGGAGTTATGTCCCCGAAAAGCTACATTGCCATGTGAATTTTGAAACCTTTCAACTATTTGACATTATGAACACTGTTGCTCTAACGTATGTTTATGATCCCTGAAGAAATTTACTTTTAATTTTAATTATTGTGCAAATAAAATCATTTAAACAGTAAAAATTCAAGTATAATTTATAGGTTCTTTCTCTTTTTTCAGCAACTTTTTTTTTGGTTAAACTTGCAATTCATTATGAACTTAAGATTGAGTGTTATTCTGGTATTCATAAGATTGTGTGGGTGGATCTACTGTAATGGATGATATTCAACCATTGATTGTGGTTTGCTTATAGGGTTCTATTTATCTTTCAGAATCTCATCCCTGAAAGACTGTATGATAGTTTCTGAATTTGACATTTTTAGCTGGCACAAATTTCCCCAGGCTCAATTCTTAGCCAATTTGTGTAGTGCCATGGCCCCCTGTGCTCCTCCAATGCATAATGCTGTGACTCTCCCTTGTCATGACTTCAACTCTGTGCTAGCTTGCTCTAGAGCTCAGAAACCACACTATAGCACACCCTGATGATTGTAACATAGCTGAAGCACAAGGTAAAGACCTTAAAATAGACTTTATAAGTATGGTGGGGTTCTTTACAGGATAAACGAGAAAATGAATGAATGAAGACAGAAACAGTAAAGGGAAATGGATAAAATATTTCAAGGCCTATGAGTAGAAACAGAATCAATAAAGAAAACCAAAACTGAAGGAATTCTGGAAATGAAAAATTTAATGTTTCAAACATAAAACTCTGAGGCAGGACTCAACAGCAGACTAAAAGAGATGAAAGATTCTTAAGAAATTGAAAACAAGATTTTTAAAAGTGAATACCCCAGTAAAAAAAAATATTGCCAGTAGTCTAAGGTGATGTCATCCTTGTGGATTCCTGGGAACTTCCCTAGCACCTGGTTTCTCCTGATCCTCATGGTGTCTCCCTCTATCATGATATCTCTTTCATTGCTCTTCCATTCAATTCCTGTTCCAGCTCAACCATTCTACTCAACCAGACTACTATAGCTTGAAACACATATTGATCCTGACAGACTGGTTTCAGTAGATTTTAATGTCCCACGCTAGCTAATAAGCAGGTCATCCAGAAAAAACTGGACAGAGAAATGCTAGAAATAAGTGACAATATAAACCAAATGGACCTAACAGATATTTATAAAACATTTCACTCAAACACAAAAGAATATACCTTTTTCTCTGCACATCATTAAACCTTCTCCAAAATTGATCACATCCTTGAACACAAAGCAAGTCTCAAAAGATATATACACAGTAAAAGGAACAACAGCCTACATCTGTATGAACACCATGGACTAAAGTTGGATATCAAGGACAATAGAAACAATAGAAAGCTTACAGATTCATGGAAACTGAAAAACTCACTAATGAATGAAAAGTGGGTCAAGGCAGAAATTATGAAAGAAATTAAAGACTTTCTAGAAATAAATGAAAATAAATATACAGCATACTTAAACTTATGGAATACAATGGAGGTGATTCTAAGTGGTAAATTTATAAACTAAGTGCCTAATTTAAAAATTATAGATATTTTATACTATCAACTTAACAGCATGCCTGAAAGCTTTAAAACAAAAAGAAGATACCACACCCAAAAGGAGTAGATACCAAGAAATATTCAAACTCACGACTAAAGTCTATAACTCAGTGTAGACTAATTTCTAAATGGTCTTATTAAATAAAAAAAAACATAGAGCCAAATATAAGGGTGAAAGCCTTAGAGAGATCAGGGAAATAGGGAAAACCACCAGCCAATCTTAGCTCACCAACTCTGCAGCTTCCAAACATGAGTTACTTCCTGTCTACCCACACTGTTATTGCCTTGCTGTTCTGCCATCTGATTTGCTCTCTGTCCAGCTACATCACTTCCTCTTCCTGGTCAGCTCTGTCACTTCATATCTGTAAAGGCCTCCAGAACTCTATGGTTGGTACTGGGATTAAAGGTGCATGTCATCATTCTTGGCTCTGTTCCCTAGTGTGGCTTTGAACACACAGAGATCCTGCCTGCAAGGTGATAGGATTAAGGGCATGTGCTACCACTGCCTGACTTCTTTGTTTACTTAAGATGGCTTGCGATTTCCTCTGATCTCCAGGCAAACTTTATTTATTAAAGCACAAATAAAATATCATCACATTTCCCCTTATTTTGTCTAATAAAAATAAAAAGTTATAACTAATATGAGAAAAGCTTTGCACAATAAGGACATTAACTACATATATAATATATACAAGCAATAAATATATCAACAGTCCCTTTGCATTTGACAAATTCAGAGAAAACATTCCATTATCTATTCTATTTTGGTGAAACCAAAATGTACTTAATTCACTTTCTATCCTACCTTATATTACCAACAGAAAACAGTCTAATGATGTATTTCAAACTTATACACTTAACACATCTTAGTGAGTTTCTTTTCTGAAATTCTTAACAAGGAAAACTGTAACTATAACTATTTAATCTTCAACTCCCTCAGAGACTCAAGAAGGAAGTAATATTACCTAGTAAAACAGGAAGTGCAAACAAGTGACTTCCAAAAAATGAGTTATGACAGAAACAGCCAGCTTCCTGGACTGTCATCTGAGGTTTCTCTGCACATTGGGGTATCATCTTCGGCCTACAGTCTTAGCATATCTGACAGACTCATTTGTGAAGTAGGATGTACACAAGGCCCACAGCTTGACCTCACATTTGGTGCAAGTATTCCATGTACCAGATAAACTTGAATTCTGCCAGTGTCCTGTCATGATTCAGGATTCTAAATTCTGGAAATTGCTGGTGTTTTTGGAGTTCAGCTTCCCATTCTTCTCAGGTTGTGGGTGGCTTCATCTCCTTTATTTAATGCCAGTCTACCATTGAGTGGTAAGAGTCCATCAGCTTAGTTGCTTCTTCAAGAATAACTGTGTCAGCTATGGCTCCACTGCACACCAGAAGCCATTGGTCCACTCCCTGTTCAGCTGCCTTCGAAGGAAGGGACACTGTACCTTTTCCAGATTGCAAAGCCCCTTCAGCAATGGTGCCATATTGTCCTGACCTCAGAGGATGCCTGCTGCCAAAGCTGTAACCACACTTGTCTTGGCAAGGATTAGTAGTCCTTTGTTTTGTGTCCTGTTTGTCCATTTTGGATAGCATACTTTCAGCAGTCGATGTGCGGGCACTTTCTTGCTCAGTGCCTAGCTTTTGCCACAGTGAAAGTTAACTCTATATTCAGTTTCTTCAATGGCCATATCTTCTCTGAAGTAGAATGGTGCTGCCAGGAGCAGACATGTCTCACAGTCATAAAAAAGAAGGAAATCTTTGTTATTAAAACATTTTAAATGCCATATTCTGTAGATCTCTGAAGGGTTTGAAGATGACCTGTCCATCTAAAATATATCTCTGCTTGACCTTGAAAACATACCTAATGTGACTATAAGTTCAATTGTAATGTCTGACTACTTTCATATCTTTATATCCTAATAGTTGGTAATAATAACATTCAAGTATTAGCAAATTACATTGTTAAGTGAACTGTATAAGTACAACATCCTGAACAGGATTAGAAATATATATACAGAATTTTCTAACAATATCAACCTCAAATTTGTATCAATAGATATAATTTGTATACAATATATAAAAATACAGTCTAATATAAAATATTTAAAACTAGTAGTTGTCTTTTAAAAGTAATTCAGTAATCTACCTTTTTATTTGTATCATGTCTATATCCCCTCTTTTTTCTTTTCAGAGTAGATTCAATAATATGCCCTTTATTCTATCATTTCTATATTTTTCAGAGTAGATTCAATAATCTACCTCTTATCTCTATCCTGTTTTTCCTTTCCTTTTTTTCAAACAATAAGCTTAAATCTATCTCCTTTGTTTAGATTCTTTCCTGACATTAGCAATAACAACTTGTCACCAACTGTCCTAAACAATGACAATTATCCCAAACCCCAAATCCATTGAAAGACCAAAAACCACTTATTGGGAATGTGGGTGACATGTTCTTAAAATTGCTTCCTACTGTTTGTGGGTGAAGGCATCTTTAGGAGATCCTGAAAAGAAAAAAATAATTAATTAATTGTCAAGTTCCTGGAGTTGTATCATTTGTTGTCCAGTCTCTTCATAATGCAAAAGTTCAGGGCTTATCTCAAGTCCTCAATGGAATAGTCTGTGAGACTGGATCATCTCAGCTGGCCATCTCAAAATTGTCCTGAGCAGTTTGTAGTTCAAAATTATTCTTGGGTGATATTTGTCAGCTTAGTGGTATTATTGTTGTCTATGTGGAATCATAGTTGTTGGGCCCCATCATCTTTCTGGAGACTTCAAATTTGCTGTTAGGCCTGGTCATGATTCCCTGCAGAAAACTGATAGAGACTCCAACGCAAAAAAAAAATATGTATAGGCAGTTAAATGAAGGTGTTTTCTAGAATTACTTAGTACTCTATAAGACCATTAGTATAACAAAAGTTTAAGATTATATATATGTATGTATATATCTTATAGATTTTGATATAAAATTGATACCTTAAGAAAAGTTTAAAGAATCAAAATAGAACCAAAGAATTGAGTTTAGTGGCAATAGAATAGTCCCTTAATTTTGGTTTTCTTCTGTCCCATATCAGATGACTTTTTCTTCTGACATGATACAGAGATTTTGCACTTTCCTTTTAATAAACTTGCTTGAGTTTAGAGGAGAGAGCCATTCTCTAACTCCAAAGCCAGTTTTAATTTTTGGTTGCACTGGGACTACAAAAAGACCATTTGTGTTAAGTGTTTTTAGAGAAGAGCAGAAACAAACATTCAGGAAGACATGAAATTTTATATGTGTTATAACAACATGCCAATTTACTCTTTTCTTGGGACATTTTTTTTCTAGATGATTTGTCTTTTTTCTTCAGCTGTCTCATTTGTCCAGTGTTCTTAAGATTCCTTAGCCTTCATTCTCCTGAAAGACAAAAACAAAAACCCTTTCTCAAGACTAATTTTGGGCAAGTTATATCTGATTGATAGAAAAGCATTTGTTAGTGGTGTAAGTTAATTTAATTTGGATGGTCGTGCTGGTTGATGAACTATCACCTCTTCTAATTAAGAGGTCTCTCTTGAGCAAATCAAACCTTCATCAATGTTGATGATATCCACAGTTTATCTTCTTCTGTAGAAACAAAAGCAAAACCTTGTCCCCAATGTAACACATATCCTGGATTCCATTTTGAGGTCAGTGCATCTTTAAAGCACACAGGCTGATTCAGTTCTGTAGTTTTTTCTATTATCCAATGTCTTTCCACAGCTGTTGTTCCTTTCTCATTAGCATTAAGAAAATTCAAAGTTAATAGAGCATTATGTAATCTCTTTCTGGAGTTTTGTTTTTGCTACCCCTTTCTGTTTATTTAGCATATCCTTTAGAGTTCAATTTGATCTTTCTATGACTGCTTGGCCTGTAGGATTATGTGGTATACCTGTAATATGATTTATATTGTAATAAGCAAAAAACTGTTTCATTTTACCAGAGACGTATGCTGGGGCATTGTCAGTTTTGATTTGTGCAGGTATACCCATGATGGATATAACTTCTAGCAAATGAGCAATTACAGAATCAGCTTTTTCATAACTCAGAGCAATTGACCATTGAAATCTTGAATAAGTAACAGTGGTGTGGTGTACAAAGTTCAATTTTCCAAATTCTGTAAAGTGAAACACATCCATCTGCCAGATTTCATTCCTCTGAGTAACCTTTGGGTTACATCCTGCAGGTAGTGGAGTCCAATTGTAAAAAGAACAAGTAGGACATTTCCTTACAGTTTCCTAGGCTTGTGGCCAGGTTATGGAAAAATCCTTTTTTAAACTTTTACTGTTGTCATAATATTTCTTATGAAATTCTGAGGCCTCCAGCACATTTCCTATCAATAGTTTATTGATCTCATCATTGCCTTGTGCTAGAGGGCCTGGCAGACCCATATGGGATCGGATGTGATTTATATATAAGGAGCAATTACTATTCCCAATTATGTCCTGTAACTGAATAAATAACAAAGTTAATTCTGACTCAGGTGGGATAAATTCTGACGTCTCAATATGTGATACTACTCTTTAAGCATATTGAGAGTCAATAACTATGTTGAGAGGTTCTGAAAAATACATTAATACCAACAGAATGGCATACAATTCTGATTTTTGAACTAAATCATAAGGACTTTGAACCACTTTACTTAAATTTTCTGACTTGTAACCTGCCTTTCCTTGTTTGCTTGCATCTGTGTAAAATGTACAAGCTCCAGATATGGGTGTTTCCCAAGCAATGTGAGGCAGGATCCAATCAGCTCTTTTTATAAGTTGAATTCTATCACTTTTGAGGGATTTGATGTTAATCTCTCCCAAGAAATTTCTGCAAGCTCTTTGCTAAGGTTCACTTTCTGCTCATAATTTGTCGTTTTAATCCTTAGTTAAAAGTATAACTATTTCTGCTAACTGACAAAGTCTCAATTTTCCTTTTAAAATCATGTCAGAGATCTTTTCCACACAAGTTTTTAATTTTTTACTCTATTTGGTAGAAATATCCACTCTAATATAACATCTTCCCTCTGCATTAAAATTCCTGTAGGAGAATGTCGAGAGGGTAAAATAACAAGAATGCAGTCAAGATTTGGATCCACATGATCCACGTGTCCTTCCTGTGCTTTCTTTTCTACCAATGTCAATTCTCTCTCAGCTTCAGCTGATGATTCTCTTGGACTACTTAACTCCTTGTCACCTTCTAAGGTTTTCAACAAATTACTCACTTCATCATTTTGTTATCCCAACAACAGTTTGTAGATGAGAAATGTCCCTGAAATCCTTGAAAGTCATTAAGAGTCTGTAATCAGTCACTCCTAATTTGTACCTTTTGGGGTCTAATTTTTTGTAGACCTATTTTATATCCTAAATAATTAATAGAATCTCCTCTTTGTATCTTTTCAGGAACAATTTATAATCCCCAACAAGGCAAAATTTCTTTACTTCTTCAAACATTCTTTCTAAAGTATCTGCATTTGAATCAGCTAGTAAATTATCATCCATGTAATAGTAAATTATAGATTTAGGAAATTGTTTATGTATTACTTCCAATGGCTGTCATACAAAATATAAGTACATGGTTGGGCTATTTAATGTTCCTATGGGAGAACCCTCCATTGATATCTCTTGACTGGCTGAGAATTATTACAAGTAGGCACTGTGAAGGCAATTGTTTCTCTGTCCTTTCTTGTAAAGGTATTGAGAAGAAACAGTCTTTTAAATGGATAACTATAAGAGGCCATCCTTTAGGTAACAGAGTAGGCAAAGGAATTCTAGATTGTAGAGAGCCCATTGGTTGAAGTACCTTGTTAATTGCTCTTAGATTTGTTACCATTCTTCATTTACCAGATTTCTTCTTAATAACAAATACAGGAGAATTCCAAGGGCTGGTTGATTCTACAATATGCTGAGCATTTAACTGTTCTTATGCCAGCACTTCTAAAGCCTGCAGTTTATCTGTTGTTAAAGGCCATTGCTGGACCCATACAGGCTTGTCTGTTAACCATTTTAAAGGTAGAGCTATTGGTGTCTTTGAAAGATTAGCAGTTGTTGTGGCCTGTTTTTGTATAATCTGAATGGCCGGTGACTGTTCTTTATAATAGTACCTCCTAATATTTCTCTCAGAAACATGTGCTAGTTTATGGTTTGTTTCTGAGATTGGAAGAATGTTAAGCTAAGTATTCCATTGTTGTAATAGATCACAGCTCCATAAATTCATAGCTATATTAGCCACATATGACTGTAATTTTCCTCTGTGACCTTCTGGCCCTATACATTTGAGCTATCTTGTACTCTGTTTCACTTGAGATAATGTTCCAATCCCTAGCAGTTGAAGATTTACTTCCTGAAGAGGCCAATTTGGATGCTAAAATTCTGGTCCAATTACTATAACATCTGCAGCAGTGTCTATCAAACCTTCCAAGAGAGCATCATTTATTTGTATTTTTAATTTTGGTGTTTGTTCATTTATAGAAGTTTGCCAAAAATTTCTGCTTTGTGGTTTCTCCTGAATTTCCTGCTACAGCTGTTCTATAACCCTGAGCAGCCTGACTTAATTCAATAGGCATTTTGTTATTTAATTGCTCTGAGAAGGGTTTCTGCTATGATAGCAGGAAAAGTCTGAACTGAATTTGTCATGGGGGCCTGTGTGAGGCCCCTCTGGGAGTTTCCTGACAGCAGAGGCAAAGGATTACCTTGCCTGTCACTTGTTGATCTACATTTATTGGTCTAATATTTACCATTACCACACCTTCTGCATAATCTAGAAGGGAGGGGCATTCTGTTGCCCTTGTTCCTTGAATAAACAGTGTTTCTAGGGATGCCCTGTTTATACTTCCTTATCAAATGACCTAGTTTACCATAACTAAAACATGTGACATTATTTTTCCTCAAAGCTTTTGATATTACCTCTCCTATCCACATATCATGGTCATGAAACTCATTATTGTGCCCCTGATCCAATCCTCCAAGGATGCTGATCTGGCCTTAATGTCCTGATTATTCTTTTACATGCTTCATTTGCATTCTCAAAAGCCAAAGATTCAATTATTATCTGTCTAGATTCTTAATTTGGTATTATTCTATTTATTGCTGAAGACATCCCTTATAAGAAATCTATGAAGGATTCTTCTGGGCCTTGTATAACTTTTGTAAATGATTCAGTTTTCTTCCCTGCCTCCTCAATTCTGTTCCATGCATCCATGCCTGCCATGTGGCATAGAATTAAGGTTTGGCTATCATGCAAACATTGTCTTTGTATATCAGCATAGTTTCCTTCTCCAAGAAGCTGATCCTGGGAAATTTCCACACCTCTAGTCCTACATTTTTGTTCTATTGTTTTAGCTTCCTCTTTAAACCAATTTTTCCACTTTAATTGTGCCCTGCCCTCCAGGACTGCTGTAATTAATTCTTTCCAGTACTGAGGGATAATTTTATTACAAGTTTTTCACAAGTTTAACATCTGCTGTACAAATAGAGAATGCATGCCATATGATACTATAGCTTCTTTAAATATCCTTAAATCTAACATTTCTACTGGAGTCCAGTTAGGTTGTACATGCCCTAGAGCAGGTAGTTCCTGTAAGGTTACCAGACAGATTAAGTTTGGTTGTTTGAAAACAGGTTTTCTCTCTAAAACTGTACAATTTAATCCTGAAGTAATTCCACCTCTAAATTCTTCTGTCTGGGTATGAATTTCTCTATAATTCATTTTAACAGCTTTTTCTAAAGTCAATCCTGAGTTAGGTTTATCTTTAAATTCTCCTGAATGGGTTTGAATTTCTCTATTATTAATTTTAACAGGCTTTTCTAAAGCATTTATCTTGGCACTTAAATTAACCAACCTTTTAATACTAAAATAAAAATGATTAAACAAATAATATTCATAATTGCTGTTACATACATCCCATCAACATTAATTATCCTCTCATTTAATGTTCCATTTTCAGACTGCCTACTGTGTTATCAAACAGAGACCAAATTCCTTCCATCGAATTTTTACCATAAAAGTGTTTCACATTTTTTTTTAATGTGGGAAAAATTCTCTTTTAACTAGTTTCAACCTTTAAGATATCTTAATTGACTTACCAAGTCCGCCGACTGAAGAGAACAGTAGAAATATGAGAGAATTTCAAATCAGCTACCTAGTGTGGTGGCAGTCTGAGATGGGAATTGAGAGAGAGAGGAGAGAGAGAGAGAGAGAGAGAGAGAGAGAGAGAGAGAGAGAGAGAGAGAGAGAGAGAGAGAAAACCACCCACCAGGAGAAAGAAAGCCCAAAAGATTCTCGCCATGTGCTCTGGCCTCACTGAGCCATGCAATCGGCCTGAGCCAGGATCCATGTAAACACATAAGCAGTTTTTTAAATGAATTTTTGCCATGTGGGCCAACTACAAAATAATACAAAAAAAAACCCTCTTTATTAATGAAACAAAGAGTTGGATCTTTGAAAAAAATTGATAAACCATTAGCCAAAATGACTGAAAGGCAGAGAGAGAAGATCCAAATAAAACTTGAGGTGAAAATGGGTACACAACAACAGATATCAAGGAAATACAGAGCACAATAAGGACATATTTAAAGCCATGTAATCCTCCAAATTTAAAATCTAAAATAAGTTGGTAATTTTCTTGATACATAACACTTACCAAAGTTAAATCAAGGTCAAGTGAGCAATTTTTAAATGTTATTTATTTATTGTACATCCCTAGTGCAGTTTCTCCTCCCTCCTTTCCTTTCATTTCCTTTCCTCTCTGAAACTCCCCCTCCTACCCTGCAATCCATTCCTTTTCTGTTTCTGTTCACAAAGAGCAGGTCTCCCATGGGTATCAACAAAGTGTGGCATATCAAGTTGCAGTCACATTAAGCACCACCTCTTGTATTAAGGCTGAGAAAGGCAATCCAGTAGGAGGAACAGATTACCAAGAGCAAGACAACACATTAGGAACAACCCCTGCTACTATCATTGGAAGTCCCACAAGTAGACCAAGATACACTACTGCCACATATATGTAGAGGTCCTAGGTCAGTCACATGCAGGACACCAGGTTGTTAGTTCAGACTCTTTGAGCTCCTATGAGCCCAGGTAAGTGGTTTCTGTGGTTTTTCTTGTGATGTCCTTGACCCCTCTGTCACCTACAGTCCTTCCTCCCTCTCTTCAGCAGGATTTCCCAAGTTCAGCCTAATGTTTAGCTGTGGGTCTCTACAGCTATTTCCATCAGTAACTAGATGAAAGCTCCCTGATGACAATTGGAGTAGTCACCAATTTGATCACTGAAGATGGACAGTTCAGACTATGTATCCACTATTGCTAGAAGTCTTAGTTGAGGGTCATACTTAACAGATTCGTGCATCAGGTTTCCACCTGGCCCTGAATTTACCACCTTCCCATCATCTCCTTCAGTACTCTCCCCCTCCATTCACCCAATCCCTCAAGTTCCCATCCCCATGTGCCCACAGTCCACCCAGGACATCTCTTCTATTTCCCCTTCCCAGGGAGATCCATGCATCCCCCTTGGATCCTGCTTGTTACCTAGCCTCTCTGGGTCTGTGGATTATAGCACAATTATCTTTTTTTTTTTTTTTTTTTTTTTTTTGGTTTTTCGAGACAGGGTTTCTCTGCGTAGCTTTGCGCCTTTCCTGGAGCTCACTTGGTAGCCCAGGCTGGCCTCGAACTCACAGAGATCCGCCTGGCTCTGCCTCCCGAGTGCTGGGATTAAAGGCGTGCGCCACTACCGCCCGGCGCACAATTATCTTTTAATTTACAGCTAATATACGCTTATGAGTGAGTACATGCCATATTTGTCTTTCTGGGTCTGGGTTACCTCATTTAGGATCCTTTTTTTCTTCATTCCATTAATTTGCCTTCAAATTTTATGATGTGATTATTTCTAATACCTAAATAATACTCCATTGGGTAAATGTACCACATTTTCTTTGTCCATTCTTCAGTTGAGGGACATCTAGGTTGTTTGCAGGTTCTGGTTCTTACAAATTACGCTGCAATGAACGTAGTTGAGCAAGTGTCTGTGCGGTATGATGAACTCTCCTTTGGGTATGTGCCCAAGAGTCATATAGTTGGGTCTTGAGGTAGATTGATTCCTTATTTTCCGAGAAATGCCATATTGATTTCTAAAGTGGCTGTACAAGTTTGCACCCCCATCAGCAGTAGAGGAGTGTTTCCCTTGCTCCACATCCTCTCTAGAGTAAGGTATCATTGATGTTTTTGACCTTAGCCATTCTGACATGTGTAAGATTGACAATTAATAAATGGAGCCTCATGAAACTGAAAGCTTCTGTAAGGCAAAGAACACTGTCCAACAGAACAATGGCAGCCTACAGAATGGGAAAAGAATTTCACCAACCCCACATCTAACAAAGAGCTGATCCCCAAAACACATAAAGAACTCAGAAAACTAGACATCAAAAAATCAAATAATTCAATTAAAAATGGGGTACAGGCCTAATCAAAGAATTCTCAACAGAAGAATCACAAATGACCAAGAAACACTTAAAGACATGTTCAGCATCCTTAACATTCAGGGAAATGCAAGTCAAAACAACTCTCACGTGATCAAATTTTAACAGACCTATAACCTCTAATAAAACAGAAGCAATAACTAAAAGCCTACCAATCAACAACAATCTGGTGCCAGATTGTTTTAGCACAGAATTACACTGGACTTTCAAATTTCTCAAATTATTCCACAAAAATAGAAACAGAAGGAACATTGCCCAATGTATTTTATGAGGTCCCAGGTACCCTGATACCTAAACCATATAAAGACCCAATAAAGAAAAAGAATTATAGACCAATTTCCCTTATAAACATAAATGCAAAATTTCTCAATAAAGTACTTGCAAACTAAATGCAAGAACACATAAAAATTATCATCCAGGCTATTTAAGTAGGCTTCATCCCACAGACACATGGATCATTCAAGATATATAAATTAATAAATGTAATCCACAGTATAAACAAACTGAAAGAAAAAAAATGATCCTTTCATTAGATGCAGAAATCTTTGATAAGATCCAATGGCCATTCATGATAAAAGTCCTTGAAGAGTTTAGAGATACAAAGGACATACCTCAACATAATAAATTCAGTTTACAACAACCCCAGAGCCAATATCAATTTAAATTGAGAGAAACTCAAAATGATCCAATTAAAACGAGAAAAAGAGAGCGTTGTCCACTTTCTTCATGCATATTTAATATAGTACTTGAAGTCTTAGGTAGAAAAGATCTTTTAGGAAAAGAAGATCTGAAAGATATCAAGGTGATACAAATTTGAAGGTAAGAAGTCACAGTATCTACATTTGCAGATGATATGACAATATACATAAGTATTTAAAAATTCCACCTGGAAACTTCTACAGTTGATAACCACTTTCAGCACAGTAGCAGGGTACAAAATTAACTCACAAAAATTAGTAACCTTCATATATACAAATGACAAATGGACTGTGAAAAAATCATGGAAAAAACACCATCCATAATAGCCTTAAAAATACAAAATAAAACAGAAGTAAATGGATCAATCGCAGACAAAAAGAGTGACCTTGGATACAAATTAGAGAAATTAGACTGTCAATAAAAAACCCATAAACCACAAAAGGAATATTTAGAACTTTGCAGATTATGAAGACAACATATATGAATTAAATGCATAGAAGGAGAAGAATCCCAGATGAATGGCATATACCAGATATTCACCAAGATTATAGAAGAAAAAGTTCCCAAACTTCCCAAACCTATAAAGATACCAGAAGAACACAGAACAGCAAATAGCACCAGAAAAGGAACTCCACATATCATATTATAGTTAAAACAATAAATATAAGGAATAAAGAAAAGGCATTGAAAGCTACCAGAGAAAATCCACAAATCACAAATAATGACACACCCATCAGAATTTCAAGTGACTTATTTATCACAACTTTCTAAGACAGAAGAGCTTAGAGCAATGTGCTTCAAATTCTAAGAGATCATGGATGTCATTCCAGAACCAGAAAAATTATCTGAGAGATTTGAAGGACAACAGATAAACTTTCCATGATACAGGCTAACAGAATTATGTATGCCAAACTAGCTGTGATGCCTAATCTGGTTGTCGAGTAGACATACATGGGAAAGGGAACATCTTTTGAGAAATAGCTTCCAACAGATTGGCCAGTGAGCATTTTTTGGTTCATTTTTCTTTCTGGTAACTGACATAGAGGTTCCCACCCCAGTGGTAGTGATGCCATCTCTACACAGCTAGGCTGTACAATTAAGGTGGCTTAACATGAGCTTCTCTCCATCAAAATCATACTTTAAATTCCACGGTTGGCTTCCCTAAATGATGGACTGTATACTGTGAAATAAACCCTTTCATCACCCAACATTTTTTTAGCTCATGATGTCTAGCATAGTGACAGAAGCCAAAGTAAAGAGAAATTGGTAGTCAGAAAATGGGGTGTTGGTATAATAGACCTGACTATGTTGTTTAAAGGAGAATTGTGGTGACATTTGGAACCCTGGGCTGCAAATGCCATTGAGTGCTCAGAGCTTAATGTGGTATGCAGCGTTTTCTATAGATTATGGAGCAATCTAGAGGTAAGAAATGATGTTGTCCAGTGTTGTTAGTCCCCTAGTTTTTGTCTGTATATGAAGCATTGAGTGAAGAAATGATGAAATAGTATGACTATTGTGTCTAGTAAGAAATAAAAATAGCTCTAATGTAAGTCTGGGCATTTTGGTTCCATAATTTAAGGAACATAATTTAAAAACCATGCTGTTTTATTTAGAAACCATTTGTGTGAGTAGAAATAATGTAGTGCATGTGAGATAGAAGTCTGCGCCAGGCAGATCTGGTAAAAGGTAGGCATCATAAGCAAGCTCCAAACAGGCCAACCGGCAGTTCTTATATGAGCCTAGCCCAGGACATATTTATGATATGCTAATGAACTACATCCATGGATAATGATGTGCTAGAAAACCAGCCCCAATCTGTGAGTTCTGATAGTACAAAGCTACTGCCTCGTTAAATGATTTTTTAAAAAAAATGGAACTATGGGAGTGCTCTGTAGAGTCACACTGCTGTGCTTCCAAGACATCAATTCTCTAGCCTTCGTGTTGAGAACCATTTGCAAGAGGACTTGAGACTTTGTGCATGACCCTGACAATTGAATTTTTGCACTATTAATGAGCTGACAAAGGCCTGCCTGTCATATTCTCCTAAGCTCACAAGATCTCATGGACTTCCTTCCTCCCAACCTGCTGTAGTTGAAGGACTTCACAGTAGAGGTGGTCAAACCTGAAAGCTTGCAAGGTGTCATCACTGTAGGAGATTCCCCAGTGGAAAACAACAGCAGCATTTCTGCATGACAACTGTTCCCTGATTGGTGAGATGTCTGTTTAACTTTTATATTAGCATGATCTTATGAGGAATGTTTGTGTGACTGAACAGAGTATATTTGAAAGACAAATTTTATATGGACATCCTCATTGCCTAGTGCCCTACAGCCTAGCTCCTTGCATTCCACAATAAGTGTGATGATATTTTGGTTCCTGAGCATCTTCCTTTGTTCCAGGGTACAGCTTCTTTGACTTTTCAGGTGAAGTGCCTACTTTGACCAGGGATTCAGAATAGCAGTGATGCATTCAAGGCAGTGAGGTACCCATGAAGCCTCATCACATTTTTTAAGATGTGAAGGATGTTCTTGTGGCTTATTCATGAGCAAAAAATATATTGGGGGCATATCTCTGCTTTGTAATCTTTCTCTGCTTGGTTTTTGACAGATAATTGCCATTTCAATGTAGGAGATATGGAAGTAAAAGAGTGTAGGGAAGATAGAGACATGAGAGAGAAGGAGGATATAAGTACTCCGTATGTCTATCAGAGGGGCTTTGGGTAGATGTGACTCAGGAAGTGTAAATTGTTTTATTCTTTATCTGATGACTAGCTCTTTCATGCTGATTATATTTATCTCTTAGGGCTCATAGAGTACCTCACCTAAGGTACAGAATCATTGGTTGCTGTAGATCTTTCCAAGCTAGGGTTCACTGTAATTGTCTGATACAAGGTCACTCGGGTGTTCTGACAATTTTGTCTCTACAGAAAACATATCCTGCCAAAGGATGGTCTTAGTTATATATGTTAAGGTTTGAAGAATGGGTCTCTACATTTTGGGGAGACCAAAATAAAGAGCAGATGCCTTTAGAGATCAGCAAGTCAATTCAGACTACAGTGTGAACTCAGTCTTCTATGTTTTGCCATATAGGTGGTAAGTGAGCTTTATGTAAAAGACATCTAGTTGAAGAGGCGAGAGGAGTTCCTGTCTTTCCCTCCTACTCAGCAATCTCAGTTCTTTATTTTTGAATGTCTCTAAAAGGTAAGTTTGTTAATAGAATTAGATAGGCCTACCTGATGTTAAAGAGTTGTGCTAAGCTGGTTCTAGCCTCAGAGCCTCAGAAAACATAGGCTTTTACATTCAAGTCACTCACCCATTTCTTGTGAACTCTCTGGCCTGGCATCTCAATGGTATTGTAGGTAATATAGTCTGATGGTGTTTCAGATGCAGAGAGGACAGGGTGAGCCATCTTTCTACCACTATTTACAGGTTCTAGTTGCCATATGAGAAAAAGTGATTGAAGAATTAAAAAACTTTATTAAAGAATTTACCGGAAGAAAAGAGTTCCGAGAGCAATGCCCAGTCTTATTGTAACTTATTATGCCATGCCTGGTTTATATATATCAGAAGCCTGCTCTTTTTTGAAGGTAAACAGGAGGAATCTGTGGGAGAAGGAAAATGAAGTAGAGGACTGAGGAGGATAGATGGAGGGGACATTGCAGTTAGGATATATTATATGAGAGAAGAATAAAAGAAAAATAAATATTAAAAAAATTAATTTACAGGAAGCTATACTACAGAGCCAAGCTCCCAATAATCATGTAAGTGAAGAATTCTTAGGATATAGCCAATATTCTAGGGTATTTATGGTGGGCTTTATCCCAAATCTGATAGAAGCAGGGGGAACATAAGTTATACTTTGAATAATGATTGTTGGCAAGGAATATACATTTTACTGATGTGTCAAGAAGACCACAAGGTCAAGAGCCATGTTTTGTTTAATCTCAGCTCAGTAAGGAAGGTTTGGATCCCACTCCTGGAGAACACATGGCATTTAAGGTACAAGTTCATGAATTTGCCTTCTTTCTTCACTTGCTATTTTGTGCTTTTCACATTTACCTCCTCTTTTTTCTTTTAGAATAGTTGGATTCTATTATCACAGAACTGCACACTCTTCTATCAAGGAATTACTTGTTTACATTTTCGCACTGCAGCTTCCATCTTTTTTATTTAATTGCCAAATTGGGGAATTTGAGTCAGATTTACAGAGCCCTGTAACAAAGGAAGGACCTCTGTCTACCACACAAAGAATCAGCCTATAGTGCCAATGGTTTCTCTATGTCTGCATTCAGAGAAGTTTTAGGGCTCTAAGGGGAAGTGGTAATTAGCACTCATACAGAGCAAGGCCCCTTAAGGTAGGAACCATCATCTTGTTGAGGAAGACATACTATCCTGATTTTGTACCTGGGTCTTGTCAAGAAAATGGTTTCTCTGTGCTTTGTGTTCATCTGTTTGCATTATTCCCATGGTTACAACTAGTAAATATTGTCAGAGTACTGCCCACGAGGATGGTGCTGTACTTGGTGCTTGACAGCATATAAGGAACACATCCACAGATAAAACATCTTTTTAAATTACTTTATATAAATAAGAAGCACAGAACCAATACCTGTGGGTCTAAGCCTACTCAAATCACACTCATTAGAATAAACTTACCAGTACCCTGTAGAATGGATGAAGTCCTAACTGAATTTGTGTTGTTGACAAGGGCATGAACATGTTAAGGTCTCCACAGAAATGGTAAATATTTCCATCTGTGCAGAATACATAAGACAAGCCTTCTTCTGTTCTAAGTAGGCATGCTGATGAAGGGCTAACTTTTATCTAAAACCTGTGTGTATGCAAGAACTATCAACCACATCTCCCTCCTCCTTGATATTTACAGTCTATGCATGCTCACTAAAGAAACCTCCTACCAAAACTAGCTAACTTCTTGTCCCTTGTGTTGCACATAATAAATATGCTGAGCTTCTGGTGTGCATAGTAGCTACCTTTCATCAGAGTGAGCACAGCTTACCCCATTGCAAATTTTCTGTATGTATTTGTTGTTTCTTCAGTTTCTGATATTTCTTTGCTCCTGTGTCACTCCAGTCATATTTCTAGGACTCAGCTGTGCTGCACACCACAATACATACTATTATATTTACAATGATTACTTGTTATAAAAACAGAAGCAAAAATTCCTGATCAGAGAGGGGAGTTGGAGGGAATGAGGAAGAGTGGAGGGAGGAGAAACTGTGATTAGGATGTGTTATACGAGAGAAGAAATTGTTTTTCAAAAAAAGACAAGAAAGACATGTTGTTTTTTTCTGGGAACCCAATAAAGATCTGGAAAGCCTTTTTGACAAAATGCTGAAATTGCCAGAGTAATTTTACATTGTTCTTGTCAGGTGAGTCAACACCAGTGTTCCAAAGTTGGGGGAATTATCTCACTCTAGGCAGAATTCCATTGGGTAAGTCTTAGAAATTTTAGAGTTGTGTAAAGAAATAACACAATTAAAATGGTCTTGGTTTGATTATTATGGGAGGATTTTCTGCAATAGAGATTTGGTGGATGGCATCAAAGCCAAATCCAGACCATTCTCCTCCATTGTTACCATACTAAGTTAAAAGTTTCTGCTTCATGTACTTTATATTTCCTTCATATGCCAGAGAAAGATATAAAAGAGAAAGTATATGATATTCCCAATTTCTGTTGAAAATTTGACTCAGAGAGTATCCAGGTAGCCTGGTAAATACTGAAGAAAATCTCTGTGAGTTCGAGGCCAGCCTGGGCTACCAAGTGAGCTCCAGGAAAGGCGCAAAGCTACGCAGAGAAACCCTGTCTCGAAAAACAAACAAATAAATAAATAAATAAATAAATACTGAAGAAAAATGTGGGATGCTTCCAGTTATACAATGAACCTGTACATTTTATTTCATGAGGTTACTATAAATTCTGATATAAATTATATGTAGGATGTTTGGAAAGTAAATTCTAGAATATGGGTTACCAATTTAGTTAAATATTGGTAATAATGATCAAAATCCTGATAAGCATGATGATGTGATAAATGCTGCAAGCTGCAATAATATGAAGTAGGACTTCAGCTGATTATAAGCTAATACCTGGAAGAACCCAAGGACGTTCCAGAAGTCAAGCTGAAGCTTAAAGAGTCGTGGTGATATTATCTCTTGAATATTAGCCATTTTCTCAATGAAATTTCTTGTGTGCTATCATAGCTTTTTCATTCAATTCCTTCTCTAAAAACAGTGTGTTGATCATTTATTGGGCACCATTTCCCCTTTACTAAAGGGATATTTAGATAACCTTCTGTGCTAATAACAGTACACAGCCAGAACGCCAGTTTCAAGCATCCCTGTAATTATTGTCATTAGCTACATCCTGCCAGAACCATTCTCCTGGATAAACAAAAGCACCTTATCTGAGAAACTTCCCAGACTTTCTAAACAACAGACCATCTGTAGAGAAGGCAAAGATCTACAATGACAATTGCCTGGGCCAGGCAGAATGCTAATTAAGTTTAACTTTCTCCTTTTCCAAATCTATCTCTAGTTTTAGATCTCATTCTAACAATTACCGGGTGCATCTAGCTGTGATGGAAGTTGCCTACCTAGCCAAGCTGCCTAGCTGCCAAGCACACTTTCCTCGCCCTGCCAGAAAATGGCAGATAGCTTGGGCAGACAGGAAAAAAGAAGACAGGTTTATTTTCACCAATGACCTAGTGACTTATAGGTTCTATAAATTCTTAACATTTCAACTAAATACTTCTAAGAATATAGTTTGAGCACATAAATCCCCTTTGTTTAAATGTCAACCAAATTTAGTCCTTAGGTGATTCATTTCCCCATTAGTCACTTCCCTTTTGGGTTGCAGCTGACAGCTGACAGCTCTTTTGTGTGAATCTTATTGTCCCTCCTTTTGACCATGAGGAAATTCAAGACCGTGCCTTACCCAGAGCATTGCTATTGCATGGTATCTAACTGTAAACCTCAGAGACTTGAGGGGAATGAGATTAAAGGAAGAAGAGGGAACCAGATGGGAGGAGAACTAGATTGAAGGACTAGAAGAAAGAATTAGAAGGAGGGGAAGATGAGGAAGAGCCAGGTGGGAAGAACTAGATGAGGTAGAACAGAATGAGAGAGAGGGTAATGGGAGAGGAGCTAAGATGGGAAAGAACTAGATGGATGAATTTAGATGGGGCAGAAATAGATGAAAGAATTAAGATAGAACTTAGAGAGTATAGCAGATGAACGTAAAGAGAAATCACGCAAGGAAGGAGCTTAATAAGAGAGCAAAATAAAGGCTATGTAGAGAGAGAACTGACTCAGAAGAATAAAGAGAATAGACTAAAGAATTTCATGTATGTAGATTCATTTCTTATCATCTAAGATTAGATTATCAGCTAGTTGTAGATTCTTCCATAGACCCTGGGAGAGGACTATTGAGGGATTGGACTCTAATAGTCCCAATTACTTTTTTATGGGTAGAGAAGAGTGTCATTTTATTTTATTTTTATTAAATATTTTTATTTTATAATTAATTTAATTTTACATATCAGCCATGGATTCCCCTGTCCTTCCTCCTCCTACCCCTAGCCTCCCCCCAATCCTCCTCCTATTTCTACCTCCTCCAAGGCAAGGTCTCCCTTCAGGAGTCAGCCCAGCCTGATAGATTCAGTTGAGGCAGGTCCAGTCCCCTCTTCCCTGCACCAAGGCTGAGCAAAGTGTCTCAGCATAGGCCCTGGGTTCCAAATAGCCAGCCCATGCACTGAGGACAGGTCCTGGTCCCACTGCCCAGGGGCCTCCTAAAGAGTTCAAGCTAATCAACTGTCTCACTTATCCAGAGGGCCTGGTCCAGTTCCATGGACCAGTTCTCAGCTATTGGTTCACAGTTCATGTGCTTCCACTAGTTTGGCTATTTGTCCCTGTGCTTTTCCAATCATGGTCTCCATATCTCTTACTCATATAATCCCTCCTCTCTCATGCCAGTTGGACTCCTGCAGCTCCACCTGGGGCTTGGCTGTGGATCTCTGCATCTGCTTCCATCAGTTGCTGGATGAGAGTTCTATCATGATAGTTAGGGTGTTCGGCTATCCAATCACCAGAGTAGGTCAGCTCAGGCAATCTCTTGACCATTGCCAGTAGTCTATAGTGGAGGTAACTTTGTGGATTTCTGGGGACCTCTCTAGCACTCTGCTTCTTCCTATTCCCATGGGGGGTCTTCATTTATCATGGTATCTCTTTCCTTGTTCTCCCACTCTGTTCCTCATCCATCTGGGACCTCCCCCTGAAGAAAGAAATTGAAGAAGATATTAGAAAATGGAAAGATCTCCCATGCTCAGGGATAGGTAGGATTAACATAGTAAAAATGGCAATCTTACCAAAAGCAATCTATAGATTCAATGCAATTCCCATCGAAATCCCAACACAATTCTTCACAGACCTGGAAAGAACAAAACTGAACTTCATATGGGAAAAAAAACCAGGATAGCCAAAAGAATCCTGTACAATAATATAACCTCTAGAGGCATCACGATCCATGACTTCAAGCTCTACTATAGAGCTAGAGTAATTAAAATAGCTTGGTACTGTCATAAAAACTGACATGTGGACTAATGGAACATGTAGATGTAACCAACCATCTTATTAAATAAGAAATACAGAACCAATGTAAAAGAGAAAGCCAAGAGGTCAGAGCTCAGAGTTAAAATCTTACCCTTTCTGCAGTACTCCTACCTCTCCGAAAGAGAGCTACTTCCTGTGTGTATGTCTTTACATAGTCTTTCTGTTCTGCCTTCTCATTGGTTGTAAACCCAAACACATGACTTCCTCATCACTGCCTGTATGTACAGCCCTCCAGGTCTTAAAGGCATGTGTCTCCAATGCTGGCTGTATCCCTGAACACACAGAGATCTGCCTAGCTCTTCTACCAAGTGCTGGGATTAAAGGCATGCGCCACCACTGCCATGCTCTTGCTATGGCTCTAATAGCTCTGACCCCCGGGAAACTTTATTTATTAACATACAATTAAAATCACATTTCAGTACAAATAAAAAAACCACCATAGGAAAAGAACTGAAGACCCTAATATTAATCCTCACATCTATGAACATATTATTTTTGACAAAGGAGTCAAAACTGCACAATGGAAAAAAAGAAAGCATCTTCAACAAATGGTGCCAGCATAACTGGATGTCAACATGACTGCAAATAGATCCATATCTGTCACCGTGCACAAAACTTAAGTCCAAGTAGATCAAAGACCTCAATATAAATCCAGTTACTCTGAACCTGATAGAAGAGGAAATAGGAAGTAGTCTTGAATGCACTGGTAGCAGAGATCACTTCCTAAATATAACACCAGTAGCACAGACACTGAGAGAAACAATTAATAAATGGGACCTCTTGAAGCTGAGAAGCTTTTGTAGGGCAAAGGATATGTTCAATAAGACAAAATGACAGCCTACAGAATGGGAAAAGATCTTCACCAACCCCACATCTGACAGAGGCTTGATCTCTACAGTATATAAAGAACTCAAGAAACTAGACATCAAAATACACAACAGTCCAATTAAAAAATGGGCTATAGAGCTAGACAGAGAATTCTCAATAAAAGAAGCTCAAATGGCTGAAAGACATTTAAGGAACTGTTCAATATCCTTAATTATCAGGGCAATGCAAATCAAAATGACTCTGAGATACCATCTTACACCCGTCAGAATGGCTAAGATAAAAAACACTGAAGACAGCTTATGTTGGAGAGGATGTGGAGCAAGGGGAACACTCCTACACTGTTGGTGGAAATGCAAACTTGTACAACCACTTTGGAAATCAGTATGACACTTTCTTAGAAAATTGGGAATCAACCTCCCTCAAGACCCAGCTATACCACTTTTGGGCATATACCCAAGGAATGTTCAATAATACCACAAGGACACATGCTCAACTATGTTCATATTAGCATTATTTGTAATAGCCAGAACCTGGAAATAACCTAGATGCCCTTCAACTAAAGAATGGATAATGGAAATGTGGTACATATACAGAATGGAGTACTACTCAGCAGAGAAAAACAATGACAACATGAACTTTTCAGACAAATAGATGAAACCAGAAAATATCATCCTGAGTGAGGTAACCCAGACTCAGAAAGGCAAACATGGTATGTACTCACTCATAAGTAGATACTACATGTAAAGGAGAGGATAACCACACTCTAACTCACAACTCCAGGGAGGCTAACTAATAAAGTGGACCCTAAGAAAAACACAGGGATCACCCAGTGACAGAGAAATGGATGAGTTCTACATGAGCAAACTAGGGGTGAGGGAGAGTAATGGAGGGCAAGAGTTGGGAGAAAGAGAGCTTAGGTGAGTGGGAGGTCCCAGCTGGATCAGGAACAGAGTGGGAGAACAAGGAATAGTTCCCATTAAATAATGTCACTTTAAATTTGTTAGGATAATAATTTTGTATTTAGACACAACCCAAGCAAATATTGAAATAACAAATCAGGCCACATGGTACTTAAGAAGTGAGATATGGTTCAAATTTTCAAGGAATGAAAATTTTTAATCACTATATGTAGCAATGGACTTGAGACCATCTGTAAGAAGTTAAATTTTCTAGAAATCATGCCATCACAATGTTTTTTTTTTATCATAACACATGGGCAATGATATAAACTGTAATATTGTTTGGGAGGGAATAACATACATCCTGAGGCCTTCATCAATATGGGCAAGGGGATTGTTAAATGTGTTGAGATTTGTCTAGCATTAGAATGATTTTGAAATTAAGGTTTTGACAGGTGAGTATTGTAGTTGTGGTAGGAGCAACTTTATGATGTGATGACTCAGACTATCTTAGACATTATGATTCCACTTTCAGGGATCATTTGTGTAGTTTGAAGTATATAGACCTTAGGTATCTTCCTCAAGTTTGTACTAGGATGGTCCTGAAACCAATGTGTTAATGTAAACATGCAATTTAATGAGAAGACCTTATAAAGTCTGATATTGATAGGGTGGCCTAGGGCTGCAGAGTCCCAACAGCTTCAACAGCTCAACATCTCCTGTTGTCTCTGATGAGAATCCACAATTTTCATGAGATCACCATAGTCTTAAAGCAATAATGTTGGTGTTATATATATCCAAAACAATGTACTAAGTAAAGAATAGAAGGAATACTGGAAAATATTGCTTCCATTGAGTTTTCATTGTTGCTTTACCTCATTTAAAAATACAGACAAAAGATTTAATATAGAAAGCATATAAATTGGAATTTCAAGAATATTCTGAAATTTGTGGTATCAAATAATTAGTTTTGAAAAAAAACTTCATTCATCAACATCCACTACTTTGTCAATTATAAGACAACTGAGAAGCAAATTCCCATAATATTTTCACTTGTGCCTAGCATTAGAGGAAATCTCAGAATATCCAGTAGAAATGGAATCTCAGGATAGAGAGATCTATGCATGCTATTTCAGTACATTTCAAGGCCTGCAAGATCGGCACCATGAATGTGGGTCTATTGCAACTATAGCATGCTTGACATGATTAAAAGATAGGGAAAGACAGGGAGAAAGACAGACATAAAAGGGAAGATAATGAGAAAGGAAGGAAGGAAGGAAGAGAGGAAGATAAGCAGAGTGGAAGGATATATGGAAAGAAAATGTAAGATGAGATAATTTATGTGGATAGATAATAGATCAATCATAGATGCTAGATAGATAGATGATAGATAGATTATAGATAGATAGATAGATAGATAGATAGATAGATAGATAGATAGATAGATAGATAGATAGATAGATAGATGATAGATAGATGATGATAGATAGATGATAGATTATAGAATATAGATATATACATAGATAGATGATAGATGGATACATAGAAAGATGACAAATAGATGATAGTGCCAGGCTTGTTCTGAATGAATTTTCACTCATTCTGTGAGAACGTAAGCTACAATTGAAATGCTGGAAACCATTGTGGTTGTCCCTCACAGAATTGTTCAGGTGACCTATCCTGCTCTGTAGACAGCCTGTATAAATGAAAATACATATTAAAGAAAACTCAAGTAAACAAATTCTAGAACAATGAATCCTAGTAGCCTAAAACTGTGACAAATTAACACTGATTGGAGAATATGTAAGTGAAATGTGTACTCATAGACTGAGAATTTTAAGTCACAAAATGAGGTGTTGATATAAACCACAGTATGAATAATTTTAAATTATTAAATCAAGTGAACACTCAAGACATAAAATAGGGCATTTTACCATTTTAATTTTATGTAGGAAGCATCATAATATTTTACTGTGATATTAATGAGATAATAGTTTTCATCTCAAAGTGAATAATTTAATGTTTTATGGTATGTTTGGAAGATTATATATACTTCCATTGATGCGTCCAGTTTTACAATATTACCATCAATCCTAAAGACACCTAATGTTTATTCTCTACAATTCTCTTTTATCCTATTTCATAGTCTGTTCTTATCCTATAAATTTGTATGTTCTAAAAATCGTGCTTGGAGAAAATCAATCTTGGAGTCTTAACTGATCTGTAGAAAATACAATGTATATATATAATGAAATATGCAGATGCATATACAGTGTCATGTGGTTGCTCAAGTTGGAAGTCATCCCTGTTTCTTTGGTTCTGGCAGCCATAGATATCAAAGCACTGATGAAAATTATTCCTGCAGTGTTGTTCTTTATTTCCTAGAGCGGAATTTTAGAAGAATAACAGTGAGTTGACAAGTCTGGTTCTGAGGATTTTACAAATGCTCCTTCTATTAAATTCTATTAAATTCCATAACAGTTCTCAAACTCCAGAGCAGGTCAGAACTGATGTAGGGCCTTGAGGAAACTTTAATATCTGGATAAAATTTCCCCATGGTATGATTCAGTAGGTGCAGAATACATTTCAGAAATGTGTTTTCCTATCTGTTCTGAAGTATAACATTGCTACTGACCATGAATTCATAGGAATGAATCATTGTGTAGATTATAAACTGCCTTATATGCCTAACTTTACACATGAAGATATTTACAGGAGTGGTTGTTGATAGAAAGTGCTGCCAGATAATTTATAATGTGGAAAATAACTTTAATGCACATCATACCTACAATCTTTAGAAATGGAAGATGAGCTATAGATTAATCAGCCTCATCCCTGATCCTGTCTTCATTAACTTTTTGGCAAACTATAAGAAGTCACAGCTCCAAGAAAGCAGACACCACCCACTACCCACTAAACCCCTTCAAGAAAGCCCAACATCCCAGACTGCGGATGTGGTGATATATTGTGTACCCTAATAAAATTTAGCTGAAGATCAGGGGACAAAAAAAGCCACTAGATTAAACAGAGGCCAGGAAGTGGTGGCTCACAACTTCAAACCTAGAACTCAGGAGGCAGAGGTCCAGACAAATAAAGCTTGCCTGGAGATCAGAGGGTTGAGTTTGCCACTAGCTAACCATAGAGAACATGCAGTGGTGGTAACACGTTTAATCCCAGCACTTGAGAGGAGGAAGCCAGAAGATCAGGTCATTTTGGTATCTAAGCATCATCCTTGATGCCAAGGAGCAGCTTGTTTGCCCTTATGGGTGAAATGTCTCCTTGTGTCTAGAGTTTCAGGGTAGCAGTGATTCATCCAAAGAACTGAGTTGCCACTGAAGTCTGGAAAAATTTTAGAATGTGAAGGATGTTTATTGTGGCTTCTTCAAGAATATTATATCAAGGGCATATCTATGATAAGTAATGTTTCTCTGTTTGGTTCTTAACAGGCAAAGGACAATTTAATGAGGATGATATAGAAGTGAAAGAGTGTAAGGAAGGTAGAAAGATATGAGGGAGAAAGAGTATAGGTTCTCCTTGTGTTTATCAGGAGGCACTTGGGTAGATGTGACTCAGAAGGGGTGGACTGTTTTGGCCCAAGGCTTCCTTTCCTGTTGACAGCTCTTTTCTGCTGATTGAATCTATCTCTTTGGGTTGAGAGAATATGTGACACAAGGTCCAGAATCATATGTCACTGGGACACAGAGTGGTGGAAGTTCATCTGTAGATCATTCCAAGCTGGGGTTCACTGTAATTTCCTGACACAAGATCACTCAGCTCTCTGAATGAATTCTGCCCTTTATCCCCTCAGCTCACATATCCTGTCAAAAGAGGGTCTTAATGGTATACGTAAGAGTTTGAAGAATGCATCTATACATTTGGAAGCAGCAAAATAAAGAGCAGATGCCTTTAGAGATCACCAAGCCAATTCAGACTCCAGTGTCAAGTCAGTCTTCTATGTTTAGTCATATAGATGGTATGTATGATTTATTATGAAAAACTTCTAGTGGTGAAGAGGATGAAGGATTCCCTGTCATTTATTCATGCTCAGGGAACTCTGTTCTTCATTCATGACTGTCTTTGAACAGTAAGTGTGTTAAGAGAGTTTAACTGGCCTACCTGGTGTTACTGAGTTGTGCCATGCTGATTCTAGCCACAGAAAAGTTATACATATACTTTCAAGTCTTTCATGCATTCCAGAGGGACTCCTCACTCTGGCATCTCTATGGTATTGGAACTATTAAAGGATATCTCAGACACAGAGAGAACAGGATGCATAATCATTCTACTAATTATTTCCAGGATGTTAATGTCAAATGAAAACTTCAGGAAGAAGAATTGAAAATTTCTATTGAAGAATTTATATTAATTATACTACAGTGCCAAGTACCTAATCATGACATGAGTGAGAAATCCTTAAGAAACATCCATTATGAAAGAGGTTAGTGGTCATTATCTGTAATTTCAGGAAAGAAACATATGGAACATAGACTCTATTTTGAATAGTGTTTGATAACAAACTACATTCATTTTACTGATGTGACAAGGAGAAAACTAGGTCAGCAGCCGCTTCTTATAGAGTCCCAGCTCGGTGGTAAGATGTCAACACTTCAGCCGGGCGGTGGTGGCGCACGCCTTTAATCCCAGCACTCGGGAGGCAGAGCCAGGCGGATCTCTGTGAGTTCGAGGCCAGCCTGGGCTACCAAGTGAGTTCCAGGAAAGGTGCAAAGCTACACAGAGAGACCCTGTCTCGAAAAACCAAAAAAAAAAAAAAAAATGTCAACACTTCTAGAGAGTATGTGGTGTTTGAACTGAGAATTCACACAATCAACTGCTTTCTCCATTTGTTGATTTTGGGGTTCTTTCCATTTACCTCCCCTTGTTTCTCATTAGAATCCTATTACAAATCACATATCACTATGATCATTGAACTGTAAACTCTCCTATCAATGAGTTAATTGTTTATAATCTCACACTGAGGCTTACTTTTTTATTCTTGTTGCTAGTTTTTCTTTGAAGATTCTCTGGAAATTGGGACAGGTTTTCACAGACCTGTATAAAAGGTCGATCACACAAAGAATTTGTATTCAGAGATGCTGTTAGGACTCTAATGGGAAATGGTGATAGGCACTGAAGAAGAGGGATTTCCCCATTGAAGTTTAACCATTTTCTCTTTGAGAAAGACACATTACACTGTTGTTCTACCTCGTTCCTGACCAGGAAATGATTTCTTTGTACTCTGTGATCATCTGTCAGCATCATTTTTGTGGTTACAAAAACCAATTACTGTCATAGTACTGATCATGATGATGGCACTGTACTTGATATTTGACAGAATATAAGATACTTAAAGAACTCCATAGATATGTAGTCTTTTAAATTTCTTCAAATGAATGAGAAACACAGAACTGATACCTATGAGTGTAAGCCTACTCAATCACATTTACTACAATAAATTTACCAGTACTATGGGGAATAAATAGATGAAGTCCTGACTAGATGTGTGCTGTTAACATGGTCATGGACATGTCAAAGACCCCAATGGGTCAGACTCATTGAAATGCAAAAAAAAAACTTACCTCAGTGCAGAAAGGGAGATGGTAAACACTTCTTCTATTCCAAGTGGAAAGCTGATGTACAATTGACCTTTACCTAAAATCAATGTATGCAAGAACTATCAACCATTTCTCTTTCCTCTATGACATTCACTGCCCAAGAGTGCTCCAGTACAGAGAGCTCCCAACAAAACTCTTGCTCTCTTGTACTGTATATAATAAATGTCCTGAGTTTCTGGGTTGCATAATAGGTGCATCCTATCAGAGTGACTGGAGCCCACCCCATTACAGATGATCTGAAGGTGTGTTTGTTGTTTCTTTAGTTTTTGTCATTTCTTTATTCTCTAATCATCAGAGTTAGATTTTCAGAACTCAGCTGTGCTGGATGCCACAATACTAACCATTAGATTTGCAATGGTTACTTGTTATGAAACAGAAGTAAAAACTTCTGATCTTTCCATTAAAAATGACAAGAAAGGTTTGTTCTCTCTTTTGAGAACCCGCCCCCCCCCCCAAAAAAAAACAGAATGGAAAGCCTTTTTGGATCTAAGTACAAACCTTCCCAGTATTATGGTACATTGTTCTTATCATGTGAGTGAGCATCAGGTCCAAAGTCTTGGGAATTAGCTAACTCCAGGCTGGGTTCCATGGGGGCGAGTCATAGAAAATTTGAAGTTCCATGAAGAAATATCATAGTTAAAATTGTCTTAACATAGTGACAATGAGAAGTTTTTCAGAAATAACAATTGGTGGATATCATCACAGCCAAACCCTTAACGTTCTCCTCCATTGTCACCATCCTGACTTCAAATTGCTTCTTATTGCTTCATATACTTTATATTTACTTCATATATTGAGAGAAAGATCATAGAGATTAATATGTGGTATTTGCAATTTCTGTTGAAATTTTTAACTCACTGATTGTCCAGGTAGTTTGGTAAGTACTGAGGGAAAATCCATTATACAATGGATCTATAAGTTTCACTTCATGAAGTTACTATAAATTCTGATGTATGTTTTATCTAGAATGTTTGAAAAGTTCCCAATGTGTAAGTGGACTTCCCATAATCTTTTTTTTTTTTTTAATTTTTCGAGACAGGGTTTCTCTGTGTAGCTTTGCACCTTTCCTGGAACTCGCTTTGGAGACCTGGCTGGCCTCGAACTCACAGAGATCCACCTGCCTCTGCCTCCTGAGTGTTGGGATTAAAAGCATGCACCACCACTGCCCAGCTGACGTCCCATAATCTTTTTCCCCAGGAAGTTCAATTTCTAGAAATTAATTTAATATAGTTTTCCTTTTCATAAGACACATGGGCAATGACATTAGGTTTGACTTGGGGCTTCAGAGTTTCAACAGCATCAACATACAACATCTCCTCTTGTCTATGATGAGAATCCACTTTTTCTTCAGATCACCACAGTCTTGAAACAATGTTGGTGCTATCTATATAAAGACAGTGTAATAACTAATTAATTATGCAATAATACTGAAAAGTTGTTGCTTCCATTGAGTTCTCAATGTTGCATTGCATCATTAAAAAATACAGACAGGGGCCCCCACCTGGATCAGGCCCTCTGAATAGGCAAGACAGTTGATTGGCTTGATCTGTTTGGGACGCATCCAGGCAGTGGGACCGGGTCCTGTGCTCAGTGCATGAGTTGGCTGTTTGAAACCTGGAGCTTATGCACGGATGCTTGGCTCAGCCTGGGAGGAGGGGACTGGACCTGCCTGGACTGAGTCTACCAGGTTGATCTCAATCCTCGGTGGAGTCTTTGCCCTGGAGGAGATGGGAATGGGGGGTGGTCTGGGGGGAAGGGGAGGGGGGAGAACAAGGGAATCCGTGGCTGATATGTAGAATTAAATTATATTGTAAGATAAAATAAAATTAAAAAATACAGACAATAGATTTAACGTGGGAAGAGTATGTATTAGAATTTCAAGAATAATCTAAATTTGAATTATCAAACATTTAGAGTTTGAGAAATACAACTTTATTTATCAACTCCCTTTATTTCATTAATTATTGTAAAAAAAAATACTAAGAAGTAAGTTATGGTAAAATTGTCATTTGTGTCCAGCACTAGAAGAATTCTAAGAATATCCAATAGTAATGGAACTGACACTAGAGGGAAAGAGATCCATGCATGTCATTTCAGCATGCTTCTTGGCCTGCAGGGTCAGCACCATGGATGCAGGTCTATTACAAGTATAATACTGTAAGCATGCTTCAACATGTTATTACAACATAGGGAAAGACAGGGAGAAAGACAGAAAGTGGGAAGAGAAAGATGAAGGAAGGAATGCACAAAAGAAGGAAGAAACAAAGTTGGGAGGGATGGAGGCCAAGAGTGAGGGAGGAGGGTGTGTGTGGAGAGAAAGGTAAGGTAAGAGAATTAGCAGAGGCTTCTATACTGAGGGTTGAGAAATTCATTGATATGGATATAACAATGTGCCACCAGAAGTCTGTTACTGTTATGTTATTCAGCAGAATAATAATGAACTCTTACCTCAGGTTCTTGTCTCATTAACAGTGTCAGGTATGGGCTCCATATCAGGCAGTTGACCTTAAATCCAAGAGAATGTGATGACAGATTAGTGACACTGGATCATCAGTAGGAATATTTCAGGTAGGCCATTATTGTGTGTCCCAGAGTTTGAGGCAAGGCAACATTGCTGATTATCTTTCATCATAGGTATCATGCACAGAACCTTCTAGATCCATGACCGTTACCTGTGGGGATATATTGTGTACCCCAATAAAATTTATCTGGGGATCAGAGGACAGAGCCAGCCACTAAATTAGACATAGAGGCCAGACAGTGATGGAACATACCCTTAATCTTATCACTCTGGATCTATATAAGTTCAAGGCCACACTGGGAACAGAGCCAAGCAGTGGTGGCACACACTTTTAATCCCAATACTTGAGATCACATGCCTTTGCTTGGGAATCACAAACGACTTTAATCTCAGGAAATAAGATGTCTGGGCAGAGAAAGGTATATAAGCATGAGAAAAAAGAAACTCATGCTCTTGAGGCTGATGACTTCATAGAAGTAAGAACTTTGCTGGCTTGTTCTGTTTTCCTGATCTTTCAACTTTCACGCCAATATCTGGCTCTGGGTTTTTTATTAATAAGACCATTTAAGAATTCATGTTACTATTGGAAATGCATGAACTGTAACCAATGGCTGAGGAGCCCCCATGGAACTGGACCGGGCCCTGGATAAGTGGGACAGTTGATTAGCTTGAACTGTTTGGGCGGCCCTCAGGCAGTGAAGCCAGGATCTGTCCTTGGTGCATGGGCTGGCTTTTTGGAGCCTGGGGCCTATGCTGGGACACTTTGCTCAGCCTTGGTGTAGGGAGGAAGGGACTGGACCTGCTTGGCTGAGTCTACCAGGCTGGGCTGACAGCCCAGGGGAGACCTTGCCTTGAAGGAGGTGGAAATGGAGGGTGAGTTGTGGGGGAGGACTGAAGGGTGAGAGGGGGAGGATGGGGGAATCCATGACTGATATGTGAAATTACGTTAATTATTATACATATAAAGAAAAAAAAGAATTGGTGTTACAATACCAACTATAGAGGAAGCTTTCAGTTGAAATCCAGGTTTCTCCATATTTTATGCCCTAACAAAAGGGCTATATGACTCAAAAAAAAATGAAATGTATTTTTTTTTTCAGTTTTTCGAGGCAGGGTTTCTCTGTGTAGCTTTGCACCTTTCCTGGGACTCACTTGGTAGCCCAGGCTGGCCTCGAACTCACAGAGATCCGCCTGGCTCTGCCTCCCGAGTGCTGGGATTAAAGGCGTGCGCCACCACCGCCCGGCTGAAATGTACTTTTAGCCCAAGGGTTTTATTTAGTAAAATATGGTATCTAGTTGGTATATTTTCTCCCTTTTTATATTATGACTCCATTTTAATTCCTTTTATGTATATATGTATTTTAGGAAGATTCTTCAGTAGTATGTTTTCATATGGATTTTCAAATGCATTTTAGTCTTAGTTGTCCCTCCCTATAATCCCTACTCTCCTCTATCCATAGCAAAGAATATTTATGTCAGACAGAGTACCCCATTATTTATCCATAAGTGACTGAATTATCTTTTTTCTCTGGAATATGCTAAGACCAGGCTCTACTAAAATCACAGCTGCAATAATTTGCTAATGCTGTCTACATCCTTGTATCATCCCCTTTTAAACAGCAATTCTGATAAATTATGGGAACACGGGCCATCATTATTTCTGTTGGGGCATCCTACATGTCCTTTCCAACCATGCCCCTTATGTAATCTGCTGAACTTGACATGTCTACAACTAGTCCTTGTATATCTCATCAGTCAGAATCCCTTCACCAGAGATGTTTCTGTTTTACCATGATATTTTGCATCTGTGGAGCACCAATATTGACAACAAAATCTACTTACATTGGTTAATGTGATGGTAAGACCTCTGCCCCAGTGCAACAGTGTGTCATCTCTGTAGGTATTTCCATGTTGCTTAATAAAGTCTCTCTGGCTATGCCTTAGTGAGTGTCTCAGAGTAATTTTCTCTTATCGAGCAGTTTACTTTGATATTCTTCTTCCAATGTTTCCCTGGGGTAGCCAGGACATTCGTGAAATGGATATGATATTGTTTCAGAGACTTAGATCTCATCCCAGATGGCCTTGAGAATCACAGTCTGCTTCTCTTGGAGCTGTGAGCTCCTAGAGTTGAGTTTGTCAAGCAAATCATGAGGACAGTGTCAGGGATGAGGTTGATTAATATATGGCTTAGCTTCCATTTCTAAGAGTTGCAGGTGTGACATGTATTGAAGCTATTGCCCCACATTAGGAAGTTAGCTGGCTGCCTCTTCCATCTATAGCCTCTACTACTGTGAACACCTTCATGTGTAAGGTTAGTCATGCAATGCAGCTTATCATTTACACCATTATTCAGAACTAATAGGAAAACACATTTCTGAAATGTATTCCACACTTCTGAATCATATTGTAGGGTAATTATATATCCAGAAATTGGAGTTTTCTTGAGACATTATGATTGTCCTGATGTCCACAGGAGTTTGGGGACCATTATTGTGGAGTTTGTGAAACGGCAGGAGCACTGCCCACAACAAGACAGGACACCTCAGTGTAATTCATCTCTATGTCCCCTCTGTTAAAAAAAGAAAAGAACACAGCATGAATAATTTCTATCAATGCTTTGTATGAGATGAATTGCTAAATGGTCTTATTAATAAAAAAAAAACCATGATCCAGCTATTGTGGTGAAAACCAAGTGATCAGAGGAATATGACAAGCCACAGCCAACCTCACCTCACTGACACCTCAGTCTCCAGAGAGACCTACTTTCTATACACCCATACTTATATGCCTTTCTGTTCTGCCATCTCACTTCCTCTCTTTTCCCAGCTATATCTCTTTCTGTCTGTCTGCACAAGACTTCCAGACCTCTGTGGTTAGCGCTGGGATTAAAGGCATGTGCTGTGATGCCTGGCTCTTTTCCCAATGTGACCTTGAACTCACAGAGATCCGAATGGGTCGCTGTATCCCGAATGCTAGGATTAAAGGTGTGTGCTACAGCTGCTTGATTTCTATATTTAAAATAGTGGCTGGCTCTTTCCTCTGATCCTCAGATAAGCTTTATTGGGGTACACAGATAAAATATCATCACAGCTTTGATTTCCATAACTGCTTGGTCCTCAAAAACAGGAATGATCTCTTCCTGGAGCAACCCAATGATTGTGCATCCGTGCCAGCATCGTCATTACAAATATCTTCATTTCTTTTTACTTATCATAATTAAACTCCAAGATTGATTTTCTCTAAGCACAGTTTGTAGACCATATAAAACTATTGGTATGATTTAAAATTGTGGAAATTGACAAAAAAGAATTGTGGAGAATAAACATGAGCTTTCTTTATAATTAATAGTAATATTATAATATAAGATACCATCTATAAAGGTATATATAACCTTTCAAATATGACATAAACATTGAAATATTCACTGTAAGGTAAAAACTACTATCTTATGAACTCCTCAGTAAAATATAAGCCTAATCAATAGAAATAAAATTATAAAGTACCTCATTTTGTCTTGAATATTCATTTAACTTAATTTAAAATCATTTACACTGTTGCATATATTAATACCTAACTTTATAACTAAAATATTTCACTATATGAATACACATTTCACTTATGTATTTTTTTAACCAGTGTTAATTTGTCACAGTTTTAGGCCTGTACACATAATGGCTCTAGAATATTTGTGCACTTAAATTTTCCTTAATTAATAATATCATTTGTCCAGGCTGTCTACACAGCAGGATGGGTCATACGAACAATTTTTTGAGGAGCAACCACACTTTTTATTGCTATAATTGTCTACATTCCAACAGATGAGGGGAAATTCATTCAAAAGAGGTCTGACTCTCTCTCTCTTCCCACTAAAGGTTTTTCATAATAAATCATACATACTATCTATATGACTAAACATAGAAGACTGAGTTGACACTGTAATCTGAATTGAATTGGTGATCTCTAAATGCATCTGCTCTTTATTTTGCTGCTTTCAAATGTATTGATACATTCTTCAAACTCTAACCTATACCACTAAGACCTTCTTTTGGCAGGATATGTGAGCTGTGGGTGAAAAGGCCAGAATTCATGCAGAGACCTGAGTGATCTTGCAATAGGAAATTACAATGAACCCTAGCTTGGAAAGATCTACAAATAAACTTCCATCACTCTGTGTCCCAGTGACAAATGATTCTGGACCTTGGGTCAGATACTCCCTGGGCCCAAAGAGATAGATGTAATCAGCAGAAAAGAGCTAGTCAACAGGAAAGGAAGCCTTGGGCCAAAACAGTCCACCCCTTCTGAGTCACATCTACCCAAGTGCCTCCTGATAGACACAAGGAGAATCTATACTCTCTTTCTCCCTCATGTCTTTCACTTCTGTATCATCCTCATTAAATTGTCCTTTGCCTGTTAAGAACTAAACAGAGAAAAATTACTCATTAGAGTTATGCCATCAATGTAATATTTGTTCTTGAATAAGTCACAAGGAACATCCTCAACATTTTAAAATTTTGACTGAACTTCATGGTACCTCAATTCCCTGGATGAATCAGTGCTAACCTGAAGCTTGGCCACAAGAAGGCATTTCACCTGTATGACTAACCTTACACATGCAGGTGTTTACAGCAGTAGGGGTTGTAGATGGAGGATGCTCACACCTAACTTTCTAATGTGGGGAAATAGCTTCATTTTATGTCATGCCTGCAAGCCTTAGAAAGCAAAGCTGAGCAATAAATAGATCTATCATCCTCATCCCTGACCCTGTCTTCATGATTTGCTTGACAAACTCAACTGTGTAAGTTCAGAGCTCCAAAAGTACCAGACTGTGATTCTCAAAGACACCTAAGATGAGAATCTAAGTCTCTAAAACAATGTCATGTCCATTTCATTAAGGACTCAGCTCTTTTGGTGGAACATTGGAAGAAGAATATCAAAGTAAACTGCTTATAGGAGAAAGTTCTATTTTGATGCTCAGAAAATCATAAATAAGAAGACATTATCAAGCAATACAGAAAAAAACATATATATGCATATATATATGTATATATATATACATATATATATATGGATGACACAACCTTGCACTGTGGCAGAGGCCTTAGCTTTGCATTACCGCATGTAAGGAGACTTTGTTGCCAAAGAGAATATTGGTGCTCAATAGATGCAAATTATTATGGAGAAACAAAATAATTGGGATGAAGGGATTCTGTCTGAGCAGAAGTACAAGAACTTGCTGCAGACAGGTAAAGTTGAGCCAGCTTCACTCTGCACAGGTTAGGAATGTTTTTAATCAGATATAAAGGGTGCTTAGCTAGAAATAAAGATTGTCCATGCTTCTCTGATTTATCAGAATTGCTGTTTGAGATGAGATGATACAAGGATTTGGACAGCATTAGCAGATACTTAGAGCTCTGAATCAAGCAGGACCAGGTCTTATTTGCACATTCTGAGAAAACAGATATTTCAATCACTTATGAACATAATGATTTGTTACTTTCTCTGATTTAAACATCCTACACTGTGGGCAGAGGAAGTAATATATGGAGAGATAACTAACACTAAAGGCATTGTGAAAAGACATATGAAAGCCAACTATGGTAGAAATGTCTAAAAATACATACATACATACATACATACATACATACATACATACATACATACTAAAAGGAACTTAAATGGGGCCATCTTGTAATATGGGAGATAGTACATCATGTGTTACCAAATAAAAACCTAGGTCCAAGAGTCAATTTCATCTTTTTGAATCATATGACCTGTCTTAGTCAGTGTTCTGTTGTACAAAGAGACACCATGACTATGGAAACACCTATAAAAGAAAAGATTTAATTGGGTCTTACTTACAGTTTCAGGGGCATAGTCCATTTTTATCATGGCAGGGAACACAGCAGCATAAAGTCAGGCATGGTGCTATAGATAGCTGAGAGTTTTACATTCAGAACTGCAAGCAGTAGGAAAGGAGTGCAACTCTGGACTTGGCATGGGCTTTTGAAACTCCAAAGCTGACTCCCAGTGACATATTTCCTCCATCAAAGTCATACCTCCTAATCCTTTCAGATAGTTCAATGCACTGGTGAACATGTGTAGCTTGAGTTTTCCTGCTTTGCCCACAGTCAGGACAAATCTTTGTCACCCGCCAGTCCCACAGCCGCTCAGACCCAACCAAGTAAACACAGAGACTTATATTGCTTACAAACTGTATGGCCGTGGCAGGCTTCTTGCTAACTGTTCTTTTATCTTAAATTAATCATTTCCATAAATCTATACCTTGCCACGTGGCTGGTGGCTTACCGGCGTCTTCACATGCTGCTGGTCATGGCGGCGGCTGCAGTGTCTCTCTGCCTCAGCCTTCTGCTTCCCAGAATTCTCCTCTCTCCTTGTCCCACCTACTTCCTGCCTGGCCACTGGCCAATCAGTGTTTTATTTATTGACCAATCAGAGCAATTTGACATACAGACCGTCCCACAGCACTTCCCCTTTCTTTTTTTTAAAAGGAAGGTTTTAACTTTTACACATCTCCAAAGTCAGCTTGGTATATTTGGGAATTTGGGCGTAGCTTCTCTTACTACTTCCTGCTGGAGGGGGGCGCTGTATCTTATGGGGACACAAAGAAAATTTTAGGATCATGGAGTAGTCCGTGAGACCGTATCGTCTGAGCCAGTTGCCTTGAAACAATTCTGGATGTTGGATCATCTGGTCCATGGTGTCATCGGAGACCTTTCAGGTGGTCTTGGCTGGTCAAACCTGATGTATCTTAATCTGGAACAAATCCATAGCCTCTGGCTTTCTGTGGAAACAAAAGCAGAGCCTCCTTTCCAAAGCAACATATCCTTACATCCAAATTTTGAAGTTAAGGTACCTTTAAAACACACATTTTGGCATAACTCAACACCTTTTGCAATCAAATGTTTCTCTTCAGTTACGAATATCAAAGAGAACATAATACAGATTCTCTGTGTGGTAGCCATCTTTATGTGGCTTATGTTTTATATTACCTTGAGCCTATTGCTTTAAACTGCAGCCTTTTAAGCCTGAAACGGCGCTGTGGCTGCTGGCTCCACCCACTTCAGCTTCCCAACATGGCAGTGGTACGTTTTCCGCCAGCTCTGGGAGCCATCGTGGGTCTGTGCTTTTATCCAAGCAGCGTGTAGCCCAGAAACCTCTTTTTGTTTTGTACTAGTAAAGGCTAAATCCACCACGCAGCTTAATGTGCCACTTGCAGAGGCCTCATTCCCGCCATACTGCAGATCGAGCTTGCATGCTAGGAACCCGCCAGTAGCTCAAACCGGCAGGCTGCCGCTCATTTGAGAGAGACAATTAGGAAACTGTTTTTAGCTCCATTTTAGAATCTTTTCTCAGGTTTTAGGTAGAAACTTTTGCCAACACGTTGGGCGCCAAACATGCATTAAAATCTATGAGCCTAGGTCCCCATATAGATACATCATAATGCAAAAATGTATTCAGTCTTAATTAAAAAGTCTATAATAGTCTCAATATCATTTAGGAGTCCAATGTTCAAAGTCTTTCATACTCATGGCAAAGTTTTAACTGTAACTCCTTGTAAAATTAAACTTTAAAAGCAGATTACCTACTTCCAACATACAATGGCACAGGATGTGCATTACCATTACAACGAGGAGGTATGGTAGCACAGTGAGGAACAACTGGACGAAAACAAGACCAAAAGCCAGCAGGGAAAACTCCAAATTCTATATCTCCTTATCTAATGTCAAAGCATTCTTCAGATCTCCAACTTCTTTCAGCTTTGTTGAAGCATTCTTTCTCTTGAGCTGGTTCCACACCCTATTAGCAGCTCTCCACAATAAGTATCCCATGATTCTGGCACCTTCAACATCTTGGTGTTATGATGGCAATCCAGGCTTCACCCTCACAGCTTCACACAATGGCCTCCCTTGGCTTCCATGCAGAGACACCATGGATACATGTCATACCTCAGCAGCCTTCCTTAGTCACAGAGGGAGATTCCACAATCCCTTTCTTATATCCTTGACTCTAAAGAAATAACCATTTAGACAAAGCTGCTAAGTTCTTCTGCTTTCTGGGGCTGGAATATGGTCCTTTAATTCAGTTACATTTTCATCAGCTTTTTGCTTTCGATGGTTTCCTTCACTGTTTAACATTTTCTTTAATTATTTTTCACAAGTCAGAAGTTAGCTGGGGGGGTCTTGCCCTGATGACACAACTCCCTTTATTCCATTTTATATTAGGCTTTTTATTAAACATTTATCCTCTTGAACACTGGACTGAGATCAATTACAATGCCAAGTGTTCCTTTTCTTTGTATGACTCTATATTTATGGCCCAGAATATGGAGATATCTGCCTCTCAACTGGAATCTTCCTCCTTAATGGATACTGCTCATGGCACTATGCATGCTCCCTAAGAAGAAAGGTAAACAACAATCACACATGGCTATGAACTCTGTGAGATATAATAATGGACATTTCCTGGAAATCAGGCCATTGTTATATCTACTAATGAAACAGTGTCATGAATGTTAGGGGATAACAGCCACATTCTGTTGAGTTTAAGGCCAATTCAATGATATGGAACCAACACTTGACACAGTTAATTAGACAAGAACCTGAAACAAGAGTTCACAGTCCCTGGGGAAAATCTATTACTATTATTCTGCTAAGGAGTATAACAGTAACAGGCTTCTGGTGGCATATTGCTGTGCTCATATCAATGAATTTCTCAACTCTCATTATAGAAGCCTCTTCATGCAATAGATGACAATTAACACAGAGACCTACACCTGTACAACATAAAGAGCCAAGGCATTTGGAGTACTTGTTCTGAATAGGATGTATGATTATACTACTTACCCCCAGGCTCAGGGATCTATGAAAAAGAGAGGGTGGAGAAATTATGTAACATGAATCTTAAAAGGTCTTATTAATAGAAAACCCAGTGCTATGGAATATTGTTCTGTATGCTGTGAATATGTCTTGCTCTGATTGGTTGATGAATAAAAACAATAACTGGCCAGTAGTCAAGCAGGAAATACAGTCAGGGTAAGCAGACAAGGAGAATTCAGGGAAAAGAAGGCTGAGTCAGGAGTCACCAGCCAGACACAGAGGAAGCAAGATGGCAAGGCAGAACTGAGAAAAGGTACTAAGTCACATGTCTAAAAATAGATAAGAATTATGGGTTAATTTAAATATAAGAGCTAGTCAGTAATAACCCTGAGCTAATTGCCAAGCAATTATAATTAATATAAGCTTCTGAGTGATTATTTTATAAGCAGCTGTGGGACCATCACGCTGGAGGAACAGGGGCCTGGAAGAACCAAGGAGTATGTAGAAACTTTCAACAACAACCCAGAACCAGGTATTTGGGTGAAAGCTGAAAGGTCAGAGAAACAGAAAAAGCCGCAGCCAACCTTACCAATTCTGTTTCCACTAATTCTCAGACTGAAAGCCTCTGAGTCCTCACCCCTGAGCATCTCAGTTGAACAGCTTAAAATCCCCTAGTTCCTGGTCCTAAACTTTATATACCTTTCTGCTTTCTGTCAAAATTTCCTGGGATTAAAGTCATGTGTCCTTCATAAGCAAAGACTTGAGCTCTCAAGTGTTGGGATAAAAGGTGTGTGCCACCATGCCTGGCTCTATTCCCAGTGTGGCCTTGAACTCACAGAGATCCAAATGGATCTCTGCCTCCCAAGTGATAAGATTAAAGGCGTGTGTGCCACCACTGTCTGACCTCTATGTCTAATCTAGTGTCCTATGATCACCAGATAAATTTTATTTGTTAAAGCACAAATAAAATATCACCACAAAATTATAAATATTAGAGGTAGTAGATGATTTTATGAAAACATCATTTTGCAGATACCACAGGACCAATGCACATGGGTATTCACAAAGACTGTGACAGCATTCACAAGCTCTACTGAGCCCAACCAGACAAAAATCTCAGCACAAAGGAAAAGAAATATGAAAAATAAAATCCCACCACTAGTGAAGACACTATTCACAAGTGATAGCTACTTTGAGAGGAAAAGCCAGATGACATGACACTGGGCATGTCATACACAGTCCAAGGCAGGCTGTACACTGAGGAATGGCTGACCAACAAAAATCAGACTCCATACTTTTAGTGCCTTTTCTTTTCCCTTTTAGTAAGTGAGAAAAAAAAAAAACACCATGAAGTTGCATTGGTAAGGAGAAATGGAGAATCTTGGAAGAGTTGAGGGAATGGAAATGATATGATAAAAAAAACACTGTAAGAAATACACAAAGAATGAATGAAAAAATAAATAAGAAGTCTAAAGAGTGGAACAAACAGAAGGTAAACAGCACATAGAAGACTGTGGTTAAAATAATATGCCTCAACTGAATTGCTCAACTATGTTCATAGGAGCATTATTTCTTATAGTCAAAATCTGGAAACAACCTAGATGCCCCTCCACTGAAGAATGGATAAAGAAAAAGTGGCACATTTACACAATGCAATACTACTCATCAGTAAAAAACGACAGCATGAAATATGCAGGCAAATGGATAAATGAGAAAAAAAACATCTGAGTGAGGTAACCCAGAACCAGAAAGACAAACATGGTGTGTACTCACTCATAAGTGGATATTAACTGTAAAACAAGGGATAACCAGGATACAATCCATAGCCCAAGAAAAGTAAAGTAACAGGGAAGGCCCAAAGAGAAATGCATGGATTTCCCTGGGAAGGGGAAATTGAAGAGATCTCCTTGTAAAATTGGGACAGAGTTTGGAGATAAGGGAATATGAGGGATCAGGTAGAGTGCATTGAGGTAAGGATGGACAGGGAGAAAAATAAAAAAGATCTTGATGGAGGGCAGCATTTTGGGATTAGGGAGAAACCTGGTGCCAGGGAAACTCCCAGAAATCCACAAAGATGTCCCCCAGTTAAAACACCAAGCAATAGTGGAAAAGGTGCCCCAACTGGCCGTCCCCTGTAATCAGACAGGTGACTACCCCAATTGTCATCAGAGAGCCTTCATCCAGTAACTGATGGAAGCAGATGAGGAGATCCACAGCCAAGCACCAAGCCTAGCTCTGAGAGTTCTACTGAAGAGAGAGAGGAAGGCTTGCAGGAGCCAGGGGCTCAAGAACATGACATGGGAGCCCACAGAGACATCTGACCTGTGTGTGACAGTTGTGTAGCTTAGTCTGTTTGAAGGGCCCCTAGCAGTGGGATCAGGATGTGTGCCTGAACTTGAGCTAGCTTTTGGGAACCCAATCACCATACTGGGTTGCCTTGATCAACACTGATGGAGGTGGAGAAGCTTGGTCCTGCATCAACACGAAATGCCATGCTTTGTTGACTCCAATGGAAGGCCTGTCATTTCTGAATGGAGACAGAAGAGGAGCACAGGAGGGAACAAGAGGAGAAGATGGAGGAGAAACTATGGTCTATATGTAAAGTAAATGAAAAAATTAATAAAAAACTAAAAAAAAATCAGTAAAAGCTTGTATCTCTTAATGGTGCTTTTCAATTTCTTTAAAATAAATGTATGTAAACCTAAACAAAATATCAGTCCCTGCTTCTGTTACATTTACCAATATTTTATTAATCTAGGATTTTATGTACATTGCACATTGTAGGGAATAGGTCAAGTAGATATAATATATTTCTTCCCTGATCTAAGTGCAAAAAAATAGATAAATCAAATATAGCATCTCTCTGACATATGATATACCACAATCTGAGAAAATGAAAAAAATGTGACAGTTATTATTGTAGAAAAATACACTTCTTAGTGGTCAAACTTTTTCATTCTGATATATTGGATATTACCTTTCATTAGGACTCTTATAGGGAAAAATTCTCAAACTAAAGCAATAGCCACACATCTATACAGATAATAAGAAAGGATGAGTGCTAAAGAAAGAAGAAGAGTAGAGGATTATGGTTTAGTGTCCAGAGCTACACTGAAGAGGAAATTCTTATCAATACCTCCAGGTACTGGTTACAATGAAATGTGAGTGAGTGTCCATACAGCTGCCAGGATGTGTTCTATAATGGTAAATATAGTAACTTTGAGTTGGTGCTGTGAGGTGACAATAAAGGGAGCCAGAAAGATGGTGCGTCTAGATGGCAGCTCAATGTCATCTCCAAAAGAGAAAAGCCAGAGAGTTCCAAGAGATACACCCACAGCAGGCCATTTATTTCCCCTCTTACAGTTCAGCCTTGACATCACTTTCCTCCTTGGGTGTCACTGTCTTCTGAAGATTCTTGTGAGATACAACTGTGTTACACACTGACAGGGAAAAAGAGAATCCCAGGAACTGTTTTCTCATAGGATTCAATCATAGCTGTGAACTTAACACAAAATAGAACATACTGACCAAGCCCATGCTAGGGATGGTAACCAAAATCTTCCATTCTAAACTACAAGAGTACACACACACATCTCTTTCAGGAAGTAAAATCAGAAATCAAAATGTCCAGTATAATGTGATCCAAGACCTACATAATGGCTATCTAACTTTCTTTGACAAGGTTCACAAATTTAGCTTCCTGTTATGTACAGAGGTATCCCACAGCCATGCCAGAGGGACAGTCAGAGATTATATCTCAGGAAGAGCATGAAGCACTAGTGTCTGGAGGCTGACTCCTGTCATCAACACAGTCAATCAAAAGGAGCACATGATTTGGAGGCAGGTTCAAATGCAAAGATATCTGGGATTTAAAGCATGAGTAAGGTGTTGCTGGGCCAGACTCTGGACCCTCAACAAACTCTGAAGAGTTGAGTCTCTGGAGTGAACTGAACCAGCAGTCCTCACCACAGACAGGTAAGGCCCTGCCTTGGCCAAGGCAGAATGGGAGGTGACTTTGGGGGATGCTTTGAGAGGGAAAATCAGTTTAATCCCAAAGAATATATTCTAAGCCTCAGCAACCCTGGTGTGTGTGGGTGTAGTGGAGTGGGTAGAAAAGGCAAGAAGGAAACCAGGTCCCTTATGGGTCTATATTTGTATAGGGTCCCATGAAGCAAAAATCTGGTTCTGTCCACAGAGATTTACAGATGTTCCTTTGAAAACCGGTAACCATCACTAGCACCTGCTGGTCCAGAAGAGATCATCTCTCGCAGATAACCCTAGAATGTGTCTATTTTCAGTTGACATGTACAGACATAGTAGCAGTTAGTATGTTCCCATCAGGTCCTATTGAGAGTGTTGCTTTAGAGATCCAGTAAGTTCTGAATCTGAAATCCCACTATCAACTTGTTATTGTCCTCCACCTCCTCTCATGGCTCTGCCTTCCTGTTGGCTTTTCATGTGACAATATTCTCATGCAGAGAGTGAGTTGGGAGTTTGATTGCGTGGTTCCAAGGGTGAAACGCAAGGAATAATAAATGATTCTTCTAACATTCTTAATAGAAGTTATTTCACAAAGTTTCATTGAAGAAGAGAGGTTTAAAGATAAGCCCACAATTTGCTGTATATTAGAAAGGCATATGATGCCCTGTGGCCCACACTTTTGAGTTCACCTTGAAATTAGAATCCAATGCCACATGATAGAAGTTTTGCTTGTTAGAAATCATGGGTCAGTGATACCCTAAAACAATGGTTGGTTTTTGTTTCTATGTATGGAGACCTTTCTGAAATAATAAGATGCAGTAAACCAAAAGTTTTCATGGCTGGAATTCTGGACACATGCTCTTCCCTTGTATTGTATCTAATAAATACCAGTGAATGACTCAGTTCAAACACATCCTCAGGCTTTTCTACAATCTTTCAAAAAGTATTTGGAAGAATAATTTAGAAACTTTATTGACCATGGGTGGCTTGATTCCTCAGACATTTTAAAAACATCGGTGTCGTTATGACTTCATTTCTCTTTCATTATCCAGGATTGTGAGTCATGACTTCTGCTGTATTCCTGGTTATCCTGTGCATAGAAATTATGTCAGGTGCCTCAGCACATGATCCCAGTTTGGATGCTGAATGGGAGGAATGGAAGATGGATTATGAAAAATCATACAGCCTGGTTGGTAACCTGGAAACTATTCAGAAGAGCCCCAGAGTGCAAGTGTCTAGGCATATTAGAGGTCATAGGCCCCACTACAACCACCACCACTGAGAGATTACTTAGTCACGATCATTGTGAACACAGGGTAGCCAAATTCTCTTTTCCTCTGTATGTGGAGAACGTGTGGCTATAGTGTCCTAGTTCTCCTTGGCCTCTAGTCACCTGCAGCAGAAAGTTCACAAGGTCAGCTTGTGCAAGAGTTTAATAGAAAAAAATGTCATCCATTATATTCTTATCCAGGAGGAAGAAGAAATGAGGAGAACAGTATGGGAAAAAAACTTGAAAATTATTAAAGATCACAATGGGGAGAATGGTCTGGGTAAGAATGGCTTCACCATGGAAATGAATGAGTTTGGTGACATGGTGAGTGTGACGTGGATTCTTCACACTGTGTTTTCTTGAGTGTTTACATGGAGTCTTTTCTTTTATAATCATTATGTAATTTTCCTTGAAGACTGGTGAAGAATTCAAGAACATGATGGTTAATATACCTGTCCCATCTCACAACAAGTGGAAAGGCCTCTGGAAACGTTCTGTTGGTTATGGTGGTCTACTCAAATTTATGGATTGGCGAAAGGATTTACCTGAATATGTGAACTGGCGAAAGGAAGGCTATGTGACTTCTGTGCGGAAACAGGTGTGACAGTGCCACATCCTTCCCTTAAACCATATTGTTGGGGAAGAGAAGTTGGTGTCTCTGTATTCATATTCAATGAGGACAGATTTGCAGCTTACTTTTTAAAATAATGTATTTTCTTCTTTGAAATGTTCATATATTTTCCAATGTATATTACTCTTGTCAGTCCATCAAACACATTCTCCAACTCTGAGTCTATATCCCATCTCACTGCAGGATTCCTGTTCCTTCTATTGTCATTAATAACCCAAAAAACCAATAGGGCCTGCACAAATGTGTGGTGGTAATCTAATTGTACTGAAATGTGATTTTGATTGTATGTTAATAAATAAAGTTGCCCAGGGGTCAGAGCTATTAGAGCCATAGCAAGACTGTGGCAGTGGTGGCACACGCCTTTAATCCCATAGATCTCTGTGTGTTCAGGGATACAGCCAGCATTGAAGACATATGCCTTTAAGACCTAGGGGGCTGTACATTCAGACAGTGACGAGGCAGTCACGTGTTTGGGTTTACAACCAATGAGAAGGCAGAAAGACTGGAAAATAGACTTACAGACAGGAAGTAGCTCTCTTTTGGGAAGCTGGGACACCGCGGGCGGAAGGGTGAGATTTTAACTCTGAGCTCTGACCTCTCGGCTTTCTCTTTTACATTGTTTCTGTGTTTCTTATTTAATAAGACGGTTGGTTACATCAATACAAATGTTTGTTTGTGTGTGTGTGTGTGTGTGTGTGTGTGTGTGTGTGTGTGTGTGTTTGAACTGAAGAAAGCACGTGCACACTACCAGCATCCAAGTCCTTTAGGATACTGACCGTTCTTTTCTAGGCATCTAGCAACTGCCAATTTTTTATTTTCGCAAATTATTAGGCTGTCTATGTTGTTGCTTGAGTTACTAATTATTTGTGAACAACCATATTTTCCTCTCTGTGTAGGGTAAATGTGGTTCATGTTGGGCTTTTGCTGCAACTGGTGCCATAGAAGGACAAATGTACCGCAAAACAGGCAAACTCACCCCCCTGAGTGTGCAGAACCTAGTCGACTGTTCTAAACCTCATGGCAATAATGGCTGTGATTGGGGTAATACATATAATGCCTTTCAGTATGTTTTACACAATGGAGGTGTGGAGGCTGAAGCAACCTACCCATATGAAAGAAAAGTAAGTCAACCTCTATGTTGTCATTTCAGCTCAGCTTGGAGTGAGGGACAATTGTCGATATGATACACTATCTTCAGTGCTCAGATTGGATGGTAGAATCTCTCTGTGCACCATCAAGGCAGTCATTCAGTATTGTCCTTTGCATAAGTTGTTGTCATGATATTCTCTTCTATGTATATGGAGAATATGGGAACTATTGTACATATAATACAGATCTCTGAAGCACTAAATTTTTTTATAGATAGGAGGACCTATTGGTTGTCATTAAAGACAAGAGAACTTATTTTTAGTTCCAGACCGTCTAGTAGCATTTCATTTCCTGAGATGATTTACAATAATAAACCATGCTTGAGTGTGGTTGTGGTTTTTGCTCCTAGGACATGAGTGAAAGAAATTGAGTCTCTTATCTCTTTACCTTTTAAAGGAAGGACCCTGCAGGTATGATCCTAAGAATTCAGCTGCTAAAATCAGAGAATTTGTTGCCCTCCCAGAAGGTGAGGATGTTCTAATGGATGCTGTAGCTACTAAAGGGCCCATTGCTGCTGGAATTTATGTTTTCCGTCATTCTTTTCTGTTCTACAAGAGAGGTTAGTATATTTCCTTGTAGATATGAGGAAATATAAGCTGTGCTATATTTATGTCATGACGAGTTCTCAGACTAGCTATTATGTTCAAAAAGTCATGTGAATGTTTAGGGTTCTGGATTTTACTTATCTCCATATAATAGTTGAGTACAGAATGTCACCTGACATGAATCAACACATGAAAGTTAATGCGCCCCATTTAATAAAATTTATTGGTTAGCTAATTTTTCAACTCTCTTCCATTTCATGGATGTTTTAATTATTTATAGAAAATGATTATCAGAAATTAAATGATAATAGAGTCTGTGAATTAAGTAACTTATGTCCTATAAGTTTAACTTGGCATGAGATTTTATTAACAAAACTACAAATTTCTAAGGAGTCATTTCACTTGCATGTAGACAGTAGCTGTCAATAAATCTTGCCACTTTGGATTCCTTCAGTTTTCTGTAATTGTGTGTGTGTGTGTGTGTGTGTGTGTGTGTGTGTGTGTGTGTGTGTGTATTAGCATTCTTGTGAATAATTAATCTAACTCTTAAGTCTGATTGTAGTTATATCATTTCAGTGGTCATTGAAATAGTTCTATTGCTGGTGGCAGTGGTCACTGTCAGGTGTGCTATGGATCTCACATCAGCTTCCATTTTGTTTCTTAGGTATTTATCATGAGCCAAATTGCAACAACTATGTTGTGAATCATGCAGTTCTTGTGGTTGGCTATGGACAGGAAGGAAATGAAACACATAGGGAAAGCTACTGGATGATCAAGAACAGGTATAAATTGCCAAAAATATCTATATTTGAAATTCTACAGGCTACAGAGATGGTCCAGTGATTAAAGCTACTGGACTCCCTTCCAGGGGATTCATGAAGAGATCAAAAGTTGCAGTTAGTATTTTGATATACAGCCTAGAAATTTTGTTTCATTAAGTTGAAGAATATCTGTTTTTGTTTTCACATTGTAAGGTGTGTTTGCCTGCCTGAATGTCAGTGGCCCCTGTGTGTGAGTACACATGCATAGAGGCTTGATGTTAGCATCAATTGTTTCTCAATCATTAAGTAACTTCTATAATGTGGGAGCATTTCTTCCTGATCTAAGAGTTCACTACTTAGTCTGAGTAGCCAGCTTACTCTAGGTGTGTTCTGTGTCCATGTCCCAAGTACATGGGTTACAGGTACACTACAATGTCATTCTGGCTTTTCAGAGCTCTTGAAACTGATTTTAACTCCTCAACCTCTGAGCTCCCCTATAGCTTTAAGAACTTACTAACAATATGTTATCATAGAATTCCTATTCCTTCACTGGTTTCTAGGGTGTCAATGTCATGTGTGTGCCAGTGATTTTCTAAAATGTGACACATTTGATAGTTCTGAAACATCTATGCATAGAAGGATATTATGCTGTGGTCTTCACACTCCTGTGTGAGGCACCTCTAGGTACTCAGGAAGAGACCCTCTGCCTTTCCTCATCATTTTGTTAGGTTGGCCTCTTGCCAGTATCATAATAAGTCCAAAATGTGGTAATCATTCTACTGAATGGAAAACATGCTTTCTTTCAGCTGGGGTAAAAAATGGGGCCTAAATGGCTACATGAAACTTGCCAAAGACTGGAACAACCTCTGTCAAATTTCTTCATATGCCCAATACCCTATTGTGTGAGCAAGCAGCCTGACGCCCACAGGGAAGCACTTGGCAGGAGACTGCTTTTTCAGATGGGTACCATCACTTCAATGACCAGCCTTTGCTGAGTGTGTTAAACTGTTGAGTCCCTCAAGATCCACACTGTCATGTGAATTCTGGGAAGTTTCAAATATTTGAAAGTACAGCTTTGTAACTGTTGCTCTAACAAATGTTTATGATTCCTGTAGTAACTTTATTTTCACTTTTAATGCTTGTGCAAATAAAATCCTTGATAAAAACCTCAAGTATGTCGAGCTTCTTTACCTTTTCATGCAGTGCCTGTTTTGTGATGAAACATGCAATTCATCTTGAAGTTGGGACTGAGTGCTGTTCTGTTGTTTGGAAGAAAGGGTGGTTACGTCCTCTGTGATGCATGGTATTCTTCATTGTTGTGGTTTGCTTTCAGGGTTCTGTTTACCCACCAGAAACCCTGCTCTGAAAGATTCTGATAATTTCTGGATGTGATAATTTTAGCTGACACAAATTCACCCAGTTTCAATTCTTGGCCCCTCTCTGCTGTGCAATGGCACCATGCGCTCCTCCACTGCATTGACCTGGGCTGTGACTCTCCCTTGTTCATGAATTAACCATGTATTAGCATCCACTAGAGTCCAGCAACCCTATAACAGTAGGCTCTGATAAATGCATCGTAATTGAAGTATAAGACAAAGAATTGGAAATATCCTTTATAACTCTGATAGAATTTATTAAGGAATGAAGAAGTCAGTGAAGAGAGAAACAGTGAACAGGAAACAAACATATACATCAATGGAAAAAAATATAGAAGCCAGATATAAATATACAAGCTACAGCAACTTGACTTTTTACAAAGATATATAATCTGAAAATACAGCAAATTCAACAAATAGTATTGGAAAACTATTACTGGTAGAAAATGAAACTGGAAGCTTATGTTTCACCTGAACAAAATACATTTCCAAACAGATCAAAGATCTCAACCTAAACACTTAAGAATAGAAACTCTCAGAGAAGAGAAGGATATACACTTCAACCTAGAGGCACAGGGAAGGCATTTCTGATAGGACTGTGTAACACAGGAGCTAGAAACAACTACTTACAGAAGGGACTTCATGAAATTATTGTTTCCATGCAGCAAAGGAGAGTGTCAGTTGAGTGAAGAATTAGCCTACACAGTAAGAGAAAATACTTGCTGGCTTTACATCCAACCATGGATTAGTGTCTTGGATATGCACAGAAATGAAAAACAGAAGACATGAAAACCAACCAATTAGAAAGAAGGACTTTGGAACTATACTGAACTTCTCAAAAAGAAAAATAGAAATGGCTGATACCATTTTGGAAAATTTTAAAATATCCCAATTACTGGGGAAATGTAGATTAAAACTATGGAATGATTCCATCTTATGTCAGTATAGTCATGATCAGAAATACATACAAGAACAAATTTTGATGTGGATGTGGGGAAGGGGACTCTTACAGGCTGTTTCTGGTAAAGACATAATTCCATTCAGTGATCTTACCTGGATCCTCTAGATGTGTACAGACATCCAAATCAGCCTGGAGAGGGTTAATATTTTCTCATGAGAAAGTGAAAGAGGAAAATGGAACTGGAAACCTGAATATCCAGCAGGAATTAAAAAGGCAATGCCAACCCTGACAATGCTCATTTAGAGCAGTGGTTCTCAACTGGTGGGTCACAACATCTTTTAGAATCTAAAAATTTTTTCACAGGGTTTGCATATCTGATATCTTGCATATCAAATATTTACATTATTATTCATAACAGCAAAATTACAGTTATGAAATATCAATATCAATAAAATTATGAGTAGGAGTCTCTCACCACACATGAAAAATTGTATTAAAAATTGCACCTTTAGGAAGGTTGCGAAACACTATATTAGAAGATACACAAGAATATAATGAAGATAAGTATCTACCATGGACACAATGAACTGAATGGGCCAGCCACAGCCAATGGAGAAAAATGAAAATGGCAGCAAGTTACAGAGCCAGAAGCTGAAAACTGAAAGCCTAAAATCAAATCTCTCTGCCTTTGGTTTTATATATGAAATGTATTTGGATCAAGCCATGACTGTTTTTTCACTCTAGTCTGAAGCGGGTTTGCATACAGGCCATTGTTAAAGAGATGCATTGGGTAAATTATGATCTTTACAGAGAGATTTGCAGTCTCTGGTATATGTAAATTACCTTACATTAAACATGCATTGAGGGGTACAGTGATGGAGGTAGAGGACATCATCGTTGCATTCATTTAGAAAGTTGAAACAATAATATGAAACCTTATGAGACAAAATATCAGACTTGAAGACAAAGTAGAAGATTTAGAATGTCAAGGAAAAACAATGAGAAAATCAAAACGCAAAACACAAAAAGGAATATGTAGAACTTTTGGAGATTTTTGAAAAGGTATGATATGATAAATATGAACCACAGGCATAGAAGGAGATGAAGAATCCTAGGTGAATGGCATAGACCAGATTTTCAATGGGATGATGGATGAAAAATTCTCCAAACTCCCCAATTAAGAAAAGATTTACATATACAGGTAGAAGAAGTGCAAAGGACACCAAGTAGGCAGGATCAGAAAAGAAATTTTATACACAGTATTATGACAAAGAGAAAATATGGGTGTGGGGGAGGTGATAGGGGATGGGAACATGAGGCATTGGGTTGGTCAAGTTGGAGATGGGACAGAGGATGAGAGTAATGAAAGAGATATCTCAATAGAGGCAGGCCAGTTTGGAGTTAGGGAGAAACATGGTAGGAGCAGATGCAGAGTTCCACAGCCAAGCACTGGGCCGAGCTCCAGGAGTCCAGTTGAGGAGAGGGATTGTACTGTAAAGGATAGTCAAGATCATGATGGGAGAAACCACAGAAATAGCTGGCCTGAGCTAGTGGGAGCTCACCAACTTCCAATAGCTAGACAGCCTGCATGGGAATGACCTAACCCTCTGCTTGTGGGTGACAGTCATGTAGTTTTGTCTGTTTGTGGAGCTCCTAGCAATGGGATCATGACCTGTCCCTGGCACATGAGCTGGCTCTTTGGAACATATTCCCATAGGGGGATGCCTTGCCCTCCCTTGATGCAGGAGGAGATTGATCCTGCCTCAACTTGATGTGCCATGCTTTGTTGACTCCCATGGGAGACCTGTTCCTCTCTGAATGGAGGAGTAGTGGAGGGTGGGCTAGATGAGAGGTGGGGGAAGGGAACAGAAAGAGAGGAGGGAGGGGAAACTGTGGTTGGTATGTAAAATAAATAAAAAATAATAATAAAAGAACCGAAAATATGTAATACAAAAAAGGTATTGAAAACTACAAGAGAAGAGGCACAAATCATAAACCCATCAGAATATCTTCTGACTTCTCAATGGAAACTTCAAGAGACACAAAGACTTATAATAATGTTCTCTAAGTTCTAAGATACCACAAATGCCAACCCAGACTACATTGACCAGCAAAAATATCTGACAGAATTGGCTATTACAAACAATGCTGATATGAACATAGCTGAGCAAGTGATCTTGTGGTATGATTGAGCATTTCTTGGGTATATGCCCAAGAGTGGTATAGCTGGATCTTGGGGGAGATTGATCCCCAATTTTCTAAGAAAGTGCCATATTGATTTCCAAAGTGGTTGTACAAGCTTGCATTCCCACCAGCAGTGGAGGAGAGTTCCACATCCTCTCCAGAATAAAGTGTCCTCAGTGTTTTTGATCTTAGCCATTCTGACAGTCGTAAGGTGGTATCTCAGAGTTGTTTTGATTTGCATTTCCCTGATGATTAGGGATGTTGAGCAATTCCTTAAATGTCTTTCAGCCATTTGAGTTTACTCTGTTGAGAATTCTCTGTTTAGTTCTATAGCCCATTTCTTAATTGGACTGTTGGTCGTTTTGATGTCTAATATCTTGAGTTCCTTATATATTCTGGATATTAGTCCTCGCTGGACACAACCTAGATGCCCTTCAACTGAAGAATGGATAAATAAATTGTGGCACATATACACAATGGAATACTACTCAGCAAAGAAAAACAATGACATCATGAGGTTTGCAGGCAAATGGATGGATCTAGAAAAAATCATCCTGAGTGAGGTAACCCAGACTCAGAAAGACAAATATGGTATATACTCACTCATAGGAGGATACTAGAGGTGGAACAAGGATGACTGGACTGCTACTCACATCACCAGTGAGGCTACCTGGAAAATAGGACCCCAAGAAAGACACGAGGATCACCCAATGATGGAGAAATGGCTGAGATCTACATGAGCAACCTGGACATGAGTGGGAGTAATGAAGGGAGAGGGGCGAGGGAAAGAGGGCCTGTGGGAGCAGGAGATCCCAGCTGTATCAAGAACAGAGAGGGAGAACGAGGAATAGGAGACCATGGTAAATGAAGACCACATGAGAAAAGGAAGAAACAAAGTGATAGAGAGGCCCACAGAAATCCACAAAGATACCCCCACAATAGACTGCTGGTAATGGTCGAGAGACAGCCAGAACTGACCTTCTCTGGTGATGGGATGGCCAAGTACCCTAATAGTCATGCCAGAAACCCCATCCAAGGACTGAGGAATCTGGATGTAGAGATCCACGGCTAGGCCCCAGGTGGAGTTCTGGGAGTCTAATTAGCAAGAAAGAGGAGGGTTTATATGAGCAAGAATTGTTGAAACCAAGGTTAAAACCAAAGGGACAATAGCCAAACGAATGGAAACACATGAACTATGAACCAAAGGCTGAGGGGCCCCCAACTGGATCAGGCCCTCTGAATAGGTGAGACAGTTGATTGGCTTGATCTGTTTGGGAGGCATCCAGGCAGTGGTACCAAGTCCTGTGCTCATTGCATGAGTTGGCTGTTTGAAATCTGGGGCTTATGCAGGGATGCTTGGCTCAGTCTGGGAGGAGGGGACTGGACCTGCCTGGACTGAGTCTACCAGGTTGATCTCAGTCCTCAGGGGAGGCTTTACCCTGGAGGAGGTGGAAATGGGGGGTAGGCTGGGGGGAAGGGGAGGGGGGCAAGAGGGGGGAGAACAAGGGAATCTGTGGCTGATACGTAGAACTGAATGGTATTGTAAAAGAAAAGAAAAGAAAAAAATATCTGACAGAATTGAAGGATAATGAAACACTTTCCATGATACAGGTAAACAGAATTATGCCTTCCTAACCAGTTATGATGACTAATATTGATTGTCAACTGAACATTCATTGGAAAGAAAAAATATGCTGTGGGATGTTCTGTATGTCCTGTGGGAGTTCGTTCTTGGGTTCCTCGTGGCTTTACCCACCAGGTCCGCATAGAGGATGATTAGGACCACAGGCCTGAGTGCAGGTGTCTGAGATGGTCTGCACTTGGCTGTGCTGGGGGATGGCCTGTATGGCAAATGTGTTGCTCTGATTGGTCAATAAATAAAACCTGATTGACCTTGGCTAGGCAGGAAGTATAGGCGGGACTAACAGAGAGGAGAAATAAAAGAACAGGAAGGCAGAAGGAGTCTCAGCCAGCCACTGCCCGGACAGCCGCATATGAAGATGCCCGGTAAGCCACGAGCCATGTGACAAAGTGTAGATTTATAGAAATGGGTTAATTTAAGCTATAAGAACAGTTAGCAAGAAGCCTACCACAGCAATACAGTTTATAAAACAATATAAGTCTCTGTGTTTACTTGGTTGGGTCTGAGCGGCTGTGGGACTGGCGGATGACAAAGATTTGTCCTGACTGTGGGCAAGGCAGGAAAACTCAAGCTACAAAAACACATTTGAGAAATAGCTTCCATCAGATTGGCTTGAGGGTAAGACTTTGGGGCAATTTCTTGACTACTAATTGATGAAGAGATGTTCAGACCACTGGGGTTGATACCATCACTATATAGATGGGCCTGGGCTAATCAAGAAAGGTGGCTGGACATGAGCCTGGGAGCAAGTCAGTATCTGGTATTTGTACAAGGCTTCAATTTCAAACTTGTGCCTTGGCTTTGATGTCTTGGCTCCTCTAAAAGACGAAGTTTAAACTGTGAAATCAACCCTTTCAATCTCACAATTATCCTTTTTTCATGATGGCTAGCATAGTGACAAAGCCAATGTAGAACTAAAAAATTGGTATTGGAAAAATGGGTCTTGACTGATATATCTGACTATGCCATTTTAAAGAGGGATTAAGGTAGAATTTGGAATCTAAGACTGTAAAAGCAGTTGAGTGTTCAGAGCTTAATGAACTGATAGTGTAGTCTATAAATTATGGGGAAGTACAGATGTAAGAAATGTTCATTGTTGTAAGTCTCCTATCTTTTGTGAGTGAAATAATGAGAGAAGAAACAATGGAGGAATGTGAATATCATGTCTAGGAAGAAATATAAATTGCATTAACTTAAGTATGAGAATTCTGATTTTCTAAGCTTAAGGAACATAATATTAAAAACAAGTTTTGTTAACTTAGAAATGATAGTGTGACTGGGAATAATGTAGTAAATGTGAGATAGAAGTTCCCACCAGGCAGCTCTGGTAAGAGCTGGGCCTCAGAAGCAAGTTCGATGTAGGCCACCAGGCAGCAAGATACTAGCCTAGCCTAGAACACAACAATGATATGCTAATGAGCTAAGCCCAAGATGGTATTGATGTGCTAGAGAAACAGCCCTAAGGTGTGAGGTCTTATAGTTTAAAGTTATTGCCTAATTAAACAATAAAAATAATTTTATCTTGGAAATGGTCTGTAGGATCACACTTCTGTGCTTCCGTGCCATGAGTTATGTAGATTTTCTGTTAATATACATCTGCAAGAGAACTGGAGACTTAGTGCATGATCCTGACCTCAGTGACTAATAAATTTTCAGCATTGTAGTGGGTCCACAAAGGCCCACCTGTCTGCCATAACCAAAGCTCACAAAGATGTCCTGGACCTCCGTCAGTGTAATCCTATCAGACTGCAACAGTTGCAAGACTTCACAGCAGATGTGGATAAAGCCTGAAAGCTTCCAATGCATCCTCACTGGAGAGGATTCACTAGTAGAACCCATCAGCAGCATTTCTATATAACACCTGTTCCTGCTGGATGAGATGTCTGTTTAAATTTTATATTAGTATCATATTATAATGAATTTTATGTGCATAAACCTTGTATATTAAAAGGAAAATCTGGTGTGGATGTTTTGATTACCTAGCGCCTAAGGCCCATCGGCACATGAACTGTGCACAAAGGTGGGATCATTTTGGTATCTATGCCTGATCCTTGATGCCAATAAAAAGGTTGTTTGCTCTTTCATGTGAAATGCAACCCTGTGGCTAGGGTTTCAGGGTAGCAGTGATTCATCCAAGCCCTTGAAGTCTGGTCAAAATTTTAGGATGTGGAAGATGCTCCTTGTGGCTTATTCAAGAACAAATATTACATTGAGGCCATCCTCTGCTGAGTAACTTTTCTCTATTCTTAACAGGCAAAAGACATTTTTATGATGAAGATATAGAAGTGAAAGAGTGTAAGGAAGGTAGAGAGATATGAGGGAGAAAGAATATAGGTTCTCCTTGTGTTTATCAGGAGGCACTTGGGTAGATGTGACTCGGAAGGGGTGGACTGTTTTGGCCCAAGGCTTCCTTTCCTGTTGACTAGCTCTTTTCTGATGATTGCATCTATCTCTTTGGGTTGAGAGAATATGTGACCCAAGGTCCAGAATCATTTGTCACTGGGACACACAGTGGTGGAAGTTCATCTGTAGATCTTTCCAAGCTGGGGTTCACTGTAATTTCCTGAAGCAAGTTCACTCAGGTCTCTGCATGAATTCTGCCCTTTGTCCCCTCAGCTCACATATCCTGCCAAAAGAGGGTCTTAATGGTATAGGTAAGAGTTTGAAAAATGCATCTATACATTTGGAAGCAGCAAAATAAAGAGCAGATGCCTTTAGAGATCACCAAGCCAATTCAGACTACAGTGTCAAGTCAGTATTCTATGTTTAGTCATATAGATGGTATGTATGATTTATTATGAAAAACTTCTAGTGGTGAAGAGGATGAAGGATTCCCTGTCATTTATTCATGCTCAGGGAACTCTGTTCTTCATTCATGACTGTCTTTGAACAGTAAGTGTGTTAAGAGAGTTTAATTGGCCTACCTGATGTTACTGAGTTGTGCCATGCTGATTCTAGCCACAGAAAAGTTATACATATACTTTCAAGTATTTCATGCATTCTAGAGGGACTCCTCACTCTGGCATCTCTATGGTATTGGAACTATTAAAGGTATCTCAGACACAGAGAGAACAGGATGCATAATCATTCTACTAATTATTTCCAGGACATTAATGTCAAATGAAAACTCCAGGAAGAAGAATTGAAATTTCTATTGAAGAATTTATATTAATTATACTAGAGTGCCAAGTAGCCAGTCATGGCATGAGTGAGAAATCCTTAAGAAACATCCAATATGACAGAGGTTAGTGGTCATTATCTGTAATTTCAGGAAAGAAACACAGGGAACATAGACTCTATTTTGAATCGTGTTTGATAACAAACTATATTCATTTTACTGATGTGACAAGGAGAAAACTAGAAGGTCAGCAGCTGCTTCTTATAGAGTCCCAGCTCGGTGGTAAGATGTCAGCACTTCTAGAGAATATGTGGTGTTTGAACTGAGAATTCACACAATCAACTGCTTTCTCCATTTGCTGATTTTTGTGTTCTTTCCATTTACTTCCCCTTGCTTCTCATTGGAATCCTATTACAAAACATGTATCACTGCGATCATTGAGCTGTAAACTCTTCTATCAAGGAATCACTTGTATATTCTCACACTGAGGCTTATTTTGTTGTTGTTGTTGTTTTCTTTCTAGATTCTGTGGAATTTGGAACAGGTTTCAGAGACCTTTACCAAAGGTCCATCACACAAATAATCAGCCTACAGGATCTATGATTTCTCTATGTTTGCATTCAGAGATGCTGTTAGAACTCTGATGGGAAATGAGGATTAGCACTGAAGAAGAGGGATTCCCCATTGAAGTTTAACCATTTTCTCTTTGAGAAATACACACTACACTTTTATACCTGGTTCCTGTCCAGGAAATGATTTCTTTGTGCTCTGTGGTCATCTGTCATTCTTGTGGTTGCAAAAAACAATTACTGTCATAGCACTGATCATGATGCAAACACTTTACTTGGTATTTGATAGCATATAAGATTGTCAAAGAACTCCACAGATATGTAGTCTTTTAAATTCCTTCATATGAATGAGAAACACAGAACTGATACCTATGATTCTAAGCCTACTCAATCACATTCACTACAATAAATTTACCAGTACTATGGGGAATTAAAAGATTTAGTCCTGACTAGATGTGTGTTGTTAACATGGTGATGGACATGTCAAAGACCCCAATGGTTCAGACCCACAGAAATAAAAATAAACTTACTTCAATGCATAAAAGGGGATGGTAAAGCCTTCATCTGTTCTGAGAGGAAAGCTGATGAACAACTGACTTTTACCTAAAATCAGTGTATACAAGAACTATCAACCATATCTTGTGGTGATATTTTAATTGTGCTGAAATGTGACTTTATTTGTATGTTAATAAATAAAGTTTACCTGGAGATCAGAGGCCATATATCATGCCATAAACAAAAGTCAGGCAGTGGTAGCACATGCCCTTAATCTGATCACATGGCAGGCAGAGTCTCTATGTGGTCAAGGACACAGCCAAGCATGGTGACATGAGCCTTTAATCAAAGTACCAACCATAGAGACCTGGAGGTCTGTATAGACAGGAAGTGATGTGGCTGGGCTTAGAACTAATGAGAAGGCAGAACAGGAAGGCAATAAAAACACAGGTTAGATGGGAAGAAGCTCTCTCTGGGGAAGCAACGGTGGTGAGGTGGTAATATAAGGCTAGTTGTGGCTCTTCTCTGATCTCTTTGGCTATTACCTCTGTATTTGGCTCTGTGTTTCTTATTTAATAAGACTGTTTAGAAATTCATCTCCAATATCTCCCTCCTCTATGAAATTCACTGCCTAAGTGTGCTCTAGTACAGAGAGCTCCCAACAAAACTCCATCTCTCCCTTGTGCTGTGTATAACAAATGTCCTGAGTTTCTGGCTTGCATAATAGGTGCATCCTATCAGAGTGACTGGAGCCCACCCCATTACAGATGATTTGAAGGTGTGTTTGTTGTTTCTTTAGTTTTTGTCATTTCTTTATTCTCTAATCATTAGAGTTAGATTTTCAGAACTCAGCTGTGCTGGATGCCACAATACTATTAGATTTTCAATGGTTACTTGTTATGAAACAGAAGCAAAAACCATCTAATCTTTCCATTAAAATGACAAGAAAGGCTTGTTCTCTCTTTTGAGAACTCCCCCGCCCCCCAAAAAAACAGAATGGAAAGACTTTTTGGATCTAAGTACAAACCTTCCCAATATTATGGTACATTGTTCTTGTCATGTGAGTGAGCATCAGGTCTCCAAAGTCTTGGGAATCGGCTAACTCCAGGCTGGCTTCCTAGGGGTGAGTCATAAAAAATTTGGAGTTCCATAAAGACATAACACAGTCTAAATAGTCTTAATATAGTGACAATGAGAAAGTTTTCAGAAATAGCAATTGGTGGATGTCATCAGAGCCAAACCCATACCGTTCTCCTCCATTGTCACCATCCTGACTTCAAATTGCTTCTTATTGCTTCATATAATTTCTATTTACTTCATATATTGAGAGAAAGATCAAAGAGATTAATATGTGGTATTTGCAATTTCTGTGGAAATTTTGAATTCACTGAGTATCCAGGTAGCTTGGTAAGTAATGAGGGAAAATCTGGTGTTTCCAGTTATACAATGGATCTGTAATTTCACTTCATGAAATTATTGTAAATTCTGATGTATATTTTATCTAGAATGTTTGAAATGTTCTATATGTATGAGTGGACTTCCCATAATCTTTTTCCTTGGGAAGTTCAATTTCTAGAAATTAATTTAATACAGTTTTCCTTTTCATAAGACACATGGGCAATGACATTAGGTTTGACTTGGGGCTTCAGTGTTTCAACAGTTTCAATATACAACATCTCCTGTTGCCTCTGATGAGAATCCACCTTTTCTTCAGATCACCACAGTCTTGAAATAATGTTGGTGCTATCTATGTAAAGACAGTGTAATGACTAATTAATTATGTAATAATACTGAAAAGATGTTGCTTCCAATGTGTTCTCAATGTTGCATTACCTCAAAAAATATAGACAATAGGTTTAATGTAGAAAGAGTATAAATTAGAAAACCAAGAATAATCTAAAATTTGTGTTGTCTAACATTTTGAGTTTAAGAAAAACAACTTCATTTATCAACTCCCTTTACTTCCTTTAATTATAGTTTAAAAAACTGAGGAGCAGGAATTGGTACTATTTTTAATTGTGAGTCAGGTGATGGTGACAAATGCCTTTAATTCCAGCACTCAGGATGCAGATGAAGGAAGTGAGTTCCAGGCCAGCCAGGTTTACAGAGTGACTTACACGACAGGTTCCAAAGCTACACAGAGAAAACCTGTCTAAAAAAAAACAACAACAAAAAATTATTGTCACTGGTGCCTAGCACTAGAGGAATTCTAAGAATATCCAATAGTAATGGAACTGACACTAGAGGGGGAGAGATCCATGCATGTCATTTCAGCATGCTTCTTGGTTTGCAGGGTCAGCACCATGGATGCAGGTCTATTACAAGTATAATACTGTAAGCATGTTTCAACATGTTATTACAAAGTAGGGAAAGACAGGGAGAAAGACCGAAAGTGGGAAGAGAAAGATGAAGGAAGGAATGCACAAAAGAAGGAAAAAACAAAGTTGGGAGGGATGGAGGCCAAGAGTGAGGGAGGAGGGTGTGTGTGGAGAGAAAGGTAAGGTAAGAGAATTAGCAGAGGCTTCTATACTGAGGGTTGAGAAATTCATTGTTATGGATATAACAATATACCATCAGAAGTCTGTTACTGTTGTTCTTCAGCAGAATAATAATGAACTCTTACCTCAGATTCTTGTCTCATTAACAGTGTCAGGTATGGGCTCCATATCAGGTAGTTGAACTTAAATCTAAGAGAATGTGGTGACACTGTATCATCAGTGGGAATATTGCAGGTGGGCCATTATTGTGTGTCACAGATTTTGAGGCTGGTAGAAAGTGCTGACTATCCTTTATCACAGGTATCATGCACAGCACCTTATAGATCCATAAGCATTACCCATACTACACAGGAAGCTTCCAGTTGAAAACCAGGTTTTTCAGTATATTAAGCCCTAACAAAAGGGCTATATGACTCACAAAAATGAAATTTACTCTTTTCTCTAGGATTTTACTTAGTAAAATATGGTATCTAGTAGGTATATTGTCTCCCCTTTTATATGGTGACTTCATTTAAATTCCTTTTATGTATATATGTATTTTAGGAAGATTCTTCAGTAGTATGTTTTCATATGGATTTTCAAATGCCTTTTAGTCTTAGTTGTCCCTCCCTATAATCCCTACTCTCCTCTACCCACAGCAAAGAATATTTATGTCAGACAGAGTACCCCATTATTATATACATAACTGACTGAATTATCTTTTCTCTCAGGAATATGCTAAGACCAAGCTCTACTAAAATCACAGCTCCAAGAATTTGCTAATGCTGTCTACATCCTTGTATCATCCCCTTTTAAACAGCAATTCTGATAAATTATGGGAACACGGGCCATCATTATTTCTGTTGGGGCATCCTACATGTCCTTTCCAACCATGCCCCTTAAGTAATCTGCTGAACTTGACATGTCTACAACTAGTCCTTGTATATCTCATCAGTCAGAATCCCTTCACCAGAGATGTTTCTGTTTTTCCATGATATTTTGCATCTGTGGAGCACCAATATTGACAACAAAATCTACTTACATTGGCTAATGTGATGGTAAGACCTCTGCCCCAGTGCAACAGTGTGTCATCCCTGTAGGTATTTCCATGTTGCTTAATAAAGTCTCTCTGGCTATGCCTTAGTGAGTGTCTCAGAGTAATTTTCTCTTATCGAGCAGTTTACTTTGATATTCTTCTTCCAATGTTTCCCTGGGGTAGCCAGGACATTCGTGAAATGGACATGATATTGTTTCAGAGACTTAGATCTCATCCCAAATGGCCTTGAGAATCACAGTCTGCTTCTCTTGGAGCTGTGAGCTCCCAGAGTTGAGTTTGTCAAGCAAATCATGAGGACAGTGTCAGGGATGAGGTTGATTAATATATGGCTTAGCTTCCATTTCTAAGAGTTGCAGGTGTGACATGTATTGAAGCTATTGCCTCCATATTAGAAAGTTAGCTGGCTGCATCTTCCATCTATAACCTCTACTACTGTGAACAACTTTATGTGTAAGTTTAGTCATACAATGCAGCTTATCATCTAAATAATGATTTTTTTCCTTAAGATGTTATGGTGAGTAGCAACATCATTATTCAGAACTTATGTGGAAACACTTTTCTGAAATGTATCTCACACATACTGGATCATACTGTAGGATAATTATATCCAGATAGTGGAGTTTTCTCAAGACATCAGAATTGTCCTCATGTCCACAGCAGTTTTACACCATTATTGTAGAGTTGTAAAATGACAAGAGAAGCATTGCACACTGCACATAGCAATACAGGAAAACTCAGTGTAATTCATCTATATGTCCCCCTGATTAAAAAAGGGGGGGGGGAACAGCATGAATAATTTCTATCAATGTTTTGATTTCCATGCATGACTGCTTGGTCTTCACAAACAGGGATGAACTCTTCCTGAGCAACTCAATGATGGTGTATTTGCACCTGCATCATCATAAAAAATATCTTCCCTTTTTATTTACCATAATTAAAGTCCAAGCTTGGTTTTCTCAAAGCATGGTTTCTAGATTATACAAATCTATTAAGTAAGATATAAAATTATGGAAATTGACAAAAAAGAATTATGGATAATAAACATGAGCTTTCTTCATAATTAATGGAAATATTTTACTATAAGGTATGATCTATAAATGTACATATAACCTTTCAGATATGGCATAAACAGTGAAATATTCACTTTGAGATGAAAACTACTATCTTATGAATTCCTCAGTAAAATATACAGCTACCTCCATAGAAATAAAATTATAAAGAACCTCATTTTGTCTTAATTTCAAATCATTCACACTGTTGCATATATCAACACCTACCTTTATAATTAAAATATTTCACTATATGAATATATGTTTAACTTATATATTCTTCAACCAGTGATAATTTGTCACAGTTTTAGACTCTTACACATAATGGCTCTAGAATATTTGTGCACTTCAATTTTCCTTAATAAATAATATCATTTGTCCAGGCTGTCCACACAGCAGGATGGGTCATACGAACAATTTTTTGAGGAGCAACCACATTGCTCATTGGTCTTATGGTCTACATTCCCACAGGTGAATGAAAATTCATTAAGATGACTGATGACTCTCTTCACCACTAAAAGTTTTTCATAATATATCATACATACCATCTATATGACTAAACATAGAATACTGACTTGACACTGTAGTCTGAATTGGCTTGGTAATCTCTAAAAGCATCTGCTCTTTATTTTGCTGCTTCCAAATGTATAGATGCATTTTTCAAACTCTTACCTATACCATTAAGACCCTCTTTTGGCAGGATATGTGAGCTGAGGGGACAAAGGGCAGAATTCATGCAGAGACCTGAGTGAACTTGCTTCAGGAAATTACAGTGAACCCCAGCTTGGAAAGATCTACAGATGAACTTCCACCACTGTGTGTCCCAGTGACAAATGATTCTGGACCTTGGGTCACATATTCTCTCAACCCAAAGAGATAGATGCAATCATCAGAAAAGAGCTAGTCAACAGGAAAGGAAGCCTTGGGCCAAAACAGTCCACCCCTTCTGAGTCACATCTATCCAAGTGCTTCCTGATAGACCCAAGGAGAACCTATACCTTCTTTCTCTCTTATCCCTCTACGTTCCTTACACTCTTTCACTTCTATATCTTCTTCATAAAAATGTCTTTTGCCTGTTAAGAATAGAGAAAAAATTACTCAGCAGAGTATGGCCTAAATGTAATATTTGTTCTTGAGGAAGCCACAAGGAACATCCTCAACATTCTAAAATTTTGACCAGACTTCAGGGGTTCCTCAGTTCCTTGATGAATCACTGCTACTCTGAAATCCTAGACACAATGAGGCATTTTACCTGTAAGGGCAAACCATCGGTAGATGATAAGCTGCCTTATATCACTAACCTTATACATGTAGGTATTCACAGCAGTTGGGTTGTAGATGGAAGATTTTAACACCTAACTTTCTAATGTGAAGAAAATGCTTCGATTTATGTCATGCCTGCAAGCCTTAGAAATCACAGCTGAGAAATAAGTAGATCTATCATCCTCATCCCTGACCCTGTCTTCATTATTTGCTTGACAAACTCAAGTTCAGTGCTCCAAGAGTACCAAATTGTGATTGTCAAGGGCACCTAAGATGAGAATGTAAGGCTCTAAAACAATGTCATGTCCATTTCATGAAGGTCTGTGCTCCACTGGTGGAACATTAGAAGAAGAATATTGAAGTAAAAAAGAATGAAGGAGAAAATTATTTTTTGAAACTCACAAAATCACAACCAGGAAGACATTATCAAGCAATACATAAATATTTATATAGATGACACAATCTTACACTGAGGCAGAGTTCTCTTTTTTCAGTTGAAGGCAAACAGCAAACTTGTTTATTCAGTAATGAAGAAGGCCTTATATACTCTCCACTCAGCAACCCAGCTGTATTCCAATCTGGTGGCATTGTATGGTTATCTCTCATTGGCTGGACACCATCAGTAGCGCAGAAAGACAGCGACCAGGAACTCTGACAGCATCTGTTGCTAGGCCCTCAGACAGATGAGGCAGAGTTCTTAGCATTGCCTTAACCCATGTAAGGAGATTTTGTTGCTAAGGAGAATATTGGTGCTCAATAAATGCAAATTATTATGGAGAAACATAATAATTGGGTTGAAGGGAACCTAACGAAGAAGAAGTAAAGGAATTTGCTGCAGACAGGTAATGTTGAGGCAGCTTCACAGGGCACATGGTTGAAAATGATCTTGATCAGATTGTAGCTGGAGGGCTTCTCTCCAGGTTCCCCAAGCCCCGCAGTCCCACAATCCACTTATAAAATAATCACTCAGACGCTTATATCACTTATAAACTGTATGGCCGTGGCAGGCTTCTTGCTAACTGTTCTTTTATCTTAAATTAACCCATTTCTATAAATCTATACCTTGCCACGTGGCTGGTGGCTTCCCGGCATCTTCACATGCTGCTGGTCATGGCGGTGGCTGGAGGCAGATGGCGGGATGGCCGGGAGCAGGGTGCGGATACCTCACTCGCAGCGGTTTTTCACTGGTCTCGGGGCTAAGCTAGGGAGCTGAGACCGGACTAGCTGCTCCCCTTTTCGGGAATGGACTGGTTATATGGAACTTTGCAGGCGGGTTTAGGTACCCGCCAGCCGGGGAACAGGCTGAGGGCAGGAGCCGCCCAGACCTTTGGAATTTGACCCACGTGGGCGCCAGATATTGGGGAAAATTATAAAGGCCACTCCACGTAGTTAAAAGGAAGATTTATTTAGTGGATGACTTACAAATGAAAGAATGGATAGGTCGCGGGGGTCTGGGGAAGGCGTATAGCAATCCAGCGGTGTTCTCTGGAGCTCTGCACAATCAATCTCCACCATCCAGGGTCCAGGCGCAGAGAGCGCGCCCAGAGCGAGCGCTTGCCCATCCCGCTCCTAGGTTTCCAGCACCTCCCCTTGCCCCACCTCGTAGGCGTGACAGTTGCCAGAGTCTCAATGGGGGTTGGAGCTTCCAGATCCAAGCTAGAATGGCTACCCACTAGCAGTTATAGTTACAACTTAGTATATATAATATCTTAGATAGAACATATTAAGTATTAGATTCAGGTTCTTTAGGATAGGACACCTTTGAATGATCTTTATAACATGCCGTTTACCTATGCTCTATACTTCTCTGGATTTTAGAATGTGTTTCTTGCTTGATATTGTTTGCATTGGTTGTAGTTACATCTTATCTAGGTCATTATCCCTCATTATTTCTGGACAATATTTGATAACCATTCCTTTGTATATAGTCTTGTATTAGTTTAGAACCTTCTTATTTAGACAAAAAGGGGGAGATGTAGTGGGTAGCCATTCTAGCTTGGATCTGGAAGCTCCAACCCCCATTGAGACTCTGGCAACTGTCACGCCTACGAGGTGGGGCAAGGGGAGGTGCTGGAAACCTAGGAGCGGGATGGGCAAGCGCTCGCTCTGGGCGCGCTCTCTGCGCCTGGACCCTGGATGGTGGAGATTGATTGTGCAGAGCTCCAGAGAACACCGCTGGATTGCTATACGCCTTCCCCAGACCCCCCGCGACCTATCCATTCTTTCATTTGTAAGTCATCCACTAAATAAATCTTCCTTTTAACTACGTGGAGTGGCCTTTATAATTTTCCCCAATATCAGATAGAAAGGGTGCTTAGCTAGAAATAAAGATTGTCCATGCTTCTCTGATTTATCAGAATTGCTGTTTGAGATGAGATGATACAAGGATTTGGACAGCATTAGCAGACACTTAGAGCTCTGTATCAAGCAGGACCAGGTCTTATTTGCACATTCTGAGAAAATAAATATTTCAATCACCTAATAACACAATGATTTGTTACTTTCTCTATCTCAAATTTCCTTTACTATGGGCAGAGGAAGTAATATATTGAGAGAAAACTGCTGTAGATATCACTCTATATAAATAAAACACTGATGGCCAGTGACCAGGCAGGAAGTATAGGCAGGACAAAGAGAGAAGAGAATTGGCGAAACAGGAAGGAGGGAAAGACACTGCAGCCACCGCCAGGACAAGCAGCATGTAAAGATTCCGGTAAGCCACCAGCCACGTGGCAAGGTATAAATTTATAAAAATGGGTTAATTTAAGATATAAGAACAGTTAGCAAGAAGCCTGCCACGGCCATACAGTTTGTAAGCAATGTAAGTCTCTGTGTTTATTTGGCCGGGTCTGAGTGGCTGTGGGACTGGCGGGTGACAAAGATTTGTCCTGACTGTGGGCCAGGCAGGAAAACTCTAGCTACAAATGGCGCCCAACGTGTTGGCAAGAGTTTCCACCTAAAACCTGAGAAAAAAGATTCTAAAACGGAGCTAAAAACAGTTCCTATTTGTTTCTCTCAAAACAGCAGCCTGCGTGTTTGAGCTACTATGGCGGGTTTCTGGCGTGTGTGCTTGACCTGCAGTATGGCGGGAATGAGGCCTCTGCAAGTGGCACATAAAGCTGCGTGGTGGATTTAGTCTTTGCTAATACAAAACAAAAAAAGAGGTTTCTGGGCTACACGCTGCTTGGATAAAAGCATAGACCCACGATGGCTCCCAGAGCTGGCGGAAAACGTACCACCGCCATGTTGGGAAGCTGAAGTGGGTGGAGGCAGCAGCCACAGCACCGTTTCAGGCTTAAAAGGCTGCAGTTTAAAGCAATAGGTTCAAGGTAATATAAAAAATAAGCCACATAAAGATGGCTACCACACAGAGAATCTAGATTATGTTCTCTTTGATATTTGTAACTGAAGAAAAACATTTGATTGCAAAAACTGTTGAGTTATGCCAAAATGTGTATTTTAAAGGTACCTTGACTTCAAAATTTGGATATAAGAATATGTTGCTTTGGAAAAGAGGCTCTGGTTTTGTTTCCACAGAAAGCCAGAGGCTACGGATTTGTTCCAGATTAAGATACATCAGGTTTGACCAGCCAAGACCACCTGAAAGGCCTCCGGTGACACCATGGCCCAGATGATCCAACATCCAGAGTGGTTTCAAGGCAACTGGTTCACACAATACAGCCTCAAGGACTACCCCATAGGCTTAAAATTTCCTTTGCCGCACGCCTTTAATCCCAGCACTCGGGAGGCAGAGCCAGGTGGATCTCTGTGAGTTCAAGGCCAGCCTGGGCTACCAAGTGAGTTCCAGGAAAGGCGCAAAGCTACACAGAGAAACCCTGTCTCGAAAAACCAAAAAAAAAAAAAAAAAAAAAAAAAAAAAAAAAAAAAAAAATTTCCTTTGCGTCCCCATAAGATACAGAGCCCCCCTCCAGCAGGAAGTAGTAAGAGATACTACGCCCAAATTCCCAAATATACCAATCTGGCTTTAGAGGTGGAATTGGCTCACTCCCCATCTAAACCCAGACACATTGCTTAAAAAAAAAATGGTTAAGAGATTCTTGTGTGTGGGACAGAGAAAAACCAATATTTTTATTTAAAACAGGTTGATTATAAATGTGATCTTTCTAAAAAAGAAAAGGGGATATGATATAAATATATAGGAGGATATAGAGATGATAAGATAAAAGGGTAGATTAATGAACCTACTTTTAAAGAAAACTTGTTTAAAATGTCTTACATTGGTATAGATTTTAGTTTATGTTTAAAATGTTTTACATTGGTATAAATTTTAGTATATTGCCGGGCGGTGGTGGCGCACGCCTTTAATCCCAGCACTCGGGAGGCAGAGGCAGGCGGATCTCTGTGAGTTCGAGGCCAGCCTGGGCTACCAAGTGAGTCCCAGGAAAGGCGCAAAGCTACACAGAGAAACCCTGTCTCAAAAAACCAAAAAAAAAAAAAAAAAAAAAAAAAAATTTTAGTATATTGATACAAACTTGAAGTTAATTTTGTTATACTATATATATATATATTTCTATTCTTGTTTGAGGTATTATGTTTATGTAACTCATTTAAAATTATAATGGATAATTAAAAAGTAGATTAATAATTAGTCATCTATGATAATCATATTTGTAGCCATGTTAGTTAAGTCTTCTAGGTATACATAGATATATTTCAGATAGATAGGTAATCTTCATACACTTCATAGACCTAGAGAATATGGCATTTAAATAACTTAGAATTCTGTTGATGTGAGACACAATTGCTCCTGGCTTCACCAATTTGATCCTCAGAGAATGTTGGGCTTCTAAGACATTTCCATTTGGAGGTTTGTCTTCTTGGCACAAAATGGCCTACTGGGCAAAGAACTGCCCTTGCTTTCATGGCTGACAGTACGAATGCAATGTTGTCCTTTCTGGACAAGCGGGACACAAGGAAAGCGACCACTGTACTCTTGCCAAGACAGGGTAAGATGGTCTTTCAGAATTCCTGCTTCTGAAAATGGTCTGTCAGATACTCTAGGCCTGTAGCCAATTTGAATGCACCAACAATGCTGAGAAACATTAGGTGACTGTCCAGGCTGCCAGCTGTCTTGGTCTACTCTTGCAAGATTCCTGAAAGTTGCTTGCATCCATCTACCATTTCTCAGGTACCATTATGTTCCTTCTCAGGTCTTTGATGTGGTTAAAGACTAGATAGTTGTAATTTCCTCAGTTATGATAAAAGATAAGTTAGATATAAAACCTTAAACTTACAAGTATAAGATAGATAGGCCATCTTCTTTAATATTGTAACTATAATTCTTGCTCGATAATTGTTTTGTTATATGTAATCTTACCATGTTGAAGTTAAAACCTTCCTTTTTAAAAAAAGAAGAAAAGGGGAAGTGCTGTGGATATCACTCTATATAAATAAAACACTGATGGCCAGTGACCAGGCAGGAAGTATAGTCAGGACAAAGAGAGAGGAGAATTGGGGAAATAGGAAGAAGGAGGGAGAGACACTGCAGCCACCGCCAGGATAAGCAGCATGTAAAGACGCCGGTAAGCTACCAGCCACGTGGCAAGGTATAAATTTATAAAAATGGGTTAATTTAAGATATAAGAACAGTTAGCAAGAAGCCTGCCACGGCCATACAGTTTGTAAGCAATATAAGTCTCTGTGTTTACTTGGCCGGGTCTGAGTGGCTGTGGGACTGGCGGGTGACAAAGATTTGTCCTGACTGTGGGCCAGGCAGGAAAACTCTAGCTACAGATAACTAATACTAAAAGAATTGTGAAAAGACATATGAAAGCCAACTATGGTAGAAGTGTCTAAATATACATACATACATAAAAGGAACTTAAATGGGGTCATCTGTGATATGGGAGATAGTACGTCATATGTTACCAAATAAAAACCTAGTTCTAAGAATCTATTTCATTTTTTTGAATCATATGACCTGTCTTAGTCAGTGTTCTGTTATTATAAAGAGATACCATGACTATGGAAACACCTATAAAGGAAAATATTTAATTGAGTCTTACTTACAGTTTCAGGAGGCATAGTCCATTTTTATCTTGGCAGAGAACACAGCAGCATAAAGTCAGGCATGGTGCTGGATAAGTAGCTAAGAATTTTTTATTCAGACCTGCAAGCAGTAGAAAAGGAGAGTGGCACTAAGTAGACTTGACATGGGTTTTTAAAACCTTGATGCCTATTCTAGTGACACATTTCCTCCATCAAAGCCATACCTCCTAATCCCTTCAGATAGTTCAACTCACTGGTGAACATGCATTCAACTCAATGAGCCTGTAGGGAATATTCTCTTCCATACCACCACATTCCAATGTATGGATTTCCCTGGGAAGGGGAAATAGAAGAGATCTCCTGGGTAAAGTGGGGACAGGGATTGGAGGTAAGGGAACAGAGGGGTTCATGTGGAGTAGGTTGGGGGAGGGATGGACAGGAAGAATAATAAAATGATATCTTCATGTAGGAGCATTTTGGGCTTAGGGAGAACCTGGTACCAGGGAAACTCCAAGAAACCCACAAGCATGACACCAGCTAAGACAACTAGCAGTAGTGGAGAGGTACCTGAACTGGCCTTCTCTTGTAATCAGACAGGTGACTACCCCAATTGTCATCAGAGAGCCTTCATCCAGTAACTGATGGAAGCAGATGAGGAGATCCACAGCCAAGCACCAAGCCTAGCTCTGGGAGTTCTACTGAAGAGAGAGAGGAAGGCTTGTAGGAGCCAGGGGGTCAAGAACATGACAGGGAAACTCACAGAGACAGCCAACCTGTGTGTGACATTTGTGTGGCACAATCTCATTGTGGGGCTCCTAGCAGAGCAAACAGGACATGTCCCCTACACTTGAGATGGGTTTTGGGAACCCAACCCCCAAACTGGGTTGCCTTGCCCAACCTTGATTTAGGGGGAGGAACTTGGTCAACTTGATGTGCCATGATTTGTTGACTCCCATGGAAGGCCTTCCCCTTTCTGAATGGAGACAGAAAAGGAGTGGAAGGTGATAGAAGGGAGGTGGGAGAAGGGAACAGGATGAGAGGAGGGAGAGGAAACTGGTTGATAAGTAAAATAAGTGAAAAAAATTAATAATATTTTTTAAAAGTAAGAGCTTATGTCTGTTATTGATGCTTTTCAATTTCTTTAAAATAAATGTATGTGAACCTAAACAAATTATCAGTCACTGTTTCTGCTACATTTACCAATTTTTGATTAGTATAAGATTTTACACATATTGGGTATTGTAAGGTATAGGTCAGGTAAATACCATATATTTCTTCCCTGATCTAAATGAAAAAATGGATAAATTAAATATGGCATCTGTCTGCCATATGATATAATACAATATGAGAAAATGAGGAAAATGTGACACTCATTATTGCAGGATAATGTACATCTTAATGGTCCCACTTTTTCACACAGATGCATTGGAAATTACCTTTCACTGGGATTCTTATAAGGAAAAACCCTCTATCTAAAGCAGTAGCCAGGTATCCATACAGATAAAAAGAAAGGATGAGTGCTAAAGAAGGGAAAAGGGGAGTAAGTAAATATGGTTTAGTGTCCAGAGCTACCTTGAAGAGGAAATTCTTCTGAATACCTCTAGGTACTTGTTGCAACGAAATGTGAGTATCCCAAAGGTAGCCAGGATGTGTCCTGAAACAGTAAATAAAGTAACTTGGAGTTGTCGTTGTTGTGTTGTTACAATGAAGAGTACCAGGTAGATGGTGCTTCAAGATGGCAGCTCAATGTCATCTCCAAAAAAGAAGAGCCAGAGAGTTCCAAGAGACACATCCACAGCAGGCCATTTATTTCCCCTCTTACAGTTCAGCCTTGACATCACTTTCCTCTTTGGGTGTCACTGTCTTCTGAAGATTCTTGTGAGATACAACTGTGTTACACACTGACAGGGAAAAAGAGAATCCCAGGAACTGTGTTCTCACAGGATTCAATCATAGCTGTGAACTTAACACAAAATAGAACATACTGACCAAGCCCATGCTAGGGATGGTAACCAAAATCTTCCATTCTAAACTACAAGGGTACACACACATCTTTTTCAGGAAGCACAATCAGAAATCAAAATGTCCAGTATAATGTGATCCAAGGCCTACAAAATGACTAACTTTCTTTGACAAGGTTCACAAATTTAGCTTCCGGTTGTGTACAGAGGTATCCCACAGCCATGCCAGAGGGACAGTCAGAGATTATATCTCAGGAAGAGCATGAAGCACTAGTGTCTGGAGGCTGAATCCTGTCATCAACACAGCCAATCAAAAGGAGCACATGATTTGGAGGCAGGTTCAAATGCACAGATATCTGGGATTTATAGCATGAGTAAGGTGTTGCTGGGCCAGATTCTGGACCCTCAACAAACTCTGAAGAGTTGAGTCTCTGGAGTGAACTGAACCAGCAGTCCTCACCACAGATAGGTAAGGCCCTGCCTTGGCCAAGGCAGAATGGGAGGTGACTTTGGGGGATGCAGATAACCCTAGAATGTATCTATTTTCAGTTGACATGTACAGATGTAGTAGCAGTTAGTATGTTCCCATCAGGTCCTATTGAGAGTGTTGCTTTAGAGATCCAGCAAATTCAGAATCTGAAATCCCACTATCAACTTGTTATTGTCCTCCACCTCCTCTCATGGCTCTGCCTTCCTGTTGGCTTTTCATGTGACAATATTCTCATGTAGAGAGTGAGTTGGGAGTTTGATTGCATGGTCCCAAGGGTGAAATGCAAGGAATAATAAATATTCTTCAAACATTCTTAATAGAAGATATTTCACAAAGTTTCATTGAAGAAGAGAGGTTTAAAGATAAGCCCACAATTTGCTGTATATTAGAAAGGTATATGTTGCCCTGTGGCCCCAACTCTTGAGGTCACCTTGAAATTAGAATCCAATGCCACATGATAGAAGTTTTGCTTTTAGGAATCATGGGTCAGTGATATCCTAAAACAATAGTTGTTTTTTGCTTCTGTTGCTCACAGTGTATGGAGACCTTTCTGTAATAATAAGATGCAGTACAACAAAGGTTTTCATTGCTGGAATTCTGGGCACATACTCTTCACTTTGTATTGGATCTAATAAATACCAGTGAATGACTCAGTTCAAACACATCCTCAGTCTTTTCTACAATCTTTCAAAAATATTTGAAAGAGTAATTAAAAAAATTTAATTGGCCATGGGTGGCTTGATTTCTCAGACATTTTAAAAACACTGGTGGTGTTGCAACTTCATTTCTCTTCCTTATCCAGGGTTGTAAGTCATGACTTCTGCTGTATTCCTGGTTATCCTGTGCATAGGAATTATGTCAGGTGCTTCAGCACATGATCCCAGTTTGGATGCTGAATGGGAGAAATGGAAGATGGATTATGAAAAATCATACAGCCTGGTTAGTAACCTGGAAATATTCAGAAGAGCCCCAGAGTGCAAGTGTCTAGGCATATTAGAGGTCATAGGCCCCACTACAACCACCACCACTGAGAGATTACTTAGTCACGATCATTGTGAGCACAGGGTAGCCAAATTCCCTTTTCCTCTGTATGTGGAGAATGTGTGACTATAGTGTCCTAGAATAGCTCTCCTTGGCCTCTAGTCACCTGCAGCAGCAAGTCCACAAGGTCAGCTTGTACAGGAGTTTAGTTAGAAAGAAATGTCATCCATTATGTTTTTATCCAGGAGGAAGAAGCAATGAGGAGAACAGTATGGGAAAAAAACTTGAAAATTATTAAAGATCACAATGGGGAGAATGGTCTGGGTAAGAATGGCTACACCATGGAAATGAACGGCTTTGGTGACATGGTGAGTGTGACATGGATTCTTCACACTGTGTTTTCTTGAGTGTTTATATGGAGTTTTGTAGCTGGAGTTTTCTCTCTGGGTCCCGCCAAGCCCCGGCAATCCAACAGCCCACTTATAAAGTAAACACACAGATGCTTATATTATTTACAAACTGTATGGCCAGGGCAGAATTCTTGCTAACTGTTTTTATATCTTAAATTAACCCATTTCTATAAATTTATACCTTGTCATGGCAGCAGCTGGCAGTGTCTCCCTCACTCAGCCTTCCACTTCCCAGAATTCTCCTCTCTCCTTGTCCTGCCTATACTTCCTGCCTGGCCACTGGCCAATCAGTGTTTTATTTATACAGAACAATATCCACAGCAGAGTCTTCTCTTTTATAATCATCTATGTAATTTTCCTTGAAGACTGGTGAAGAATTCAAGGACATGATGGTTAATTTCCCCATCCAACCTCACAACAAGAGGAAAAGCATCTGGAAACGTGCTGTTGGTGATGTTGGTTTACCCAAATTTGTGGATTGGCGAAAGAAAGGCTACATGACTCCTGTGCGAAATCAGGTATGACAGTGCCATCTGCCCTTCTTCTTAAATCATATTGAAGGGGAATAGGACTTGCTGTCTCAGTGTTCATACTGAATGAGGAGAGATTTGCAGTTCAGTTTTTAAATAATATATTTTCTTCTTTGAAATGTTCATATATTTTCCAATGTGCATTGATATGGTCAGTCCACCAAACACATTCTCCAACTATGAGTCTATATCCCATCTTACTGCAGGATTTTTGTTCCTTCTATTGTCACTAATAATCCATAAAACCAGTAGAACCTGCGCAAATGTTCGGTGTGTGTGTGTGTGTGTGTGTGTGTGTGTGTGTGTGTGTGTGAGTGTGTGTATGTGAACTCATGTGAGCATGTACACATTACCAGCATCCAAGTCCTCTTTTCCTTTCTAGGCATTTAGCAACTGCCAGTTCTTCATATTCACAATTTATTTGGTTGTCTATGATGTTGTTTGAGTCAGTAATTTTTTGTGAATGACCATATTTTCCTCTCTGTGTAGGGTAAATGCGGTTCATGTTGGGCTTTTACTGTAGCTGGTGCCATAGAAGGACAAATGTACCACAAAACAGGCAAAGTCACCCCCCTGAGTGTGCAGAACCTAGTCGACTGTTCTAGACCTCATGGCAATAATGGCTGTGCTTCGGGTAATACATACAATGCCTTTCAGTATGTCTTGCACAATGGAGGTATAGAGGCTGAGGCAACTTACCCATATGAAAGAAAAGTAAGTCAACCTCTATGTTGTCATTTCAGCTCAACTTGGAGTGAGGGACAATTGACAATATGATACACTATCGTCAGTGCTCAGATTGGGAAATAGAATCTCTCTGTACACCATCAATGCTGTTATTAAGTATGGTCCTTTACTTAAATTTTTGATGTCATGATTTCAGTGTAACTCTTTTCTATGTTCATGGAAAATATAGAAACTATTGTACATATAATACAGATCTCCACAGCACTAAAATTTCTTATTGATTGTCATTGAAGACAAGAGAACTTACTTTCAGTTCCAGACCTAGTAGCATTTCACTTCCTGAGATGATTTACAATAACTCAGACTTGTGTGTGGTTGTGACTCTTGGTCTGAGGACATGGGTGGAAGAAACTGAGTCTCTTATCTCTTTACATTTTAAAGGAATGGAAATGCAGGTACCGTCCTGCACGTTCTGCTGCTAAAATCAAAGCATTTTTTGTCCTCCCAGAAGGTGAGGATATCCTAATGGATGCTGTAGCAAATAAAGGGCCCATTGCTGTTTCAATTGATGCTTTCCATGATTCATTTCTGTTCTACAGGACAGGTTAGTATATTTCCTTCTTGATATGAAGAAAAAAACTTGTGATATCTCTGGCTGTTATGGAAAATATGTGATGTGAATGTTTAGGTTTCTGGATATGACTCATCTCCATATAATAGTTGAGTACTGAATTTTACCTGATATGAATCAACACATGAAAGTTAATGTGTCCTATTTATTGATTAATTTTCCAACTCTGCTCCATTTCATGGATGTTTTAGTTATTTATAGAAACTGATTATCTGAAATTAAATTGTAACAGAGTCTGTGAATTAAATAATTTATGTCGTATAAATCTAACTTAATATGAGACTCTAGTAACAAAACTACAAAGGCCTAAGGAGTCATTTCATTGTCAAGAAGACAGTAGCTCTCAATAAATCTTGCAACCTTGGATTTCCTCAGTTTTTCTGTGAAACTGTGTGTGTGTGTGTGTGTGTGTGTGTGTGTGTGTGTGTGTGTGTGTGTTAGCATTCTTGTGAATAATTAATCTAACTCTTAAGTCTAATTGTAGTTACATCATTTCAGTGATCATTGAAATAGTCCTCCTATTGTTGGTGGCAGTGGTCACTGTCAGGTGTGCTATGCATCTCACATCAGCTTCTATTTTGTTTCTCAGGTATTTATCATGAGCCAAACTGCAGCAGCTCTGTTGTGAATCATGCAGTTCTTGTGGTTGGCTATGGACATGAAGGAGATGAAATGGATGGCAATAAATACTGGCTGATAAAGAACAGGTATAAATTGCCAAATTTATATTTGAAATTCCAGGGCGTAGACAGGTAGTTCTGTGGTTAAGGACACTGGATTCCCTTCCAAGGGGTTCAGGAAGAGATCACAACTTGCAGTTAGTATTTTGATACACAACCCATAAAATTTTGTTTCATTTAAGTTGAACAAAATCTGTTCTTGCATTCCCATGTATATATGTAAGGTATGTTTGCCTGTCTGCTTGTCTGTGGAAACATGTGTGCAAGTACACATACATAGAAGCCTGATGTTAGCATCAATTGTTTCTCAATCATTAAGTAACTTCTATATCGAGGCAGTGTTTCTTCCTGATCTAAGAGTTCACTACTTAGTCTGAGTAGCCAGCTTGCTCCAGGTGTGTTCTGTGTCCATGTCCCTAGAACATGGGTTACAGGTACACTACAATGCCGTTCTGGCTTTTCAGAGCTCTTGAAACTGATTTTAACCCCTCAACCTCTGAGCTCCCCTAAAGCTCTAAGAACTTACCAACAATATATTATCATAGAATTCCCATTCCTTCACTGGTTTCTAGGGTGTCGATGTCATGTATGTGCCAGTGATTTTCTTTCTTTTTTTTTCTTTTCTTTTCTTTTTTTTTTTTTTTTTTGTTTTTTTTGTTTTTTCGAGACAGGGTTTCTCTGTGTAGCTTTGCGCCTTTTCCTGGAACTCACTTGGTAGCCCAGGCTGGCCTCAAATTCGCAGAGATCCACCTGGCTCTGCCTCCGAGTGCTGGGATTAAAGGCGTGTGCCACCACCGCCCGGCGTGATTTTCTAAAATGTGACACATTTGATAGTTCTGAAACATCTATGTATAGAAGGACATTATGCTGTGGTCTTCACACTCCTGTGTGAGGCACCTCTAGGTACTCAGGAAGAGACCCTCTGCCTTTCCTCATCATTTTGTTAGGTTGGCCTCTTGCCAGTATCATAATAAGTCCATCATGTGGTAATCATTCTACTGAATGGAAAACATGCTTTCTTTCAGCTGGGGTAAAAAATGGGGCCTGAAGGGCTATATGAAACTTGCCAAAGACTGGAACAACCTCTGTCAAATTTCTTCATATGCCCAATACCCTATTGTGTGAGCAAGCAGCCTGATGCCCACAGGGAAGCACTTGGCAGGAGACTGCTTTTTCAGATGGGTACCATCACTTCAATGACCAGCCTTTGCTGAGTGTGTTAAACTGTTGAGTCCCTCAAGATCCACACTGTTATGTGAATTCTAGGAGGTTTCAAATATTTGAAAGTACAGCTTTGTAACTGTTGCTCTAACAAATGTTTATGATTCCTGTAGTTATTTTCACTTTTAATGCTTGTGCAAATAAAATCCTTGAAAAAAACCTCTAGCTTCTTTACCTTTTCATGCAGTGCCTGTTTTGTGATGAAACATGCAATTCATCTTAAAGCTGGGACTGAGTGTTGTTCTGTTGTTTGGAAGAAAGTGTGGTTATGTCCTCTGTGATGGATGGTATTCTTCATTGTTGTGATGTAGATGTAACCATCTTGTTAAATAAGAAACACAGAGCCAATGCAGAGATGAAAGCCCAAGAGGTCAGAGCTAAGAGATAAAAACGTTACCCTTCACTGCTGCTGCTGTCCTCTTCAGCCAAGAGAGCTACTTCCTGTGTGACTGTCTTTTTATTGACTTTCTGTTTTGCCTTTTCATTGGTTGTAAACCCAACCACATGACTTCATCACTGCACATCTCTACAGACCTCCAGGTCTTCTATGGTTGGTATTGAGATTAAAGGCGTGTGTCTCCATGCTGGCTGTATCCTTCAACACACAGAGATCTGCCTAGCTCTGCCTCCCAAGTGCTGGGACTAAAGGTATGCACCACCACCACCCAGCTTCTGCTATGGCTTGCTATTAGCTCTGAGCCCCAGGCAACTTTATTCATTAACATACAAATAAAATCACATTTCAGTACAAATAAACTATCACCATATTTCCCCTTTTCTATTTTAATAAAAAGAAAAAAGTTATAACTAATATAAGAAAAACTATATACAAAAGTACAATAACTATATACCATATATACAAGCAATAAATACCTAAAAAATGTCTAGTCCATTTGTATTTGACAAATTCAGAGAAAATAATTCCATTGTCTATCCTATTTTGGTAAGTCCAAAATGTACCTGATTCACTTTCTATCCTAACTTATATTACTAACAGAACTGTCTTATAACGTCTTTCAAATTTATACATTTACACCTCTTTAGTGAGTTTCATTCTGAAATTAACAAGGAAAACTATAACTATAGCTAATTAATCTTCATCTCTAACTAACTAATATTCAACTCCCTCAGAGACCCAAGAAAGAAATATTACCTAACAAAAATAAAAACAGAAAGTGCATGTAAGCAACTTCCAAAAAAAAAAAAATGTGAGTTGACAGAAACAGCCAGCTGCCTGGACAGTCACCTGAGGTTTCTCCACAGTGTTGGGCATCATCTTCAGCATATAGGCTTAGCATATCTGACAAACTCATTTGTGAAGTGGGATATACACAAAGTCAACAGTTTAACCTCACATTGGGTGAGAGCAGTCCATGTACCAGAAACACCTGAATTCCACTAGTGTCATGTCATGATTTAGGATCTTAAATTCTAGAAATTGTTGGTGTTTTTTGAATTCAGCTTTCCATTCTTCGTGTGTGTGTGTGTGTGTGTGTGTGTGTGTGTGTGTGTGTGTGTTCATCTTGGCATTCCATTCTTCTCCACATCCCTCTATTAAATGCCAGTCTACTATTGAGAGGTGTGACCTTAGTTACTCTTCAAGAATAACTGTTTCAGCTGCCTTTGAAGAAAAGGACATGGTACTTTTTCCAGCTTGCAAAGGCCACTTCAGGGATAGTGCCATATTGTCCTGGCCTCAGAAGATGCCTTTTGACAAAGCCACAACCACACTTGTCTTGGCAAGAATAAGTCCTTTGTTTCGTGTCCTGTCTGTCCATCTTGTCCTGTGTGTCAGCAGTTGATTCAAAGATACTTTGTTGTCCAGTGGCTAACTTCTGTCACAATGAAAGTTAACTTCATATGCAGTTTCTTCAATGCCCATATTTTCTCTGAAGTAGATTGGTACTGCCAGGAGCCAAAATCTCTCATAGTTATAACAAAAAAGAAAAATTTTCTAAGTTATTAAAACATTTTAAATGTCATTCTGTAGATCTCTGAAGGGTTTGAAGATGACCTGCCTATCTAAAATATATCTGCTCAATCTTGAAAACATACCTAATATGACTACAAGTTCTATTATAATGTCTAACTACTAACTTTCATTTCTTTTTATCCTAATAGTTGGTAATGATAACATTCAAGGATCAGCAATTTGCATTACATTGTTAAATGAATGGTATAAGTACAATATTTTGAACAAAATTAGAAATATACATACAGCATTTTCTAACATATCAATTTCAATATATATGATTTGTACACACTATAAAAAATCCAATCCAATGTATTTAAACTAGTAATTGTCTTTTTCTTTTTCTTTTCTTTCTTTCTTTTTTTAAACAAGAACCTTAAATCTAATCTCCTTTGCTTAGCCCTTTTCTTAACCCTTAACAACAACTTGTAACCAACCCTCCTAAGCAGTGAAAATTATCCCAGACCCAAAACCCATTAAAAGACCAAAATACGACCCTCCCCACACCACCTCTTTGGGAATGTGGGTGTCGTATTCTTTGCCAAGGTTCACTTTCTGTCCTTAATTTTTCAATCCTCCTTAGTTAAAGGTACAACAATTTATTCTGGGTCTATTCCTGCTAATTGACAAAGTCTCAATTTTCCTTTCCAAATCAAATCAGAGATTTTTTTTCCACATAAGTTTTTAATTTTTTATTCGGTTTATTTGGTAAAAATATCCATTCCAATATAATATCTTCCCTATTCATTAATATTCCTGTAGGAGAATGCCTAGAAGGTAAAATAACCAAAATGCAATCCAGCTTTGGATCAATACGATCCAAGTGTCCTTCATGTACTTTCTTTTCTACCAAGGCCAATTCTTTCTCAGCTTCAGGTGATAATTCTCTTGGACTATTTAAGTCCTTGTCACCTTCTACGGTTTTGAACAAATTATTCAGTTCATCATTTTTTACCCCAACAATAGTTGGTAGATGAGCAATGTCTCCAAATAATCTTTGAAAGTCATTAAGAGTCTGTAGTCGATCTCTCCTAATTTGTACCTTTTGGGGTCTAATTTTTTGTAGTTCTATTTTATATCCTAAATAATTAATAGAATCTCCTCTTTGTATCTTTTCAGCAATTTGTAATCCCCAGCAAGGCAAAATTTTCTCTACTTCTTCAAACATTCTTTCTAAAGTATCTACATTTGAGTCAGCTAGTAAAATATCATCCATATAATGATAAATTATAATTTAGAAAAATTTTTACGTATCACTTCCAATGTTGTACAAAATATTGGCACAGGGTTGGACTATTCAACATTCCCTGAGGGAGGACCCTCCATTGAAATCTTTTAACTGGTTGAGAATTATTGTAAGTAGGCACTGTGAAGGCAAATCTTTCTCTGTCTTTTTCTTGTAAGGGTATTGAAAAGAAACAGTCTTTTAAATCAGTAACTATGAGAGGCCATCCTTTTGGTAACAGAGTAGGCAAAGGAATTCCAGATTGTAGAGAGCCCATTGGCTGAATTACTTTGTTAATTGCTCTAAGGTCTGTTACCATTCTCCATCTACCAGATTTCTTTTTAATAAAAAATACAGGAGAATTCCAGATGTAGTATGAACCTTAAAAGTACTTATTAATAAAATCAAATCTGAGGCCATTTATTGGGGTGAATGCTGGAAGATCAGAGAAGCAGAACAAGCCACAGCTACCTCACCTCGCCAATTCCTCAGTTGATCCTGTTTCCTCAGACTGGATGCCTCTGAGTCCTCATCCAGAATGAATCTCAGCTGAACTGCTGCTAGAAGCCTGAAAGCTTAACCAGCCAAATGCTTCTAGTTTCTGGTCCTCATGCCTTATATACCTTTCTGCTTTCTACCATCACTCCCTGGGATTTAAGGCCTGTTTTCTGGGATTAAAGGCGTGAATCACCATGCTGGCTGTATCCTTGAACACACAGAGATCTGCCTAGCTCTGCCTCCCAAGTGCTGGGATTAAAGGCGTGTACCCCCACGGCCCAGCTTCTGCTATAGTTTGCTATTAGCTCTGACCCCCAGGCAACTTTATTTATTAACATACAAATAAAATCACATTTCAGTACAAATAAAGTATCACCATATTGTGGTTTGCTTTCAGGGTTCTGTTTACCCACCAGAAACCCTGCTCTGAAAGATTCTGATAATTTCTGGATGTGATAATTTTAGCTGACACAAATTCACCCAGTTTCAATTCTTGGCCCCTCTCTGCTGTGCAACGGCACCATGCGCTCCTCCACTGCATTGACCTGGGCTGTGACTCTCCCTTGTTCATGAATTAACCATGTATTAGCATCCACTAGAGTCTAGCAACCCTATAACAGTAGGCTCTGTTAAATGCAATGTAACTGAAGCACAAGACAAAAAATTCTAAATAGCCTGTATAAGTGTGATAGATTTTCTTAAAGAAGGAATGAAGAAGTCAATTAAGAGAGAAACAATGAGAGGAAATGAATAAAACAGTTTGAGATCTAAGAGTAGAAATAGGGTCAATAAATAAAACTCAAACAGAAGGAATGCTGAAAATGTAAAATTTAGGAACTTGAACATGAACCTCAGAAAAAGGTTCATCAACAGAATATAAAAGAGGGAAAGAAAAACTTAAGAAATTGAAATAATATAGAAAAATTGATATCCCAGTAAGAGAAAATGTTAAATCTAAAAATCTCCATGCACAAAATATACAAAAAAATCTAGAACACCATAAAAATATCAAATTAAAGAATAAGAGGAAGGAGAAAAATATAGGCTAAAGGAACAGAAAATCTTTTCAACAAAATCAGAGAAGAAAATTTCCCTAACCTAAAAGAGAAAGTGCCTGACAATGTAAAAGAAGCATGTAGAACATGAAACAGACGGAAACAGGGAAGAAATTCCCCTGAACATATAATAAGCAAAACACTAAGCATACATGTAAATAGCAAAACACTAAGAATACATAACAGAAAAGAAAATAAAAGGTTGCAATAGAAAAAGATCAACTACCATATAAAGACAGGACTACTAGAATAACATTGGCTTCTCAGTTGAGATTTTAAGGTCCAAAAAAGCCTGAACAGTTGTTGTACAAACTCTAAGAGACTACAGAAGCAAGCTCAACCTAGTATAACCAGCAAAATATTCAACCAGAATAAAAGGAGAAATAAAGACATTCCACAATGAATACAAATTTAAGCAGTATGTATCTAAAAATCCAGCCCTGCCATAGGTGCTAGAAGGAAACCTTCAACCAGATCAGGTTAACCAAACCCAAGAAAACACCAGGAAATAATAACCTCAGACCAGAATTTAAAAGAGGGGGGCAACACCACGATGTAAAACAAAACCAAAACCAGGAATCATCAAACACTGTTGATAACACTTAACACAAATGATCTCAATAAAATCACAGACATCACAATGGATGCAAAACAACAACAAAAACAAACAAACAAAAACAAAAACAATCCATTCTTCTGCTGAATATAAGACTCATACTAAGGTCTTAACATCAAGGATAGATATCATAAAAGAGTTAAGGATCAAAAAACAAGAATATATCCTCCAAAGTGAACCTAAGATGAGAGGTGATGGAGCCAGTTAATATCTGACAAAATAAACTTCAACACTAATAGACTTAGAGAAAGATGCTACACTCCTCAGAGGAAATAACCACCATAAGGACATTTCAATTCTTAACATCTATTCACCAAACACAAAGGATCCAAGTTCATAGGTACAACTACAGCTAAATCAAATTCTGATCCTTCTGCAATGACCCTTATACACCATATAATGGGTGACTTCAATGCTGTTCTCTCACTAATGACAGGATATCCAGAAAAATTAACAGATATATTCTGGAACTAACTGACACCATAAATCAAAAAACCTAACATATTTACAGAAAATTTTAAGGGTTACCAAAGAATGTACCTTCTTCTAAGCAGCTAATGGAAACTTCTCCACTATTTAACCGCATACTCGAACACAAAGCAAGTCTAGACAGACACAAGAAAATTGAAATAACACCCTTTATTTGTTCTGATCCCTACAGATTAAAACTAGATATCAATAACAACAGAAACACCAGAGAGCTTACAACTCATGGAAACAAAACAAGTACTACTGAATGAAAATGGATTAAGACTGAAATTGAAAAAGATGTTAAAGACTATCTAGAATTCAATGGAACAAAAAGAATACACAAGACATCCAATGTCATAGGACAAAATATAGACTGTTCTAATAGGTAAGTTCATAGCACCAAGATCCTTCATAAAAAAAAATTGGAGCAATTTCACACTAGTAACTTCATAGCATACCTGAAAGCTTTAAAAAAAAAAAAAGAACTCACACCTAAAAACAGTAAATATCAAGAAAGAATCAAACTTAGTGATAAAAGCAATAAAATCAAACAAGAGCAAAACAATACAAAGAATCAATGAAACAAAGAGATAAATATTGGAGAATACCAGTGAGATTGATAAGCCATTAACCAAATCAACTAAAAGCCAGACAGAGAGAATCCAAATAAATAAAATGAGACATGAAAGGGGGAACATAACCACAGATACCTAGAAAATCCAGATAATCATAAGGACATATTTTAAAATCCACTACTTCACAAAATGAGAAAATCTAAAATACTGGATAATTTTCTTGATACATGCCATTTACCAATATTAAATGGAGATCAGATAAACAATTTAAACAGATCTGTAATCCATCCTGAAACAGAAGCATTCATTACAAGTCTCAAAACTAAAAAGAGCTCAGGAACAGATGGTTTAAAACAAAATTCCACCATATTTGCAAACAAATGTTAATGAAAATACTTCATAAATAATATTATAAAATAGAAACAGGAGGAATATTGTCCAATTCATTTTGTGAGGTCACAATTTTCCTGAATTCCCAAAGCCATATTAAACTCCCACAAAGAAAGATGACTACATACCAATTTCCCTTTTGAAAATGTATGCAAGACTTCTCAATAAAATACTTGCAAATCATATCCAAGAAGGAAATGCAGCGTAGTTCAGCACACGTAAATTGATAAATGTAATCCACCATATGAACAAACTGAAAGAGAAAAACCATATCATCATCTTATTAGATGCAGAAAAGTCCTTTGATAAAAATCCAACATCAGCCTTTCATTAATAAAAAGTACTGGAGAGATTAGGGATACATGGATACAAGTTATATCGCAACATAATAAATGTAGTTTACAGTAACCTCATAGCCAGAATCAACTTGAAAGGAGAGGCTTTCAGAGAAGTCTCACTAAAGCTAGTAACAAGACAAGCTTGTCCACATTCTCCATATCCATTCAATACAGTACTTGAAGTTTAAGCTGGAGAAATAAGACAATTGAAGAAGATCAAATGGACAAGAATTGGGAAGAAAGAAGTCAAAGAATCTATATTTTCAGATAATCTAATAGCATACATAAGTGACCTAAAAATTCCCCTGGGAAACTCATACAACTGACAAACACTTTTGGCAAAGTACAGGAATAGAAATTTTACTCAAAAATGAATAGCCTTCTTATATACAAATGATAAATGAACTGGAAAAAAGATCAGGGAAATAGCACCCTTCACAATAGCTTCATATATACAAAATATTGTGGGAGTTACACTAACCAAGTAAGTGAAAGACCTGTATGATAAAAAAAAAAAACTTTAAGACCTTGAAGAAAGAAATTGAAAGATATATCAGAATATGCAAATACTTCCCCACCTCATGGATTAGTAGGATTAATATATGGAAAATGTTCATTCCTCTGAAAGCAACATACACATTCAATGCAATCCACACCAAAATTTGAACAGAGTTCTTCACAGAACTTGAAAGGACAAATTTCAACCTCATATGGAAACACAAAAAACCCAGTAGAGCTAAAACAATGCTGAATAATGAAAGAAATGCTGGAGGTATCATAGTCCCTGACCTCAAATTATACTACAAACTATAGCAAAAAACAGGGTGGTATTGGCACAAAAACAGATATGTTGAAAAATGAAATTTAAATGAAGACATAATTCTACACACATATGGACAACTGAATTTTAAAAAATACGCCAGAAGTACACACCAGAAAAAAGACAGCAACAAATGTTGATTGTAAAATGGGTGGCTTCATATAAATGAATCCATGGGGTTGGAGAGATGGCTCAGTGGGTAAGAGCACTGCCTGCTCTTCCAGAGGTCCTGAGTTCAACACCCAGTACCCACATGGTGGCTTACAACCATCTCTAGTGGGATCTGATGCCCTCTTCTGGTATAAAGTTGTACATGCAGTTATATACGCAGGAAAAGCACTCATATACATAAATAAGTAATAAAAATCTTTTAAAAAAATAAATGAATCCACATAGATCCATACCCATCACCCTGGCTTTGTGGCCAAGTATGTGGTCGATTTTAGAGAAGGTTCCATGGGGTGCTGAGAAGGTATATTCTTTTTTTGTTAGGATGGAATGTTCTGTAGATATCGATTAAATCCATATAAGTCATAACATCAGTTAAGTCCCTTATTTCTCTGTTAAGTTTCGATTTTGTAGATCTGTCCAGTGGTGAGAGTGGGATGTTGAAGTCTCCCACTAAAATGTGTGGGGTTTTATGTGTGATTTAAACTTTAGTAATGTTTCTTTTATATATGTGGGTGCCCTTGTTTTTGGACATAAATGTTCAGAATTGAAACTTCATCTTGGTGGATCTTTCCTGTGATGAGTATGTAATGTCCTTCCTGATTTCTGCAAATAGATCCGTATCTGTCACCATGCACAAAATTTAAGTCCAAGTGGATCAAAGACCTCAACATAGATCCAGTTACTCTGAACCTGATAGAAGAGAAAGTAGGAAGTAGTCTTGAATGCGTTGGCACAGGAGATCACTTCCTAAATATAACACCAGTAGCACAGACACTGAGAGAAACAATCAATCAATGGGACCTCTTGAAACTGAGAAGATTTTGTAGGGCAAAGGACATGGTCAATAAGACAAAATGACAGTCTACAGAATGGGAAAAGATCTTCACCAACCCCACATCTGACAGAGGGCTGATATCCAGAATATATAAAGAACTCAAGAAATTAGACATCAAAATATCCAACAGTCCAATTAAAAAATGGGCTATAGAGCTAAACAGAGAATTCTCAATAGAAGAAGCTCAAATGGCTGAAAGACATTTAAGGAATAGCTCATCATCCTTAGTCATCAGGGAAATGCAAATCAAAATGACTCTGAGATACCACCTTACACCTGTCAGAATGGCTAAGATTAAAAACACTGAAGACAGCTTATTTTGGAGAGCATGTAGAGCAAGGGAACACTCCTCCACTGTTGGTGGGAATGCAAGCTTGTACAGCCACTTTGAAAATCAATATGGCGCTTTCTTAGAAAATTGGGAATTAACCTCCCTCAAGACCCAGCTATACCCTCCTGGGCATATACCCAAGGAATGCTCAATCATACCACAAGAACACATGCTCAACTATGTTCATAGCAGCATTGTTTGTAATAGCCAGAATGTGGAAACAACCTAGATGCCCTTCAACTGAAGAATGGATAAAGGAAATGTGGTAAATATACACAATGGAGTACTACTCAGCAGAGAAAAACAATGACATCATGTTGTTTGCAGGCAAATGGATGGAACTAGAAAATATCATCCTGAGTGAGGTAACCCAGACTCAGAAAGACAAATATGGTACATACCCATTCATAAGTGGATACTAGATGTAAATCAATGGATAACCAGACTGTAACTCACAACTCCAGGGAGGCTACCTAGTAAAGAGGAACCTGAGAAAGACACAAGGATTGCCCAGCAACAGAGAAATGGATGAGATCTACATGAGCAAACTGGGGGTGGGGGATGGGTAATGGAGGACAAGGGTCAGGGGAAAGAGAGCTTAGGGGAGCGGGAGGTACCAGCTGGATCAGGAGCAGAGTGGGAGAATGGGAAGGGAGAGACCAGGATGAATGAATATCCAGGGGAATTGGAAGAAGCAGAGTGCTAGAGAGGTTTCCAGAAATCCACAAAGATACCTCAGCTGTAGACTACTGGCAATGGTCGAGAGAGTGCCTGAGCTGACCTGCTCTGGTGACCAGATGGCCCAACACCCTGGCTGTCATGATAGAACTCTCATTCAGTGTCTGATGAAAGCAGATGCAGAGATCCACAGCCAAGCCCCAGGTGGAGCTCCAGGAGTCCAATCGGCGAGAGAGAGGAGGGATTGTATGAGCGAGAGATATTGAGACCATGATTGGAAAAGCACAGAGACAAATAGCCAAACTAGTGGAAATGCATGAACTGTCAAGCAAAGGCTGAGGAGGCCCCATGGAACTGGTCCGAGCCCTCTGGATAAGTGCGACAGTTGATTAGCTTGAACTATTTGGGAGGCTCCCAGGCAGTGGAGCCGGCACCTGTCCTTGGTGCATGGGCTAGCTTTTGGAGACTGGGGCCTAAGCTAGGACACTTTGCTCAGCCTTGGTGTAGGGAGGAGATGACTGGACCTGCCTCGGCTGAGTCTCCCAGGCTGGGCTGATTCCCCAGGGGAGACCTTGCCTTGGAGGAGGTGGGAATGGGGGAGGAGGGAGAACAGGGAAATCCATGGCTGATATGTGAAATTAAGTTAATTATAAAATAAAAATATATATTTAAAAAAATAAAAAGATCCAGCTGCAACACTATTGGGCATGCAACCGAAGGCTGCTTCGTCCTACCACAGAGACACTGCACGGCCTTGTTCATTACTGGTCTAGTCACAATATACAAAACTTCAAAACAACCAAGATGTCATGGATGGAAGGATAAAGAAAATGTGGTATATTTACACAATGGAGAATCACTCAGCTATTAAAAAAACAAAACCATGAAATTTTCAGGTAAATGGATAGAAGTAGGAAAAAAAAATCATCCTGAGTGAAGTATCTCTAAACCAGAAAAGCAAATATGGTATTCATTTATATGTGGATTTTAGCTGTTTAGTAGATGATAAACAAACTACCATTCATAGAAACATGGAGATTAGTATACAGTAAGGTACTGGGGTGAGAATAGATCTCCCTAAGAAGAGAAAATATGATATATAGTTATGGTTGGGGGTAGGTGGACTGGAATGGAAGGATCAAGTGAGGAGGAGGAGGATGGGAGATGAGGGGGAAATGGGAAAGTGGACCACTGTGTGTGTGTGTGTGTGTGTGTGTGTGTGTGTGTGTGTGTGTGTGCATGTGTGTTTTCTTTTGTTTGTTTTTACCTATTCTGACATTTTTGTTTCTATTTTAATCTTCTTATATTTCATTTTGTAATTATCCCTTAAATGCCTGTTTATTTTCAAAGAGAGACAGAGAAGTGTAGATCTGGATGGAAGATGATATGGGGAGGAACTGGAAGGAGTAGAGGGTTGATAAACCATAATCAGTATGTACTGTATGAAAAAAGTGTATTTTCAATTAAAGAAAAAAATTATATCAACCAAAAGTGAATAAAACCTCTATTTCATTATATTGTAAAATAAGAAATGGAAATTTAGATACATATGACATCAAAATTAATACAAAAAGAAAAAAAACATTAAACAGAGACATAATCATCAATAATAAATGTCATGAGGAATTGATGTTGGTCAAGTTGAGGATGGAATGGAGGGGCAGAGTAATGAAAAGAGATATCTTGATAAAAGGGGGCCAGTTTGGAGTTAGGGAGAAACCTGGTACCAGGGAAACTTCAAGGAATCCACAAGGATGACTCCAGCTATGACTCTTACAAATAGTGGGGAGGGTGTCTGAACTGGCCTTCTGTTATCTGATTGGTGACTACCCTAATTGTGATTATAGAGCCTTCATCCAGTAACTTATGGGGGCAGATGCAAAGATCCACAGCCAAGAACTGGGCCAAGTTCTGGGAATCCATTTGAAGAGAGGGAGGAGGGATTTTACCTGCAAGGAGAGTCAAGATCATGATTGGGGAAACCCATGGAAACAGATGACCTGAGTTACTGTAAGCTCAGAGACTCTGGTCCAACAGCTAGGGAGCCTATATGGGATGGACTAGGCTCTCTGCATGTGGGTGACAGTGTGTAACTTGGTCTGTTTGTGGGGCCCCTAGCAATGAAATCATGACCTGTCCTTGGTACACGAGCTGGCTCTTTGGAACATATTCCCCATGGTGGGATGCCTTGCCCAGCCTTGATGCAGGGGGAGGATTGTTTCTGCCTCAACTTGATATGCCATGTTTTGTTGACTCCCATTGGAGACCTCTCTGAATGAAGAAGGAGTGGAAAGGGGCTGGATGGGATATGGGGGAGGAAACAGGAAGAGAGGAGGGGGGAGAAACTGGCTGGCATATAAAATAAATGAAAAAATTAATAAAAGAACAGAAAATATGCAATATAAACAAAAGGTATTGAAAGCTACAGGAGAAAAGGCACAAATTATAAACAAGGGCAAACCCACCAAAATAACAGATGACTTCTCAATGGAAACTTCAAAAGACACAAAGACTAATAACAATGTGCTCTAAGTTCTAAGAGATCACAGATACCAATCCAGAATACACTGACCAACAAAATATCTGACAGAATTGAAGGATAATAATAATAAACTTTCCATGATACAGGTAAACGGAATTATGCCTGCCCAACCAGCTATGATGAACTGATTTTGGTTGTCCACTGAACATTGATTGGAAAGAACAAAACACATTTGAGAAATAGCTTCCATCAGATTGGCTTATGGGCATGTCTTTGGGGCAATTTCTTGCCTACTAATTGATGAAGAGATGTTCAGATGACTGGGGTTGATACCATTCCTACATAGGTGGGCCTGGGCTACACAAAAATGGTGGCTGGACATGAGCCTTGGAGCAAGTCAGTGTCTGGTATTTGTACAAGGCTTCAATTTCAAACTTGTGCCTTGGCTTTGATGCCTTGGCTCCCCTCAATGATGAAGTGTAAACTATGAAATCAACCCTTTCACTTCCCAATTTTCCTTTGTTCATGATGGCTAGCATAGTGACAAAGCCAAAGTGTAAATGAAATGTGTATTGGGAAAGTGGGTCTTGACTGATAGATCTGAATATATTGTTTTAGAGAGGGATTAAGGTGGTATTTGGAAGCTTGGACTGTAAAAGCAGTTGAGTGTTCAGAGCTTACTGTGCTGCTCAGTGTATTCTATAAATTATAGGGAAGTACAGATGTAAAAAATGTTTGTTGTTCATTGTTGCAAGTCTCCTATCTTTTGTGCATGAAGCAATGAGAGAGGAAATGATGGAGTGTGAATATTATGTCTAGGAAGAAATATAGATTGCATTAACATAAGTGTGAGCATTCTGCCTCCATAAGTTTAAGGAACGTAATATAAAAACCATTTTGATGCAGTGGGGAAGGGCTTGGCCATGCCTCAACTGAATGCACCAGGCTTTGCTGACGCCCCTTCGGAGCCCTTACCCTTTTGGAGGAGGGGATGGGAGGGTAGTTTGGGAAGGAATGCTGGGCGGGGTGGGGGTGGGGGTACTAGAGGAGGGATGAGCGGGGAATCTGTGTTTGGTATGAAAATGAATTTTAAAATTCGTTAATTTTCATTCATTTTTATTTATTTTTTCTATTATCAGCTTGATACAGTACAAATTCTTATCCTAATAGTGAAATGTTTCACTGAAGCTTGCCCAGTGATTGAGTAAAACCAAAACTTATTATAAGCGACAGTCATTCTAGGGTCCCCCTGCTATGTAGCCTCCCTGGTTCTGTGGGTTGCAGTCTGATTGTTCTTTGCTTTATATCTAATATCCACTTATGAGTGAGTACATACCATGTTTGTCCTTCTAGGTTTGGGTTACCTCACTCAGGATGATATTTTCTAGTTCCATCCATATGCCTGCAAATTTCATGCTATCATTGTTTTTCTCTGCTAAGTAGTACTCCATTGTGTATATGTACCACATTTTCTTAATCCATTCTTCAGTTGGCAGGCATCTAGGGTATTTCCAGGTTCTGGCTATTACAAATAATGCTGTTAGGAACATAGTTGAGCATGTATCTTTGTGGTATGATTGAGCATTCCTTGTGTATATGCCCAAGAGTGGTATGGCTGGGTCTTGAGGTAGATCGATTCCCAATTTTCTGAGAAACAAACATACTGATTTCCACAGTGGCTGTACAAGTTTACACTCCCACCAACAGTGAAGGAGTGTTCCTTTTCTCCACATCCTCTCCAACATAGACTGTCATTAGTAAAATTTTCTTAAATTGAGAAAAGAGAAGTTCCCACCAGGCAGCTCAGGTAACAGTTAGGCCTCAGAACCAAGCTCCAGGAAGGCCACCAGGCAGCACAGATACTAGCCTAGCCTAGAACATATCTGATATGTTAATGAGCTAGGCCCAAGGTGGTATTGATGTGCTAGTGAACTAGCCCCAAGCTATAAGTTCTTATGGTTTAAAGTTACTGCCTACTTAAACAATAAAAATAATTTTATTTTTGGAAATGGTCTGTAGGATCACAGTTCTGTGCTCCTGAGCCATGAATATATAGACATTCTGTTAATATCCATCTGCAAGAGGACTGGAGACTTTGTCCACAGCCCTGGTCTCAGTGACTATTAAACTTTCAGTACTGTAGTTGGCCCACAAAGGCCCACCTGCCAGCGATAGCCAAGGCTCACAAGAATTTCCTGGACGTTAATCATTGCCATTCTCCCAGCGTGCCACAGCTGAAGGACTTCATGGCAGATGTGGATCATGTCTGCAAGATTCCAAAGCATCCTCACTGGAGAAAATTACCCAGTGTAACTCTGCAGCAGCATTCCTGCACAACTGTTCCCCACTTGGTGAAATGTCTGTTTAACATTTATATTCCTATAATATTACAAGGAATGTAAAAATGAACTAAACACATACAAAATACAAATCTTTTATGTACACCCTACTACCTAGTGCCTTACAGCCTACAGGCCCATGCACTCTGCAATGAATGTGGGGTCATTTTGGTGCCTGACCATCATTCTTCATGCCAAGTAACTGCTTGTTTGCCCTTGCAAGTGAAATGCTTCCTTGTGGCCAGGGATTCAGAGGAGCAGTGATGCATCCAAGGTAGTGAGGTGCACATGAAGCCTCATCATAGTTTTAGAATGGAGAGGATGTTCCTTTGGCTTATTCATGTACAAATATATTGTAGGCACATATCTGCTGGGTTATTTTTATATGTTTGGCTTTTAAAAGGTAAAGTCCATTCCAATGAGGAAAATATAGAAGTGAAAGAATATTTTTTTTTAAAAAAAAAGGAAGATACATGAAAGAAAAAGAGGACATAGGTCCTCCTTGTGTCTATCAGAAGGAACTTGGGTACATGTGACTCAGGAGGGGTAGATTGTTTTGGCCCAAGGCTTCTTTTCCTGTTGACTGGTTCTTTCCTGCTGATTATGTCTATCTCATAGGGCTCAGAGAGTTCCTGACCCAAGGTTCAGAATCACTGGTCACTGGGACACAGAATGATGGATTTCATCTCTAAATCTTTCCAAGCTAGGGTTCACTGTAATTGCCTGATGAAGATTACTCATCTGCATATTTTCTGAATATTTTGCCCATAGCTAATGTATCCTGCCAAAGGATGGTCTTAGTGACATATGTTAGAGTTTGAAGAATGGGACTATACATATAAAAGGGAGCAAAATAAAGAGTAGATGCCATTAGAGATCAAACAAATTCACAGTACAGTGTGAACTCAGTCTTCTGTTTAGCCACATAGATGATCTGTGAGCTTTATTGTGTAAAGCTTATACTGGTAAAGAAGATGAAGGAATTCCTGCCATTCCCTCCTGCTCAGTGACTTCAGTTATTCACTCCTGAGTATCTTTAAAATAAAAGTGTGTTAAGAGAATTTAACTAGCTCACCTGTTATTAGAGAACTCTGCCAAGATGATTTTAACTTAGAAAAAGATAGACTTACTAATTCAAGCCTCTTTGTGATTTCTTATGAACTCCTTGGTCTAGTTTCTTATTGGTATCGGAGATGGTAATGATTGGGGGTATCTCAGGCACAAAGAGTACATGGAGAGCCATCTTTCTACCCAGTATTTCCAGGTTCTAGATGACATATTAAAAATTAAGAATAAAGAATTAAAAAATATATTAAATAATTTACAGGAAGCTATAAAATGCAGAGCCAAGTACACCATCAGGGAGTGATTGAGGAATCCTTAAGAGATAGCTAACATTACTGGAGTTAGTTGGTGGGTTTATTACAATCTCAGGAATGATGCACCCAGAACATAGATTGTATTTTGATTAGTGTTTGTTGCCAAGCAATATTCATTTTACTGCTGTGTCAAAGAGAAGTCTAGAATGTCAAAAGTCATTTTTTGTTTAATCCAAACTCAGTGAGAAGACTTTGCCTTGACTGCTTGAGAGGCTGCTGTATAAACTGGATGTGCAGAACCCATAGAAAGATGACCACTGAACTTTGCAAGGTAAGATGATCCTTTGGGCTCCTGTTTCACAGAAGAAACTGCCAGACATTCTACAGGACATGGGGAAAAGCAACTGACAAACTTTGTCAGAATGGGCATAACAGTCCTTAAAAGTTCCTGCTTAACTGAAAGCTATGGCAGAGACTCTAGGCCAGTAGGCTGAAGATAGATGTCCCAATGTTACAGAGGAACTTTGGGTGAGTGTACAGGCAGCCATGTCTCTGTAACTTTTAGAATTATGGAAGTTGCTTGTGATGCACTTTCTCTTTACTTAGGTAATATTATATACTTTTGGGGTCTTTGATGAAGTTGAAAACTAGATAGTTATAGTTTTTCCTTAGTCGTAATAAAGGGTAAATTCGGTATGAAACTTTATACTCACAAGAATAGATAGATAATAGAGTATTTTCTTTAATTTTGCCAAATACAAATAGACTAGATATTGTAACTGTAGTTCTTGCTTGATAACTATTTTGCTATATATTATTTTACTATGTTAAAGTTAAAACCTTCCTTTTTGATTAGACAAAAGGGGGAAATGCTGTGGGATGTCTTTCTGTATGCTGTGAACATGTGTTGCTCCCATTGGATAATAAATAAAGCTGCATTGGCCTATGGCAGGGCAGGATGGAGCCAGGCGGGAAATCCAAAAGAGAGAGTGAGAGAAGAAGGGTGTTGTCGAGGAGACACAGGCCCACTGCCAAAGGAACAGCAAGATGCCAGCAGACTGATAACACTATGGCCCCATGACAACATATAGATTAATAGGAATGGATTAAATTGAATTGAAAGATATATAATATCTAATATAAGCTGGATCCATGGTTGGTAATTAATGTAAGCCTCTGAATGATTATTTTATGAATGGCTGCAGGACTACAGGGCCAGGAAGGACTGAGAAAACTTCTGACTACAGATCCAACTACTGGGGAGCACAGGGTGATTAAAAGTTCACACATTCACCTTTCTTGTATATTTGATATAAAAAAATAACTCAATTAAAATGAGGTACAGACCTTAACATAGATTCTTCAAAAGAGCAAACTCAAATGGCTGAGAAACACTTGTAGAAATGTTCAAAACTATTAGTCATCAGGGAAATGTCAATCAAAAATACTTTGAAATTTCATTGTACATCTGTCAGTATGGCTAAGATCAATAAAAGAAGTGAGCTCATGCTGGTGAGGATGTGAAATAAGGGGTATGGGCATTCATGCATTGCCTATAAGACAGCAAACCAGTTCAGCCACTATGTTTTTGTTACATGCTTTATCCTCCCACAGAGGCACTTGATCTACCAGGGTCATTACTGGTCTATTCACAATATCAGAACTTTGAAACAGTGGAGATATCTGTCAGCAGATGAAAGTGTATAGAAATTGTGCTATATTTACACAATGGAGTATTACTCAGCTGTTAAGAAAATAAGGTCACAGGTAAATGGATGTAAGTAGAAAAAAATCATCCTGATTGAGGTATCCAAGAACCATAAAGACAAATATGGTATATTTTCTATTATATGTGGATTAGCTGTGAAATTAATGATAAACAAGTTGCCATCCATAAAACATGGAAGTTAGGTACAAAGTAATGTATTTGGAGGGTAGTGATCAATCTCCTCAGGAAGGTAAAATATAATAATAGTAATAGTAGTAATAATAATAGACAGCAGGGTAGTGAAACAGGAGTATCATGTGGTGAGGAGGAATCATGATGAGATGAGAGAAAGAATACAGGGAGAGACAGTTAAAGTCAAGGTTCATTTGAATGGTAGTATGAAAACCTAATACTATAGAAACTTCCTTTATCATGGTGTCTTTTACCTTGTTCTCCCTCTCTATTCTTGATCCAGTTGGGATCTCCCACTCCCCTAAGCTCTCTTTCTCTCTACCCTTGCCCTTCATTACCCCCATCATATCTAGTTTGCTCATGTAGATCTCATCCATTTCTCTGTCATTGGAGGATCCCTGTGTCTTTTTTAGGGTCCTCTTTTCTAGGTAGCCTCCCTGGGGTTGTGAGTAGCAGTCTAGTCATCCTTTGTTTTACATCTAGTATCCACTTATGAGTGAATACATACCATGTTTGTCTTTCTGAGTCTGGGTTACCTCACTCAGGATGATTTTTTTTAGATCCATCTATTTGCCTGCAAACCTCATGATGTCATTGTTTTTCTCTGCTGAGTAGTACTCCATTGTGTATATGTACCACATTTTCTTATTCCATTCTTTAGTTGAAGGGCATCTAGGCTGTTTCCAGGTTCTGGCTATTACAAATAATGTTGCTATGAACATACCTGAGCATGTGCCCTTGTAGTATGATTGAGCATTCCTTGGGAATATGCCCAAGAGTGGTATAGCTGGGTCTTGAGGGAGGTTGATTCCCAATTTTCTAAGAAAGCACCATATTGATTTCCAAAGTGGCTGTACAAGTTTGCGTTCCCACCAACAGTGGAGGAGAGTTCCCCTTGCTCCACATACTCTCCAGCATAAGCTGCCTTCAGTGTTTTGTTTATCTTAGCCATTCTGACAGGTCTCAGAGTCATTTTGATTTGTATTTCCCTGATGACTAAGGATGCTGAGCAATTCCTTAAATGTCTTTCAGCCATTTGAGCTTCTTCTATTGAGAATTCTCAGTTTAGCTCTATAGCCCATTTTTTTAATTGGACTGCTGGGCATTTTGATGTCTATTTTCTTGAGTTCTTTATATATTCTGGATATCAGCCCTCTGTCAGATGTGGGATTGGTGAAGATATTTTCCCATTCTGTAGGCTGTCATTTTGTCTTGTTGACCATGTCCTTTGCTCAAAAAATCTTCTCAGTTTCAGGAGGTCCCATTGATTGATTGTTTCTCTCAGTGTCTGTGCCACTGGTATTATATTTAGGAAGTGATCGCCTCTGCCAATGCATTCAAGTATGCCAATGCATACTTCCTACTTTCTCTTCTATCAGGCTCAGAGTAACTCGATTTATGTTGAGGTCTTTGATCCAATTGGACTTAAGTTTTGTGCACAGTGACAGATATGGATCTATTTGCAGCCTTCTACATGTTGACATCCAGTTGTGCCAGCACCATTTGTTGAAGATGCTTTCTTTTTTCCATTGTACAGTTTTGGCTTCTTTGTCAAAAATTATATGTTCATAGGTTTGCAGATTAATGTCAGGGTCTTCAATTCGATTCCATTGGTCCCCATGTTGGTTTTTATGCCAGTATCAAGCTGTTTTCATTACTGTATCTCTATAGTAGAACTTGAGGTCAGGGATCGTGATGCCTCCAGAGGTTGTTTTGTTGTACAGGATTCTTTTGGCTATCCTTGGTTTTTTGTTTTTCCATATGAAGTTGAAAGATACCTCCACAATAGACTACTGGCAATGGTCAAGAGAAAACCCAAACTGACTTACTCTGGTGATCGGATGGCCAAACACCCTGTCATGTTAAAACTCTCATCCAATGACTGATGGAAGCAGATGTAGAGATCCACAGCTAGGACCCAGGTGGAGCTCCAGGAGTCCAATGGGTAAGAAAGAGGAGGGATTGTATGAGTGAGAATTGTTGAGACCATGATTGGATAAAGCATAGGGACAAATAGCCAAACTAGTGGAAACACATGAACTATGAACCAATAGTGGAGGAGCCCCCATGGAACTGGATCAGGCCCTCTGGATAAGTTAGACAGTTGATTAACTTGAACTATTTGGGAGGCCCCCAGGCAGTGGGGCCAGGATCTGTCCTTAGTGCATGAGCTAGCTGTTTGGGACCTGGGGCCTATGCAGGGACACTTTGCTCAGCCTGGGTGAAGGGAGGAGGGGACTGGACCTGCCTTGACTGAATCTACCAGGCTGAGCTGAATCCCCAGGGGAGTCCTTGCCCTGGAGGAGATGGGAATGGGGAGTGGGCTTGGAGGAGGGCGGAGGGAGGGAGGGAGGAGGGAGGAGGGGGAATCCATGGCTGATATGTAAAATTAAATTAAATTATAAAATAAAAATATTGTAGAAACTTCCTATAATGCATACATATATGAAAGACATCTAAACAAAAGTGCCAAATAATCAAGAGAAAGGATGAGTATTCCTCTGTGTCTATATCTATTTCTTGTGCCCTTTCTTGGCCTCTTTCCCTTCTGTTTGTTTATTCTGTCCTTTGCTGATTTGTCTTTGTTTTATCTTATGATATTTTATTTTATTATTATCCCTTAGATGTCTGTATATTTTCCTACAAGAGACAGAAAGGGATTGTATCAGGATGCCAGTGGATATGGGAAAAACTGGGAAGAGTTGGTGGAGGAAAAAATATAAACATGACACATATGAAAAAAATCAATTTTCAATAAAAGAAAGAACAAATAACATAAAACAAATAAAAGCTCTATTGCATTATATTGTAAAATATAAAAGAAATAACTAAATATCTAGGTACATATGACTTACTAAATTTAAGACAAGAAGACCTGCAATTGTTAAACAGAGTTGTTATAGCAACCAGGTTCAGGCAGTAGTAAATGTTTAATTAAATCACATATGCACCTTCACACCCAAAGAGCTCAGGACCAGATGGTTAACTAAGGACTTGTAACAGAACTTTTTCAAATTAACAGTAACAATATCCAATTTATTACACAAAATAGAAAAGGCAAATAGCCTTTCCCTCTATTATATCAATAACTATTCATGTCACACACTCACTCCCTCTCAAATTCAAGCCCCTCTTTCCAAACTGCTTAACCCTTTATGAACTGATTATTATCCCGGGATGAAAACCAGATAGGGATTCGATAAGAACAGTAAAATTAAAGACCTATCTCCCTGATCTACAAAGATCCTAAAAGTTATCAATAAAATACTGGCAAACAAAATCTAAAGATACATCAAAAAGTTCATTCATCATGACCAAATTGTCTTTGTTTGAGAGATTCAGTGGTAGATCACCATATGGAAATCAACAAATAATACCAACCACATATATCAAATCAAGATAAAACTCCCAAGAACTTTCTTTGACAAAACTCAACATTATTTCATGATAAAATGAGCCCACAGACCTATAGTATGTATAACAAATGGCATATATAATAAAAACATTAAGACATGGCATAAAGATACTTGAAGTTGAGTATAACCACCATGTTTTGAATTGAACAAATTAATTGTGTGAGAATGGCCATCACTTCAGAAACACTGTATAGATTCAATGTGATCTCAATCAAAATTCTAGGTTTATTTGTCACAGACATAAATAAACAATACAGAAACATTATGGATGCACAAAGGACCAAGAAATCTGAGATGATCCTGAACCAAAAGGACACTATGGCAGTATCATCCCTACCTTATTTTAAATGATAGTGTAGAGCCATAGTAATAAAACCAGCATTGTACTGACACATGAAACAGACATATAAATCAATGGAAAAGAATAGAGGAGTCAGATATGAATGCACTCAGCTACTCCTAAGATTTTTTTTACAGGGTGAAAAAACAAACAAACAAAAAACAACAAGAAAAACAAAAAACAAAAAAAAAGATTGAAGGAAATATAATATCCTCAAAAATTGATGGTGCAAAACCTTTACTTGCAGAAATGGAGCTCGATGCTTATATTTCACCCTGAAAAACAAAGCAAAACAAAACAAAAATCTCAACTCCAAATAGATCAGACATCTCAACCTAAGACCTAATAATCTGAAATTTCAAAATCTGTCACAAGGGAATCTCCCAGAAGCCTATAAGGATGACCCCAACTAAGAGTCCTAACAATAGGAAATAGATAGCCTGAAGTGGCCATCTCCTGTGGCCAGATTGGTACCTAGACCAATTGTCATCAGAGAAGCTGCACTCAGCAACTAATGGAAATAGATGCAGAGACCCAAAGTCAAGAATTAGACATAGATGAGGGAATCCTGAAAAAGAAGGAAAAAAAAGGATTGTAGTAGCCAGAGATGAAAAGGACATCACAAAAAAACCTCACAGAATCAACTAATGTGGCCTCATAGGGACTCACGGAGACTGAATCAACAACCAGGCAGCCTACTTGGGACTGACCTAGGCACTCTACATATGTTGCAGTTGTGTAGCTTAGTCCTCTGTGGGACTCCTAACAGTGGGAGCAGGGACTGTCTCTGACCCTTTTATGGCTTTTGGGACCCTGCTCCTCATAATGGGTCACCTTGCCTAGCCTTAATATATAGGGAGATGCCAAGTCTTATTACAACTTGATATGCCATATTTTGTTGATAATCATGGGAGACATGTCCTTTCCTAAACAAAAATGAAGAGGAGTGGATTAGGGTATGGGAACAGAGAAGGGTATGGGGTAGGACTGGGAGGAGATGCAGGGAAGGAACTGCAGCTGGGATGTAAAATAAATAAATAATTTATTTTTAAAAAGATGTAGGATATACACTTCAACCTATCAGCACAGGGAAGGCCTTTCTGGGTAGGGCTGTGTAGTAGAGGAACTAAGACCAACTCCTTACAAAAAGGACTTTAATAGAGTACAGTGAGTAACCATAGCAATGCTGGGTGTCAGCCAGACTGTAAAGCAAGGACAGGAGGCACATGGTTCTCAGTATTTCCTAGCAGACAGTGACATTGAAATTCAGGACCGAAACAATAAACAATTAGTTGGCTGAATCTTGAGTCTTTTATCATAAAACTGAATTTGTGCATAGAGTCAGTTACTGCAGGGAGTTATGTCTACTAAAGTCGCCTTGTGCTTGACCTTGGTTCAACAAACAGACACTTGGGAATTTGTCCTTGTGCATTCATTTGCAGGAGCAACTAGTTTACTTTGAATTTGCTCTGAGGTCTTAAATCAGCTAATTGTGTAAAAAGCTGTCTTTGTAGCTGAGAATACTGTTATTTTCCTATGTTATCCTGAGCTATGAAAAATATCCTAGTATCATTTCTACCTATCAAAATTATGCAGTTTAAGATGAAATCATTTTCCTGACCATCCACAGGTAAATGTGCCCAGTAGATGAAATATATTCACACAATAGACACACAGGGAGTGGGGGAAATACCCACAGCTCTTTTTAGGGAAGAAATGTGGCACATGTAAAAAATTACAGACAGAAGTCATTCATAGGCAGTGGCCCCATAAGCCTTGCTTGACGAGGTTCCTCCATCAGACAGCTATTCTTCTGGTGGGCTGACCTTATGAATATCAGTTGTCCTCTGCTGCATATTCTTATGGTCTGTGACACAAAATTATCTGACAGATATGAAGGATAGTGAAAAACTCTCCATGATACAGGATAAAAGAGCTATGTCTGCCAAACCACCTATGATGGCTAATCTTGGTTGTCAACTGAACATGCATGGTAAAGAGAATCTCATGTGAGAAAAAGCTTCCATCAGATTCACCTGTGGGCATGTGTTTGGGGCATTTTCTTGACTACTAATTGACATAGCAAGGCCCAGCCCACTGTGGTGATACCAGCCCTACTGTGGGCCTGGGCTATACAAAAAGATGGCTGAACATGAGCCTGGGAGTAAGTCAGTATTTGGCATTTGAACACTGTTTTTACTTCAAACATGTGCTATGAATTCCATGCCTTGATTTCTCTCAATAATCTATCAATTGTGAAATAAATCCTTTCTTATCCCAATTTTTTTGTGGGTATGATATCTAGCATAGCAACAAAAGCCACAATAGAACCAAAATTGGTATTGGAAAATGAGGTGCTGCTATGATAGATCTGACTACATTGTTTTGGAGGATTGTGGTGGCATTTGGAAGCTTGTTCTGTAAAGGCTACTATGTGCTCAGATCTTAATGTGCTGTTCAGTGTATTCTATAAATTATGAGAAAGTCCAGAGGCAAAAATGGATGTTGTTCATTGTTGTTATTCTCCTATGTTTGTTTGTGTGTGGACCAATAAGGAAAGAGATAGAGTAGTACGAATATTGTTTATAGGAAAAAACACACAATACCCTAACATATGTCAGATTCCACAAGTGGAAGAAAGATAACTTTAAAAAATGGTTAATTTAGAAACCATATCGTGTGAGTGAGAATGATGTAATGCATGTGAGATCAAAATTTGGCACCAGGAACTCTGAAAGAGCTAGGCATCATAAGCAAGCTCCTGGCAGGCTACTAGGCAGCTCAGATATCAGCCCAGCCCAGGCTATATCTATGGTATGTTAATGAACTAAATTAAAGCTGGTACTAATGTTCTAGGAAAGCAGCTCCAAGCTGTGAGCTGTAATACTGAAAAGCTACTGCTGAATGTAAGAATTTTTAAAAAAAATGGAACTTTGGGAATGGTTGTATGATCATACTGCTCCTCCCAAGACATGAATTCTCTAGCCTGTGTGTTGATACCCATTTGTTAGAGGACTAAAGACTCCATGCATGGTCCTGGCCTCAGTGACCACTTTCAGAATTGTAGGTCAGCCTATACAGGCCTCCTGTCTGCCATAGCCATTGGCAAGGCTCAAAAGGATCTCCTGGACTTCCATCAGTGCCACCTTCAGGCTGACACAAATGAAGGACTTCACTGCACAGGTGGGTCAAGCCTGAAATCTTACAAAGTGTTCTCACTGGAGAAGATTCCCCAGTGGAACCCATTAGCAGCATTTCTGCACAACAGATGTTTTTCATTTAGTGAGATTATCTTTTTAACATTTATATTAATGTCATATTATAAGGAACATCTGTATGAATAAATTTAATATATTCAAAAGACAAATCTTGAGTGGACATTCTAACTGCCTAATGCCTTAAAGTCCACATGCTTGAGCACTCTGCAAAAAAGATGGGGCCATTTTGGTACCTGAGCATTATGCTTGGTACCAAGAAACAGATTATTTGGCTCTTGCAGGTGAAGTACATCCTGATGGTCAGGAATTGAGAACAGCAGGGATTCATCTAAATCATCGAGTTACCCATGAAGACTTGTTGCAGTTTTAATATGTAAAGGATGTTCCTTGTGGATTGTTCATGAACAAATATTATACTGACACATTTCTCTGCTGAGTTATTTGTTTCTCTTTGATTTTTAACAGGCAAGGAACATTTCAATAAAGAAGATATAGAAGTGAATGAGTACAAGGAAGTTAGAGACATGAGAGAAAGAGGGTATAGGTCCTCCTTATGTCTATGTAAAGGCACTTGGGTAGATGTGACTCAAGAGGGGTGGACTGTTTTGGCCCAAGGCTTCCTTCCTGCTGACTAGCTCTTTTCTGCTGATTGCATCTATCTCTTAGGGCTCAAAGAGTATCTGACCCAAGGTCCAGAATCATTTGTCATTGGGACACAGAGTGATGGAAGTTATTCTGTAGATCTTTCCAAGCTAGGGTTCGCTGTAGTTGCCAGATGTACGATCATTCAAATATCTGCATGAATTCTGACCATTTTGTCCCCACACCTCATATATCTTGCCAGAGGAGGGTCTTAATGGTATATGTTAGAGCTTGAAGAATGAATCTATACAGTTGGAAGGGAACAAAACAAAGAGCAGATGCTTTTAAAGATCAAGAAGACAATTCATACTACAATGTGAACTCAGTCTTCTCTGCTTGGCTAGATAGAGATTTGTGAGCTTTGCTGTGAAAAGCTTCTGGTAAAGAGGAAGAAGGAGTTCTTGTAATTTCCTCCTGCTCAGTTACCTCAGTTGTTCATTCATGAGTGTCTTTAGAAACTGAATGTGTTAGTAAAACTTAGCTGGCCAACTTGATATTACATAGTTTTACCAAGCTCCTTCTAAAATCAAAAAAGACAGATATATACATGTGAGTCTTTTACTTATCCCTGATGGATGATATTGGAAGTGGTAAAGACTGGAGGTGACTCAAACACAGAGATAACAGGGTGAGTCAACTTTCTACCCAGTATTTACAGGATCTACATGAGAAAAAAATCATTGAATGGAAAAAAATAGTAAAGAATTTACTGGAAGCTATAATGCAGAGTCATCTAGGTGCATTACCAAGATGTGATTGAGGAATCATTAAGAAATACCCAACATGGCAGGTTAGTTGGTGGGCCTTAGCCAAATTCTCAGGAAAGAAGCAAGGGGAACATAGGCTATGTATATACTTTAACAGTGATTGTTGATAAGGAATATTCATTTTACCCACAGGTCAAGAAGACTAGAAGGTCAAAGACACTTGTATTTAATCCTTGCTCAGTAGGAAAACTTTGGATCCTACTCCTGGAGAGCACAATGTATTTAAGGTGCAAGTTCACACATTTAGCTACTTCTCTGTTTGGTATTTTGTGTTCTTCCCAATTATCTCATCTTGTTTCTCAGTGGATCCTATTAAAAAAATCAGTATCCATGAGCTACAAACTCCTCTATCAAGGATTTACATGTTTCTATCATCACAATGAGGCTTCCATTTTCCCCTTTTTGATTTGATTTCCAGATTATGTGCAATTTGGGTCAGGTTTACAGAGAACAGTACCAACGGAAGCATTCAAGCCCATTGCACAAAGAATCAACCTACAGTGTCAATGGTTTCTCTATATCTGTGTTCAGAGAAGCCATTAGAGTGCTAATGGGAAATTTTGATTATCACTGATGAGTAGAAAGTCCCTTTGAGGTGAGAAACATTATCTAATTGAGGAAGACACACTATGCTACCACTGTACCTAGATTCTATCAACAAAATTATTTCTCTGGGCTTTGTGGTCATTCAACATCATTCTCATGGATGGTTACACCTTACAAATGTTATCAGAACACTGCCTATTAGGATGGCACTATATTTGGTACTTCACAGGAAATAAGGAAGTCATTGACCTCTACAGGTAAAGTGGCCTTTTAAATTCTTTTATATGAATAAGAAACACAGAACAGATATCTGTGGGTCCAAGTCTATTCAAATCACACTTACTAGAATAAATATAGTAATACTCTGCTGAGGATGGATGAAGTCTGACTGAATTATGCTGTTACATGGGCAGGGCCATGACAAGGACCTCAATGCCTCAGACCATGGAGGTGGCAAAGCTTTCCCTTTGTGCAGAAAGGAGGTCTGACCTTTTTTTATCTAAAGCCAGTGCAAGTAGGAACTATGTAGTGCAGCTCCCTTGCCCCTAATGTTGAAAGCCTGAGATTACTACGGGACTGAGATGTCCCACTCAAACTAAATAACCCTTCCCCACCTCATGTTGTATATAATAAATGTACTGGGTTTCTGGATTACAAAGTTGGTTCCCTCCATCAGAATGAGCACAACCCAACCAATTACAGATTTTCTATACAAGTGTCTGTTTTTTCTTCAGTTTCTGTCATTTCTTTATTCCTGAGTCACCCAAGTAAGGTTTCCAGGACTCAGCCATGATGAACACCACAATATAGACCACTAGATTTGCAATGGTAGCTTGTTAAGAAACAGAAGCAGAAAACTCTTGGTCTTCCAAGCAAAAATGGCAAGAAAGGATCATTGTTTATTTTTAGAACCCAATTAAGGTCTGAAAGGCCTTTTTTTTTTTTTTACAAATACTGAACTACCCAGAATTTACCAATGTAAAACTCCCATTTTATACTGTTTTTCTCATATGAGCGAACACCATGGTTCTAAAACTTAGGAAATTGGCTGATTCCAGGTAGGATTCCATGAGAGTAAGTCACAAAAAAAATAGAGTCCCTTATAGAAACAATGCATTTAAAATGGTCTTAGTGTGATGATTATGAGTGTTTCCCACAGTAGAGATTGATGGATGGCATTGGAGCCAAATCCAGACCATTCTTCTCCATTGTCATCATTCTGAGTTCAAATTGCTCCTTACTGCTTCATATACTTCATATTCCTTCATGACAAAAGAGATATTATACAGTATTCACAGAGTGTCCAGGTAGCCTGAAGAATAGTGAGGGGAAATGTATGGTGTTTCCAGTTATACTATGGATTTGTAAGTTCCCCTTCATGATGATGTTGTAAAATCTAATACAAATTTTATCTGGTCTGTTTGGAAAGTTTCTAGAATATGGACTGCCTATTTAGTTTGAATAATTTGATAGTAACTATCAAGGTGCTGAGAAACATGATGGCAGGAATAATGCCACTTTAAATTTGTAAGGAAAACAGGTTTTTATTTTGACACATCCTGAGCAAACATTACAATAACAAGTCAGGCCTCACGATGTTTATAAAGTATAAGATATGATGTATGTTTTGAGAAAATAGACATTTTTAATCACTATATGTAAGAGTAGACTTGAAATAGTCTCTTTTTCTACAGGAAGGTTCTAGAAATTATTTCATTACAATGTTATTCTTTTATCGTGAGACACATGGGTAATGATATTAATTGTAATATTGTAATGTGCATCAATAAGAGCAAGAGGATTGTTAAATGTGTTGATATTTACATTGAAATTAGGCTTCAACAGAACAGTATTGAAGTTGGAATAGGAGCAGCTTTATGATTTGATGTTTCTGAATATCTTAGACATTATGATTGCACTTCTGGGGATCATTTATCTACTTTGTAATATCTAGACCTTAGGCACCTTCCTTAGTTTTGGATCAGGACAGTCCTGTAATTAATGTAGTAATGTAAACATGCTATTTACTCAGAAAGCCTTGTGAAGCCTGATTGTGTCTAGGTTTGACATGGGGCTTCAGATTTCCAACAGCTTCAACAACTCAACATCTCCTGTTGTCTCCAATGAGAATCCACCCTTTTCTTGAATCATCACAGTCTCAGAAGAAATAATGTTGGTGTTAGCTATATCAAAAAATGGTGTGTGTAATAAATGAATTATGTAAGAAATACAGCAAAAGTGTTGTGTCCACTGAGTTATCAGTGCCGCATTACCTAATTAAAAAATACAGACAATAGGTTTAATGTGGAAAGAATATAAAATGGAATTTCAAGAATATTTTGAAATTTGAGTTACCAAACATTTTAGAGTTTTAGAAAAACAAACTCATTCATCAATACTATTTACCTCCTCAATTTTAATAATAAGACTGAGAAGGAAATTACCATAGTATTTTCACTTGTGCCTAGCACTAGAAGAAATCTAAGAATAGTCAATAGGAATGGAAACTTGGGCTAGAAAGGGAGTGATTGATACATGCCATTTCAGCGTGCCTCTTGGTCTTCAGGATCAACACCATGGGTGTGAGTCTGTTACAATTACAGAATGCTTCAACACATTATTGCAAAATAGGGAAACATGGAGAAAGATTTTAAAAGGGGAATTTGGGGAAGGAAATACATGAAGTAATTGAAGCATGGAGGAGGGAGAGAGGGAGAATATCCAGAAAGAAAAGGTAAGATGAGAGAATTAAAGACATGATAGATAGATAGATGATAGATAGATAGATAGATAGATAGATAAATAGATAGATAGATAGGGTAATTGAATGATAGGAGATAATAAATAAATAGATGATAAATAGATGGATCGATGAAAGTGCCAGACATGTTCTGAATGAATTTCCAGTCATTCCGTGGAAATGCAGACTACAATAGGAATGGCAGAAACAAGTGTGGTTGCTCCTCAGAGAATGTTCATGTGACCTAGCCTGCTCTGTAGTCAGCATGGACAAATGACAATGTTTATTAAGAAAACTTTAAGTGCACAAATATTCTAGAGACAATGCATATTATCTTAAATTTGTGACAAATTAACATCAGTTGAAGAATATATAAATAAAACATATTCATACAGTGAAATATTTTACATATAAAAAGAGGTGTTGATACATGCCACAGTGATAATTATTTTAAATTATTAAATCCAATGGAAAATCAATACATATACTGAAGTACATCATTTTAATTTTATGTAGGTAGTACTATAATGTTTTACTGAGATATACATGAGATAATAGTTTTTATCTCAAAGTGAGTATTTCAGTGCTTCTTATCATATATGAAAGGTTATATATACCTTCGTTGATGATATCTGGTTACACAATATTTCCCTTAATTCTAAACATGCCTCATATTTATGCTCCATGATTCTCCTTTGTCCATTTTGATAATCTGTATCTTTCCTTATGGATTTTTGTGTTCTCAAAATCATGCTTAGAGAAAATCACTCTTGAAGTCTTGCTATGATCAGTGGAAAATAGGAAGAAGATATTTGTAATGAAAATGCAGGTGCATATGCACTGTCGTTGGGTTACTCCAGGAGAAGGGAATCCCTGTTTGTGAGGATCAGGCAGCCATGGAAATCAAAGCATTGATGGTAATTATGCCTGCTGTGTTGTTTTGTTTTGGTGTGGGGAGAATGTAAGATGGATAACACTGAGATATCCTCTCTATCCTGAGCAATTTACACATGCTCCTTCTGTCATTCCACAACAACTCCCCAACAGTGGCTCACGAACTTCAATGGGTATCAGAATAGTCCTAGGGTCTAGAGCACACTTCAATGATTGTCAGAATATACACAAGACCTAAAGTTCAACCAGACAAAATCCTAGCATGAAGGAAAGGAACTGTGCAAAATGTCCCACCACTAGTTAGGAAGTTATTCACAGGTGATAGCTGCTTGGAAAGTGATAATCATATTTCCCCAATGGCGTGATACTGGGTGCATCACATACAGTCTGAGACAGGACACATGCTCAGAAATAACTGGCCAATATAAATCAGACTCTATGTTTTTAGTGACTATTTTTTTTTCTCTTTTTGGGAGAGGAAAGAACATGAAGTTACATTGGTATATAGAGAGAAGGGATCTAGAAGGAATTGGGCAGTGGGAAATAATGTGATAAAATTATACTGTCTGATACAGTGAATGAATTAAAAGGAAGTCTGAAGAATGAGATAAGCAGGAGATAAATAGCATAGAGAATTGTGGGTAAAACAATAAGAGCTAATACCTCTTATTTCTGCTTTTCAGTTCCTCTAAAAAATATTACATGAATCTAAAAATTATTCTCCACTATATCCCCTATAGTTAGCAATTTCTTAGGTAGTGTACAGTTTAGAATAGATAGGTATTATATATTTCTTCCATGATCTGAGGAAGACACCAAATGCAATAATCAATGGATAAATCAAATATGGTTTGTCTTGCCATGAGATATGATAGAACTTTAGTATATGAGGAAAATGTGACAATCATTATTGTGGGGTAACCACTTAATGGTCCTACTTTTTAATACTGGTGCGATGGAAAATACCTTTCATTGGGACTCTTATGAGGAAAAACACTCAACCAAAATATAGTATCCAAATATCTACAGTGACAAAAGGAAATGGTGGGTGCTAAGATAGAAGAGGGAGAGAAGAGAATTATTGTTCAGTGTCCAGAGCTACCTCAAAAAGAAAATCCTTCTGGACATCTCTTTGCAGTGCTTGCAAAAACAATCAGTGTGCCCCTAAGTCCAGCAGGATGTGTCCTGAAAATGATAAATACAAAAACTTCCAGTTGTTTGTTACATCAATGAAGATGGCAGCTCAATTCAATAGCTAGGAGAAAAACCAGAAAGTTTCATGAGACCCCTCATAGCACATTCATTCATATTTCCTATTATGGTTCAGCCTTGAACATCACTTTCCTCTTTGGGGGTCACTGTCTCCTAAAGATTCTTGTGAGATACAACTGTGTTACACACTGACAAGGAGACAGAGCATCCCAGGGTCTGTGTTCTTAAAGGATCTAACCATAGCTGTGGACAATACACAAAATAGAATGCACTAACTCCACACCAAGGATGGTAACCAAAACCTCCCACTCTGAACGGTGAGGGTACAGTACCATACAGCTCTCCCAGGAAACACAATTAGCAAGCAAAATGTCAGATATAATGTGATCTAAGGCCTACAGGATGGCTATCTAACTTCCTTTGACAAGGTCATCAAATTCAGATCCCTGCTGTCAACTGAGGCAGCCCAGGCTCAACCTTCCAGCGTCAGGCTGAAATCATATCTCAGAAAGAGCCTTAAGTCCCAGTGCCTGGAGGCCTAATCCAGTCACCAACACAGCCAATCAAATGGAGGGCATGAATGAGGGGTGGGGACAGCTGTCTATATACTTGGGATTTGAAGCCTGAGTGAGGTGTGGCTGGGTCAGATCCTGTGTCTTCAGCAACCTCAAAGGAATTGAGTCTGTGTGGACTAAAGCAACATAAGTCACCACAGGTGAGGCTCTGTCTGTGCCAAGGCAGAATGGGAAGTAATCCTGGAGGGGAGCCTTAAGAGACTCCATGGAAAATCAGGAAGATTCCCCTGAAGGAGAATACATTCTGAGGCTCAGCAGCTCTTCTGTGTGTAGATGGAGGAGAGGGTGTGAGAAAGGCATAGAAGAATCCAGATCTCTCATCTGCCAGGTCTAGGTTTGTATAGGTTCCCTGTAAGTACAAGGCTGGGTCTGGCCACAGAGAGTGACAGAAGTTACCATGCACACCAGTAAGTAACCTTCATTGTCACTTCCAGGGTAATAGAAATTGCTTCTTGCACATAATTCCTGGGTAAATCTGTTTTCAGTTGACCTGTGCAGATATAGTAGACAGATGCATGTCCCTATCCAGGTCTTATGGTGAGTGTTGTTTTAGAGTCCAGCAAAACCTGAACCTCAAATCCCGTCAGAGGTTTGCTTTCATGCTTCACTTCTACTTGTTGGCCTGGCTTCCTCTGGTTTTCCCGTGTGACACCACTCTCATTGAGGTAGTGTGCGGAGAACTTGGTTGCATGGTCCCAAATGTAAGAAAGAAGAAATAATACCTGTAATTTTCCCCACATTATATTATTATTATTATTATTATTATTATTATTATTATTATTATTATTATTATTATGTTTTTCAAGACAGGGTTTCACTGTGTAGTCCTTGCTGTCCTGGGACTTGCTCTGTAGACCAGGCTGGCTTTGAACTCATAGAGATCTGCCTGCCTCTGACCACTGAGTGCTGGGATTAAAGGCATGCACCACCACACTGGACTTTCCCACACTCTTTATAGAAGACGTTTCTCAAAGTTTTCATTCAAGAAGGGAGGGTGCAAGATAAGCCCATTATCCACTATATATTAGAAAGGTATATGATGCCATGTGGTCCCAACTCTTGGGCTCACATTGAAATTTGGATCCAATACCACGTAACAGAAGTTTTGCTTGGAATAAATTGTGAGCCAGTGATATTTTAAGTCCATAGTTATTTTTTGTTTGTTTGTTTGTTGTTGTTTTGGGTTTTTTATTTGTCTGTCTGTCTGTTTGTTTGTTTGTTTTGCTTCTGGTCCTCAGTGTGTGTGGAGATCTTTCTTAAATAACATGAAGTACACTTGAAGTTTTCCCTGCTAGAATTCTGGGCATGTGTTCTTCATTTTGCGTTGGAACTAATAATTATCAGTGGTTGATTTACTTCAAACATATCCTAAGCCTTTCCTTCAATCTTTCAAAAAGTATTTGGAAGACTATTTCAGAGAATATTATTGACCACAGATGGATTTATTTGTTAGGAAGGAATAAGAAGGCATTTAAAAAATATTGGTGTGGTCACATCTTCATTTCTCTTTCCTCTCCAGGTACCTGAGACATGATGCCTGCTGTCTTCCTGGTCATCCTGTGCTTTGGAGTGGCCTCAGGTGCTCCAGCACTTGATCCTAGTTTGGATGCTGAATGGCAAGAGTGGAAGATAAAATATGGAAAATCATACATCCTGGTTGGTAAACTGGAAACTGTCCAGAAGAACCCCAGAATAAACTATCCTTGCTGTTGCAAGTGTCTGGACACATTAGAGGTCATATACCACACCCTTCACTGAAACATTATCTAATCACAGTCAGTGTGAGCACAGGGTGGCCGGATCCTCTTTTCCTCAGTACGTGGAGAATGTGTGCTATCATGTCCATAGCACCCTCTCTTTGACCTCTGTTCACTGCAGCAGCAAGTCTACTTGGTCTGATATTTCCAGAGTTTTGCCATTCATTATGCTCATTTCCAGGAAGAAGAAGCACAGAAGAGAGCAGTATGGGAAAAAAACATGAAGATGATCAAAATGCACAATGATGAGAAAGGCCTGGGGAAGCATGGCTTCACCATGGAAATGAATGCCTTTGGTGACATGGTGAGTGTGACATGGATTGCTTCACACTATGTTTTCTTCAGTTCTTTACATGCAGTCTTTTTGTTTTGGGTGTTTTTTTTAATGTGGTTTGTTTGTTTGTTTTTGCTTTGTTTTTTTGATTAATGTTATTTTCCTGGAAGACTGCTAAGGAATACAGAAAATTGATGACTGATATTCCAGTTCCGGCTGCCCTGACAGTGAAAAATGTTCAGAAACCTCTAGCTAGTGAATTCCCCAGTTTTGTGGATTGGAGAGAGAAAGGCTATGTGACTCCTGTACGGAATCAGGTACGACGGTGGCACATGCCCATATTCTGAAGCCACTTTGAAGACAAAATGCTTGATGTCTATGTGTGTCTATTGAGTGTGGAGAGATGTGCAGTTCATTTCTTCTTCTATGAAAGCTTCATACATTTACACAATGAATATTTATCCTAGCAATTCACCCCCCACTCTCTCTCTCTTCATCTACCACATCTGTCTTTAGAATTTATTTCTTTTGTTATCATTAATAACTGTAGCGGTATTGTGTTCCCCAAAATATTGTGCACACTAATAAACTTATCTGGGGTCGAAAAAGCAGAACAAGCCACAGCTTTCTCACCTCGCCAGTTCCTCAGCTGATCCTGTTTCCTCAGACTGGAAGCCTCACAGTCCTCATCCAGAATGAATCTCAGCTGAACTGTTGCTTTTAAGCCTGAAAGCTTAACCAGCCAAATGCTTCTAGTTTCTGGTCTTCATGCCTTATATATCTTTCTGTTTTCTGCCCTCACTTCCTGGAATTAAAGCTCACTTTCCAGGATTAAAGGCATGAGTCACCATGCTTGGCTGTATCCTTGAACACACAGAGATCCAGGTAGATTTCTGCCTCTGGAATGCTAGGATTAAAGGCGTGAGTTCCACCATTTTCTAGCCTCTGTATCTAGTGGTTGTTCTTTTCTCTGACCCCAGATAAGTTTATTAGGGTACACAATATTTTGGGGAACACAATACCACCACATTTCCCCTTTTTTGTCTAAAATTTTAAAAAAAAGCTTATAACTAATACAAGAAAACTATCCAATAAGTATATACAATATATACAGTCAAGAATTACATTAATGATGTCAAGTCCATTAACATTTGATAGATTCAGATAAAAACTCCATTATATATATTAACAATGTCCAGTCCAGTAACATTTGATAAACTCAGACAAAAAAAATTCATTACTTATCCTATTTAAAACAAGAAGTTCCTTTTAAATGTATATTCAATAATTGACCTTTTTATCATATCCATATTCTCTCTTTTTTCTTTTCATAATAGATTCAATAATCTACCTTTTGTCATTTTTATATCTTTCCCTTTTTCTTTTTAGAGTAGCTTCAATTATCTACCCATTTATCTTAATATTTATTTATCTTTTTTCTCAGAGTAGACTTAATGATCTACCTCAAATAGCCCATAAAACCAGTAGGTCCTGCTCAAATGTTCATGTGTGTGTTGCCATCGACTGGGACATGTGCAAACTGCCAGCAGTCATGTCTTCTAGGAGAGTACCATTCCTCCCTAGGCATCTATCAACTGCTAGTACAGTTTTGTAAATTATTATGGGCAGATAATAATTGTTGCTGGGGTTGGTATTTGTTTGTGTATTGACAATCTTTATTTCCCTGCTCAGGGTAACTGTGGTTCTTGCTGGGCTTTTGCTGCAACTGGTGCCATAGAAGGACAGATGTTCTGGAAAACTGGCAACCTGACCCTTCTGAGTGTGCAAAACCTAGTAGACTGTTCTAAACCTCAAGGCAATAATGGCTGTAGTAATGGTACTGCATACAATGCCTACAAGTATGTTTTGGACAATAAAGGTCTGGAGGCTGAGGCAACCTATCCATATGAGGCAAAAGTAAGTAGATTTTCTATACTACTGTCATTTCAGCCAGCTTCAGGCAAGGGACATTGCAGGATAATCACTGTTTTCAGAACTCATATTGGAAGCCAGAATCACTGCACACCATCAGTGGTCTCATTAAAGTATCAGTCTTTGCATGGGTTTCTAATGTGGTAGTTTCCATATAGCTGTCCCTGCTTCTATGCACAGAGAATATGTGAACCATTTCACATATAATGGAGATTTCTCCCTGGGAAAATTTCTTATGGACTTGAAAACCTATGAGGTGTCAATGAAGACATGAGAGTTGATTTTCAGTTCCAAATCTCCCAGTAACATTTCACTTCCTTGGATGACTTAAAACAGTCCAGACATGGGGATGCTCAGCTGCAAAGTGCAGGGTTGTGGCTCTGATGGATGCTCCCCAGGAGGAGGGTGAAAGTAACTGAGCCTCTTATCTCTTTACCTTTTAAGGAAGGACCTTGCAGGTACCATCCTGAGAACTCCAGTGCTTATATAGTAGATTTTGTGTCCCTCCCAGCAAATGAGGATTACCTACTGATTGCTGTAGCAAATATAGGGCCTATCTCTGCTGCAGTTGATGCTTCTCATGATTCTTTCAGATTCTACAAAGGAGGTAAGCATATTTCCCTCTAGATATGAAAACAAGTGAAATTCCCATGTCATGCCATGTTCATGATAGGCTGTTTATCTATAAAATTATATGTGACTTTGGGTTTCTGGATTTTTTCCTCCCCACACAATAATACTGAGTTCTATCTTCAACTGATATGGCCCTCTCATGCAAGTACATCATATTTTATAAAATTTACTGTTTAGCTTATTTTAAAACCATCCTCAATTTGGTGGGTGTTTTAGATTTTTATGGAAACTGTACATCTGAAATCAAATTCTTAATAAGCCTCTTGAATTGAGTAATTTCAGTTGAGTGAGTTTTACTTGGCTTGAGCTTCTAGTTTAAAAACTGAAGATTTTAATTAGTCATCTTATATGCACCTAAGCAACTGTTTATCAACAAACCTATGCTTATTTTGGTTACTTTAGTTTTCTGTGAAACTATGTGTATATTAGTATTCTCAATAACAATTCATTCAACTCTTAAGTCTGTATATAGCTTACATCATTTCTGGGATCTTTGAAAATGCATCTCTATTGTTGGTGGCAGTGGTCACTCTCAGGTGTTCTGGCATCTCACATCAGCTTCCACTTTATTTCTCAGGTATTTATCATGAGCCAAACTGCAGCAGTTATTCTGTGAATCATGCAGTTCTGGTGGTTGGCTATGGATCTGAGGGAAATGAAAAAGATGGCGAAAGCTATTGGCTGATCAAGAACAGGTATAAACTGCCAAAAAAAATCTGTATTTAAAATTCTAGTGACTGGAGAGATGGTTCAGTGTTTAAGAGCACTGGTACACTTCCAGAGGATTCATGAAGGGATTCTCTCTTGCAGTCAGTGTTTGACTACACAGCCTACCTAGAAAACTTTGTCCCACTTAAGTTGAACAAAGCCTGTTTTTATTTTCCCATGTACATGTATGAGGTATATGTACATGCGTGCATGCATACATGCTTGCATGTCTATAAACACCTGTGTGTGCAAGTGCACATGTGTAGTGACCTGGTGTTAGTATCAGTTGTTTCTCAATCATTATCCACGTTCTATTCTATATTGAGGCAGTGCCTCTCATTGATGGAGTTTACTGGTCTGACTAGTCAGCTTGTTCCAGGTATGTTTGTGTCCATGTCCCGAGAACTTGCTATAGGGATACTACAATGTTAATCTGGCTTTTAAATTACTCTTTACATTGATCTCCTGCCCTTAACCTCTGAGCTCCCCTACACCATAAACAACCTACTCACATATCTTATCATAACATTTCCATTCTATCACTGGTTTCTTGGGTGTCAATGTTATTTTGTGCCATTGTTTTTCTAAAATCTGACACGTTTGTTAGAACTGAACTACCTTTTCTCTGCTGTGGTCTTCACAGTTCCGTGCGAGATGCCTCCTGGTACTCAGACCCTCAACTTTTTGTGACCCTTCTGTTAAGTTGGCTTCTTGCTAATTATTGTAATAAATCAACCATTCATTGATATTTCTACTAAGTGAAAAATATGTTTCCTTTCAGCTGGGGTGACGAATGGGGCATAGATGGCTACATGAAGATTGCCAAAGATCGCAACAACCACTGTGCAATTGCTTCATACGCTGCCTACCCCGACATATTCTAAACTGCCTGGTGGCCACAAGGGAAGACTGGCAGAGAAAGTATCCAGTGGAGTGCCCTCCACTTCACAGTGACCAGCTTGTGCTGAGTGTGTTCAGTAGTTGAATTCCTGAAGAGCTACATTGCAATGTGGATTCTGGGACCTGCTCACTCTTTCAGCATGGCACCTACTGTAACTGATGTGTCTTCATTACTCCTACAACTTGATTTTCAATGTTAATGGTTATGCAAATGGTGTCTTTAAAAATGTTAAATTCAAATATAATTTTTATCTTCTCTCTGTTTTTTTAAGTGATTTTTTTTTTGTGGTCCAACATGTAATTTATCTTGAAGACAGCATTGTGTGTAGTGATGGCATTCTCAGAGAAAGAGTGAGTGGTTTTTATGAGATGGTCTTTATTCTGTTTTGGTTATGGTCTGCTTACAGGGTTCTATATACCAGCAAACATTTTCTGAAAGACTTTATAAACATTTCTGGATTTGGTATTTTTTAACCATCATTAATTCACCCAGTTTAATTCTCTGTGAAGTGTAATTGTACAATGTACTGCTTCACCGAATTGGACTGAGCTGTAACTCTCCCTGATCTAGTACCTCAACCCTGTACTAGATTCCCAGTTACTGTGTCAAAGACATCAAGGTCACATGTTTGCAGTTACAGGACTGTGATTCAGGTGACAAATTAAAGAGATTGAGAGACGACCCAAATTAATAAAATTGGAAACAAAAGAGGAGATATCACAGCAGATATAAATAAAATCCAGAACAATCATAAGAACTCATTTTTTAAAATCTTTATTTCATTAAATGAAAAAACATGAAAGAAATGAATAAATATCAAGATATAAGCCAAACATAAAACAAAAATATATAAATGATTGGCAGAGCCAGCAATGAGATGGAAGCAGTGATAACTGTCTAACAAAAAGTAAGTCTCCCCTCCACACAAAAACACCCAAGTCCAGATGGACCCACTGCAGACTTTCCAAGAACTTTAAAGAATACTATTATTACTCAAGTTATTACCAAGTTAAAAACTTTTTACTTTTTTTTAATCAAAATATAATTACATTGTTTCCTCTCTTCCCATTACTCCCTCAACTACCATGTCCTTCACCCACTCACTCCCTCTCCAATTCAAAGCCCTAGCTCTTAATTGCCAAACTATTTATGAAGCCAGTATTATCCTAGTACCAAGCCAGAACCAGATTCAACAACAGCATCAGCAGCAAAACAATATTAGCCACAAAAATTCTAAAAGTTATTAATAAAATACTAGCAAATCTAATTCAAGGACATATCAAAAAGATCATTTATCATGACTAAGTTGTATTCATTCCAGAGATTCAAGAGTAGACCACTATATGGAAATCAACAAATGTTACCAATCACATATATTTACATGAGGGAAATCACGAGACCTCTCTGAGAAAAACCCAACATTTATAATAAAGTAATGGTGAGTGTACACTTAAACACAATAAAGACCATATATATATCATGCTTATAGTCAACATCATGCAAAATGAAGAAAAATTTGGTTTCACTAAATCTGGAACAAGACAGGGATGAATACTGTCTCCACTCTTGTTCAATGTAGTGGTTGAAATCTCAGCTAGAACAGTAAGACAAGAGTAGGAAAAAAAGGAATATAAGGCATGTGTATCCGTGTATCCATATTGCATTACACAATGCTGGTTGTTGATGAGGTTCATAGGTCTCCTAGCTAGGTAGGACATTAGGTGCCTCCTTCCTTTGGAAACTTTCATGGAGCTTTCTGGTATCATGAAAGCTACTCCTCAGGGAGGGGCCATTCAGGTCAGTTCCAGATCATAAGTCTTCGGGACCATGTGCATGGTGTCTTTAGCACCAGGGATTTACTTTGGTAATAACCAATGACTTTCTAATTGGACATAAGACCTGCTCAACAAGAGGGATGCCATGCCTAGTATTGGAAACCTAGGCATCTGTTCAGTGCTAGTGAAATCCTGCTTACAGGAGAAGAATCTACAACCAATAATTTACTAATCCAGCACAATCTCTGATAATAATATATAAACATTTGTCCTTATACTCACAGGTAAGTATAGGTGTCACCCCTCATCAAAAAAAATTTGTTGAGGCATGCATAGACCCCATCTGGTGCCACACAGCTTAAGTGGGTGAAAAACACCCATGGGGCAGTCTGATCTTCATGGTCTGGCCTGCCTGAAGGCATCCACAGGGCCATGATGATGAGCAAGCACATGATGGAGAAATGGGAGATAAAAAGAGGTGGAATGGTGCATGTACTGTGGCATTTCTGAAGAGGCAAGGGTGGCTAGGAATGGACTGATGTTGGCAGCCTGCTTGCCACCCAGGACTGGGGAGACATCCAGCCCTGGGATGCTGCCTAGGGCCATGTCTGTGTCCATGGTCCTATCACAGCCAGGGTTTGTGTTGATGTCCATGACCCATGTTGTCACCAAGGCCACAGAGATGCTGGGATCTGGGCCACCACCTATGGCCATTTTGGTGTCTGAAGGCCTTGTTGCCACCAGGTACATGTAGATTTGAGTGGCCTGTGCTGAAACCAGGGGTATGATGACATCCAGGCCCAAGATGTTACCAGGAGCCACATCTGGGTCTGTGGCCCTGTAGCAGCCAGGATCTGTGTTGATGTCCATGGCTTCATTAACCACTGAAGGCCTCATGGATGACCGGGGTCTGGTCAGACACCTGAGTCCATGTTGGTGCCCGAGGACAATGCTGCAGAAAGGGTCATTCTAACCAGGATGGCCTGTACTATCACCCAGGGCCATGGTGACATCTGAGCCCTGGCTGTATTTAGGGCCATGTCTGGATCTGTGGCCCTACCTCATCCAGGGTCTAGGTTGATATCCATGGCTCCTGATACCATCAAAGGCCATGTAAATACTGGGGTCTAAGACTTCACCTAAGGCACATCACAATGAATTATAGGCAACTGAGCGAAGCTGGGGATGTGAGAGGTGGTCCTCCCTGAGGAAGAACACACTGACTGGCTACCCAGTGCCAAAACCTCAGCTCAGAAAATATAAATACAAGTAACATTATTTGGACTCAACAGGTTACATTTAAAATATATATGTGTAAACAAATACATGTGCACATGCATTAACAGTTAATGAAAAAAGTCACAAATTTGAAGGAGAGTGGGCAGGGGTCTATAGGAGGATGTGGAAGAAGGCAAGGGAAAGGAGGAATGTTGTAATTAGATTACAATCTTAAAAGTAGCCAAAGAGGGCTACAGATAGGAAAAGAAGAGAAAGCAGTCCTGTTAACACAAAACATTATCCTATACATGACAGATTCAAAAGGTTCCACAAAATACTCTTAGAACTGATAAAGACATTTAGCAAAGTGCAAAAGATATAAAGTTAACACACGCAAATCTCTAGCCTCATGTACCAGTGGAAAACATGCTACAAAAGAAATCAAATAAATAACCCTATTTATAGTTGGCACAAAATATACAATACTTAGGAATAAATCTAATTAAGTAAATGAAAAAAAACATCTACAGTGAAAACATGAAGAAATGGCAAAGAACAGTGAAGGAAGGCACCTGAAGATGGGAAAATCCTCCATGACTGTGGATTGGAAGAATTGATGTGAAAATGACCGTCCCAGCAGAAACATTCTATAGATTCAAGCCAATCACAGTAAAAATTCCAGTTTTATTTTTCACAGATGTGTAAAACCACAACCAAAAAACTTATATGGTTGCACAAAGAACCAAGATACCCAACTCTTGTAGACCAAAAGAATGCTGTGAGCAATATCACCCTACCTGATTTCAAGTTATATCACAGAGCCATAGTAGTAAAAGAAAATGGTACTGGCATATGAAACAGATGCATAGAACAATGGATTAAAATAGAGTAGCCAGATATAAATCCATACAGCTACAGATAACTGACTTTTTACAAGGATGTCAAAAATATACATTAGAGAAGACACAGCACCTTCAACAAGTAATAGTGGAAAATCTTGTAGAAAAATAAAACTTGACCCTCATATTTCACCCTGAGCAAAACTCAACCACAAATGAATTAAAAAAAAAAATCTCAGCCCAAGACCTGATGAATGGAAATTTCCAGAAGTAGTAGGATGTACACTTTAACCTTATGGCGCAGGGAAGACCTTTCTGGGTAGGGCTGTGTAGCATAGGAACTAAGACCAACTACTTACAAACTGGACTTCATATCACAGTTTCCATGCAACAAAGGGAACTCAGTTGAATGAAGACGCAACCTTCACAGTGGGAGAGAATACTTACAGGCTTTACATCCAACAGAGGATTAGTATCTTGAGTATGCACAAAACTGAAAAATAATAAACAAGAAAACAAACCAATTAGAAAGATGGGCTTTCGAACTGGACAGAGTTCTTAAAAGAAGGAATAGAAATGGCCGATAGACTCCTTAGAAAGTTTTCAAAATCTTTAGCTACCTGGGAAATATAGATTAAAACAATCTAAAGATTCCATCTTATGTCAGTTAGAATAGCGGTGATCAGGAATACACATAACAACAAGTTCTGATGTAGATGTGGAAAAGGGGACCCTCACACACTGCTACTGGTAAAGGCACAATTCCATTCATTGCTTTCGCCTGTCTCTTCCAGATTTTAACAGGCTTCCAAGTCAGAATGGCGAGGGTTAGTCTTTTCTCAATGAAAAAGTAAAAATCTAAATTTCCAAACAAAAAGGAAACCAGAAACCCAGGCAATGCCAGCCCTGACAGCACTCATTCTCACAAGCATTTAAGAGATACTCCAGGGTATGATGTAGATAGCTATCTGACCTGGATATAGTGAAATGAAGGGGCCAGACACAGACAGTGGAAAATATGAAAATGCCAGCCACTGTAGAAAGTCAGAATCTGACAAATAATAGCCAAAACAAAACCCTCTCTCGATCTTTTGTTTTTATAAATGAAATGTACTGGGATTCAGCCACACCGGCTCTTTCACACCACTCTGTAGCTGGTTTGTGAGTAGGGCATTGTTAAGAGATGCATCAGGGATACTATGGCCCTTTATAGAGAGCTTTGCTGCCCCCTGGTGTATGTTTCTTGCCTTGCTTTAAAACATAAAATACAGTACAGTGATTGGAGTAGAGAACTTGCACTCACACAGTCATCTGAAATGATATGTTGACAACGAAGTTTGGACAATAAGTGGTCTGAAGGCAAATCTACACCTCTTCTTCTGCTCCTGCAAATCCAGTCTCCCCAATAGCATTCCCGGTATTGAAGCAGCACACCTCCAGCAGCCTTCCTCCCCACCTGCCATATCTCCTTTGGCTCCTACAGACCCTCCCCTCTTAACATACCTCTCACCACTTGCTGCTTTATCCCAGGCCCCAACTACATCAAGCACTTCCTGATAACCCACCTGGGACTCATTCCTGGGGAGCAGGTAAGCTGACTGTAGATCTTCCCCCATGCTTCTGCTCCTCTGTATCAAAGCCCCCAGTGACAAAGCAGACCCTTTGTGGTGACCTCTCTTCACTGTCTCTCCCCACTCAAAGGAATCAAAATAAGCAGATTCTGGTTGAACATTCTGCTCTCCTCCCTCTTATGAACCCCTTCAGACCCCTACTTATCCTAATTCCTAAGTGTCAGCTCCCAATACCAGAAACACATTTATGTGGAACCCCCAGTGGCCATAACTGTCAGCTCCAAAGAAAAATCTCTATCAGGAAACACACAGCCATCACACTCTCTGAAAACCCAGAGAAGAAACAAAAACCAAGGAACAAAATACCCACTCAACAACAACAAATCCAGAAATCAGCACCTAGACCTATAATTATCCTAACCCCAGATGCCTAGATGCTAGCATAAAACAAAATCAATGACAGCCATGGAAATATGTCTCCACTGGAGCCCAGCTCTCCTACCACAGCAGGCCCTTACTATTCCAACACAGCTGAAGCAGAAGAAACAACCTTTAGGAAGATGATAGAGGCACTTAGGGATGAAATGGGGGAAAAAACTCTTAAAGAAATGCTATAAAACACAAACAAAAGTAGGAGTAAATGAATAAATCCCTTGAAGAAATCCAGGAAATACGCAGAGACAAACAAAACAAAACACAAAAAACAATAACAAACACCAAAAAAAACAGTGGAAGGAAATGAATAAACAGAATCAATCAAGAAAATACAAACTGAAGAATTCTGCAAATAAAAAATTTAGGAGTTCAAGCAGAATCTACAGAGTCAAACTTAATTAAAAGAACTCAAGAGATGGAAGAAAGAACCTTAAGTGTTGAAGATATGATAGAATAAATGGATATATTGGTCAAAGAAAATGTTGAATCTAAAAAACTCCTGACACAAATCATCCAGGAATTCTAGGACACTGTGAAAAGAACAAATTTAAGAATAACAGGAATAAGGGAATGAGAAGAATCTCAGCTCAAAGACCCAAAAGTATTTTCTTTTTTATTCATTTTACATATCAACCACAGATCCCCCTCTCATCCTTTCTCTTGCCCCCCCAACATCTCTCTCCCACCCCTCATCCCCTCCTCCAACAAGGTAAGTTCTCCCACATGGCGGGGAGGGAGGACTAAGCCTGCTACATTCAGTTGAGGCAAGACCAAGCCCCTCCCCACTTTATCAGGAGTGAGCAAGGTGTCCCACCATAAGTAATGGGATTGAGAAAGCCTGCTCATGCACCAGGGGTAGATCCTGATCACACTACCAAGGGCCCCTGAAACAAATCAAAAAACACAACTATCTCTCGTATTCAGAGGGTCTAGTCCAGTCCCATGCAGGTTCCACAACTCTTGGTCTAAAGTTTGTGAGTTCCTATGAGCTTGGTTCAGTTGTCTCTGTAGATTTCCCCATCATGATCTTGATGCCTTTGCTCATATAATTCCCCTTCCTTCTCTTCCACTGGACTCCTGGAGCTCTGCCTGGTGCATGGTTATGGATCTCTGTATCTGCTTCTGTCAGTTACTGCATGAAGGCTCTATGATGGCAGTTAGGGTATTCACCAATCTGATTACTAGGGTAAGCCAGTTCAGGCCCCTCATCACTGTTGCTAGTAGTTTAATCTGGGGTCATCCTTGTGGATTCCTGGCAATTTCCTTAGCACCAGGATTTTTCCTTATATCATAATGTCTCCTTCTATCAAGATATCTTTTTCACAGCTCTCCCACTCCATCCCTCCCCCAGCTTGACCATCCTGTTCCCCCATGTTCTTATCCCCCATCCCCTACCCTCTATTCCCCCCTATGCCCAGTTTACTCATCGCAATCTCCTCTGTTTCCCCTTCCCAAGATAATCCATACATCCCAATTAGGGTCCTCCTTGTTTCCTAGCTTCTCTCGAGCAGTGGGTTGTAGTCTAATTATCCTTTGCTTTACATCTAGTATCCATTTATGAGTGAGTACATACCATGTTTGTCTTTCTGAGTCTGGGTTACCTCACTCAGGATGATATTTTCTAGTTCTATCCATTTGCCTTCAAATTTCATGAACCTGATAGAGGAGAAAGTAGGAAGTAGCCTAGAAAGCATTAGCACAGGAGACCACTTCTTAAATATAACACCAGTAGCACAGACATTGACAGCAACAATTAATAAATGGAACCTCCTGAAACTGAGAAGCTTCTGTAAGGCAAAGGACACAGTAAATAAGACAAAACAACAGCCTACAGAATGGGAAAAGATCTTCCCCAACCCCACATCTGGCAGAGGGCTGGTCTCCAAAATATAAAAAGAACTCAAGAAACTAGACAGCAAAATACCAAACAATCCAATTTTAAAATGGGCTACAAATGTAAACAGAGAATTCTCAACAGAAGAATCCCAAATGGCCAAAAGACACTTAAGGAACTGTTCAACACCCTTAGTTATCAGGGAAATGCAAATCAAAATGACTCTGAGATACAGTCTTAACCTGTCAGTATGGCTAAGCTCAAAAACACTGATGACAGCTTATGTGGGAAGGGATTTGTGGAACAAGGGGAACACTCTTTCACTGTTGGTGGGAGTGCAAAGTTGTACAGTTGCTTTGGAAATCAGTATGGTGGTTTCTCAGAAAATTGGGAATCAATCTACCTCAAGACTTGATACTACTCTTTGGCATATACCTAAGGGATGATCAATCATACCACAAGGACACTACTTAACTATGTTCATAGGAGCATTATTCATAAAAGCCAGAACCTGGAAGCAACCTAGATGCCCCTCAACCAAAGAATGGATAAAGAAAATGTGGTACATAAACACAGAAAAACACAGCAGAAAATAGAAGAAAAATTTCCCAACCTAAAGAAGAAAATGCCTATAACGATGCTATATATTCCAAGCAAATGGACCTAAAAAGCAAGCTGGTATAGCCATTTTAATATTAACAAAATATACTTCAAACCAAAATTAATCAAAAGACAAAGGAAAGAATACTACATATTCACCAAAAGAAAAATCTACTACAATGACATTTCAATTCTTAACATCTGTGCCCCAAACACATGGGCATCCTTCTTTGTAAGAGAAACACTACTACAGCTTAAATCACATACTGAACCTCACCCACTAATAGTGGGAGATTATAAAATAGTGGGCAGGTCATGTAGACAAACTAAACAAACACTGGAGCTTACAGACTTTATAAATCAAATAGACATATCTCTCTCTCTCTCTCTCTCTCTCTCTCTCTCTCTCTCTCTCTCTCTCTCTCTCTCTCACACACACACACACACACACACACACACACACACACACACACACAGCATTTCACCCAAACAAAAAAGAATATACCTTCTTCTCTGCACCCTCATAGAACTCTCTCCAAAATTGTCTCCGGACACAAAACAAGTCTCAACAGATACAAGAAAATTGAAATAACTCACTGCATTCTGTCAGACCATCATGGATTAAATCTGGATATCAACAACCACAGAAACAACAGGAAGCTTAAAAACTTATAGAAACTAAACAACTCTCTGCTGAATGAAAAATGGGTCGAGACTGTAGGTGTGGCTGTCTACACTTTACCCCTGAAGCATCACCCCTAGCAGGCAGCAGATAACTGCTAGGTTCCTGCTCCCCCCCCGGGGGGGGGGCATGGCCAAGGGGTACCTCTAAAGACCTGGAATGCATATACGCTCACTCGCTCTTGGCTACCTCGTGATCCTGGATGCTGGATGTTGGCATTTCGGACCAAGTCAGACTTCTCCAGAGAACCGTGTTGGATGGGGCTTCACCTCTCCTGGATCCATTAAACAACTCCCTTTGCTTATTGTAAGTTAACTCAAAATAAACCCCTTTTGATTATCAGATAAACTGCATGTAATTGTCTCATTAATTGCTGCTTTACAAGACAGAAAAAAAAGAAATGAAAGACTTTCTAGAAATCAATGAAAATGAATACACTTCATATTCAAAGTTATGAGACACAACAAAAATGGTTCTAAGGGGCAAGTTCATTATCTAAGTGTCTATATTAAAAACTGGAAAGATCTCACATGAGCAACTTACGAGCACATCTGAAGACTCTTGAACAAGATGAAATTATCACACCTAAGAGTAGTAAAACAGCAAGAAATAATCCAACTTGGGGCTGAAATCAGTAAAATACAAACAAAGAGAACAATACAGAGAATCAATGAACCAAAGAGTTGCTTCTTTGAGAAAATGAACAAGATAGACAAACCCTTATTCAAACTAGCTAAAAGGTAGAGAGAGAATATCCAAAAATATCCAAATTAACAGTCAGAAACATAATGGGGGACATAGCAAAAGACATTTGAAAAATCCAGATAATCATAAGGACATAGTTTAAAAGCCTGTATTCCAACAAATTGGAAATTCTAAAAGAAATTGACAATTTTCTCAATAGGTACCAATTACCAATCTTAAATCAAGATTAGATAAACAATTTAAATAGGCCTACAACCCCTAAGGAAATAGAAGCAGTTATTAAATGTCTCACAATGAAAAAAAGGCCAGGATCGGATAGATTGTATGCAGAATTCTACCAGACTTTCAAATAAAAATTAATGCCCATACTCCTCAAATTATTACACAAAATAGAAACAGGAGGAACAATATCCAACTTATTTTGTGAGGCTTCAGTTACCCTAGTACCCGAACCACACAAAGAAAGAGAATTACAAAATAATTTCCCATATGAAAATAGATGCAAGCACATTCAATGAAATACTTGCAAATAAAATCTAAGAACATATCAAAAAGATCCTGCACCATTATCAAGTAGGCTTCATCTCAGAGACGCAGGGATAGTTAAATATATGAGAATCAATAAATGTAACCCACTATATAAACAAACCAAAGGAAAAACTGCATGATCATCTCACTAGTTGAAGAAACGGCCTTTGACAAAATCAAACACCCCTTCATGATAAAAGTTCTGGAGTGATTAATGATAGAAGAGACATACCTAAACATAATTAAGGTACTTTACAGCAAGCCTATAACTAACATCAACTTAAATGGAGAGACACTCAAAGCAATTCCACTAAAATCAGGAACAAGACAAGGTTGTCCACTCTCTCCAGAACTTTTGAACATAGTACTTGACATCTTAGCTAGTGCATTAAAATAACTGAAGGAGATCAAGGGGATAAACATTGAAAAGGAAGACCTCAACCTATCTTTATTTGCATATGGTATGATAGTGTACATAAGTTATCCTAAAAATTTCATCAAGAAACTTGTAAAGCTAATAAACACGTTCAGCAATGTAGATGGATACCAATTTAATTCATAAAATTCAGTAGTCCTCTTGTATGCAAATAACAAACCGATTGAGAAAGAAATCAGGAGACAACACATTTCACAATAGCCTCAACTCTGCTCTATGGTTATCCACTCTCATTCTAGACCTGAAGAAGAACACTGAGCAGTAACCATGGCAATGCCTTATTATTACCCTGCCTTGAAAGCTCCCTCACAAAACTAACTGGCCACTCCTTTTTAATTTAGCATCCCTCTAGTTCTCAGGACACAGGCAGAATAAAGTCAAGTTATTTAGTAGAGTATAATACTATTGGCCACTAGGCAAGCTCCCAATAGAGTTTTTTTTTTCCTTCCCCTCAAACTTCATAAGCCTAACTTCCAAAATCTACATTTTTATCAGCATTTGGCTCTTCTAACCTTTAAGCAGAACAGCCCATTAAGCTCTACCTCTAACATTATAAGGCTTTTCCAGCCCACAGATCCAAATGTACACACACACACACACACACACACACACACACACACACACATCACACACACACACATCACACATACACACACATATCACATACACACACACACACACACACACACACACACACATACACACACACACACACAAGCAACCCTCAAACAATTTTCAAAACCTAAGAAGTGCATCATAAGGTTTCTCAGAGCAACAGCCCCATTCCTGGTTATCTATTTCCCACAGTAACCATTTTTTCCCTCAGTTCTGTGAAGAGCAACTCACATAAAGCAAGTTAAATATGGAGGGGCTTATTTTGGCTAATTGTTTAAGAAGGAAGACAGCTAATATTGGCAGGGTAGGTGGCAGCAGAAGCTTGAGTCAAGAAGCAGAAAGAGGTAGGTGATGGTGCTCAGTGTGCCTTATCTCCTTTATTCAGACTGGGATCCCCTGTGATGGTTGACAGCATCCACACTCAGGGTGGAGCTTCCCTCTTCAGTGAAAAATTTTTAGAATCACTCTCATAGACACAACTGGAAATGTGTTTCCTACATGATTCTAAATCCAGTCAAGTTGACAATGAAACCATAGCACCAAACAATTCACCAATGGATCTAGATCTACACTAGTGCCTCTACTGGTCAATATCGGTATTGACGTTGGACTTAAATGGCACGGTACCTCAGACTCCAGCTCTGGTCAGCAATGCTTCCAACTTAATACCATTCATAAAATGCTGAAGACCCAGCTTCAGCAGGTCAGACAAACTGAAGAGGGGATGAGGGGTTGGTGAATACTCAACACACACACAGGAGACTTATCTGAGGGAGGCAAATCGTAATCCTTCATTTTATTTTTCTCTTTCTTCTCCTCTTCATTTTTCTCTTATCTCTTTTATATCACCTAAAACAAGAATTTCTGTGCAAGAAAAGATTACCTCACAACTACAAGTTACATATTTTCCAAAAACAAAATAAAATCTTTCCACTGGTAGAAATCACATTATGATCACAAGTTACATGTTTTTCTTATAAGCCCACAACTAGTTAAACATTTTCCATTGTATTGATTTTCCAACCATAACATCTTCACTGCCAAACCAATGATTCTTTTATTACTGATTAACAAATTTTTAAGCATGCCAAGTATATTTCAGCCATTTCCTTTTGTGAGCCACCATGTGGTTGCTGAGAATTGAACTCAGACCCTCTGGAAGAGTAGCCAGTGCTCTTAACCTGAGCCATCTCTCCAGCCCCAGCCATTTCCTTTTGTACTGGCAGGCAGCTGTCTGTGGTTTCAGTGCAGCAGATTCCTATCTATTTCTACTTTACAAAAGTCTAGCTAACCATCTGCTTTAATTTTGTTCTTAGTACACAATAGGGTCATTTAATTTCCTTTCACAATTCGGTTTCTTCAAGGTGCATATGAAAACCTGTGATTAATTCTGTAAGCTACATGACCAAAGAACTCATATCTAACCTTGGGTGTAGGGACATAATTGCTTCCGTTGATCATCAGCCTGTTTTTCCACAGACAAAATTCATGGGTCTAAAATGCAAGAAACTTCCTTGTTCTTATTTTCCATCCTTGAAGCCTCACATCTAGCAAAGGGGGGTGACTTCTACTCTTCTTTCTGTCCTTTGCATCTCTCATTGGAGCAATTGTCAGAGCAGCCTAAATCATTTCCCTAGTCATCTTCACTAGCTACTTTAGCCACTGTACCTTTTAGGCTGACTCAGAAAGTTCAATTAAATCTTTGATCCAACTAAGCATCATTGCTCTTATAAAAATCATCTTCATTATGATCTGCAGTAAATTGCCCAATAAGGAGTGGGGTTTTCCCATGAAACAATCACATTATACTAGACACAGTGGGATCCTTCCACAAAGTAACCACACCATGCCAAGTACAGTAAGAACACAATAGCAGCAAACAGCAGGTGCAAGGGGCACTCTGCAGGCAATCCCCCTGGGGCTTTGCCCTTCCAGTGTGTGCCCATCATGGCTTTGCTATCTGGTGGGTGGTCCATCAACTCCATTGCTGACTACAGCTCCTCCAGTATGACCACTGCCAATAAGAAGTCTATAGGGGGACTGATTCATAATTCACCATCTGAGAGTTAATGATCCATTCCAGTCAGTACACTCCTAAAGTGTCCAATAGGCCACACAGAATCCAAGAAGATAATTACAAAGTTTTAGCATAATCCTTTAAAAATTTTTAAAAATCACATACATTTATAAAATGAAGCATGGTCATATCTACCCCCATTTCTTCTCCCAACTTTCTCCATGTCTCCCATTATTCTCCTCCCCTATTAAATTTTTATAACTTTGTTAATTAGTTTGTGTCTCTGTGTCTCTTTGTGTGTGTGTATTCTACTGTGTACATGTGGAGTTCAGAATTCAAATTGTGGGAATTGGCTTTCTCTATCATGTGAGTCTTGGGAAGTGAACTTAAATTATCAATTATGGCATCAAATTTTTTTATCTTTTGATCCATCTCACTGATCCCAACATTTTTTATGCAAAATAAAATAGAAATAGAATTCCCAAACCAGTCATAATATAGCAAAAGAAATCCTAGGAGTAAAGTGTATATCAATAATCAGATAACAAAATAGAAAGCTCTCAAGTAACTATTGTTACTTTATATAAAAAACAGAGAAGCAGGACAAAGAAAATGTCATATATATAGTGTATATAATGTATACAATGTATGTTATATATATGATGTATATGTATATGGTGTACAATATCAATAAGCAAGTAGTTTATTTCTTTGAAAAATAAATAAGCAAATCTTTATGTAACTATACCAATAGGAAAAAGAAATAAATTGATTCCCATCACCTACAAGAAGATTCACAACCTTCTGCAACTCTAGTTCCAGGAGATCGGATACCCTCTTCTGTTTCTTTATGAAGCAAGGGATGCATCTGCTATACAGACACACATACAGATAAACATACACACAAAATAAAAATAAATCTTTAAAAATTAAATCTGAAATAAAAAGGGAGAAATTACAACTGAAACCAAGAAATAAGAACATTATGGAAGTATATATAAAAAATTAAGCACCAAAATGATTAGAAAGCCCAGAAGAAATGGATTAAAGTAGGCCCATACAATCTATAAATATTGAATTATGAAAAAAAAAAAACTTGAACTCCTGAATGGGCCAGCAACCTGCAGTGAGATTGAATCACTAATGAGAAGCTTTCTATTGAACAGAAATGGAAGGTTAGAGAAACGCAACATCATCCTGTGTCTACAGAACTTGAAACAAATTATCAGGTGAACAGGTACAGAAGTAGGTGAGTCTCAGGGGTAGCCTTAGGATGGAAGTAAAAATCCTAATACTGGAATTTAGAGGAAATTATGAACTCAGACATAAAGAACCGAACATCCTGGGGATGGGAGAATCCCATGTTGGCTGCATGAAGAAAATATATCAGCATTTATTCAAAAGCCACTGCAAAATGTAGACAGGCAGGGGCAGGAGACGATAGACAAGGATAGAAAGAGAGAAGAAACCAAAGAAAATTATAAGTATTACCCCCAAGTAGAAAAATGTAAAATTAGATGATAGTCTAATGCAACAAACGCAGAAGTTTTTTTAATATGAGATATTTTTAAAAATCCTTAGAAATGTATAGGAAGCGAGATGAGTCATAACACAAGAAATAAAGGTGCAGAACCGAGGTTTCAGAATGGCTTTTTATGAGTCCTTGGAGACAAGGACGCTAGACGTGAGCAGGTGACATTGAGCAGAGCTTGTGGACTTCTGTCTGTCGTTTGGTTCAGGCTGTTGCCCCGCTGTATTGGACTAGATTCTGAAACCATCCAGAGTTTTCTTCCTTGCATATGAGGGCCCTCTGCTGGCCACAGTTAGGTTTGCCTCACCTTCCAGAATTTTCCCAATTCACTCTCCTTGGGATGGCTGCTGTAGCTGAGAACTTCTTTCCAAGTTCAGTGAAAGTTCCACAGGATGAAGATCTGTACACGGTTACCTGCCTAAGAACTTCCAAGGACTACTGAGTAGTAATCACTCCACTGGCAGTGTGCTACTGTGGATATTATGAGCAGCCTTAGCACCTCAAGATACTGTCCACTGCAGCCAAGTATGGCAGGCGACTCCAGAGTCTGAGTCACACCCTGGGTCAGGCTCAGCGCTGAAAGATGCTTTTCATTTTCTTTTCTCCCCACAAACTTCCCAGCCTGGGAACGCTCTGCTCCCCAAATCCTGCACCCTGTGTCTGGTCTTCCCGTGTGTCTGCTCTCCACTAGTCCTCAATCTTCCTAACTGGGCGATCCTTTCATACAGTTCCTCTTGGTTTGGTGATGCCCAACCATAAACTGTTTTCATTGCTATTTCATAACTGTAATTTTGTGACTGTTACAAATCGTGATGTAAATATCCATGTTTTTCGATGGTCTTAGGCAACGCCTGTGAAAAGGCAGACTTCCTAGGGGTCGCACCCACAAGTTGAGAACAACTGTTCTAGACTCTCATCCAGGGACTGTGGGAAGCCAAATTGGGGCAGATTGCACAATAAAGTACCTTGTCTCAGGACCTAGGAAAGTTAACTTTTAAATAATAAATTCTCCCTGAAAATATATGTTAACCATTGCTCTCTGGCCTGACAAAACAAGCTGAGGAATCACTGTCTCAGAAAAATCTGCAGTTGGCTTAGAGTCTCATGATGGCTCAGGCTTGCTCTGAAGGTAGAACTGTCGACCCAACTCTGTAGTGATATTGTGTCCCCCAATATATTGTGCACCCTAATAAACTTATCTGGGGTCAGAGAACAGAACAGCCAATAGACAGACATAGAGGCCAGAAAATGGTGGCACACACATCTTTAATCTTAGCCTTCAGGAGACAGAGATCCATCTGGATCTCTGTGAGTTCAAAGCCACACTGGAAACAGCCAGGCATGGTGACTCACGCCTTTAATCCCAGCACTTGAAATCTCATCTCTTGCTTGGGAAAGACACACGCCTTTAACCCCAGGAGGTGATGGCAGGAAGCAGAAAGGTATATAAGAAGTAAGGACAAGGAACTAGAAGCTGTTAAGCTTTTAGGCTTTTAGCAGCAGTTCAGCTGAGATCCATTCTGATGATGACACAGAGGCTTCCAGTTTGAGGAAATGAGATCAGTTGAGGTATTGGCGAGGTGAGGTTAGCTGTGGCTTGTTCTATTTCTCTGACCTTTCAGTGTTCACCCTGATATCTGGCTCCTGGTTTTGTTTTTATTAATAAAACTTTTTAATATTCATGCTACACACCTCAGTCAGGGAAGCTAAGTCTCCACAGATTGAATAAAATGATAAAAATCTGAATGAGGGAATATCAGGGGACTGGAGGCATTTGAACACAAGAGCAGTGCAAACAGCACTTCTCACTTTTACAACTAAAGCAAGCAATACATGAGGTGATCTTTACAGTTAGCGTAAGCAAGCCTAAGTATAGTGAGCAAATGCACATGGTGTCATGTCTTATGCATATTATCTTTGATCATGTGAAGGAGGCTAGGAGCATTCCTCTCAGGCCTTTGCCTTTCCCGCAGAGATAATGTGGCCATGCAAGGGCATTCCCTTGCTTTGAAGTGCATCCACTCATCATACTTTATGTAGTTCTTTTTAGAAAGCCACCTTGTGGGAAAACATTCTACACTCTACCCCATCCATAGTTCACAGTAAGCTTTCTTACACAGGCTTCCACAGAACTGAGTGATTGTGTCTGGTTTACTTTTGGAAGTAGCCCACATTTCTTTCCTCCCTGTGAATGAACTGTGCAGTTAACCCTGTGTTCTGCTTGCTTTTATTTATGCCCTTTCACTCTAGAATTCTGAAGCTTGTTCTCTGTTTATCATTGAGACAGTCTCTTATTAATTACCACCACCACCATCACCATCATCATCATCATCACCATCATCATCAATTTTCTGTCCATCAGCTTCTTTCACACAGACAGTCTTGACTGTGCCATTTCTCCACAAAGCTTCTGTTCTTAAATTCTGGGTCATGCAACTGAACCAAGTTGATAGGAACACGAACTTTAGACCAACAGCTGTGGACCCTCCATGGGACTGAACTATGCCCTTTGCATACAGGAAACAGTTGTGTAGCTTGGTCTGTTTGAGGGGCCCCGGGCAGTAGGATCAGGATCTATCCCTAGTGCATGAGCTGGCTTTTTGGAGCCCATTACCTATGGTGGGATGCCTTGCTCAGCCTTGATGCAGGGCGGAGGGGCTCAGTTCTGCCTCAACTGAATATATCAGGCTTTGCTGACTCTCCATGGGAGGTCTTACTCTTTTGGAGGAGGTGGATAAGGGGTGGGGGGGGAGCAGGAGGAGGCATTAGAGGGGAATCTGTGGTTGGTATGTAAAATGAATAAAAAAGATTCTTAAATTAAAAAAAAAGAAAAATATTCTGGGTCATGACTCATTATATATTTGAGTGTTTAGGACATAAGTTTGTCAACATTATAGTCTTCAGACTGTAAATTGACCAAAACAATACAAAATGACATGTAAATGAGCACCATATGTTTCTGGCAAAGTTCATATGTATTGAATTTCGTTCACTACACCCTTGGTCCTGAACACACCACATGCTGTTTAAACTGTACGTGCAGCTACACCACACAATGCAAAGGAATGCTGAAACACCTGCGCTCAGGGCGGAGGTATTTGTCTCATGAACGTCAGAGTTGTGACCATATGTGAACATTTTTCTTTGCTTATGGAAACATAATGGTTTAATTATGGAAAACAAAGCAATTTCAGCCTTGTCCTATCATCATTCCTCAATAAGTAAGTGTCCAGTTAGTGGTCTTCAGGGTGTACTAGATTGTACTTCAGTGTTGCACTAGAATATTTACTTTTAAATCTTTTGTTTGAGTGTTTCACTTTAGTTTCACAAAAAAAGGAAACCAAAACAGAAACCTTCTTCATCGCATTTTGGCTTGACATTAAGGAAATTTTTTCATCAGTTTCTGAAATGGCTTGAACATACTTCTGCCATATATTTATGTGAAAAAGCATTTTCTTATTATTCGTAAACATAAAAGTATTGTGGAATTAGTAATGTTGAGATGAAAGAAGACATGAAGGAGGAAAGACTTTTGTGGATGTAGAAAGATGAAGAAACCTCACACAGGTCTATAGGGAAGGTAGAAGTCACAGGGCTTAGCCATTATGCTACTGGTTCCAGGAAGAAAAAAGCAGTGAAGGAGGGAACCTAACCTGGAAATGTTAGGAAGAAAGGCAGACACCAGACACTTAAAATACGGAGTAACCAAACTGCATATGCAAACAGACTCTGCATCCATTCCTATCCCATCCACAGGTATACATGCTGCAATGTGAGTTTGTTGATACTGACTCAAATTTTCCCTCAGTTGGTGCCATAGTTCATCTCAGTTCTAAGAATGACATTTGTAGTGTTTTTTGTTTGTTTGTTTGTTTGTTTGTTTTCAGTTGAGAAAACTAGCATGCCCAGTGGGACAAACGAAGCCAGTTCCACAGATCCTTGCTTCCTGGTACATGGGCCTCCATCGACCCTGGGAGCTCTGTTAAACCACCCCTGTGCTGATCCCCATGTCTGCCACTATGAGGTGTGGTTCCCTGACCCTGCATGTCTCTGACCCTGCCAACACTTACCCACCATCTGCTCTAACTGTTTCTAGGGCCTTGTGTTCCTGGAAGTTCCTATACTGGGCCACCTCCAACCCACTCTACCTGAAATACATTCTCTGTGACTTCTTACCATGCCATGTCTGACCTGAATACCTTTATATACCTCTATAGCAAGATTAACTACAAATGTCTTTAGTTAAAAAAATGTGAATAAAAAATACATATATATGAAGCCTTGCTGAGTAATGTCCAGTTATCAGACAGTGAACCTTCCCTCCAGGGCTTCAGAAAGACCCCATATTCAGAAGCAGCCAAATCCATAGTTATTGGTTCCCAGAATCCAGTGAGACCTTCTCCTCATACTTAGGTTATTGTTCTTGAACTGAACTAATTCTGTCTTTGACAATATTTGGGTCTTTGACTTATAGAGTAACTCTCATATCAGAGCACTGTCTGTTACATCTAAAAAGGACAAGGCTGTAAAGTATTCGTAATTGTTTTTACTCTGAGAAGGGCTACTGGTAGCAGGTTCCCAATACTCAGAAGATTACAGACATGCTTAGTAACATCCTTGTAGACTAGTTAACCTCAAACTGTGGCAGATGTCTGGGATCTCTTTGCTGTTTAAAGATGGTGAAGCATCCAATACTGGGAACATTTTTGATGAGAAGGAAGGTTCAGTGTCACATAGCAAGGAGATGGGAAACCAAAATCTTTTAAAAATAAGAAATTATAGATATTTTTCTCATATAGAAGTCTCCATCGCCTTCAAAAGCCTACCCTAAGTAGAACCTCTTAATGCCAAGGAAGAGCTTCTTCATTCTTGCAGGGTGAAATGTCTCCTGCCTACCCAGGTCTTTAGGAGATCAGTGATATACCAATGCTATTAAGTACTAAGTACCTATTTAGCTTGCTCAAACTTTTAGAATGTGAGGGATGTTCCTTGTGGCTTAGCACTAAAATGAAGTACACTTTGGAACATATACCTGATGAATGATTTATTCACTTTTTGTAATTGGTGGATGAAGGTGGTAGGCAGGAAGAATAGCAGAATGTATATATGAAAAGGTGTAGGAAGATGATAGATCTGAGAGAAGCCTCAACAACTCCTTATCTCTGTCCAAGCACACCTGGGTTGTTCTGATTCAACAAGACAGGTGTGTTCTTCCCACAGGGCTTCTTTTCCTATTGTCTACGTCTTTTCCTGTTGATAAAATCTTTCTCTTTGGTTTCACAGAGTTCTTCCCCCTCAGGCTCCAGCCTCATGGGTCATGGAAATTCTGAGTGGTTGATGGTGATATACAGACCCCTGCAGATTAGTGTTCTTTATCAGTACTCAAACCAATGCTGCTTTTGTGTTCTCACCACTTTGTGTACTCACAAGGGAAGCAGTTGTGTAAGGAATGGGGTTGGGTGGTGGACTTTTGAGTTGAAGACTGCATGTCTACATTGGGAAGGTAGCAAAGTGAAGAGCTGTTGCCATCAGTGATGAGAGAGAGAGACGTGAGACTAAGTGTGAACTTAGTCCTATGTGAGGGACTACAGGGATGGTGTGTGAGTAGAATTACTGTTTACTTAGGTCATCATATAAACATCTTTTTGTGGTAAACAAGAAATCAGAATTTGATGTCATTTTATCCTGCTTGGTGACCCTACTTTCTCATTTATTGGAATGTGAGAGCTAATGAGTATTGTAATAGAATTTAACTGGTGTACCTGTGTTCACAGTATTATGATAAATGGATTTTAATCATGGAAAAGGCAGGATTAAAATTTCAAGAACCTCACCAATTCCTTATGGTCTACTGACTCTGGCTCCTCCTTTGGGTTGGTATTGGAGAAGGCTGGAGGGAGGGTAACCTCAGAGATAACAGGGCATATAGAGATTTTTGCCTACTCAGTGCTTCTAGATTCTTGACACCACCTGAGAAATAATTTTAAGAAGAGTCAATAGTAAAGGATTTCAGGATGAGAAGTCAAGCAAGTCTTAAGAAGACATGAAGTTGGGAGGAGGGAGGATGTGGTTGGGAACTGGAAAGATTTAAACTAGGGGAATGTGGGCTACATGATCAAAATATATTTTATATATGTATGAAATTCTCAGAATAAATAAAAATATAGTTTAAATAAAATTATTCCATGAAATATATAAGGTAAGAATGTGCCAAAACTTTTTATGAAGCCAACATTACAATATCACACTGATAATGAAACCAACCAAACATAAACACACACACTCACACACACACACACACACACACACACACACACACACACACAAAACTTTAGAGCAAACTCTCTAAGGAATAGGCATAAAAGTTCTCAAAAGAATAATTGCAAAATGAATTTAAGAACATATCAAAATTATCATTAATCACGATCAATTTGGCTTTATTCTAGTGCTGCAGGAATTTTAAAAAATACACACACAAATAAAAAATATGAATAAATAAATGTAGTTGTTTACATAAGTATACTCAAAGACTGGAAGCACATGCTGATCTCAGTTGATACAGAAAAGGCTTTTGACAAAATCCAAAATCCCTTTATGAGAAAGAACTGAAGAGAACAGAATGAAGGGACCACAACATTAAAAAGCCTGTGTATAACAAACCTATAGCCAACATTAGGCAAAATGAGAAAAACTGGAGTCATCCCCATTACATGACAAAGGTTTCCACTGTCTCCACTTCTACTCAGTATAATACTTGAAGTCTAACCCAACACACACAACAGGAGAATGATACAAAGGGATACAAAAGAAAATTGAAGGGATCAACATTTCTTTATTTGCAGAAAGCATACTTTTGTACATAAAAGGTTAGAGTATCCCTACCGGGAAACTCCTGGATGACAAACACTTTAAGCAAACTGCAGGAAACTGCAGTTTAAGGAAGAAATCAGGGGAAAAGTCTTTAATACTCCCATTCACAGTGACATCAAAAATACACAAACATAATGGAGTAAACTTAGTCAAGGAAGAAAGAGAAATTGATGATATACTAAAGAAACAAACTGAAGACACTGGAAGATGGACAGACGTCCATGCTCATGGATTGCTGAGATTAACTCTGTGAAAACTATCACTTTACTAAAATCAATGCATGGGTTTGAGGTTGTACCCATTAAAATTCTACTGTCATTTTTCATAGATATCAAAAATATTAAGTTAATATTGAAGCACCAAAGACCCTGGTAATATAACCAGAATGCTGCTGGATATATTACCACTCCTGATTTGAATTCACACTACAAAGCCGTAGTTATCAAGGATCATGGTACTGGCATCAAAACAGACACAGAGATCAATGGAATTGAATACAGGGACTAGAGCAATTACTGGGTGCTTGTATTAGGGAAGTAATTTTCTTCAATGATTAAGCAAGTGCTGAGTTATTTATGCTCCTGTAAATAACTCCCCTCACTCATGCTCATGCAAGCAGCAATATTTAAACCCAATGGGTCAAATACAAATAATGATGATAATAATAAATAGGTAGTGGTTGGATTGTTCAGTGGATGAAATCACTTGCTGACAAATCTGACAATCTGAATTGATCCCTGGGATACATGTGGTAGAAAAAGAAAAACAACTCCCACAGGTTGTCCTCTGACTTCCACACCTGGACTGTCACACACACACACACACACACACACACACACACACACACACACACACACACACATAATACATTAAAAATATCTTTGTTGGTTAAGGACGGTTGATAGAAAGATTTGGATTTTAGTGGGATCAAAAGGTGAATGAGAAAGTTTAATGAAAGGTTAAAAAAAACACCAAAATGGAGTATATACATTCATAAAAATGTCAAAGAACAGACATTTTTAAATCAGCAATGCTTTGTTGTAGAGAAAGAATACTCACCTAAAGACTAAGTGACGGATCTTAAGAGTAAATTTTACAGTTTTCTTGGTGGACTTTGTACAAAATCTTGGGAAAGTTGCAGAAAGGAGTATGGGTTTTTCATTGACTAGTGTGACTTGCCAGCAAATACCTCATTTCAGTAATGAGTCAGTGAGCTGGCCAGAAGGTAAGAAGTAATTTTCCTTTCCCTACAAGCCCTGTGTGATGATCTCACATCAACATCCTATTTGGTCTGTAGGCTGTGAGTCCCTGCCTTCACATTCCTCATGGTTTGTTGTTTGTACCTTTCCCTTCCTGGCTTCTTGGTGAGATGCACTTTAAGATCCAGCACCACTGAAGTGTAAAACCTGCCCAGTAGTTTCTTTGTTTATAGCCTCTGATGGAGGCTTAGGTGGGCTCTATTTCTTTTAAAAGTGTTTTGAATTGAAAGAGTATTATATCACTTTCTCCTGCTTCCTCACACCAGCTTCTCCCAGTTACCTCTTCTTGAACCCCTCCTATCCTCTCTTAAGTTGATGTTATCTTTATCTTTGATTACAATTGATGTGTGTGTGTGTGTGTGTGTGTGTGTGTGTGTGTGTGTGTGCCTTACTGAGTCCTTTCTTTGTTGTTTATGTGTGTATGGTTTCACAGCTGATCACTCAGCAGCACAGACAACCAATAAGGGGCGGGGGGGGGGGGGGGCACGGGCTCATCCCTGAGAGAGGTTATCCTCATTCTCCAAGCAGTCATTAGTTGCCTGTAATTGTCGATAATGAGACGCTGTAAAAAAAATTTCCCTCCTATATTAGTTAGCATGACCATTGATACTCTTTGATTGATTGATTGATTTTTCCACTCTTGTTTATGCAAACATTTCAAGGAGAGACTGTTTAACAGCAGACTTCCTGCTTTTCTGACTCTTTCAATCTGTCTGTTTCTTCTTCTGCAATGCTCCCTGGGCCATAGATGCAGGAGGTGTGATGCAGATGTGTCTCTTGGGGCTGTTGGGGCTCCATTGATCTCTGCATTGTGTCCAGCATTTGCTGTTAAGAGAGGTTTCCTTGGTGCTACATAATCTGTGGGTGTAAGGATAAGATTTAGAATATAGTAAGGAATTATGTTTGTCTAACAAAGTGGCAGTAGTAGGTTGTTTTCTAAGGCTGTGACCACACTAGCCTCAAGAATTATTTTCTAAGGGCCATGACCACACTAACCCGAAGAAGCTGCCTAAGTTTACATTACCAGGCATGATTTTCCCCCTTTTGAGTGGGCTGTCAGTCCATTTAGATAGTAGTTTGATGCCACTGACATGGAATATCAAACAATCCATGGTGCCATGAAATGATACATCCTACTTCATGCATAAGTTATCACACTTGTGTTCTTATGCTTGAGGCAGAAGCACAGAGTGTCCAAGTGCTTTGCAAACTCATATGTCATGTATTTTCATATAACCTATATTTAATTTCATTCAATTTTCACAGTAACCATATAGTGCAAAAGTTACATTAAAGCACATTAACACTTTTGAGTCGTGGGCGTTTCGCAGTTAGTCGTTTTCTGACTCCGAGAGAGACTGGTCGCTTAGGATGCCGCGTGGAAGCCGAAGCCGCTCTTCCCGGGTGGCCCCTCTGGTCAGCCGGGCCCCTCCGATGAGGGCTGCTCCCAGACAAGCACCTGCAGCTCATCCTCCGGCAGCAGCTGCCCCATCTGCAGTGGGCTCCCCTGCCGCTGCCCCCAGGCAGCCAGGCCTGATGGCCCAGATGGCCACCACTGCAGCTGGTGTGGCTGTGGGCTCCGCAGTGGGGCACACCCTGGGTCATGCCATCACTGGGGGCTTCAGTGGAGGTGGTAATGCTGAGCCCGCGAGGCCTGACATCACTTACCAGGAGCCCCAGGGAACCCAGCCTGTGAACCAGCAGTCTTTTGGGCCTTGCTCTCTTGAGATCAAACAGTTTCTGGAGTGTGCCCAGAACCAGAGTGACGTCAAGCTCTGCGAGGGCTTCAATGAGGTTTTGCGGCAGTGCAGAATTGCAAATGGCTTGATCTAATCAAGAAGTTGACACTGAAGAGATTGAAATGGGCTCTACATGATTGACAGTGCACGTGTGGACCCTGACCAACCCTTCCTTCTAATAGCTCCATTGCTCGAGAACAGCTATTAAAGAGTTCTAATGTGTAGATATTCACCGAGGCTTGTAGTAGTGTGGAGACTGGGCAGGTGATGGCCTCCTGAACCAACTGTGTTGTGTTTTGTGAGTTAATGAAAATAAAGTTGTTTTCTTCTGAAAAAAAAAAAAAAAGCACATTAACACTTTTAAGCATTATATTTTTCATACATCCAAGATTTTGATAAATGTGATATTGAAATGATATCTTGAAGGTTTGATGATAATAGCTTTGAAAATAAGATATTTCCCAAACATGAAAATCACAGTAACAGATCACATTGTTTTTTAGTGTTTCTTTTATTGAAAATAAATCCTCTCCTCATACACTTTATCTTGATTATAGTCTCTCCCTGTACTTCTCCCAGTTTCTGTTCTCCTCCCCTCCCCTCCAGATCCCCTTCCTTTCTATCTCTTATTAGAAAAAGAACAGAATGTTGAGATAGCAGTAGAACATGCCAAAATAAAATATAATAAAACAAAACAAAACCATCACATTGAAGCTGAACAAGGCAACCTGACAGAAGGAAAAGAGTCCCAAGAGCAGGCACAAGAATCAGAGACCAGCTCTTTCACATATTTGGAAGCCCCATAAAAATAGTAAGCTGAAAGCTATTATATACACAGAGGACCTGGTGTGGATTCATGTAGGCCCCATGCAACCTGCTTCAGTCTCTGTGAGTTCCTATGAGTCTTGCTCAGTTAGTTCAGAGAGACTTGTTCTTTTGATGTCTTCCATACCCTCTGACTTTTGAATGTTCTATGTCTTTTTCCATGGGTTCCCTGAGCTTTGAGGGGAGGGATTTGACAGAGACATCCCATTTAGAGCTGAGTGTCCCAAGGATTCTTTTTCCACATAGTGTCTGGCTATGCGTCTCTGCATAAGTTCCTGTCTGCTACCAGAGGAAGCTTCTCTGAGGATGACTGAGTAAGGCACTGATCTATGAGAATAGCAGAATATCATTAGGATTAATTCTGTCAATTCTTTTTTAAACCTAGTAATGCTTGGTTTTACCACAGGTCTCTAGGCTATCTAGTCTGGTTCTTGGACATCCAATCAGTGTTTCATCTTATGGAGTGGGACATAAGTCAAATCGGATATTTATTGGCCACTCCCACAAGTTCTGTACCACCATTCCCATAGCATATTTTGCAGGCGGGACAGATTGTAGTTTTAAAGTTTTGTGACTGGGTTGGTGTTTCTGTGTCTCTTTTGGTAGCCTGCAGAGTATCTTCCCTCAACAAAGACACTAGAAAGTAAGGGTGAAGGCCACATGTAGGACACCAGCTTGACTTCTCCATGTTCAATGACCTGTGTGGGTATTGTCCTCAGCAATGGGGCACTGCTGTCAGTTTGTGGAGAGAAATACATTGTCAAAAGCCTGCATTGTTTAGGGATTTCCATGGAACTCCCCTTGGCCAACAATTTAATTGAAAGCAACCCAGTCCCAGTACTGGAATCCCATTTGGTGACAAGAGATGACCAGTTGGGACTCCATATCCCCTGTTATTGGGAGACCTCATTAGGATCACCTTCATATATTTTAGGAAATTTCCACTGCACTAGATTTCAATACCATCCCTCAATTGCCCACTCAATTCCATCTTTCTTTCTCTGCATTCCCTCACTCAACCTTATCTCCCTTCTGCCTCTCCACTTCTTCCTCCTGTTCCTGCTCACCCCAACTCAGTCCACCCATAAAATATATTTCCCCCTCCAAGGAGGATCCATGTGTCCCCAAAAGTCACTTCCTCTATACCTACCCTAGCTGGGTCTACATTGTAGGTTGATTATCATTTATTTAGTGGCTTATATCTACATATAAGTGAATAATACCACATTTATCTTTCTTGGTCTCAGTTACTTCACTCAGGATGATTTTTTTCTAGTTCCATCAATTTGCCTATAAATTTCATAGTGTCATTTTTTTTAATACCCGAGTAATATTCCATTGTGTAATTGTACTACAATTTCTTTATCCATTTCTCTGTGGAGGAATGTTGGGTTGTTTTTTAGTTTCTGACTGTTATGAATAGATCAGCAATGAATGTGATTCAGCAAGTGTCTTTGTGGTAGGATGAATCAACCTTTAGGTATATTCCCAACAGTGATGATATAACTGAATCTAGCAGTATTTTGAGTACCAGCTTTCTGGGTGAACTACCATATTGATTTCCACAGTGGCTGCACAAGTTTTTGCTCCTGCAGCAATGGGAGAAGTGTTCCTCTTATTCCACATCCTCAACAAACAACATGAGCTGTCACTTGTGTTATTGATCTTAGCCATTCAGACAGGTGTAAGATGGAATCCAAAGTAGTTTTGATTTCTATTTCCCTGATGGCTACAGATGTTTAACATTTCTTCAAATATTTCTCAGCCATTTCAGTTTCCTCTGTTAAGAAATCTCTGTTTAGATCTGTACTCCATTTTTAATTAGGTTATTTGGTTATTTAATATCTAGTTTCTGGATTTTTTTTACATATTTTGGATTTTAGCTCCCTATCAGACGTGGAGTTGGTAAACATATTTTCCCATTCAGTAGGATGCTGCTTTAGCTGAATGATGGTGTCCTTTCCCTTACAGAAGTTTTTCAATTTTGTTAGTTTCCATTTACTAAATGTTGATCTTAGTACCTGTACTACCAGGGTTCTGTACAGGAAGTTTTCTACTATGCCAATGAGTTAAAGGCTATTCCTCACTTTTTTGTCTTTCAGGTTCAGTGTATCTGATTTTATGTTAAGGTTTTTGATACAGTTGAGTTTTGTGCAGGGTGAAAGATACAGATCTATTTGCATTTTTCTATATGCAGCCATACAGTTTGACTAACATCATTTGTTGAAGATGCTGTCTCTTTTCCAGTGTGTATTTCTGGATTCTTTATCAAAAATCAGGTGTCCATGGGTGTGTGAATTTATTTCTGTGTCTTCAATTGTTTTTACCTATATGTCTTAATTAGGGTTTCTACTGCTATGAAGAGACACCATGACCACTGCAAGTATTACAAAGGAAAATATTTCATTGTGGTGGCTTATTTACAGTTCAGAGATTTAGTCCATTACTGTCATGGTGGGAAGCAAAGCAACATGCTGGCAGACATGGTGCTAGAAAAGGAGCTGAGAATTCTTACATCTTGACTCACAGGCAATAGGAAATAGTCTCATTGGGCATGGCTTGAGTATATATAGATGTGAAATCCTGCCTCTCCAGTGATGCACTTCCTCCAACAAGACCACACCTACTCCAACAAGGCCACATCTTCCATTAGTGCCACTCCCTTTGGGGGCCATTTTCTTTCAAACCACCACATGATACTATGCTGTTTTTATTGCTGTAGCTCTGTAGTACAACTTGAAATTAGAAATGGTAAGGTCTCTAACAGTTGTTTTATTGTTCAGGATTGTTTTAGCTATCCTGGATTTTTTTTATTTTCCATATGAAGTTGAAAATTGTCATTTTAATGTCTATAAAGAATTGTTTTGGAATTTTGATGGGGAGTGCATTGAATGTGTATATTGCTTTTGGTAAAATAGCCATTTTTACTGTGTTACTTCTATTGATCCATGAGCCTGGGAGATTTTTCCATCTTCTCATATCTTCTACAATTTCTGTCTTTAAAGATTTGAAGTTTTTATTATACAAGTCTTTCACTTGCTCGGTTAGAATTATCCCAAGATATTTTATAGTATTTGAAGTTGTTATATAAGGTATTGTTTCCCTGATTTTTTTCTCAGTCTTTTTGTCATGTGTATATAGTAAGACTACCAATTTTTGTGAGTTAATTTTGGATCTATCCAGCTACTTTGTTAGAATTAGTGTTTTTGAAAATGTAGGGAAAGTGGGTATTACTTGCCATGAACTAGTTAGAGTAGACTTGAAAGTATCTCTTTTCTTCAGCAAGATATTACAGCTCAAGAAACCAATTTATAACAATATTTGTCAACTGTCATAAAGATATATATATATATATATATATATATATATATATATATATATATATATATATGATGACTTTTATTGTGCTGTTTGAAAATGAGAAACAGAAACATTGGTGTGCTCATCTATATGAGCAAATGAAGACTACTGCATGGATTAAGCTTTTTTCTAAATTAGGAATCAGTCTACCACAAGACCCAGCTATACCACTCTTGGGCATATACCCAAAGGATGCTCAATCATACCACAAGGACACTTGCTCAACTATGTTCATAGCAGCTTTATTTGTAATAAAAGAACCTGGAAACAATCTAGATGTCCTTCAACCAAGAAATGGGTAAGAAAATGTGGTACATTTATACAATGGAGCTGTTAGAAATAAGGACACCAGGAAACTTGAAGGAAAATGGATGGAACTAGAAAAAAATCATCCTGAGTGAGATAACACAGACTGAGAAAGACAAACAAGATATATACTCACTGATAAGTGGATATTAGCTCTACAATAAGGGATAACTATGTTACAATCAACAGATCCAGAGAGACTAGGTAACAAGGAGGGTTCATGGGGGGATGCCCATAATTCCCTGGGAAGGAGAAATAGAAGAGATTTCTTGATTGGACCAAGCACAGGAGGGGGTGGGAACACAATCAATCAGGTTGTGGGCAGGGTTGGAGAGTACTCAAAGTGACTACTGAAAAGTGAGGAGGCTTCATGGTCAGTTAAAAACCAGACACAAATCTCCTAGGAATATACAAGGATGACTCCAGCTAAGACTCCTAGTGATATCAGGTATGTAGCCTGAACTGGCCATATCCTGTGATCAGATTGGTGCCTAACCCAACTGTCATCAGAGAAGCTTCATCCAGCAACTGATGGAAACAGATGCAGACACACAGCCAAACATTAGGTGGAGTTAGTGGAATCCTGTAGAAGAGGGAAGAAAGGATTGTAGGAGCTAGAGGGGTCAAGGATATCACAAGAAAACCCACAGAATCAACTAACCTGGGCTCATAGGGGCTCACAGAGACTAAACCAACAACCAGGAAGTCTGCCTGGGACTGACCTAGGCATTCTGCATACATGTGACAGTTATGTAGCTTGGTCTTTTTGTGGGACTACTAATAGTGGAGGAAGAGGCTGTATCTGACTCTTTTGCTGGCTTTTTGGACCCTATTCCTCATAATGGGTAGCCTTGCCCAGCCTTAATATAAGGGAAGGTTCTTAGCCTTACTACATCTTGATATGCCATGTTTTGTTGATATCCATGGAAGACCTGCTCTTTTCTGAATAGAAATGGAGGAGGAGTGGATGGAGTACAGAGGGGAGGTCAGGGGAAGGACTAGAAGGAGAGGAGATAGGGGAAACTGTGGTCAGGATGTAAAATAAATAAATGAATTTATTTTAAAAAATTAAGTTGTAATACTGCATATTGGTTGGAACGCATATAGTTTCACAGAAAAGAATTAAATTGGAAATAGAATCATTTGTAACATTTGATGCTATTCAAGACCCTAAAATATTGCTTCTACCTTAGGGTTTGAGAAGAGAGGATTTCTATAAACAATGTTCTAACATGAGCATTTTACTGTGGTGATATATTGTGCACCCCCAATAAAACTTATCTGGGGATCAGAGGACAGAGCCAGCCACTAGATTAGACAGTTTTCTGCAGGAAACCATGACCATGCCTAACAGCAAATTCAAAGTCTCCAAAAAATGTGAAGGGGCCCTACAATGATGATTCCATCAGGACGATGATAATACCACTAAGATGGCAAACACCACCCAAAGATCGGTTTTGGACTACAAACTGCTCAGGGCAATTTAGAGATGGCTAGTTGAGATGCTCTAGCCTCACGGACTACTCGAGCAAGCTCTGCATTTTCCCATTATGCAGAAACTGGACAACAAATGATACAGCTACCTCTCTTCAGAAATGACAATGAACCCAAAATTTTTCTTTTCAGGATCCCCTAAAGATGCCATCACCCCCAGACAGCAGGAAATAATTTTAAGAAAACAATTCCCACATTCCCAAGGGGTAGGGTGGTTGATTTTTAGTCATTCAATGGGTTATAGATAATTGTCATTGTTTAGGATGGTTGGTTACAAGTTGTTAGTTGTTAATGGTTGGGGGGGGAAGCTAAACAAAGGTAATTAGAATTGGGGTTCTAAAAAAAAGAGATATAGATAAGAGGTAAATTATTGAATCTACCCTGAAGAAAAAAGATATGGAAATGATAGGATAAAGGGTAGGTAGTTGAATCTATGTTGAAAAGAAAAAAAAAAAGAGGATATAGATATAAGATAAAAGGTAGATTATTGAATCTACACTAAAAAAAAGAAACAGAAATGATGGATAAATGTAGCTGGAAGTTTTTCTGTGTCCCACCCAGTCCACAGCTACTCAGACCTAAGTAAACACACAGAGGCTTATATTAATTAAAACTGCTCAGCCATTAGCTCAGGCTTACTACTGACTAGCTCTTACACTCAAACTAACCCATTTCTGTTAATCTATATGTCACCACATTTTCTGTGGCTTTACCCATGTGCCATTACATGCTGCTCCCTCGATGGCCTGGCATCCCCTGACTCAGCCTTCCTCTTCCCAGAATTCTCCTTATCTGCTTATCCTGCCTATATTTCCTTCCTGGCTACTGGCCTGTTGCTGGAGACCTTCTCTCCAGGTCCCGCCAAGCCCCACAGTTCCACAATCCACGTATAAAATAATCACTCAGAAGCTTATATTACTTATAAACTGCATGGCCATGGCAGGCTTCTTGCTAACTGTTCTTATATCTTAAATTAACCCATTTCTATAAAGCTATACCTTGCCATGTGGCTCATGGCTTACTGGCATCTTTACATGCTGCGTGTCCTGGCGGTGGCTGGCAGTGTCTCCCCCTCCTTCTTCCTGTTTCCCCAATTCTCCTCTCTCCTTGTCCCGCCTATACTTCCTACCTGGTTACTGGCCAATAAGTATTTTATTTATATAGAGCGATATCCACAGCACTTCCCCTTTTCTTCTTTTTTTAAAAAGGAAGATTTTAACTTTAACATAGTAAAATTACACATAACAAAATTATTGAGCAAGAATTACAGTTACAATATTAAAGAAGATATCCTATCTATCCTATATTTGTGAGTTTAAGGTTTTATATCTAATGCATCTTTTATCATAACTGAGGAAATTAAAACTATCTAGTCTTCAACCACATCAAAGACCTCAGAAGGATATAATATTACCTGAGAAATGGGAGAAGGATGTAGCCACTTTTGGGAGTCTTGCAGGGTAGTCAGAGACAGCTGGCAGCCTGGACAGTCACCTAATGTTCCTTTGTAAAGTTGGGGCATCTGTCTTCAGCTTACAGGGCTAGAGTCTCTCCGTCACTTTTTTTCAGTGTCCTGTAGAATGTCTGGCAGTTTTCTCTGCAAAGCAGAAACCTGAAGGACCATCTTGTCAAGCAAAGTTCAGTGGTCATCCTTCCATGGGTCTTGCATGTCCAGTCGATCAAGCAGTCCAGGCAAGAACAGTTTCTTACCCAAATGGCTATCTTTGTCAAGGTGAAGATAAACTCCATATGGAGTGTCTTCAATGCCCATCCTCCTCTCTGAAGTAAATCCAGTGCTGCCAGGAGCAGACATGTCTCACTGTCCAGAACGTCTAAATTTTTAAAACATTTTAAATGCCGTATTCTGTAGGTCTTTGAAGTGTTTGAAGACTACTTATCTGTCTGAAATATATCTATGTATACGTAGAAGACTTAACTAACATGGCTATAAATATGATTATCATAGATGAGTAATTATTAATTGATTTCTTAATTATCCATTATAATTTTAAATGAGTTACATAAACATAATACCTCAAACAAGAATAGAAATATATATACAGCATAACAAAATTAACTTTAAGTTTGTATCAATAAACTAAAATTTATACCAATGTAAAACATTTTAAACATAAACAAAAATCTACACCAATGTAAAACATTTTAAACAAGTTGTTGTTCTTTAAAAATAGGTTCATTAATCTACCCTTTTATCCTATCTCTATATCCTATATATCTATATCATATTCCCCCCCTTTTTTTAGAAAGATCTCACATTTATAATCAACCTGTTTTAAATAAAAATATTGGTTTTTCTCTGTTCCACACCAGAGGGCTCTTCTGATTTGGGACACAAGAATCTCTTAACCATTTTTTTAAGCAATATGTCTGGGTTTAGAGGGGGAGTGAGCCAATTCCACCTCTAAAGCCAGCTTGGTATATTTGGGAATTTGGGTGTAGCATCTCTTACTACTTCCTGCTAGAGGGGGGTGCTGTATCTTATGGGGATGCAAAGAAAATTTTAGGCTTATGGGGTAGTCCATGAGGCTGTATTGTGTGAACCAGTTGCCTTGAAACCGTTCTGGATGTTGGATCATCTGGGCCATGGTGTCATAGGAGATCTTTCAGGGGGTCTTGGCTGGTCAAACCTGATGTATCTTAATCTGGAACAAATCCATAGCCTATGGGTTTCTGTGGAAACAAAAGAAGAACCTCTTTTCCAAACCAACATATCCTTACACCCAAATTTTGAAGTCAAGGTACCTTTAAAATATACATATTGGTTTAATTCAAAATCTTTTTTTTTTTTTTTTTTTTTTTGGTTTTTTCGAGACAGGGTTTCTCTGTGTAGCTTTGCGCCTTTCCTGGAGCTCACTTGGTAGCCCAGGCTGGCCTCGAACTCACAAAGATCCGCCTGGCTCTGCCTCCCGAGTGCTGGGATTAAAGGCGTGCGCCACCACGCCCAGCTCAAAATCTTTTTTGATCAAATTTTTTTTTGCAGTTAAAAATCCCAAAGACAACACAATCTAGATTCTCTGTGTAATATTCATCTTTACATGGCTTTTTTTATATTAATTTACCTTTTTTTGTCTCTTTGAAGCCTACATATATTTTACACACATTGTAAACTATTTCATCTGAATCAGTCTAATTGTGAACCTATTGCTTTAAACTGCAGCATTCTAAGACTGAAAAGGCACTGTGGCTGATGCCTCTGCCCACTTCAGCTTCCCAACATGTGGGTGGTATGTTTTCCACTAGCTCTGTGAGCTATCAAGTCTCAGAAATAGTGGGTCTACGCTTTTATCAAAGTAGTGTGTAGCCCAGAAACCTCTTTTTTTTTTAACCCACTAGTAATTCAAACCTGCATTTTGCAGCATCTAGCTGCCTGTATGAGACATGAACCTGGTTTTGGCTCTGTTCAGAATTGTTTATTAAATATTCTCAGGTTTTAGGTGGAAACTCGAGCCGGTGGGTGCCATTTGTTGCTGGAGAGCTTCTCTCCAGGTCCCACCAAGCCCCGCAGTCCCACAATCCATGTATAAAATAATCACTCAGAAGCTTATATTACTTATAAACTGTATGGCTGTGGCAGGCTTCTTGCTAACTATTCTTATATCTTAAATTAACCCATTTCTATACGTCTATACCTTGCCACATGGCTCAAGGTTTACTGGCATATTTACATGCTGCTTGTCCTGGCAGTGGCTGGCAGTGTCTCCTCCTACTTCTTCCTGTTCCCCCAATTTTCTTCTCTCCTTGTCCTGCCTATACTTCCTGCCTGGTCACTGGTCAATCAGTGTTTTATTTATATAGAGCGATATCCACAGCACTGGCCAATCAACATTTTATTAAACCAGTGTATAAAAGCATTATCTCACAGCAGATAAAGAGTAGATTATTGAATTTACTCTGAAAAGAAAAAAGAGAGAATATGAATATGATAAGATTAAAAGATAGATTATTGAATCTACTTTTAAAAGGCAACTACTAGTTTTAAACATTTTGCACTGGATTGGATTTTTGTATATTGTATACAAATTATGTATATTGATAGCAATCTTAGATTGATATTGTTAGAAAATACTGTACATATACTTCTAATCTTGTTCAAAGTATTGTACTTATACAGTTCATTTAACAATGTAACGCAAATTGCTAGTCTTTTAAAGTTATTATTACCAACTAAATTAGGATATAAGAAATACAAGCTAATAGTTAATCATTACAATCAAACTTGTAGTAATGTTAGGTATGTTTTCAAGGTTAAACATAAATATATTTTAGATAGACAAGTCATCTTCAGACACTTCAGAGATCTATAGAATATGGCATTTAAGATGTTTTAATAACATAGATTCTTTTTTATGACTATGAGACATGATGGCTCCTTGAAGCACCAATCTACTTCAGAGAATATGAGCATGGAAGAAAATCCTTATGGAGTTTACTTTCTTTGTGGCATATTACCCACTAGGCAAGAAAATGCCCTTACATCAACTGCCAACAGTATACTGTCTAAAATAGACTAGCAGGAGACAAAAGAAAGGACTGCCAGATCTTGCCAAGACAAGGTAGAAAGGCCCTTTGGCAAATCCTGCTTCACGGATGAGTCTGTCAGATATGCTAGGCCTGTAGGCTAAAGATGGATGCTCCTATGTTTCAGAGAAATCTTGGGTGACTGTCCAGGAAGTCAGCACTTTCTGTCATTTCTCACATTATTTTTCGAAGTCACTTGTTTGCCCTTCCCGCTTCTTCAGTTAATATTATTTCCTTCTCAGGTCTCCAAGGGAGTTGAAGACTAGATAGTTATAGTTTTCCTTGTTCACAAATTCAGAAAAGAAACTTACTAAGAGGTGTATAAGTGTATAAACTTGAAAGACATCAAAAGTTAGTTTTTGATTGGTAGTACAAATTTGGATAGAATGTGAATTAGGTACAAATTGGACTCACCAAAATAGGCTAAATAGTGGAGTTTTTTGTCTGAATCAGTCAAATATTAATGGACTAGACATTTTTACTGTAATTCTTTGTTTGTTTGTTTGTTTGTTTGTTTGAGACAGGGTTTCTCTGTGTAGCTTTGCGCCTTTCCTAGAACTTACTCTGTAGACCAGGCTGGCCTCAAACTCACAGAGTTCCACCTGGCTCTGCCTCCAGAGTGCTGGGATTAAAGGCATGCACCACCACCATTCGGCTGTTAATGTAATTCTTGACTGTATATATTGCATATCCTTATTGTACTTATTGTGTATAGTTTTTCTTAGATTGGTTATAACCTTTTATTATTTTAGACAAAAAGAGGGAAATGTTGTACACCCTAATAAAACTTATCTGGGGATCAGAGGACAGAGCCAGCCACTAGATTAGACACAGGGGCCAGACAGTGATGGCACACACCCTTAATCCTATCACTTAGGAGACAGATCTGTCTGGATCTCTTTGAGTTCAAGGCCATAGTGGGAATAGAGCCATAGTGTTCATGGCACACACCTTTAATTCCAGCACTTGAGATCTCATGCCTTTGCTTGGGAAGCACATACTCCTTTAATCCCAGGAAGTAAGATGGCAGGGCAGAGAAAGGTATATAAGGTGTGAGGAGACAGGAACTCAGTGTCTTGAGACTGAGAATTTCCTAGAGGTAAGAGCTTGCTGGCTTGTTCTGCTTCTCTGATCTTTTAGCTTTCACCCCAATATTTGGCTACAGTTTTTTTTATTATAAGAACTTTTAAGATTTATGTTACATTTTACCTTCTCAAAAAGTCATCTAAAGTCTGATGGTGTTATCATTTTATTCTCTCTTTAAAGACTTTATCATCTTATTCATAAACTATGTTTCTATGACTGTCTATGCCCATTTTCTTTTCTTTTCAAAGCCTACACACATTTTAAAACACACTGTAACCTGTTTAGGGGTTTTTCCCATCTGGATCTGTCTTTACGGTGCACCTGCAGCATTCTCTGATCTTGTGAGACAAATCTTAAGCTGGTATGTTGGCTGCCATGCAGCTCAGCTTAGCACATGGCTCTGTTGGCTGGCTCCTGCAGGCAGCAGCTAGTAGCTGCACCTCTGTATGACACCAAGCACCAGCCCACCTGAGAGATTGCAGTACTAGGAAGCCACAACTGTCTTCTTGTCTAGAACTTTTCTTAGCTTTCTCAGGCCCTATGTTTGGATATTCAAGCCCCCATGTTGGAGGTCATTTGTGGACAAATTTTTCTTTGGACTACCACCAGCTCACACACACACAAAAAAAAAATGATAGTGAGACTTATTATTAATTATGAAACTTGGCCTATAGCTTAGGTTTGCTTTTAATCAGTCCTTATAACTTAAATTAACCCATTTCTTTTCATCTGTATGCCGCCACATGGCTTGTGGCTTTTACCTTTCCTCCTGCATGTCTTTCTCCCTCTGCCTGACAACTCTGCCTTTCTTACTACCTGGGACATCTCTGTTCTCAGAAGTCCTGCTAAGCTCTTCCTGCCCAGTTATTGGCCATTAAGCTATTTATTAAACCAATTGCAGTGAAACATCTTCATACATTGCAAAGCAAAATTCTGCAACAGTTATCTCCCAGAATACTGTGGGATTTTTCATTGGTATGGCAACTTGGACCTACTCATTCTCTAGCAAATAATCCTTTGCCCAACTTTCTGTGAATAACCAAATAAACTGAATGATTTACAACTCTAAACTTAGTTGTAATAATTTCTTTGATCCTACCATTGGGGCTTCATTTAGCAGAATAGACTCCTGTTCTCCTCTCCACAGAACAAGCACAGAGCATTTGGCCAGCTGGCCTCAGAAATGGAGGCTGAGTTTTAGTGTCTTCACTGTCCACCCTCCATCTGACAGTCATCATTTGCTTTTCCAACTCAATTCTTGGATGATGATGTACCAGAAGAAGTAGACCACAACTTCTAAAGTTCTAGGAATTGAAAGTTCAGGATCACCAAGAACATGCTGTTGTTTTGATTAGAGTGTCTGCTATTCTAGTGAAGCACAGGAAATGGAAAGGGTGGGAAAATACTGTTTAAGAGAAATTAGGGCATGGTTACTTATTAAAGCACATCCATGAATTAAAGAATTACTTACTTATTAAATTATCTAGGAAAACTGTACTACAGAGTAGACTATAGCTACCGGAGTCATTTGCATGGCATCCTGCATGAGAGGTGAGAGGGTGCTAGGCGTCACGTATCGATGCTTATGCAAATTTTATAGCAAGGAGCAGACAGAGGCTCAGCAGATGGAAAATTGTTAAGAAGCATCAGGTGTGAGGGGATTCTGATGAAACACATCTACAGGAATCTTGCTGGTAGCCATATAAGGAGATATAACCTGAGGCACTGTTGGAGAAAAAACGCTCTGGATGAGACAGGGATTATCAGATAGGAAGGGTGGAGGTTTGTGCTAAACTGACTTAATATCATTGTTGGCTGAAATGGGATGCTATAAAGATTTGCATAGTCAGGCTTAGCACAAGATTTAGAGGTCTAAACTAAGATGAGCCAAGTATAATTTAACAGATTTTTCTCTATAAACAGGTATCACAATGACTTTCAGCAACAATGTCTTACTCTCTCTGGCTTAAGCATCCATAACTGCTTTTCTTGCATTACAAATTCTGGACTTTGTCCACATTTGGTAGTGTAGAGGAGACAGATATTGTATCTTCTTTCTCCACGTGCATGGGAAACAAGTTCATGAAATAATGTACAGAAAAAAATTGGTGTCTCAATGTATATCACTTACCATTCTATTGCTGTAATAGGATACCATGACCAGGGCAACTTATAGATGGAATGGTTTATTTGAGGCTTATGATTCAGAGGATTAGGGTTCATAATAAAGGGGACAGCATGGCAGCAGGTGGCAGACGTGACAGTTGGTACAGTGGCTGAGAGCTCACGCCTCAAAACACAAACAAGAAGCAGAAAGCACACTAGAAACAAGTGCATGGCCTTTGAATGCTCAAAGCCTACACTTGGTGACATATTTCCCCCCAACAATGCCAGATCTCCTAAATCTACCCAAACAGAGTCACTAACTGGGGACCAAATATGTAGATATCCCAGAATATGGGGACATCTCATTCAAACCACTATACTGTTTAATAAATATTATATATCCTTAAAAAGTAAGAAAGTTTGATGTGTGACATTGGGACCTGATTTATTCCACATAAGGAAACTTATGTTGTATTCATGTATTTTAAATTTGGGGAAGGGCATGTGTGGAGGTCAAAGGACAATATACAGTAGCCAGTTTTCCACTTCCACTATTGAGTTCCGTAAATTCAGGTCACCAGGCTTTCTGGAAGATGTATTTACCTTGCAAGATTTATCTTTCAGGCCCACTATTTATCTTTTTAAATGGCCTTTTAAGGGGCTAGTGCCACTGGGCCCCATACCTACAATAATTAAAATGGGAACTTTCATGCAAAATATGTGCCACTCAATGAAAAGAGTGACAGGTCACATGGTGCTTCTTGGTGGTTCTCAAATGAATCTCAATCAGAAAAAAACTATAAATTATGGTATGTACAAAAATATGTAAATTATTTCATTTTGATCCAATATGTAAAAAAATTCATTAAAAATATTATTGTCAAAATGGCAAGATGCTTATTTTTCCTTGAAAGGACTTCTTTAATGAATATATATTTTATTTTATTGAGAAAATCATAATGATTTGGAATACTTCTGAATCTTGGGTTTTTTATTAAAATAGATTCTTCTCTCATACAACATATCCTGATTATAGTTTCCTCTGCCTCCACTCCTCCCATTTCCCTCTACCTCACTCTCCCCCAGATCCACGCCCCCTCCATTTCCTCTTCAGAAAGAGCAGGCCACCAAGAGATAACAGTCAAGCAGGACAAAACAATATGGAGTAAGACAAGGCAACAGCCCTCATATTAGGGCTGGACAAGGCGGCCCAATAGGAGGAAAAGAGTCCCCCAAACAGGCAAAAGACGCAGAAACACACCTGCTCCCACTCATAGCAGTCCCACAAAACACCAAGCTAACAGATACAGCATGTCCTCTGAGGACCTGGTGCAGACCCACGCAGGCGCTTGCTTGCTGCATCAGTCTCTGCGAGCCCATGTAAGCACTGCTTAGTTGATTCAGTGGGCCATGTTCTCCTGGTGACTTAGGTTTTTAAGTTCTGGGTTGTGGTAGTTAATGGCTACTATTATTTACCTGTGTTTTCTTCTACCTAAAAAATTCTTAAGTTCTCTTTATCTAACATTTTAACATTGAGGTTCATGAAGTGTCTTAACTTAAATCTCAAAACGAACACTGTTTCCATACAGTAAAACCCAGAGAGAGCAACTGAAGAAATTTCCATATTTCTCATTTACCCTTTTCCACTTATTAGCATAACTTTTTAGCAAATGATTCTTATATCATTAATAGGTTTCTAAAGACATAAAAGGTCGAAGCATCCCTGAGCAAAGAGACTAGGCAGGATATCTAACCAGTAGAGACATCATAGGAGACCTTCATCCAGTCATTTCATCCCCTGTCCCACCCAAGGGTTTGTCCTTGAACATCCCCTTTCTGTTTCAGGACAGCCTTCCCCTAACTATTCTCTTTTCCTAAAATCTGTTATTTAATTTTGTTTTATGTGTTTGTGCATTTTACCTTCACCATTTGTGTGTCTAGTGAGTGCTCAAATGGAGAATAAGAGAGGATTAGATTCCCTGGAACTAGAGTTAAAGATTATTGGGAGTCCCAAGTGTGTCCTGGGAGCTGAACTCGGGTCTTCAGCAAGACCAGCAAATACTCTTAACTGCAGAGCCATCTCCCTAGTCCCTCCCTTGTTTTTTTGGGAGACCCACCTGGATTCAACCCATAAACTGGGGAAGTATCCTAGGGGCTGTATTCCCACCAGGAGACATTAGACTTGAATATGCTGACCCATACTACTCCAGGGTGTTTCTTATTCTAAGTTAAAACCATGGTTAGGCTGAAAAACTATTCAAAATTACCTTTTTTTCTTAAATAACCCACAAAGCACAACAGCGGGGTACTAAATGATCCCAGGCTACCTTCCTCTAAAAGGAACCTTTGCACATATCCCCTATAGTCCACTGTGACAACACAAACTCCATCCTCCAGGACAGGATAAAATCAGATTTCTGTAAATGCCTGGAGTGATAGGGCCTGGGGCCCAATGCTGTCACCAATACAAGCGGTCATAAAGATATTAGGATTGCTGGGTGGAGCTTCCTAGCCAGAGATTAGGGATTTAAAGACTGAATGATGTACAGCTGGGCTAGATTCTAGATTCCCCAGGAACCGCTGAAGAGCTGAGTCAGTGGAGTGCACAAGTACAGCATTGGACATCTCAGGTGAGGCCCTGGCTCTGCCAAAGTAGACTGGGACCTAGAGTAGAGCCCTGGAGAGACTCCCTTGAGAATGAGGCAAACCCAATAGGAATGAGAAAACTTGGCATTCAGGAGCCTTGGTAGAGAAGCAGAGGATAATGATGGAGGGTCGACAGAGCCAACCAGTCCCTTCAGGCATCCAACTTTGTGCTAGATCCCTATGAGTGTAAGTCTGAGCCTGGTCACAGGGAGGGTCTGTTGGTCCCCTGAACAGTGGCAGCCACGCCCAGTGCTTCCCATTCAGTTAGGATCACCTTTTCCCATATCAATACAAGTTAAAACCTCAGGTCTCTTCTGACCTGTACAAAAGGAATACCAAGCAGCATGCCCCTAACCTGGTGTCTTCTGGGGGAGTTGAATGGAAGACTGGAAAGTCTTGAGCTGACCATGCTGAGATTGCTCTCCTCTTCGCTGCACTCCTGCTGGTGGCTCTGGTTTCTAGTGGCATGACCTTGTGAACCCTTTCCTTTTTGAGGCAATAGCAGAGACTCAGGAGGCACAGTGACAACTGTGTGTCAGAGGGATGAGTAGGTGTTGTCTTTCTTATGTTCTCTTAGCTCTTGTAGTTCCCTTACTCTGTACAAATCATAGGCGTACTCTGCCTTACGTCCTTAGTTACAGCTTTAACTTTTGGAATCATGGGGTATGTGAACATCTGTCTGATAACTGAAGCTCACACTACTTACTGTTTCCGTCCCTAGAGCCATGAACAGCCACTCATGTTGGTGGCCTAACAAATACCTCCATATGTTTTCTTCAGACAAACCACATCCTTAGCTTTTTCCATGTTGCTTAGATAAATACTTGGAATAGTTCAAAATCTTGATCCACTCTTGGTACCTTAATTTCTAGTAAAGAAAGAAAAATTTTAGTAACTTTGAAACATGTAGACTGGGATTTCTCTGGTTTTCCTCTAGGTACTTGAGACATGACTCCCACTGTCTTCCTAGTCATCCTGTGCTTGGGAGTGGCCTCGGCTGCTGAATCCCCTAATCCTACTCTGGACGCTGAAGAGCAAGAGCCGAAGATAAAAAATGAGAAGCTGGTTGGTAACATGGGAACTGTTCAAAGGGATCTCAGAAGGAATAGTCCTGGCTGTTAGGAGTACATAGGCATGAAATAGGTCATAGTGGTCATCCATCACCAAGGAATTGCTGAAAGTTGTATACTATGAACACAAGATGGCCTGCATTGTGGACATGTAGGGTGTGGAGAATGGCTGGCTATAGTGTCCTGAGATCCCTCTCCACGGCTCCTCTTTATCTGTCTCAGCAAGTCCACTTGGTCAGCTTATATGTGGAGTTAATATGAAGGAAATACTGCTATTTCTGCTATTTCTAGGACGAAGAAGGATTCAGAAGAGGGATGTGGGAGGAGTTTATGAAGAAGGTTGAACTCTACAATAAGGAAAATGGCCAGGAGGACAAGGATGACTTCAACATAGAAATGAATGCCTTTGATCACTTGGTGAGTGTGGCTTAGAAGGCCTAACTCTGTGTTTCTTTACATCACATTTTTACAGTTAGTTTGTTGGTTTTCAATGTCTTATTTGCTCTTTCCATAAAGACTGATGATGAATTCGTGAAAATTATTGATAAAGTTTTATACCCAATGCTTGGAGAGAAGGAAAAAACTCAAACACAGCCAGTTGGTGATGTCCCTGAATTTGAGGATTTGGCAGGGAGCAGTGCTGTGACTCCTGTACAGGATCAGGTAAGATGGTGTCACACCCCCCACCCCCAACTACCCACTGGGAAGCCAAGAAGGAACTGAAGTTCTCACTTATGTCAGCTGTGGAACAACACACAGTTCACTGTTGACTAAGTCTTCTGTTCTGCAGATTGTGGCTAGAGTTGATATTTGTTTGTAGATGACAACCGGATTGTGGTTAAAGTTGATACTTGATTGTAGGTGACAATATTTTCTTCTTGCTCAGGGTAGATGTACTGCTTGTTGGGCTTTAAACATGGCTGGTGCCCCTGAAGGGCAGGTGTTCCACAGGATGTATTGTGACAAAGCCACCTTGCTGCATTCCTTTTAATTAATGCAACATGTTCTTTGCTTCCAGCCAGAGTAACATGGATGGCAACATAAAGTTAGCCAAGGAGTGAAGCAATCACTGTGCCTTTGTCTCAGAGGCTTCTACCCCAAGATGTGAGATGCCTGATGATGAAAAAGAAGGTCTGTACTAGAGGAAGGGGAGCAGAAGCAGCAAGGGGCCTCCCCATCACAGGATCCAACACTCAAATTATTAAGAGGAACATTGTTGTGAGAACTCCAGGCATGCTCACACTAAAACAAACAAACAAAAAACAAACAAAAAAACAAAGAAACAAAAACTTACATACACTTCAGCCTATGCTCTTAACTCCTATATATTAATGATTCTCAGAATGATTTTTAGATTAAACTTTAAAATAAAGAATATACAAAGCTATGTCTTTAAAAATAAAGATTTATTTAAAATGCAGTATTCTGGTTTCTTTCTATTTTTGTGGAAGTGACTTTTTATGTGGTTAACACGTAATTCTGCTTGAAGGTATACTCACTGTGGGATGGTATTCTGGGAGGAAGTATGAGTGAGTCTTTTCATTAAGGAGTCAGTATTCCATCCTTGATTAAGCTTTGTTTAGAGGGTTTTACGCACCCTCTATTGGCAATGATCTGAAAGTCTATTTGAAAATTTCTGGAATTCAATGATTTTAATTCACATGAATTTGACAAGTGAAAATTGTTTGCATTCAGTGCAAAGAGATGGCCCCTCATTCTGTTCAACTGCACTGCGTCTGTACTGTGAATTTCTTTTATGTTTTAAATATATTAAAAGATTTTATTCATCCTCAAATTGAGGACAACTCAAATGACATCAGTGGGTGAATGGATAATAAAACTGAAAATCTTACAAGTAGGACATGCTCAGCAGAACAAAAAAGCAACCACTAGTGCACAGGGCAGGGAGTCTCAGGAGCATCATGCTGAGGTAAAAAGCCAGGACAAATTCCAAATAGTTGTTGCAGCTGTGATTTTAAAGATTACACTCTGATCTAAACTCTTTTTACTTTTTAACAATGCATATATTTCCTGAAAATTATGCACCAATAATAGTAACTTAAATTTGTTTTTCTATAGCTTTTATTTTTTGAGATTAAAATTACATAATTTCTCCATTCCCTTCTTTCCTTACCAATACTCCCATATGCCTCTTATGCCTTTTCCTGCTCTCTTCCAATTCATAGCCTCTTTTTTCCACTAAAAAATTGTTACATATATTCCAAATTACATAAAAACAACCTGCTCAGTGTATGTAATGCTAATTGTATATATGTTTATAGGTCTGACCTTTTGGTATTGGATAACCAATTGTTGGGCTCTTCCCTGGAGAGTGCTCTCTCTTTTTTTTAAATTTAATTTAATTTTATTTTACAATACAATTCAGTTCTACATATCAGCCACGGATTCCCTTGTTCCCCCCCATCCCGCCCCATCCCCTCCCCCCCCCCAGGCCCTCTGAATAGGTGAGACAGTCCATTGGCTTGATCTGTTTTGGAGGCATCCAGGCAGTGGGACCGGGTCCTGTGCTCATTGCATGAGTTGGCTGTTTGAAACCTAGGACTGATGCAGGATCGCTTGGATCGGCCTGGGAGAAGGGGACTGGACCTGCCTGGACTGAGTCTACCAGGTTGATTTCAGTCCTTGGGGGAGGCTTTGCCCTGGAGAATACTCTTACTTTCAGCATTCCTACATTGCTAGGAATACATACTTTTACTATGCATACTAATAAATATACAATCATTAAAATGATAATAATAAATAGTATTTATAATTAAATTATTATCAAGTATTTATGAAACATAGCAGAATTCTTGCTGTTTATTGGGCAGAAAGAAGGTGTCCCATGACTCACAAGTCTTGAGTTTCCCTTAGTCTGTGCTTTAGGTAGATTAGAAATACTGAAAAGGTTTTCAAGTCTGTAAAGAATTGTGTTGGATTTTGATGGGGGTTGTAATGAATCTGTAAATTGCTTTTGGTAGGATGACCATTTTCAATATATAAATCTTACTGATCCATGAGCATGGGGGATCATTGCATCTTCTGATATCTTCTTAAATTTCTTCTCAATGATTGATGATTTTGATATCTTGCCATCTATTCTCTTTGGGCATTATTTCTTCCTTTTGTTCTAGATCTTTCAGACATGCTATTTAGTTGCTAGTTTAAGATCTTTCAGATATTTTTATGTGAGTACTTAGTGCCATGAACTTTTCTCTTAGGACCACCTTCATTGTAACCCATAACTTTGTGTATGTTATGTACTCATTTTCATTTAAATCTGAGAAAGTTTTGATTTATTTATTGATGTCTGTCTTGACCCATTTTTATTCAGTAGTGAGTTGTTCAGTGTCCATGAGTTTGTAAGCTTTCTGTTGTTTTTAATATTCATCCTTAATCTGTGATTGTCAGAAAGAATAAAGGGTGTTATTTCAATTTTTTTTTGTATATTTGTTGAGACTTGCTTTGTGCCCAAGTATATGGTTGATTTTGGAGAAAGTTCCATGAGTGGCTGAGAGAAGGTAGCAGACAATGCTAACCAAAGATTATACCTTGACCACATTGCCAAAAGTCAGGAACACTGCAAACATGAAGTGTTTTCTTTCATTATGATTGTAATATTGAAATGAACTCTATTGCTACTATCTGTGTATACCAATTTTCTGCTTAGAGTTTCATCCAATTTGACTTGGAGAGAGCATATGCATTTTTTAGGAAAGTATCCATCTATCCATCCAATTCTGCTTTTAACAAACATCCAAAACTCTTCAAATCTCAATTATTAGACACCAAGTATTCAATAAAATTCTGAGGAACATCAAAGGAACATGGCCATACATCACATGTAGGAATTTATATTTCCTGTAGTTTCTCAGCCAAACAACTGTATTGTTTTCCAATTGTTGTTACATCTGCTCTGTGATCATGTACACAGCTGTGCTAGTCAGAATAATGAAGTCCACACAGCAGTTTCCTCCTGTCCAATCAGGACCTGCAGGCCCACTACGTCCTATGCGCATGAGGCATCTATTTTTTGGTTTGAGCAACTCCAATATTTTTTTCTAAAGCTGTGAAGCCCTGAGCTGAGATATTGATGGTCAGGCTGAATGACAAGTTTCTCTAATTTCTCGGTTTTCTTCTGATTATTTGATCCACTCTGAAGATGCTTCTATCTGTCATAGGCTGAGACACTAATGGTTGGTCTGAGGGACATGTACTTCTGACACCTCTGTTTCCTGCTGGTTATTTCATCCTCTCTGAAGATGTTCTTGTCTGTCATAGGTTGAGTTGCAGACAAGGCAGCCACAGACAGGTTGCTTGGTTCTACAATGTGTTGTCAGCAGCACCTTCACAGTTCTTAGGCTCTCATATGATCTCCATACAGATGCAGAATCTGAGGTAGGACTGTGCGATCTACCATCTGTCCTCAATGGGTTCATCCTATGACAATTCTGTTGTTTCTGAAGATTGTTAATTATACAAAACAGAGAACATTCCATGAATCTTAAGATTCTCAGAAGAGCCACATTCTGTATGACACAGCTTTGGCCTGGGGTCTGGTTAGTGTCTAGAATTATGTTTTTTGGCCTGGGATGCCTGACTCACTAGTCAAGCTACCTTATGACTCTACTCTGTAGGTCAGGCTGAGACTTTAGGGAAAAGATGGAGACACAGGCTGCTCTGCTCCTGCACCACTAGACTCCTTTATAAATATTTCTCAGGAGGCCCTGGACAGTACACTCCTGGATTCTACCTTTCGGCAGCCACAGCACTCCAGGTGGGAGCAGAGACAAACATGGTACACAGGCCCTGGATCCTGCCTAGTCATGCTCCAGAAACATCCCCATAGCTTTTCTCTGTTTACCTGGGACTTCTCTTCTTTCTCTAGATTTCTCTTCTTTCTCTAGATTTTATTTTGTCCCCTCCCCCACACCATGGGGTTTTGTTTTTTTTAAGATAATAATATAATTACATCATTGCTATTTTCCCTCTATTCCCTAAAAGCTCTCTCATTTACCTTTCCACATTTACCACTTCTGATTCTTCTTTAAACATTGATGGGGTGGGGGTGTCTTTCTGTATGCTGTGAAAATATGTTGCTCTGATTGGTTGATAAATAAAGCCATTTGGCATATGGCGAGGCAGCTTAGAGGCAGGCAGAAATCCAAACAGATAGACAGGAAGAGAAAGGAGAGGCAAAGCAAATGCCAGCTGCCACTACTGAAGGAAGAACACATCAGCAGACTAGTAAGCCACAGTCATGTGGTAGCTTACAGATTAATAGAAATTGGTTAATTTAAGATACAAGAGCTAGCTAGTAGGAAGCTTGAGCCATAGGCCATGGCCATGTAATTTGTAATTGATATAAGCCTCTGTGTGTTTACTTGGGTCTGAACGGTTGCTGGATCAGGTGAGACACAAGGATTTTATAAGTGGCTGTGGGAACTTGGTGCCAGGTGAGACCAGGAAAACTTCTAGCTAAAAAATGCTGGTCTTTCTTTCATTAATTGTTACTACATGCATATATTCATATACATATATATTCCTAACTATAGCTTAGTCAGTATACATAACATTACTTCTTTGCAGGTTTTCAGGGCTGACCAGTTGGTATCAAATAATTCCTTGTTCCCTAGGTTTTTGTGACCTCATTAGTGCTCTCCTACTGCTTGAGAATGGCCTCAGCTGCTCCACCACATGGTTCCAGTTTGAATGCTGAATGGGAGGAATGGAAGATAAACTTTAAAAAGTCCTACAGCCTGGTTGGTAGCATGGTCACTGTCCAGAGAAAGAATGGCCCTTGCTATTTGGAGTCTGTAGGCATAAACATGACCACAGAGGCCAGCCATCATTGAAGACTTGGTTAAGACATGCACTATGAAGCAAGGTGGCCAGCCTTGCTGATCCTCTGGGTGTGGAGAATGGCAGGCTCTAGCGTCCTGAGATCCCTCTCCATGGCTCCTCTTGACTTGTGGGTTAAAATGAAGGAAATACTTTCTCTTATATGTATCAGGATAAAGAAAGATACAGGAGAGCAGTGTGGGAGGAGGAGAAGAAGAAGATGATGAAGGAGCACAACTAGAATATCAGCAGGGCAAGACCAGCTTCTACATGGGCCTGAATGAATTTGGTAACATGGTGACTGAGATATGGATTGTTAACACTATGCTTCTTCTCTGTACATCTTTCTGGTATCTGTTGGTTTTCATTGTTTTATTTGCTTTTAATAAAGACCTATGAAGAATTCAGGTAAATATGCTGTGGAAACATAGTGTGGACAGAAGAAAAACTTATACTCATGTATATCATGTATGATATACATGAGTATAAGAATTTGACAAAGGACAACAATGTAACACCTAAGAAGGATCAGGTATACACTGTCACATTTCTACCCTCAACTGCCCACTGGGAAGCCAAGAAGGAACTGAAGCTGCCACTTAAGTCATCTTTGTAACAACACACATTCACTGTTTGACTAAGTGTTCTGCTCTGTGAACTGTGGCTAGAGTTGATATTTGGTTGTAGGTGACAACCAATTTTTCTTGCTCAGGGTAAATATACTTGTTGAGTTTTAAACATGGCTGGTACCCTTGTAGGACAGATGTTGCAGTGGAAGTACTGTGACAAAGACACCTTGCTGCATTCTTTCTAATTAATGCAATGTATGTGTTCTTTCCAGCCAGGGTAATAGTTCTGGAAGGAATGGCAACGTTATTTTAACCTCACCCTAAAGCAATGTACCATTGCCTCAGGAACCATCTGCCTCAAGGGGTGACCTGTGTGATGGGGACAGGGCTGGACAAGGGGGAAAACAGAAGAATAAACAGCAGGGGACTTCTCCATTACAGCGGCTAGCTTGTGCTGTGTGGAATCCAATCCTGAAATTATTTAAGATACACACTGTGATACGAAATCTGAAGCATGATTACACTATAAACACACAATAAGATTTAATCTGTGCTCTCAATTCCTTTATATTATTAATTCTCACAAGGATCTTTAAATTTGCTTTAATAAAAAAGAATATAAACCACAGTGTCTTAAAATTAAAGCTTCACTTTAAATGTATTATGATTTCTTTCTGGTTTTGTTTCAGTAAGATTTTATTTTGTTAAAACCTTCTGCTTGAAGGTATACCTGGCTGTGGGAAGGTGTTCTAGGAGAAGGAGTGCCAGGTTCTCTCATTATAGAGTCTGTTTCCTGTCCTTGTTTGAGCTCTGTTTCCTGGGCTTCAGGTGCCCACTTTCAGGAATGATCTGAAAGTCGACAAGGAATTTTCTGGGATTCCAGCTTGTTATTTCACATGGATTGACCAAGTATAATTGGTGACTGAAAAGCTAATCAGGGCAGAGATGACACCCTCTGTCCAGTGCCCTGATCCTGTACCATGGATCTCATTTTATATGATCGTATCAGTGATCTGCACTAGCTGTGCTGTGACCACCTAGAAGCCATCTAAAGGATGAGGTCTGAGTGACAGGAGTGTAGTCTATGCTCAAGTGACCCTTTCATAAACCAACAGAGCCCATTCATGCAAAAAGGTACATGGTTGTCTCATGCTGCCAATTGCATTCAGTTTAACCACAAAAGTCATCAATGTTTAAGAAGGATTCAAATCTCAAAAAGACTGAAGGAAGTCCATTAACTGTGACTACCTGTGAAATTAACACAATAACAGTGCCTTACCGACTTTGAACAGACAAATGCACAGAGTTTAAATTTCCAACCCAAAATGAATGATGAGGACATAACAAGGAATAACAAGTCTGGAGCAAGACAATAACCAATCAGGAAAAGCACCAGATCCTGAATTCTGTGGATGACACAGACAGCCTACTGTCTCACCTATGATCCCGGTAGGACATGTAGACTCTTTCTTAGACTGCCACTTAAAATATGTTTTGCTTTCTTTGGTGGATATTCCATGGCTCTGTTCTCACCACCTTCAGTAAACTCCACTGAGAGTTAGATTTTACTTTCAAAGTTCCATGAGGGGCCTGTCAGCGCCTGCTTGCCGATGCTCTGACCTGAGAACAAGTGCCTCTCCTCAGTGTCTCTCAGAATCCATGTCTCACCAAGTTTTGGAATTTTCATGTTTATAAAACCAGTTGTTCACAAATTGCACCAAATGGTTTTCTGACACCTTTGGGTAAAGCTTGGCACTTTTGGATGTTAAATGCATAACTTTCTGTGCACTGATACTGGGGACTCAATTCCCTAGGGAGTAGTTTTCCAGAATACTCTAAAGTTTCTACAATCAATCCACCCTGACTCTCTGTTTGTTACAGACAAGTATTTGAGTCTGTAGAGGAGTCCCTTTCATTTCTACTATCTTAAGTCTCAACAATGACCCTTACAAACACACATGTATAGTTCCAAGAAAGCAAAGCATTTATAAGATACAAAATAGTCAAGGGTTTGTAGGAGCATTAGAAGGTAGACTAGAAGTGTCCAGTCATGTCTCTCCTGCTGCCTTGTCACCAGCTAGGGGAAACCTGTGAGGCTGTGGGATGTAGTTCACACTCAAACCACAGCAGTAACAGCTGCACACTGCGATAGCTTCTCTCTGGGATTGAGCATTATCAACCAGGACTGACCTCAGGTACATAGAACAGACATTGTTTATGTATGATATATGTATAGTATATAACTGAATTATATGCACAGCTGTTCATGCTGACTTCCCAAAGCTGTATACCTGTTTTTCTTGTGGTGCCACTTGCATCCCAGAACACCATGATAGAGTACATCTCCAAACATAGATATCAGCCCCTATACCTTTGCACACAAAATCTTGCACTCTAGGCTAGATCCCACCTACTGCCCAGCTCTGTGTCCTATATACCTGCAGGGTATTTAACAACCTGTTTTTACTTTCCTATCCTTAGATTAAATGTATTCACCATCAACAAACCCCTTTCTTGGTCTCCTAAATATATGATGCCTTTCTTCTATTTCAGTGTCCCCCTTCTCATTTAATGACCTACCTCTGCCACTCTGCCACACACACTGAAATCCAGGTCCAACACATCACAATACCCATGCTATTTGTCTTTAATACCCTGGTTTCATTTGCTGAACATAATAATCTCCATTTCCATATGTTTCCTATAAATGTCATGATGTCATTTTTTCTTTATGTCTGAAGGAAAGTATATTGAATGAGCACATTGTGTTTTCTTTATTCATTCATCATTTGGTGGATGTCTAGGCTGATCACATATCTTAGCTGTTGGCAATGGTTCAGCGGTGAGCTCAGGTGTATGAATGACTCAGGTATGTTGACTTAGCATCTCATGGATACTGAGCAGTGGAATAGCTGTCTTTCAGTTATACTTTTGTTTCTTGAGAAGCCTGCACACTGAATTCCCAGTGTCTGCAGTGGTCCACATCCCTGTCAACAGTGGGCACTGACTCTTTCCTTGGATTTGCATTTGTCATGAGCTTTGAATCCTTGACACTCTGACTCTGGTGGAGAGACTCTGAGAGCAGTTTGAATTTGCATTTCCCTTCTTGCTAAGGACATTGAACTTTAGCTTTTTTTTTTTTAAGTAAGTACAAACCTTATATAACTCATCAGTTCACTGGCTATTTTAAAAGTTTTATTTTGCTTTAATTTTGAGATTATAACATAATTATACAATTTCCCTCTCCCCTTTCCTTCCCCCAAGTACTCCCATCTAGCCCCCCCTTACTCTATTTGTAACTCAGGGCTTTTTTTTTTTCATTGTATGTTGTTACATCTACCTGTGTGTGTCAGTGTGTGTGTGTGTGTGTGTGTGTGTGTGTGTGTGTGTGTTTCTGAAGTTCTTGTCAAACTGGTCTTTCATTTACTTTGTAGAGTTATACCAAGATATTTTATATTATTTGTGGCTAATATGAAGGATATTATTTCCCTGATATCTTTCAGCCCAGTTATTGTTTGAATATAGTAGGGCTACTGATTCTTTTTTTTGAACTGCTCTTGTATCCAGACACTTCTGTAAGATGTTTACCAGCTGTAAGAGTTCCTTGGTAGAATTCTTTATGCTACTTATGAATACTATCATATCAACTGTGAATAATGATACTTTATCTTCTTCTATTATATATATATATATATATATATATATATATATATATATATATATATATATATATATATATAAAATCTCCTTCATTTCCCTTAGTTCTAATACTGCTCTAGCTACAACTTCAAGTACTCTATTTAACAGATATAGATTGGATAACCTTGACTTGTTCCTGATTTTAGTGGAACTGATTTGAGTTTTTCTCCATTTAATTTGATGTTGGCTATAAGCTTGTTCAATATCACCTTTATTATGTTTAGGTATGTCCCTTGTATCCTGATCTCTCTAAGACTTATATGATAAAGGGATGTTTGATTTGGTCAAAGGCTTTTTCTACATCTAATGAAAAGATCATGTGGTGATTTTTCTTTCAGTTTGTTTATATGGTAGATTACATTGACAATTTTTCATATTTTGAATTATCCTATCATCTATGAAGTAAGTCTACTTGATCATGGTGGATGATTTCTTTGATGTCTCTTCTATTCAGTTTGTGAATATTTTATTATTTTTAATCTATGTTCATATGGGAAATTGCTCTATAGTCTCTTTCTTTTTTGAGTCTATATAGTTTGGGTGCCAGGTTGACTGTGACCTCAGAAAATGAATTTGGCAGTGTCTTTCTGTTTCTATTTTGTAGAATAATTGGGGAATATTGGTATTGGGTCTGTTTTGAAAGTCTGGTAGAATTCTTCATTAAAACTGTCTGAGCCTGGGCTTTTTTTGATTGGGAAAATTTTAATGACTACCTCTATTTCCTTAGACGATATAGGTCTATTTAAATTGTTTATCTGATCTTGATTTAACTTTGGTAAGTGGTGTCTATCAAGAAATTTATCCAATTCTTTTAGACTTTACAATTTTGTGAAGTGCATTTTTTGAAACATGACCTAATGGCCTTTTAGTTTACCTTGGTATCTGTTGTTATGCCTCCTTTCATTTCTGATTTTATTAATTTGGATATTCTCACTGCCTTTTAATTAGATTGCATAAGGGTTTGTCTGTTTTTTATATTTTCTCAGAGAGCCACCTCTTTGTTTCATTAATTTTTTATATTGTTCTCTTCATTTCTATTCTATTGATTTCAGCCCTCACTTTGAGGAGTATTCTGCTGCATACTCCTCCTGGGTGCATTTCCTTCTTTTTGTTGTAGAACTTTGGATGTGCTGTTAAGTCACTATTATGAAAGCTCTGTGATTTCTTTATGAAGGAACTTGGTGCTATGAACTTTCCTCAGTACCATTTCCATTGTGTCCCATAAGTTTGGGTATGTGGTGTATTCATTTCATTGAATTCTTAGGTGTCTTTATTTTCCATCTTTATTTCTGCCTTGACCCAGAAGTCATTAAGTATAAAATTGTTCAGTTTCCAAGAGTTTATAGGCTTTTTGTTGTTGTTGGAATCCAGGAATCCAGCTTTAATCCACTGTGATCTGATGGGAAGCAAGGGCTTATTTCAACTTACTTATATCCATATAAACTACCTTTGTGACCCAGTATGTGCTCAGTTTTGGAGAAAGAAGTGTGAGGTGCTGAGAAGAAGGTATAATCTTTTGTGTTTTGGTGAAATGTTCTGTAGATATCTGTTTGGTTCATTTCATTCACAATATCTGTTAACTCCATTATTTCTCTTGCTCAGTTTATGTTTGGGTGACCTGTCCATGGGGAAAGTGGGGTATTGAAGTCTTCCATGATCAATGTGTGAGGGTCAATGTGTGATTTAAGCTTTAGTAATGTTTCTTTTACAAATGTGGGTGTCCTTGCATTTGGGGCATAGATGTTGAGAACTGAGATGGCCTCGTGGTGGATTATTCCTTTGATGAGTATGAAATGTCCTTCTCCCTCGCTTTTGATTAATTTTTGGTCTGATTTATATTTTATGATATATATTAGAATGGCAATACAAATTTCCTTCTTGGATCCATTTGCTTGGAAAAGTTTTTTCCAACCCTTTACTTTTAGGTAATGTCTATCTTTGATGTTGAGGTATTCTTGTATGCAGCAGAAGGATGGATCTTGTTTTCAAAAGCATTCTGTCAAGTGTGTGTGTGTGTGTGTGTGTGTGTGTGTGTGTGTGTGTGTGTGTGTGTGTGTTTTTAATTGGGGAATGGTGTCCATTAATATTGAGAGATATAAATGATCAATGATTGTTAGTTTCTGTTATTTTGCTGTAGGTAATGGTGGTAGTGTGTGTGTGTGTGTGTGTGTGTGTGTGTGTGTGTGTGTGTGTGTGTGTGTGTGTGTGTATGTCCCTTCTTTGGGTTTGCTGCAGTTAAGGATTATTTATTGCCTGCGTTTTCATGGGGCAGTTAACCTTCTTGAATTAGTTTTTCCTGTTAAAGGTACCTTCTATAAGGCTACATTTGTGGATATTATTTAAATTAGATTTTATTGTGGGATATCTTGTTTCTTCTATCTATGGTGATTGAAAGTTTCACTGGGTATAGTACTTTGGGTTGGCATCTTTGGTCTCTAGAGTCTGTAGCACATCCGTCCAGGCCCTCTGACATTTAGAGTCTCCATTGAGATGTCAGATGTAATTCTAAGAGCTTTGCCTTTATTTGTTACATGGCCTTTCCCTCTTGCAGCTTTTACTATTCATTCTTTGTTCTGTGTGTTTAGCGTTTTGATTATTATGTGTCAAGGGAACTTTCTTTTCTGGTCCAATCTATTTGGTGTTCTGTAAGCTTCTTGTACCTTTATAGGCATGTCTTTCTCTAGATTAGGAAATTTTTCTTCTATTATTTTGTTAAAAATGTTTTCTGGGATTTGAGCTGGGAATCGTCCTTGTCTTCTATTCATACTATTCTTAGACTTGACCTTTGCATAGTGTCCCGGATTTCCTGAATGTTTTCTGTCAGGAATTTTCTAGATTTAACATTTTTTTTAACCAATGTATCTATTTCTTCTATTCTATCAAATCTTCAGTGCCTGAGATTTGCTTTTCCATCTCTTTTATTCTGTTGGTGATGCTTGTGTCTGTAGTTCCTGTTTGCTTGTGTTGACTTTCCATTCCAGAATTCCCTCAGTTTGTGTTTCCTTTATTGCTTTTATTTTCATTTCCATGTCTTGAACAGTTTTATCTTTTTTCTTCAACTGTTTGTCTGGTTTTCTTGACATTCTTTAAGGTATTTATTGATTTTCTCCAATTATTTATTCTCTTTTGTAGCACAAATCTTAAAAGGTCTTATTAATAAAAATAAACCTGGACCAGATAATGTGGTGAACACTGGAAGATCAGAGAGACAGAACAAGCCACAGCCATCTCACCTTGCTGATTCCTTAGCTGATCCTGTTTCCTCAGAGTGGATGCCTCTCAGGTGAACTATGCTGCTCAAAAGCCTAAAAGCTTAACCAGGCTCTAGTTCCTGGTCCTCACGCCTTAAATACCTTTCTGCTTCCTGCCATCACTTCCTGGGATTAAAGGCTCTTGTTACCATGCCTGGCTGCTTCCAGTATGGCTTTGAACTCACAGAGATCCAAATGGAACTCTGCCTCTGGAATGCTAGGATTAAAGGCATGTGTGCCACCATTTTCTGGCCTCTATATCTAGTGGCTGTTCTGTTCTCTGACCCCAGATAAGTTTATTAGGGTGCACATTATTTTGGAGAACATAATATCACCACACTCTTTTCATAAATTTCTTTAGGGATTTATTCATTTCATCTTTAAGGACCTCTAACATCATCATGTAGTTGAGTTTAAGGACATTTTCTTGTACTTCAGCTGTATTAGAATATTCAGGCCTTACTGTAGTGGAATGGCTGGGCTTTGATGGTCACATGTTACACTGGCTTGTTGTAGGATATTTTGTTTGTGTTCTGAAGTATAAAGCTTGTTTGGAGACCAAAGGGTGGAGCTAGCCACTAGTTAACCACAGAGGCTTGACAGTGGTGGCACATAACCTTTAATCCCAGCACTTGAGAGAAGGAAGCAGGAAGATCAGTAGTTCAAGGCCACCTTGAGCTACAGGAGAGTTGAACCAATCTAAAAGAGAAACACAGCCAGGTGGTGGTGTTGCATGTCTTAATTCCAGCACTGCATAGGTGGAGACAGGAATATAAGGTGGGTGGTGACAGGATCTTGGGCCCTTTCAGTCTGAGGATTTGTGGAGGTAAGAAGTCCATACTGGCTGCTGGTCACTTTTCAGATCTTTCAGCTTTTGCCCTAATATCTGACTCTGGGTTTGTATTTAATAAGACTAAGTAAGATTGGACTTCGGTGGGTGTTCTTGATAGTGTTCTTACACTTAAGTTTAGGCATCTGGATTTGACATGATTATAGGTTTAGGTGCTGATTTGGAGGTTTGTCTTTGTTGTGTGTGTATTTTCTTCATTAGTTTCTGTTCCTCTCTGTTATTCTGGCTGGATTGGCCTGTGGTTGAGTTGAGGTTTCCTGCCCAAGTTGGAGGTTGAACTTCTGATGGCCTGCTAGACCTATTGCAGCAGGGGGTGGCTGCCCACATTGGGGGGCTGAAGTTTTGGCAATATATGTGGCCTCTGCTCTGATCAGGGGTTCTCTGGAACTCAGGATGCTGGCTTGTTTCAGGTAAGGTAGGATGCTTCTGCCCAGATTTCAGGGAGGTGACCTGGCCTGGGGTACAGGGCCCCAGCCTGGCACATGCCTTTAATCCCAGGACTCAGGAGGCAAAGGCAAGTAGAACTCTGTAAGTCAAGGTCAGTCTGGTCTACAGAACTAGTTCTAGGACAATCAGAACTATATAAAGAAACCCTGTCTCAAAAATTAAACAACAGAAAAAGAAGGAGGAGGAGGAGGAGAACAAGAACAAGAAGAACAGGAAGAACAAGAAAAAGGTCGTCGTCATCATGCACTGTTCACTATGGTGATATTGTGTCCCCCAATATATTGTGCACCATAATAAATTATCCACGGTCATAGAACAGAACAGCCAATACATAGATATAGAGGCCAGAAAATGGTGGCACACACACCTTTAATCCTAGCATTCTGGAGGCAAAGATCCATCTAGAACTCTGAGTTCAAAGCCACACTGGAAACAGTCAGGCATGGTAACACATGTCTTTAATCCCAGGAAGTGATGGCAGTAAGCAGAAAGGTACATAAGACGTGAGGACCAGGAACTAGAGCCTTAAGCTTTCAGGCTTTTAGCAGCAGTTCAGGTAAGATCCATTCAGATGAGGACTCAGAGGCTTTCAGTCTGAGGAAACAGGATTGGCTGAGAAGTTGGTGAGGTGAGGTTAGCTGTGGTGTGTTCTGTTTCTCTGATCTTTCAGCATTCACCCCAATATCTGGCCTGTAGTAGGTAGCTGTTCCAGCTTTGTCCTGGAAGTACCACCCCCATTAAGGCTTCTGGTAACTGTCACACCTACAAGGTGGGGCCGAGAGAGGAGACCTTAAGACCTGAGATCCAGATGTGCCAGTTCTCTTGTTCCTGGATCCTGGACACTGGACTCCAAAGAACACCATTGGACTTCACTACACCTTTCCCTGACCCTGTAACCTAATTCTTTCCTTGTAAGTTACCCCACAAAATAAACCTTCCTTTTAACTATGTGGAGTTGCCTTAATACTTCCACCAATACTGGCCCCAAATTTTTTATTAATAAGGCCCTTTAATATTCATGCTACAGTTCACTGCAGCCGTATTGGTTATTTTCCATATAGAAGAACTGCCAAAGTATTTAAATAGCTTTAAACATTCTTTCAACCAAAAAACTCAACAAAAAATGATCATGAAAAATGAAGGGTTCAAAGCCTTTGAAACTTAAATTTCAGGTGCATGCTATTTAATGAACTCACTGGATATTAAAAGCAAAATGGAGTTTTAATTTCTTCTTATAAACAAAACAATATTGGGTCAGTTCTTTACTGTGCTTTTAGGGAGAAGAATGATGTAGACATCTCTGGTTCAGGCCAGCACAATGAGTCTCAATGATGATCTCAGGACTCTGTTATTGACTTGATGTTCTTGACTTGACTTGTTCTTGACATACCCATCTGCAATGTCACCTTTCACAGAGTGTCCTAATTGACATATTTTAGAAGAGGAATTTGAAGAGCCTGTCATCCCTCTCTATTCCTATGGTCTCAGGGCTCCACAAAACCTAACAGTGGACCCAGTTTTCTTCCCTCATGCCATCCCTTTGTGTCAGCCTCCAAAACCAGTTGTCCTCTCAACCAAGAAACCCATTTGTCTTGCTGGACTGGGAATCAGCAGTCACACCAGATCTGAACTGACATATAGAAAAGGCAACAAAAAACAAGGAACAGAACACTCACTCAACAAAGAAAAAACTAATTATCAACAACTGGAATCACAAACACATCAAACCCAGATGCCCAGATACAAGCTCAAAGACATAATCATTATCATAAAGGCAATATGTCTATTACTAATGTAGACTCTAAGAAATGCAATGAAGTTGTAGCAAAAGACAGGATTTTAAAATAGTTATTAAGCATAAGATCCTTAAAGAGTATTGCTGTGGGATGTTCTGTATGTCCTGTGGGAGCCCTTCTTGGGTTCTTTGTGGCGTTACCCAGCAGGTCCGCATAGAGGATGATTAGGACCATGGGCCTGAGTGCAGGTGTCTGAGATGGTCTGCACTTGGCTGTGCTGGGGGATGGTCTGTATGTCAAGTTGTTCTGATTGATCAATAAATAAAACCTGATCGGCTGTGGCTAGGCAGGAAGGATAGGCAGGACTAACAGAGAGGAAAAATAAAAGGACAGGAAGGCAGAAGGACTGACTGCCAGCCGCCGCCATGACCAGCAGCATGTGAAGATGCCGGTGGGCCACCAGCCACGTGGCAAGGTATAGATTTATGGAAATGGACTAATTTAAGCTATAAGCATAGTTAGCAAGAAGCCTGCCACGGCCATACAGTTTGTAAGCAATATAAGTCTCTGTGTTTACTTGGTTGGGTCTGAGCGGCTGTGGGACTGGCGGGTGACAAAGATTTGTCCTGACAGTGGGCAAGGCGGAAAACTCAAGCAACAGAGTATATATATATATATATATATATATATATATATATATATATATATATCCCTTAGTGAAGTCTGTGAAAAAACACCCAAACAACAACAACAAAGAAAAAGTGTGTTGAAATGATTAAAACAAACAAAAAAACAAACAAACAAAAATGGTGCGAATCATGAAAGTAGAAATAAAATCACTAAGGAAAACCCAAAACGAGATAAAACAGGAAACAAAAATTTAGGAAGTCAAACAAAACCCTCAGAGGTAAGTCCCAAGAACAGAGCACAAGACATGGAGGGAAAAATCTCAGACAGTGAAGACAAGGTAGAAGAAATGAACACCTCAGTCAAAGAAAGCACCAAATCTAAAAAGATCCAGGCAAAAAACACCCAGGAAATGTGGGAAACTATGAAAAACCAAATCTATGAGTAATAGGATCAGTGGAAGGATGAGAAACCCAAGTCAAAAGCGCAGAGAAAGTATTCAACAAAATCTGAAAAGAAAAATTCCCTAACCCAAAGAAGAAGGTACTTATCAAGGTAGAAGAAGCATATAGAACACCAAAAAGACAGAACAAGAAAATAAATCCTCCAAGTCACATAATAAAACATTATACATGCAGATCAAAGTAAGATATTTAAAAAATGCAAAGTAAAAGATCAAGTAACACAAGAAATCAGATCTGTTGGAAAAACACTGGATTTCTCAATGGAATATTCAGAAGCCAGAAAGGCCTGGACAAATGTGTAGACTCTACGAGACCATATCACTAAATGATGAAACCAAATATAAATCCAGCTCTACAGAAGGCACTGGTAGAAGAACTTAACTAGGCTTAAATGTGCTGTGGGATGGTCTGTATGTCAAATTACTTTGATTGGTCAATAAATAAAATGCTGCTTGGCCAGTGGCTAGGCAGGAAGTATAGACAGGACTAACAGAGAAGAGAAAAGAAAGAACAGGAAGGCGGAGGGAGTCACTGCCAGCCACCACCATGATAAGCAGCATGTGAAGACTCCAGTAAGCCACAAGCCATGTGGCAAGGTATAGATTTATAGAAATGGATTAATTTAAGCTGTAAGAACAGTTAGCAAGAAGCCTGCCATGGTCATACAATTTGTAAGCAATATAAGTCTCTGTGTTTACTTGGTTGGGTCTGAACGGCTGTGGGACTGGTGGGTGACAAAGATTTGTCCTGACTGTGGGCAAGGCAGGAAAACTCTAGCTACATAAATACTCACCAACTGCTGGTGTGAAAGGACAGATCTGATCCTCTTTACCCCTTTGATCCTGCTGCCAAAAGCCATGCTGCAATTAAGGCAAAGTTTGTCTAAGAGAGCAGCCCTCCAGTCTTTTCTCAAAAACATTTATGTTTTAAACACAAGTGCAGAACACTAAGCAAAGATTATACCATGACTACATTCCCAAACCCCAACCAAGTACACTGCAAACATGCAGAGATTTCTTTCATTTTGTTTGTAATGTGAATCTCAATTTTGTTCCTATTATCTGTATATTTCAATTTACTGTGCAGACTTCCATCCACTATTGCTGCCTGGGGAGCTAGCCTCCGCAGCACAGGGCTCAAAGGGAATCCACTGAGTTGATGTTCTATGATTTTTTTTATCTGGGGGTGTAAGGGAAAATACACTCACAGTCTCTTGATGGTTTCCTTCTTCTCTATTCTTTGTTCTGTGTTCTCTATTATCTTTTCTTATCTCTATCCAGAAATTTCCTTTCTGTCTCTCTTCATGTTTTCCTTCTAACTCTCTTGATGTTTTCCTTCTAACTTTCTCATTCTTGATGCTTTCCTTCTAACTCCTTTGATGTTTTCCTTCAAACTCTATTTTTTCCATACACAACTTATATACTCCAGCAAAATCTTTCAAGCAATATAAAATTTACAATGTGGTTACATTCTGCTTTCAAGTGAATGATTACAATGAATACAAGTTTAAAAAAAATGTTTTCTATATCTCTTATATGATTCAACAGTTTAGGTATTAAAGGTGAAAAACAAGTTGTCCTAAGGATCCACATACATTCATACCCAGGCAACTTGTTACAGATTAAGAGTGTAAGCAAGCAAGGTATTTTTCTCAGCCAGTTCTTTTGCTGGCAGGCTGTTTTGCAGATACAAAGAAAGGGCCAATCACTTTATTACTTACCTTGAAACGTAATCTTATAAAGAATCTTAAATCACAAACCTAAACTTTTGTACATGAAAAGCAATCACTCAGCTCTATTTTAAATCTTTTTTTTTTTTCGAGACAGGATTTCTCTGTGTAGCTTTGTGCCTTTCCTGGAACTCACTTGGTAGCCCAGGCTGGCCTCGAACTCACAGAGATCCTCCTGGCTCTGCCTCCCGAATGCTGGGATTAAAGGTGTGTGCCACCACTGCCCGGCTTCTATTTTAAATCTTTAGGGTCCATACCATTCATCAATAGCTTTTTTTTATGGAGATTGAGGGCATAAATGAGTACAAGGAATTAATCATCATCTTTGATCACCAACCAATCACACACGGAAAATACATCAGTTGTCCATAATTGGGCTGCTTTGTGTTTTGATCCCTAACCTCAAAGCTATTATCAAAATATCTTAACATAATATGAGGTCATTCCAAGGTTTGTTTCAGCTATGTTACACTCTCAAACCTGTGAACACATCTCCCTCCCAACATTAAGATTTAAAGAATTCAAGACAACCTTGCTCCTTGAACTCTATTGTTTTTCTTAATTATTAACCTAAGTCACACTCTATAGGGCTTTTCAATGAAAACTCATGTATTCTAGCTGTGACACTTCTTTTTTTTATCCTCTGCAGCCTTTGGAGCTTCCAGATCAAAGTTGGAATGGCTACCCACTACATCTCCCCCTTTTTGTCTAAGTAAGAAGGTTCTAAAAAGCTGAAATGGCTACCCACTACAACAGAGGCCTTTAAAGAGAGAATGGAAAAATCCCTTAAAGAAATGGAGGAAAAGACAAACAAAAAATTGGAAGCATCAATAAATCCCTTAAAGAAAGCCAAGAAAAAACTATCAAAACAGGTAAAAGGTAACAGGTAAAAGCAGCCTTTGCTTTATCAGAGGAAGGGGCAACATTTTTATCCTCCTTTACCTATATTAATATTTCCACTAAACTGACCTCTACAGTAATTATTTACTATATTTATTAAAGACTCTCGTTCATCAAATTCGTATTTAAACTACAAAATTATTGCTTCAGTTAAACAGTACAGTTTAAGAGAAAATCACCTTCATAATTATCCACAGGTAAAACTGTTCAGTAAAGTAGACAGCAGGTAACAGTCCTGCAGGCCATGGGCTCCTCCACCTCAGCCACCCATTGGACCCTGGAACCTACAAGACCCACTCAGATGCCTAAACCAAACCCAACATCCTCCCCGGCGAACTATTCCCCACAAAATTAGCAGTCCCTGGAGGCACAATCGCCACCTGCACCAATTGGAAGGAGAGCCCCCTAGAGGCACAAGTACCACCTGCACCCATTGGAAGAAGAGCCCCTAGGGGCACAAGTACACCTCCAAAAATTGGAAGAAGAGCAGTCTCCCTGTGAACAGCCCTTTCCAACCACATCAGCAGATGCTATAGGCACAAGCGCCACTCACACCTGCTGGAAGTAGAGGCACAGGAAAACCTACGCCGGGTGGGAAAAGAGAATCCATAAGCACAGGCATCACCCACACCCTTTGGAAGAACAGACTCCATAGGCATAAGTGAAGCCCACACCAGCCAGAAGAACTGGACAATATGCTGGATCTAAGCCGGGTAGTGGCGCACGCCTTTAATCCCAGCACTTGGGAGGCAGAGGCAGGCGGAACTCTGTGGGTTTGAGGCCAGCCTGGTTTCCAAAGCGAGTTCCAGGAAAGGTGCAAAGCTACACAGAGTAACCCTGTCTCAATATATATGCTGGATCTAGGCACCCAAACCCCCACAAACCTCAACTGGGCCAGCTCTACTGGACCTGACAACCAGCCAATCACTAGAACCCCTAGATATTCAGGCCAAAAGACAATTAAGGAAACATATTTAAAAAAAGAAACAAAAGACCTATCCAACAAAGACATCACAAGAATCAACACTTTTTTCTATAATTATCCCAAACCTGATGGGTAAAAGGCAGTGTAAAAATATATTCAACAACATAAAGAGCAATATGGCACCACCAGAACCTAGTGATGCTACAACAGACCTGAACAACCCAACACAGATGAAGCAGAAGAAAACAACCTTAAAAATAATTTTATGAAGATGATAGAGTATTGGTAAAATTATTAAGGCCATTCCACATAGTTAAAAGGATATTTATTTAATGGCATAACTTACAAATTAAGGGATAGGTAGGTCGCAGGGTCTGGGGAAGGTGTATCGCCAGTCCATCAGTGTCCTCTGGAGCTCTGCTCAGTCCACCTCCAATATTCAGGGTCCCGGAACAGAGAGAGCGCTCGCCCATCCAGATCTCGGGTCTCCAGGTGCCTCCCCTGGCCCCACCTCATAGGCATGACAGTTGCCAAAGTCTCAATGGGAGTTGGAGCTTCCAGATCAAAGCCGGAATGGCTACCCACTACATCTCCCCCTTTTTGTCTAAATAAGAAGGTTCTAAAAAGTTGAAATGGCTACCCACTACAATAGAGGCCTTTAGAGAGGGAATGAAAAATTCCCTTAAAGAAATGGAGGAAAAGACAAACAAAAAATTGGAAGCATCAATAAATCCCTTAAAGAAAGCCAAGAAAAAACTATCAAAACAGGTAAAAGAAATAGTCCAAGACTTGAAATTTGAAATATAGGCAATAAAAAAACCACAAACCATTTGAGATTTTATGTTGAGAATTCTCTGTTTAGCTCTGTAGCCCATTTTTAAAATGGATTGTTCCATGTTCTGATGTCTAGTTGTTTGAATTCTTTATACACTTTGTAAATCAGCCCTCTGTCATATGTGGGGTTGGTGAACATCCTTTCTCATTCTCTAGGCTGTCGTGTTTTGTCTTATTGACTGTGTCCTTTGCTTTACAGAGTCTTCTCAGTCCCATTTATTAATGGTTGCTGTCAGTATCTTTGCTACTGGTGTTATATTTAGGAGGTAGTCTCTGTGCCAATGCATTCAAGACTACTTCCTACATTCTCTTCTATTGGGTTCAGTGTAACTGGTTTTATATTTATGTCTTTGATCCACTTGGACTTTAGTTTGGTGCATAGCAATAGATATAGATCTATTTCCAATCTTCTGCATGTTGAAATCCAGTTATGCCACCACCATTTCTTTAAGATGCTTTCTTTTATTCCATTGTACAGTTTTGGCTTCTTTGTCAAAAATCAGATGTCCATAGGTATGTCGGTTAATGTCAGGGTCTTCAATGTGATTCCATTGTTCACATGTCAGTTTTTATGCCAATACTAAGCTTTTTTTTTATTACTATAGGTCTATAATAGAACTTGAGTTCAGAGATGGTGATGCCTCCAGAGGTTGCTTTGTTGTACAGGATTCTTTTAGCTATCCTGGGTTTTTTGTTTTTCCATATGAAGTATTGTTCTTTCCAGGTCTGTGAAGAATTGTGATGGAATTTTGATTGGGATTGCATTATATCTGTAGATTTTTGGTAAGATTGCCATTTTTACTATGTTAATCCTACATATTCATGAGCACGAGAGATTTTCCATTTTCTGATATCTTCTTCAATTTCTTTCTTCAGCAACTAAAAATTCTTGTCATACAGGTCTTTCACTTGATTACTTATAATTACCCCAAAGTATTTTATATTATTTGTGGCTATTGTAAAGGGTGATGTTTCTCTGATTTTTTTCTCAGCCCTTTTATCATTTGTGTATATGAGAGCTACCAATTTTTTAAAATTGATCTTGTACCCTGTCACATTACTGAAGATGTTTATCAGCTGTAGAATTTCTAGGGTAGAATTTTTGGGGTCACTTATGTATACTATCATATTGTCTACAAATAGTGAAAGTTTGAATTCTTCCTTTCCAATTTGTATCCCTTTAATCTCTTTTTGTTGTCTTACTGCTCTAGCTAAAACTTTGAGTACTATGTTGAATAGATATGGGGAGAGTGGACATCCTTGTCTTGTTCCTGAATTTAGTAGAATAACTTTGATTTCTCTCCATTAATTTAATGTTGGCTGTTGGCTTGCTGTAAATTGTCTTTATTGTGTTTAACTGTGTGCTTTGTATTTATGATATCTCCAAGATCTTTATCATGAAGGAGTATTGGATTTTGTCAAAGGCTTTTTCAGCATCTAATGAGATGATCATATTTTTTTTTTCTTTCAGTTTGTTTTTATGGTGTATTATGTTGACAGATTTTTGTGTGTTTAACCATCCTTGTATCTCTGGAATGAAGCCTACTTGATAATGGTGGATAATTTTTTTTTGATATGTTTTTGGATTAGGTTTGCCAGTATTTTATTGAGTATTTTTGCATCAATGTTCATAAGGAAGATTGGTCTATAATTTTCTTTCTTTGTTGCATCTTTGTGTGGTTTGGGTATTAAGGTAACTATAGCCTCATAAAAAGAGTATGGTAGTGTTCCTTCTGTTTCTATTGTATGGAACATGTTGAAGAGTGCTAGCATTAGCTCTTCTTTGAAATTCTGGTGGAATTCTGCACAGAAAGCATCTGGTCCTGGGCTTTTTTTGGTTGGGAGACTTTCAATGACTGTTTCTATTTCCTTAGGAGTTATTGGTCTATTTAATTAATTCATCTGGTCTTGATTTAACTTTGGTATGTGGTACCTATCCAGAAAATTGTCCATTTCCTTCAGATTTTCCAAATTTGTGGAGTACATGTTTTTGAAGTATGACCTGATGATTGTCAGTTGTTACATCTCCCTTTTCATTTCTGATTTTGTTCATTTGGATGCTCTCTCTGCCTTTTGGTTAGTTTGGATAAGGGCTTGTCTATCTTTTCATTTTCTCAAAAAATCAACTCTTTGTGTCATTGATTCTTTGTGTCATTCTCTTTGCTTCTATTTTATTGATTTCAGCTCTCAATTTAATTATTTGCTGGGTGAGTTTGCTTCTTTTGTTCTAGAGCTTTCAGGCATGCTATTAAGTCACTAGTGTGAGATTTCTCCAACTTCTTTATGTGGTCATTTAGTGCTATGAATTTTCCTCTTAGCACTGCTTTTATGGTGTCCCATAAGTTTAGGTATGTAGTACATTCATTTTCATTGAATTCTAGGAAGTCTTTAAATTTTTTCTTCATTTCTTCCTTGATCCAGTGGTGATTCAGTTGAGTGTCATTCAGTCTCCATGTGATTGTAGGCTTTCTGTAATTTTTGTTTTTTGTTGAAATCTAACTTTAACACATGGTAGTTTAATAAAATACAGGTTATTCCATTTTTTTGTATATGTTGATATTTGCTTAGTGACTGAATATGTGGTTGATTTTAGAGAAGGTTCAATGGGGTGCTGAGAAGAAGGTATATTCTTTTTTCTTAAGGTGGAATTTTCTGTAGATATCTATTAAGTCCACTTGAGTCATAACATCTATTTGATCCCTTATTTCTCTGTTATGTTTCTATCTGGCAGATTTGTCCACTGGTCAGAGTGGGATGTTGAAGTCTCCCGTTACTAATGTGTGGGGTTTGTGTGTGATTTATGCTTCAGTAATGTTTCTTTTACATATGTGGGTGCCCTTGTATTGGGGGCATAAATGTTCAGAATTGACACTTCATTTTCATGGATTTTTCCTGTGATGAATATGTAGTATCCTTCCCGATCACTTTTGATTGATTTTAGGTTGAAGTCTATTTTGTTAGATATTAGGATAGCTACACCAGCTTGCTTCTTAAGTCCATTTGATTGGAAAGACTTTTCCCAGCCTTTTACTCTGAGGTAGTGTCTATCTTTGAAGTTGAGGTGTGTTGTAGCTAGAGAATTTTCTCTCCAGGTTCCACCAAGCCCTGGCAGTTCTACAGCCCATTTATAAAATAAACACACAGATACATATATTATTTAAACTGTTTGGCCTAGTGGCTCAGGCTTCTTGTTAACTGTTCTATCTTAAATTAACACATTTCTATTAATCTATTCTTTGCCACGTGGCTTGTGGCTGACCGGTACCTTACATCTTCCTTGTCATGGCAGTGGCTGGCAGTGTCTCTCTGCCTCAGCCTTCCACTTCTGCCAGTTCTTTTCTCTGCTTGTCCCACCTATACTTCCTGCCTGGCTACTGGCCAATCAGTGTTTTATTTATTAACCAATCAGAGCAACACATTTGACATACAGAACATTTCACAGCAGTGTGTTTCTTTGTATGCGGCAGAAGGATGGAACCTAATTTTGTATCCTTTCTGTTAGCCTGTGTCTTTTTATAGGAAAATTGAGTCCATTGATATTAAGGTATATTAATGAGCAGTGATTGTTAATTCCTGCTATCTTTTGGTGGTAATTTGTGTGTATTTCCCTTCTTTGATATTTGCTGTTGTAGTTTTATCTATTGCCTGTGTTTTAGTGGGTGTATCTGACTTCCTTAGGTTGGAGTTTCCCTTCTAGTGCTTTCATTAAGGTTGGATTTGTGGATAAGTATTGTTTAAATCTGGTTTTATTTTGGAGTGTCTTGTTCACTCCATCTATGGTAATTGAAAGTTATGCTGTGTACAGTAGTCTGGACTGGCATCCATGGTCTCTTAGTGTCTGCATCACATCTGTTCAGGACCTTCTGGCTCAGAGTCTCCATTGAGAAGTTGGGTGTTATTCTAATGGGTCTGCCTTTATAAGTCACTTGGCCTTTTTCCTTTGATGCTCTTAATATTCTTTTCTTATTCTGTATGTTTACTGTTTTAATTATTATGTGGCAAGGGGACTTTTTTAGGGGGTCTAGTCTGTTTGGTGTTCTATAGACTTCTTGTATCTTCATAGGTATTTCCTTCTTTAGGTTGGGAAAGATTTTTCCCATGATTTTGTTGAATATATTTTCTGTGTCTTTGAGTTGGTATTCTTCTCATTCTTCTATCCCTATTATTCTTAGATTTAGCCTTTTCATGGTGTCTAAGATTTCCTGGACATTTTGTGTTATCACTTTTTTGGCTCTGGTATTTTCATTAACTGATAAATTTATTTCCTCTATTGTATCCTCTATGCCAGAGATTCTCTCTTACATCTCTTACAAGAGATGTATTCTGTTGGTTATGGGTAGCACGAATCTTAACAGGTCTTATTAATAAAAACAAACCTGAAGCTAGGTATTGGGTGAGTGCTGGATGATCAGAGAAGCAGAACAAGCCACAGCTATCTCACCTCGACAGTTCCTCAGCTTAGCCTGTTTCCTCAGACTGGAAGCCTCTCAGTCTTCATCCAGAATGAATCTCAGCTGAACTGCTACTCAAAAGCCTAAAAGCTTTACCAGGCCAAAAGCTTCTAGTTTCTGGTGTTCACGCCTTATATACCTTTCTGCTTTCTGCCATCACTCCCTGGGATTAAAGGCTCACTTTCAGGGATTAAAGGCATGAGTCACCATGCTTAGCTATATCCCTGAACACACAGAGATCCAGGTAGATCTATGCCTCTGGAATGCTAGGATTAAAGGTGTGTGCTACCACTGCCTATCCTCTATGTTTAATATTGTGGCTGTTCTGTTCTCTGACCATACATAAGTTTATTAGCGTGCACAATATTTTGGGGAATACAATACCACCACAATTATGCTTGTATCTGTAGTTACTGTTTGCTTACTTAGATTTTCTATTTCCAGCATTCCCTCAGTTTGTGCCTTTTTCATTGTTTCTATTTCAATTTTCAAGTCTTGAATGGTTTTCTTCACATGTTTAATTGATTTTTATTGTTTTCTTGACTTTCTTTAAGGAATTTGTTGATTTCTTACAATTTTTTGTCTTTTCCTCCATTTCTTTAAGGGAATTTTTCATTCCCTCTTTAAAGGCTTCTATCATCTTCATAAAGTTATTTTTAAGATTACTTTCTTCTCCTTTTTCTAAGTTGTGATGTTCAGGTCTTGCTGTTGTAGAACCACTAGGTTCTGGTGATGCTATATTGCTCTTTATGTTGTTGTATGTATTTTTGCACTGGGGTCTACTCATCTCTTCCTCCAATAGGTGCAAGAGTTGTGTGTGTGTGAGCCAGCTGCTCTTGGTCCATTCTGTGCTTGCTATGTCTGTGTCTGGGGGGGGGGGCACTCTGGGCCCAATCTTAGCTCTTGGTCTATTTGGAGCTGGCTGATTCTGTGTGTCAGGGAGCTGCTCTTGGTCCTGTCAGAGCTCTTGGTCCAATGAGAGCTGGTAGATTCTGTGTCTCAGGAAGCCACTCTTGGTCCAATGAGAGCTGGTGGATTCTGTGTCTCAGGAAGCCACGGGGGTCACAGAGAAATAGGTAGGTTTGGGGTAGGTCATGGGTCTTGTAGATTTCAGGGTCCAATGGGGGTGTGGAGGAGCCTGCCCAGAGGAGTCTTCCTTGCTGGCTGGCAAATTGGGCCAGCAATGGGTGGGGGTTCCCAGAGACTGGTTGTGTCACAGGTCCTAAAGAGGCAGGACTCTCTGGGTGTGAGAAGAGTCACTCACCTGGTGGGAGTGCAAACTTGTACAGCCACTTTGGAAATGATAGCTTCTCAGAAAATTAGCAATAAATCTTCCTCAAGACCCAGCTATATCACTCTTGGGCATATACCCAAAGAATACTCAATCATACGACAAGGATACATGCTCAACTATGTTTATACCAGCACTATTGGTAATAGCCAGAACCTGGAAACAACCTAGATGCCCATCAACGGAAGAATGGATTAAGAAAATGTGGTACATATACACAATGGAGTACTACTCAGCAGAGAAAAACAATGAAAGCATGAAATTTGCAGGCAAATGGATGGAACTAGAAAAAATCATCCTGAGTGAAGTAACCCAAACCCAGAAAGACAGTTATGGTATGTACTCACTCATTGGTGGATTCTAGATATAAAATAAAGAACAATCAGACCACAACCCATAGAACCATAGAGGCTATATATATAGCATGGAGGTCCCTAGGACGACTGTGGCATATAATAAATTTCAGTTTTACTCAATTATTAAAAAAAAATAGCCAAATGAATGGAAACACATGAACTATGAACCAAAGTCTGAGGGGCCCCCAGCTGGATCAGGCCCTCTGAATAGGTGAGACAGTTGATTGGCTTGATCAGTTTGGGAGGCAACTAGGCAGTGGGACCAAGTCCTGTGCTCATGGCATGAGCTGGCTGTTTGAAACCTGGAACTTATGCAGGGACACTTGGCTCAGTCTGGGAGGAAGGGACTGGACCTCCCTGGACTGAGTCTACCAAGTTGATCACAGTCCTCGGGGGAGGACTTGTCCTGGAGGAGGTGGGAATGAAGGGTGGGCTGGGGGTAAGGGGAGAGGGTGAGAGGGGGAGAATAGGGGAACCCATGGCTGATATGTAGAACTGAATGGTATTGTAAAATAAATAAATATATATATGTATGTATATATATATATATGTATATATATATATATAAAGAAAATGTGGTACATATATAGAATGGAGTACTATTCAGCAGATAAAAAAACAGTGACATCATAAAATTTGCAAGGAAATGGATGAAACTAGAAAATATCATTCTGAGTGAGGTAACCCAGACTTAGAAGGACAAACATGATATGTACTCACTCATAAGTGGATACTAGATATAAAGCAAAGGATAACCAGAAAACAACCCACCACTTCAGAGAAGCTAGCTAGCAAGTAGGACCCAAAGAGGAATGCATGGTTCACTCTGGGAAGGGGAAATAGATGAGATCTTTATGAGTAAACTGGAGATGGGGGGGGCAGTGGGGAGTAAGTGATGGGGGATGAGATCATAAGGGAAGCTTATGGTCCAGCTGGAACATGGATGGAATGCGAGGTTAGTGAAAGTGATACCATGATAGAGGGAGACATCATGGGCATAGGGAGAAACCAGGTGCGAGGGAGTTCCCAGGAATCCACAAGGATGACCTCAGCTTAGATTACTAGCAATAGTGGAGAGGGGGGGTCTGAACTATCTTACTCCAGTAATCAGATCAGTGAATACCCTATCATCATAGAGCCTTTCTCCAATAACTGATGGAAGAAGATACAGAGATCCACAGCCAAACAAAAGGCTGAGCTCTAAAAGTCCAGTCAAAGAGAGAGAAGAGGGATTCTATGAGAAAGGGGTATCAAGATCATGATGGGGAAACTTACAGAGACAACCAAACCAAACTAATGGGTACTCATAAAATTTAGACCAAACCCTGTGGAGCCTCCACAGGACTGAACTAGGCCCTCTGCACAAGCATAAATTGTGTAGCTTGATCTGCTTAGGGGGCCCTGGCAGTAGGATCAGGATTTATCCCTGGTGCATGAGCTGGCTTTTTGGAGCCCACTACCTGTGGTGGGACACCTCACACAGCCTTGAGACAGGGGGAAGGGCTTAGACCTGCCTCTACTGAATGTACCAGCCTCTGCTGACTCCTCATGGGAGGCCTTACTTTCTTGTAGGAGGGAATGGGGTATTGTAGGGAGGAAAGGCTGGAGGGGTGAGATGAGGGAAGAGAGGTGTAGCTAGGTTTCTCTAGTTCTGCTGTTGTGCCTGTGCTGCGAGATGCCTAAGCAAGACCACCACAGAGCCAATATCCAATGCAAGTACAAAGGGGTTTATTAATAACAAGCAAGCCCGGGCTTGGTCCATGTCCAATACACTAGCTAGCCAGGTGAAGGAGGACAGCCCTGAGCTCTCAGAGTGAAGAATTTTTAAAGAGAAAAGCCGTAAGCTAGGGGATACAAGCCTTTGCATTTCAGGGTCATACTTCAGTTAACAGGAACATTTAGCCAAGAGAAGAACTACAGAAGACAGAATACATTTGGAGACTCTCCCAGTACTATTGGAGACTTTCATGGATTAATCCTTTGTTTTAGCTATTTCTTGGCCAGCAGCCTACCCACCCGGGGGAGGGGGGGTCACTTGACTTGAGTCTTAGCTGGGTATTTATGTCTCTGAAATTTGGTTCAGCTTTTATCTTAATATTGCTAGAAATGAAGTTTCCCTTAAAATGGAGTATGTCTTGCTCTCTCACTGCCCAACCCTGAGGTCCCATAGCTGTTTAGAAAATAATCACTCAGAGGATTAATATTATTTATAAACTGTATGACCTATGGTAGGCTTCTTGCTAGCTAGCTCTTATATCTCAAATTAACCCATTTCTATTAATCTATGTTTCACCATGTGGTTCATGGCTTTACTGGTCTGCTGGTATGTTGCTCCTTGTGCAGCGGGCTGGCCTCTCTCCAGACTCTGCCTTTCTCTTTCCTGTCTCTCTCCTTGGATTTCTCACCTGCTTCTAAGTTGTGTTGCCATAGGCCATAGCAGCATATTTATTAACCAATGAGAACAACATATATTTACAGTGTACAGAAAGACAGCAGACAGGGATCTGTGATTGGTATGTAAAATGAATTAAAAAAAAGTCTTAAGAAAAAAATAGAAAATAAGTTGGAAGATTAAAGCAGAAAGAATATTTGCCTGGCCAAGCAGTGGCAGCACATGCCTTTAATCCCAGCACTCGGGAGGCAGAGCCAGGCAGATCTTTTTGAGTTTGAGGCCAGCCTGGTCTACAGAGTGAGATCCAGGACAGGCACCAAAACTACACAGAGAAACCTTGTCTCAAAAAAACAAAAAACAAGCAAAAAAAAAGCCAAAAAAAAAGAAAGAAAGAAATGGTTTGCCTAACATGTGTTATAAATAAAATACATGTTTCTACATTTACAAAACAAAACACTGGGTCTGTAACTATTCCTAAAATATTGTACAGCTAAAGACCTGGGAATAGTGCATTCAATACATACTAAAGTGCTGTGCAATAAACCTGCAAATGCTTTCCTCTTTCCTGCTGCTTTGAATAAAAAAAGAGTTTCAAGTCGTTGTTAAAAAAGACAGAAAGAAAACACAAAACAAGGGAATTCTGGAAATGGAAAATCTGAGTAAATGAACAGGAACTACAGATGCCAGCATCAACAACAGAATACAAGAGATGGAAGAGAGAATCTCAGATGTTTTGAAGATATGGTGGAGGATATAGATTTATTGATCAAATAAAATGTTAAATCCAACTATTTCTTAACACAAAACATGCAGGAAATCTGGGATACCATAAAAAGACCAAACCTGAGAATAATAGGGATATAACAAGGAGAATTCCAGCTCAAAGTCACAGAAAATATATTCAAGAAAATCATAGAAGAAAACTTTCCCAACCTAAGGAAGGATATACTTATGAAGATACAAGAAGCTCACAGAACATCAAATAGACTGGGGGAAAAAAAAAAAGTCCTCTCATCACATAATAATTAAAACACTAAACATACAGTATAAATATAAGAAATTAAGAGCTGCAAAGGAAGAGGGCCAAGTACATATAAAGGCAGACCTATCAGAATTACACCTCAATTCTTGATGAGGACTATGAAAGCCAAAAGGTCCTGAAAGATGTTTTGCAGACACTGAGAAATCACAGATGCCAGCCCAGATCACTACACCCAGCAAAACTATCAATCACCATAAACAGAGAAAACAAGATATTTAATGACAAATCCAGATTTAAACAATACTTATCCACAAAATCATTGCTATGGAAAATACTAGAAGGAAACTCCAAGCCAAGAGAGTTGGCTGCACCCACGAAAACACAGGCAATAGATAATCTCACACCAGAAAATCCCAAAGAAGGCAAACATACACATAACCACAACAAACAATAAAATAAAAAATAACAGGAATTAACAATCACTGGTCATTAATATCTCTTAATATCGATGGACTCAATTCATTTATAAAGTGACACAGGCTAACAGAATGGATACAAAAACAGGATCCAGTCTTCTGCTGCATACAAGAAACATACCTTAACTTCACAGACAGACACTACCTCAGAGTCAAGGGTTGGAAAAAGATTTTCCACTGCATCATGAACTGGTGACCAGGCCCCTGGGCTGGGGCTCCCCGACAAGGACCCAGCTCTCCCCACAGCCAGACTACCCAGGCTGCCCTCCCCTAACCCGCCCTGCCTTGGGCTTTTGCTTTTACTGGATTGATTCACTGGAGCCTGCTGGGAATGTGACCTCTGATCCCTGAAGCTTTTGTGATCACGTGACCATCCTTTCTCCCAACATGTTTTCAAAACTGTGCCTGTCCCCAGCTTCTGGGGGATGGCACAGCTTCCCCTCACCAGGAACTGAGTGGGACTTGCCCCTCCCCTTTTCTCAAGAGGAGAGTGCTTGGGGCTTGGACCCCCGTACCCCATTGCTGCTGACTGAGCAGGGCCCTGTACCCCTTTATTTGCACGCCAGGGGAGCCAGCTCCCCCCTTGAATGTACCAGACTCTGGGGAGGGGGGTCACTGGGCCCTGGGTTCTGGGGGGGGTGTCACCAGCCACTCCAGGGGCAGGGACCAGGTCCTCATTTTCTGAAAGCACTTTAATGATTCCCCTCCCCCCCCCCCCAGGCCCCAGGGAATGGAGGAGGGACCCCACAGCCAAAACATTTCTCCTTTCCCACCCTCCCCCAGCCTCTCCCCTTCCCTGGAGGGAGAGAGCTCAGAGCTCCCCCTTCTACCCCCTTGCTTGCATCTGTATATAGTGTGAGCAGCAAGTAGCCCCTCTCCGTCCTGTATCCTTCCTCTATGTAGTGGCCTTGGATATCCCGTTTGTTAATAAAGACAAAAAAAAAAAAAAAAGATTTTCCAATCAAATGGACCTAAGAAACAAGCTTGTGTTGCTATCCTAATACCTAACAAAATAAACTTCAAAGTAAAATTAATCAGAAGGGATGGAGAAGGACATTACATATTCATTACAGAAAAAATCCATCAAGAAGTCTCAATTCTGAACACTTATGTCCCAAATACAAGAGCACCCACATTTGTAAAAGAATTTTACTAAAGCTTAAATCACACATCAAACCCCAAACATGATTAGTGGGAGACTGCAACACCACACTCTCACCACTGGACAGGTCTACCAGGCCTGAGATTTTTTATGACTCAAATGACCTTAACAGACATCTATAGAACATTTCACCCAAGCACAAAAGAATGTACCTTCTTCTCAGCACCACATAGAACCTTCTCTACAATGAACCACATACTCAGTCCAAAGCAAATCTCAACAGCTACAAAAAATGGAATAATCCCCTGTATCTTATCTGATCACTATGGCATAAATGAAAATGAATGCAAAACATACATGAATTTATGGGACACAAGGAAAGCAGTGCTAAGAGGAAAGTTCATAACACTAGGTGCCTACATAAAGAAGTTGGAGAAATCTCACACTAGTGACTTAACAGCACACCTGAAAACTCATAGAAGAAAAAGAAGCAAACTTACCCAGGAAGAGTAGATGGCAGGAAATAATCAAACTCAGGGTTACAATCAATAAAAATAAAAATAATAATACAAAGCACCAATGAAACAAAGAGTTGGTTCTTTGAGAAAAACAACAAGAGAGACAAACCCTAATCCAAATTAAAAAGCAGAGAGAATATCCAAATTAACAATATCACAGATGGAAATGGGGGCATAACAACAGACACTGAGGAAACCCAGAGAATCATTAGGTCATATTTGAAAACCTGTACTCCACAAAATTGGAAATTCTGAAGGAATTGGACAATTTTCTGGATAGGTACCATATACCAAAATTAAATCAAGAACAGATAAATAATTTAAATAGACTTTAAAATCCTTAGAAAATAGAAGCAGTCATTAAAAGTCCCCCAAACAAAAAAAGCCCAGGGCCATATGGTTTCAGTGCAGAATTCTACCAGAATTTCAAAGAAGAGCTAATAACATACTCCTCAAATTGTTGCACACAATAAAAACAAAAGGAACATTGTCAAACTCTTTTTATGAGGTTATAGTTACCCTGATACCCAAACCACATGAACATGCAACAAAAAAAGAGAATTACAGACCAATCTCCCTCATGAACATGGTGCAAAAATACTCTATAAAATACTGCAAACTGAATCCAAGAATACATTTTAAAAAAAAATCATCCACCATAATCAAGTAGGCTTCATTCCAGAGAAGCAGATGTGGTTCAACGTACGAAAATATGTCAATGTAATCCACCATATAAACAAACTGAAAGAAAAAATAACACATGATCATCTCATTTGATACTGGTATAGCTTTGGACAAAATCCAATACCCCTTCCTGATAAAGGTCTTAAGAGATCAGGTGAATGCATCTAAACATAATAAAGCAATATATAACAAGCCAACAGCCAACATCAAATTAAATGGAGAGACACTCAAAGTGATTCTACTAAAATCAGGAACAAGACAAGGCTGTACATTCTCTCCAAATCAATTCATCATAGTACTCAAAATTCTAGCTAGAGCAATAAGAAAACAAAAGGAGATCAAGGGGTTACAAATTGGAAAGGAAGAAGTCAAACTTTTGCTATTTGCAGATCTTATGATAGTGTATATAAGTGACCCCAAAAATTCTACCAGGGAACTCCTACAGCTGATAAATACCTTCAGTAATGTGGCAGAATACAAGATTGACCAAAAAAAAAAAAAAAAAAAACCAGTAGCCCTCCTATATACAAATGATAAACTGGCTAAGAAAAAAATCAGAGTAACAACACCTTTACAACATCCACAAAGAGTATAAAATATCTTGGGGTAACTCTAACCAAACAAGTGAAAGACTTGAATAAAAAGAACTTTAAGTCTTTGAAGAAAGAAATTGAAGAAGATATCAGAAAATGGAAGTATCTTCCATGCTCATGGATAGGTAGGATTAACATAGTTTTTAAAAATGGAAATCTTACCAAAATCAATCTACAGATTCAATGCAATCCCCGTCAAAATCCAAACACAATTCTTCACAGACCTTGAAAGAACAAGACTCAAATTCACATGGAAAAACAAAAAACATGGGATAGACAAAACAATCCTGTACAATAAAGGAACTTCTGGAGGCATCACCATCCCTGACTTCAAGTTCTATTATAGAGCTATAGTAATAAAAACAGCTTGGGGAGCTGGAGAGATGGCTCAGAGGTTAAGAGCAGTGACTGCTCTTCTGGAAGTCCTGAGTTCATTTCCCAGCAACCACATAGTGGCTCACAACCATCTGTAATGAGATCTGGTGCCCTCTTCTGGCCTGCAGTCATACATACTGTATACATAATAAATAAATAAATCTTAAAAAAAAAAAAAAAAACAGCTTGGTATTGGCATATGAATAGACACGTAGACCAAGGGAATTGAAAACAAAGTTCCTGACATAAATACAATACCTATGGGCACATGATTTTTGACAAAGAAGCTAAAACTGTACAATGGAGAAAAGAAAGCATCTTCAACAAATTGTACAGGCATAACTGGAGGTCAACATGTAGAAGAATGTGGAGGGGGCATCCCACCCACCCCCACTTTCCCCCAGAGTACTCTTAAGTAGAAGCAGCAGGAATATTCCTTAGAAGTATAGAGGGAAGATAAAAAGATAGAAAATACAGGATAGCCTCAAGAGGGCCTGGATCCTAATCCATCAGGCCAGAGCTTTATTCCAAGGGCTATTCATAGCAATGCCAAGGGGAAGGGCAAAGGACTTTCCCCTAGCCAGACTCAGCCAAGTGTAGACCCTTATAAAAACCTGATACTCAGGCCTGTGGTCCAATCAACATCTTATGCAGTCTGACTGGGTACAGTCACTAGGAAACCTAGATGGGTTCCAACAGGTTCCCCTTCTTTATATTTTAAAAGAAAAAAATTCCCCATTAAGAGCTGACAGCAATTTCCATAGCTTTCACAATTTCCAGTGAAGAAGTAGAGGATGATAATTTCCCTTTTGGAATTGGTCGAAGATGACTACAGCAGTCTTAGCTGCATCAAGACCTTTCTAAAAAAAAAAAAAAAAAAAAAACCTCTTGATGCAACCACATGAAACTTAAAGTCTCCCTTAGCTTCATCATTAGCAGGTTAACATAATTGTAACATAAATATTGCTATACATTATGGTGATATTTTATTTGTACTGAAATGTGATTTTATTTGTATGTTAATAAAGTTGCCTTGGGATAAGAGCTAATAGCAAGCCATGGCAGAAGCTGGGTGGAGGTGGTGCACGCCTTTAATCCCAGCTTGAGAGAGGCAGAGCTAGGCGGATCTAGTGTGTTCAAGGATACAGCCAGCATGGAGACACATGCCATTAATCTCAATACCAACCATAGAAGACCTGGAGGTCTGTAGAGATGGGCAGTAATGAGGAGGTCATGTGGTTGGGTTTACAACCAATGAGAAGGCAGAACAGAAGTCTATATAAAGACAAACACACAGGGAGTAGCTCTCTTGCCTTATGTCTTATTAGAAGATAATGTAACACCTCTTCTAAATGTTAAGAAAATTTTTAAAAATCTCTTCTAGGTGTTAAGATGCAAGTTTGAGAGAATTGTAGCTATGTATTGTAGAAGTAACCGTCTTATTAAATAAGAAACACAGAGCCTATGCAAAGATGAAAGCCCAAGAGGTCAGAGCTAATAGCCTTACCCTTAATTGCTGCAGTAGAAATCCGAGAGAATTTCAAAACAGCCACCTAGTGTCCTAGGTGTGAATCGAGAGAGAGAGAGAGAGAGAGAGAGAGAGAGAGAGAGAGAGAGAGAGAGAGAGACAGAGAGAGAGACAGAGAGAGACAGAGAGAGACAGAGAGAGAGACAGAGAGAGAGACAGAGAGACAGAGACAGAGAGAGACAGAGACAGAAGAGGAGAGGGAGAGGGAGAGAGAGGAGAGGGAGAGGCAGAGAGAGAGAGAGCACAAGAAGGTATAGCTACAAGTTCTGGCTAAAAGCTAAATTCAGGCACGTGTTCCCTCTTGAGCAGAGTCAAGCCTGGGCTCTGGCTTCCTTAAGCTCTGACCATGTGCCTTGGCATTACAGGTGGGGGCAGGGCAGGCCTCAGTTTGTAGCATTGGCTTTAAGCAAGTACCCTCAGCTGCAGGTAACTGCTTGGGGCTATGGTCAGTCAGGCCTGAGACCCAAGCTGACCTGGGCCCGAGCTAGGGAGCTGGGCTGCCCAGGCGGGAAACCAGACCTACCGCCAAGCCAAGCCAAGTGGTTTTTTTTTTTTTTTTTTGGTTTTTTCGAGACAGGGTTTCTTTGTGTAGCTTTGCGCCTTTCCTGGAACTCACTTGGTAGCCCAGGCTGGCCTTGAACTCACAGAGATCCTCCTGGCTCTGCCTCCCGAGTGCTGGGATTAAAGGCGTGCACCACCGCCACCTGGCTCCAAGCGGTTTTTAATGGTTTCTTGCCACGCTGGGTGCCAAATGTAGAAGTAACCGTCTTATTAAATAAGAAACACAGAGCCGATGCAAAGATGAAAGCCCAGGAGGTCATTTAGAAAATGGAAATAAAGGTAAACTGTTAGGTATCGCACTCAAAAAGGAAGAAAGAGAATGAGAAGAAAAACCTTGTCTAAGTTGGACTGGAGTTCTAAACCTGCACTAATCAGCAGGTTCCCTTGCTAGACTATTTGCCTTGAAAGCTTAATGTATTTCTAAGTGATTTCACTAACATTATAGATAGCTCTTTGCCTTCCAGCTACCATAAAAAAACACTCTACGTAGCTATTAGGCAATATAAGGCACTTTATGAAAGGAGCCTCTATCTCAGATCCTTCCCTGGTCAAAGACTGAGCAGCTCCAAGATCCAATTCTTTTTAGCTTTCCATTGGAGCTCACATTCAACAAATTCTCAGATGGTTTTCCTCCTTCTTAATCTTTTAAAATCTGTTTTTTTAGTATACTGTGAGTATTTTTTAATGATACCAATGTTTCTCTGGAATCTTAAACAGAATTCAATCTCATAAGCTTTTTTTTTTTTTTTTAATTAACCCTGTGAGGCAAGCTGTTTGCTCTCAGCTTTTTTGGAAATAAATCTAAGCTATCTAGCAATGCTTAGGAAACAAACTTCATTTCAAGCTGAAACAAACAAACAAACAAACAAACAGCTTTTCCTGGCAGTTATCAACATCTTTGGCAGAAAAACTACTTTTCCCAGAATGCATTTCTCTATACCAGCCAGCTGTTATGAGCTACCATTCAGACTCCATTTCCCATAATTCCTTTTGAGTCCGTGAGTACATTTCCTGTTCCCTTTTACTGGGTTTGATTTATTGTTGAAAATCAAGAGTAAAGGACCTTTTTCCTCACTATGGCAGATTTCTTGTCAGAAGATTTCTGTTCTCACTGAGCTCACCTTAATAGGTGTTTCTCTTTCACCCAATACTGGCCCCATATCAGAATCTCACCTACAGGTTAGCCCTCATTGAGGCAGGTATCCCTGATACTAAAATTCACTCCTTTAGTTTGAACAGCTCCAGTGCTTTTTCTAAAGCTGTGAAACACTGATGTCAGGCTGAATGACAAGTTTCTCTAACATCTCTGTTTTCCTTTTATTATTTCATCCTCTCTAAGATGCTCCTGTCTGTCACAGGCTGAGTTTCAGGCAAGGAAGTCACAGACAGAAACACCCCCCTTGATGTTTATGATGTGCTGTCTCCAGCGCCTTCACAGTTCCTAGGCTAGCATATGTTCTCCATACAGGTGTGGAATCTGAGGTAGGGCTGTGGCATGCAAAAACTATCCCCATTGAGTGCATCCTCCCACAATTCTGTTGTTTTGAAACCTCAGTTTTTCACAACAGGCCATCCCTGAGTCTTAGGATTCTCAGAAAAGCCACATTCTGTAAGACACAGCTTGGAAGTGGAGTTTTTCTCCAGAACCATGTTTCCTGCCTGGGAGCCTGACTCACTAGTCAAGCTAGCCTATGACTTTACTCTGTGGGCCAGGCTGAGGCTTCAGGGAAGAGCTAGGCACTGTTCCAGAGAGGAAAGGGTGGAGCCACAGGCTGCTCTGCTCCTGCACCACAAGCCTCCTTTGTAAATAGCCCTTAGTGGGGTCTGGACAGCACAGTTCTGGTTTCACCTTTGAGCAGAAGCTGCAGCACTCCATGAGGGAGCTGAGACAGGCAAGGTACACAGGCCCTGGATCCTTCGGAATCATGCTCCAAAAACATCCTCACAACTTTGCTCTGGCAACTTGACTTCTCTTTTTGCTCAAGGTTCTGTTTTACTTTATTTTCTTGTTTGTTTTCTTTTTTAGTTTTGTTGTTGATGTTATTGTTATTGCTTTAAGATAATAATAGAATTACATAATTGCCCCCTCCCCTCCCTGCGCATGCCCCCTCTTTCCTTTCTGACAACCTCAGAAATACCCTTCCTGACTCATTTAAAAATCTGGCCTCTTTTTTCATTGTTGCTACAATTATGAATACAAAGAAAAAGGGGGTGGTGCAGGATCTGCCCTTTCTTATTGGACAGTTCTGGCTTGGCAAGATGCAGCAGGTTGTGGGGGCTCCGGTGCAGGCCAGGGAGGAGGCCACTGGCAGTCCCAAAACTCAGAGCTGAATGGTGAAGTGGGAAGTCAGAAGTTAAGAGCTGGGACCCTTGGCAAATCCCCAGTTAGACAAGAGGAGTTACCAGGGGGAGCAGGCCCCCACTTATGCACCCACACTCTCCAAGGGTACCCTGCCTCACCCCAGCTCGGAGCTGGCTTCCCGTTGCTTCCTAGCTACCCTTTGTACCACCAGAGGGCACCCTCTCACTAATCAGTATGTATAACATTACTTCTTTGCAGGTTTTCAGGGCTGACCATTTGGTATTGAATAAGTCCTTGTTCCCTGGGTTTTTGTGACCTCATTAGTGCTTTCCTACTGCTTGAGAATGGCCTCAGCTGCTCTACCACGTGATCCCAGTTTGGATGCTGAATGGGAGGAATGGAAGATGAACTTTAAAAAAATCCTACAGCCCGGTTGGTAACATGGTCACTGTCCAGAGGGATTTCAGAAAGAATGGCCCTTGCTGTTGGGGGTCTGTAGGCATAAATGTGGCCACAGAGGCCAGCCATCACTGAAGACTTGCTTAAGACATGCACTATGAACTCAAGGTGGCCAGCTTTGCTAATCCTCTGGGTATGGAGAATGGCTGGCTGTGGTGTCCTGAGATCCCTCTCCATGGCTCCTCTTTACCTGTTGCTACACTCCATTTGGTCAGCTTGTATGTGGAGTTAATAAGAAGAAAATACTATCTATTGTGTTCATTTCCAGGATGAAGAAGGACACAGAAGAGCAGTGTGGGAAAAGAATAAGAAATTTATTGAGAATCACAATGCAAACTATGAGCAGGGAAAGACAAGTTTCACTATGGGCCTGAATGGATTTAGCGACATGGTGAGTGAGATATGGATTATTAATTCTGTGCTTGTTCAAGAAAGGTCTTTACATTTAGTCTCTTGGAGTTCAATGTTTTATTTGCTTTTCCATGAAGACACGGGAGGAATTCTTGACCATTTGCTGTGGAAGATCAAAGTCTACAAGAGATTTGCCTAAATCTAAGAATTTAGAAGAGAACAGCAATGTGGCATCTGTGATGGATTAGGTAAGACAGTGTCTCATCCCTACCCTCAGTTGCCCACAGGAAGCCAAGGAGAAAATGAAGTCCTCACTGAGGTCAGCTGTAGAACAACTGGAGTTTCACTGTTTGACTAAGTGTTCTGTTCTATGAAGTGTGGAGAGAGTTTATATTAGGCTGTTGATGACAACCCTTTCTTCTTGATTGGGGTACTGTAGTTGGGCATAAAGTATGGTGACCATGAAGGAAAAAGGCTTCAGGGAAGGTACTGTGAGAAAGCCACTGTGCTGCAATCTTTCTAATCAGTGTGATATGTGCTTTTCTTCCAGCTGGATTAGCAGGAGGGGCAGGATTGTCAACAGTAAGATAGCCTAGGAGTAAAGCAATCATTCTGTCATTGCCTCAGGAGCCTTCTGCCAAGATGGGAGCTGCATGATGCTGAAAGAATGGACTGGGGGAAGAAGGAACAGGAGTCCATCACATTGTCCAGCATGTGCTGTGTAGAATGAAACACTGAATTCATTTAATATCAACACTGTGATGTGAACTACCATGAATATTCACACTAATAGAATATTAACAATGTTTATCTCTATATCTTAAAATTAAAGCTTGATTTTAATTGTAGTATTATGCTTTCTTTCTGGTTTTGTTTCAGTAAGATTTTATTTTGTTAAAACCTTCTGCTTGAAGGTATACCTGTCTGTGGGAAGGTGTTCTAGGAGAAGGCGTGTCAGTTCTCTCATTATAGAGTCTGTTTCCCATCCTTGGTTGAGCTCTGCTTCCTGGGCTTGATCTGGAATGATCTGAAAGTAGACAAGTAATTTTCTGGGATTCCAGCTTGTTAATTCACATGGATTGACCAAGTATAAATGGTGACTGAAAATATAATTAGTAACTAGAAATCTAGTCAGGCAGAGATGGCACCCTCTCTCCCAGTGCCCTGATCCTGTACCATGGATCTCATTTTATATGATTGTATCAGTGATCTGCACTAGCTGTGCTGTGACCACATAGAAGTCATCTAAAGGATGAGGTCTGAGTGACAGGAGTGTAGTCTATGCTCAAGTGACCCTTTCATAAACCAACAGAGCCCAGTCATGCAAAAAGGTACATGGATGTCTCTTACTGCAATTACATTCAGACCAACCTCAAAAGTCATCAGTTTCAGAAGGGTTCAAATCTCCAGAAGACCTAAGGAATGTCATTACCTGTGACTACCTTTTGAAGTTAACATAACAACAGCACATTACAGACTTCCAACAGACAAATGCACAGAGTTTAAAATTCCATTCCAAAATGAATGATTGGGACATAACAAGGAATAACAAGTCCAAAACAAAAGAACCATATACTAAATTCCATGGCTGAGTGTGTCAGCCAACCACCTCAGCTATGTTTCCTGTAGGATATGTAGACTCTAAGCTCTTGGACTGGTTCTTGCCATATGTTTAGCTTTCTTTGGTGGATATCTCATGGCTCTGGTCTCACCACCTTTGGTGAACTCCCCTGCTAGTCAGTTCCATGAGGGGTCTGTCAGCGCCTGCTTGCAGATGCTCTGACCTGAAAACAAGTGCCTCTCTTCAACGTCTCTCAGAATCCATGACTCACCAAATTTAGGAATTTTCATGCTTATGGAACCAGTTGTTCACATATTACACCAAGTGGTTTTCAGACACCTTTGGGTAAAGCTTGGCACTTTGGGATGTTAAACTCATCCATTTCTCTTCACTGATTCTGGGGACTCATTTCACTGGAGAGCAATTTTCCAGAATACTTTAAAGGTTCCACAACCAATCCACCGTGACTCTCCCATTGTTACAGGCATGTTTTTAAGTCTGTATAAGAGTCTCTTTCATTTCCAGGATCTTAAGTTCCAACAATGACTTTTAAAAACACATATGGATAGTTATAAGAAAGAGCATTTATAAGATAAGAAATAGCCAGATGTTTCTAGGACCATTAGAAGGTAGTCTAAGAGTGTTCCAGTCATATCTCTTCTGCTGCCTTTCCTACATTAATCTCTGGTATCCCCATCTCACCCTGTTCCTGTTCCATATCCTGTTGCCTCATCACCAGCTAGGGGAAACCTGTGAGGTTGTGGGATGTAGTTCACATTCAAACCCCAGCAGTAGCAGCTGCACAACTGTTATAGTTCTTCTCTGTGATTGAGCATTATCAACCAGGATTGACCTCTTGAACACAGAACAGATGTTACTTATGTATTATATGTGTATAATATATAACTGAATTATATGCATAGTTGTTCATACTGACTTCCCAAAGCTGTATACAGGTCAGTCCACCCTGCTTTCCTCATGGTGCCAGTTGTATGCCAGAAAACCATGAGACAAATACATCTCCCAAAACAGAAATCAGCCCTTACACCTTTGCAGACAATATCTTGCACTATAGGCTGGACTACAGCTACTGCCCAGCTCTGTGTCCTACAGCAGGGTATTTAATAACCTATTCTCATTTTTCTATCCTTTGGTTAAATGTATTCACCATCAACAAACCCCTTTCTTGGTCTCCTAAATTTATGATGCCTTTCTTCTATTTCAGTGTCCCCCTTCTCATTTAATGACCTACCTCTGCCACTCTGCCACACACACTGAAATCCAGGTCCAACACATCACAATACCCATGCTATTTGTCTTTAATACCCTGGTTTCATTTGCTGAACATCATAATCTCCATTTCCATATGTTTTCCTACCAATTCCATGATGTAAAGAGCCCATTGGCTGAATTACTTTGTTAATTGCTCTAAGGTCTGTTACCATTCTCCATTTACCAGATTTCTTTTTAATAACAAATACAGGAGAATTCCAAGGGCTGGTTGATTCTTCAATATGCTGAGCATTTAACTGTTCTTCTACCAGCTCTTCTAAATCCTGGAGTTTTCTGTTGTTAAAGGACATTGCTCAACCCATACAGGCTTGTCTGTTAACCATTTTAAAGGTAGAGTTGTTAGTGTCTTTGGAAGATCATCAGTTGTTGTGCCCTGTTCTTATATAATATGGATGGCTGGTGACAACTCATTAGAATAATAGTTTCTAATATTTCTCTCAGAAACATGTGCTAGTTTATGATTTGTTTCTGAGATTGGAGGGATATTAATCTGAATATTTCATTGTTGCAACAGGTCTCGACCCCACAGGTTCATAGCTATGTTAGCCACATATGGTTTTAATTTTCCTCTCTGTCCTTCTGGACCGATACATTTGAGCCATCTTGCACTCTGTTTCACTTGAGATAATGTTCCAATTCCTAACAGTTGAATGTTTACCTCCTGAAGAAGCCAATTGGATGCCAAAATTCTGGTGCAATTATGGTCATGTCAGCACCTGTGTCTACCAGACCAGACAACAAAACACCATTTATTTTTATCGTTAATTTTGGTCTTTGTTCATTTATAGAAGTTTGCCAAAAAAATTTTCATGTTTTCTCCTGCATTTTTTTGTCCTCTCTGTCTCAGCTGTTTCATCACCCTATGTAGCCTGGTTTATTTGAATAGGCATTTGGTTATTTAATTGCTCTGAGTACGGGTTTCTTCTACCACTGCAGGAAAGGTCTGAACTGGATTTGTTGTGGGGGCCTGCCTGAGGCTCCTCTGAGAGTTTCCTGAAGACCAAGGCAAAGTATTACCTTGCCTGTCCCTTGTTGATCTACATTTGTTGGTCCAGTGTTTTCCCTTACCACACTTTCTGCATACTCCAGAGGGAAGGGGCATTCTGTTGCCATTGTTCCTTGAAGAAACATTGTTTCTAGGAATGCCCTGTTTACAGTCCCTTTTCAAATGTCCTTGCTTTCCACATCCAAAACATCTGACATTCCTCAAACCTCTTGAAATTGCTTCTCCTATCCACATATCATCATTACTAGTTTTAAATACTTTACATTGGATTGGATTGTTTTATATTGTACACAAATTATATATTTATATATATATATATATATTGAAATTGATATTGTTAGAAAATGCTGTATGTATATTTCTAATCTTGTTTAAGATATTGTACTTATACCATTCATTTAACAATGTAATGCAATTTGCTGATTCTACCAACTATTAGGATATACAGAAATGAAAGTTAGTAGTTAGACATTACAATAGAACTTGTAGCCATATTAGATGTGTTTTCAAGATTGAGCAGATATATTTTAGAAGACAGGTCATCTCCAAACCCTTCAGAGATCTACAGAATATGGAATTTGAAATGTTTTAATAACTTAGAAAATTTTTCTTTTTTTGTTATGACTATGAGACATGTCGTCTCCTGGCAATACCAATCTACTTCAGAGAAAATATGGGCATTGAAGAAACTACATATGGAGTTAACTTTCATTGTGGCAAAAATTAGCCACTGGACAACAAAGTATCTTTTAATCAGCTGCTGACAAACAGGACAAAATGGACAGACAGGACACGAAACAAAGGTCTGATTCTTGCCAAGACAAGTGTTGTTGTGGCTTTATCAAAAGGCATCTTCTGAGGCCAGGACAATATGGCACCATCCCTGAACTGGCCTTTGCAAGCTAGAAAAGGTACCATGCCCTTTTCTTCGAAGGTAGCTGAACAGGCAGTGGGCTGATCCTTCTGATGTGCAGTAGAACGGCAGCTGAAACAGTTATTCTTTAAGAGTAACTAAGCTCACACCTCTCAATAGTAGACTGGCATTTAATAGAGGGATATGGAGAAGAATGGGCTGCTGAGATGAAGACAGACAGACACACACACACACACACACACACACACACACACACACACACAGCCAAGAAGAATGGACAGCTGAACTCAAAAAACATGAACAATTTCCAGAATTTAAGATCCTGGATCATGGCATGACACTAGTGGAATTCAAGTGTTTCTGGTACATGGACTGCTCTCACCAATGTGAGGTCAAACTGTTGACCTTGTGTACATCCTAGTTCACATGAGTCTGTCAGATATGCTAAGCCTATAGGCTGAAGATGATGCCCCAACGCTGTGGAGAAATCTTGCATGACAATCTTGCATGACTGTCCAGGCAGCTGACTGTTTCTGTCTACTCACATTTTTTTTTTTGGAAGTTGCTTGCATGCACTTCCTGTTTTTATTTTTGCTAGGTAATATTATTTCCTTCTTGGGTCTCTGAGGGAGTTGAAGATTAGTTAGGATAGAAAGTGAAAGAAAGAACCTGGAAACAACCTAGATACCCCTCAACCAAAGAATGAATAAAGAAAATGTGGTACATTTATAAAATGTAATATTACTCAGTGGTAAAAACAAAACAAAACAAAACAAAGTAATGCCATCATGAAATTTGTAGGCAATTGGATGGAATTAGAAAAGAAAAAACATCCTGAGTGAGGTACCCCAGACCCAGAAAGACAAGCACAGTATGTACTCATAAGTGTATAGTAGATGTAAAGGAAAGGATAACCAGGCTACATTCCACGGCACTAGAAACACTAGGTAACAATGACAACACTAGGAGGGACACATGGATCACCCTGGGAAGAGGAAATGGACGAAATATCCTGGGTAAACTGGGGGTGAGGAGAGGATAGAGGGGAAGGGATGGGGAATAGGAACATGAGGGATCAGGATGGATGAGATGGGGGAGGGATGGAGAGGGAGAACAATGAAAGAAATAGCTTGATGGAGGGGTCCATTCTGGTGTTAGGAAGAAAAATGGTTGTTGTTGCTTATTATTTACTCTTTTGTGGAGCCTGTCACTCAGCTCCCAAATAAATCACACATGGAGGCTTATTCTTACTTATGAATGCCCAGCCTTAGCTTAGCTTGTTTCTTGCCAGCTTTTCTTTTTTCTTTTTCTTTCATTTTTCTTTACTAAGAAATTTTCTACTCACTCCACATACCATCCACAGATCCCCCTTCTTCCCTTCTCCCACGGCACAGCCCTCCCTGCCAAGTCACCCTGCATCCCCACATCCCCTAAATCGAGGTCTCCCATGGGGAGTCAACAGAGCCCAGTACACTGAGCCCAGGCAGGTCCAAGCCCCTTCCCACTGCACCAAGGCTGTGCAAGGTGTCACACCACAGGCACCGGACTTCAGAAGCTTGCCCATAGACCAGGTACAGATCCCGATCCCCCTGCCTGGGTGCCCCCCAAACAGTTTGAGCCAAACAACTGTCTTCCGTGTCCAGAGGGCCTAGTCCAGTCCCATGGGGGCTCCACAGCCACCAATCCACAGTCCATGGGTTTCTACTAGTGTGACCGATCATCTCTGCACATCCTCCCATCATGATCTCAACGTCCCTCACCTGCAGTATCTCTCCTCTCTCTCATCAATTGGATTCCCGGAACTCAGTCTGGTGTCTGGCCATGGATCTCCACATCTGCCTCCATCAGTCACTGGACAAAGGCTCTATAATGACAGCTAGTGTATGGGGTTTGATGTGTGATTTAAGCTTTAGCAATGTTTCTTTTATGAATGTCAGTGCCCTTGTATTTGGGGCACAGATATTCAGAATTGAGACTTCATCTTGTCGGATTTTCCCTATGATAAATACATAGGATCCTTCCCGATCTCTTTAAATTGATTTTAGTTTGAAGTCTATTTTATTAGATATTAGGATAGCTACACCAGCTTGCTTCTTAGGTCCATTTGCTTGGAAAGCCTTTTCCCAGCCCTTTACTCTGAGGTAGTGTCTGTCTTTGAAGTTAAGGTGTGTTTCTTGTATGCAGCAGAAGGATGGATCCTGTTTTCTTATCCATTCTGTTAGTCTGTGTCTTTTTATAGGTGAGTTTAGACCATTGATATTGATGGATATTAATAACCAGTGATTGTTAATTCCTGTTATTTTTTGTGGTCGTGTTGTGTTTTCCTTCTTTGGTATTTGTTGGTATGGGATTGTCTATTGCCTGAGTTTTCATGGGTGTGTTTAGCTTCTTTAGGTTGGATTTTTCCTTCTAGTGCTTTCTGTAGGGCTGGATTTGTGGATAGGTATTGTTTAAATCTGGTTTCATCATGAAATATTTTGTTTACTCTGTCTATGGTGATTGAAAGTTTTGCTGGGTATAATAGTCTGGGTTGGCATCCATGGTCTCTTAGTGTCTGCATAACATTTGTCCAGGACCTTCTGGCTTTCATAGTCTCTATTGAGAAGTCTGGTGTTATTCTGATGGGTTTGCCTTTATATGTTACTTGGTCTTTTTCCTTTGCAGCTCTTAAAAATTTTTCTTTGTTCTGTGTGTTTAGTGTTTTGATTATTATGTGGCGAGGGGACTTTTTTTTTTTTTTTTTGGATCTAGCCTATTCGGTGTTCTGTGAGGTTCTTGTATCTTTATAGGCATCTCTTTCTTCAGGTTAGGAAAGTTTTCTTCTATGATTTTGTTGAATATATTTTCTGTGCTTTTGAGTTGGTATTCTCCTTCTTCTATCCCTATTATTCTTAGGTTTGGTCTTTTCATGGTGTCTAAAATTTCTTGGACGTTTTGTGTTATAACTTTTTTGTCTTTAGTGTTTTCTTTGACTGACAAATCTATTTTCTATATTGTGTCTTCAGTGTCAGAGATTCTCTGTTCCATCTCTTGCATTTGGTTGGTTATGTTTGCTTTTGTAGTTCCTGTTTGTTTAGTCAGGATTTCTATTTCCAGCATTCCCTTGGTTTGTATTTTCTTTATTGTCTCAATTTCAATTTTCAAATCTTGAATTGTTTCCTTCATCTGTTTAATTACTTTTTCTTGGCTTTCTTTGATTTCTTCCAATTTTTTTGTTTATTTTTTCTTTCATTTCTTTAAGGGAATGTTTTATTTCCTCTTTAAGGGAGTTTTGTATTTCCTATTTAAGGGCCCCTATCATCTTCTTAAAGTCATTTTTAGGATTTATTTCTTTGGCTTCTTCTGCCTTGGCATGTTCAGGTCTTGCTGGTGTGGAATCACTAGGTTCTGATGTTGTCATATAGGTCATTATGTTGTTGCCTGTATTTTTGCACTGGCATCTACTCATCTCTTCCTCTGCTCAATGTAGGCGGTGTCTATGTCTGAAGATGCCTCTCTTGTTCTAATTGTTAGTCTTGGTCCACTAGAAATTCTTGGTTAAATTGGTGCTGTTGGGCTCTGTTTCTTCAGGAGCAGCTTAGTACCATCAGTGTTAGTGGGTTCTGTCTCAGGGAACAGTTGTTCCCAGTTGGTTCAGGGTGTGCTTATGGTTTCAGTGGTTGTTATGTTCATAGTTTTTTTTTGGGGGGGGGGTAGGAGAGCAAGGAAAGGTAGCTGTCTGGTCCCTGGGACTCTGATGGGTAGGGCCTATGGGCTAGAGACCTAATCTGCTGGTCCTGAGATCAGGGTTTACCTGTTCCCAGTCAGGGTAGTGTAGACTTATGATTCTGGTGATCTGGTTCGGTGGCTGGGCAGCACCTTCTTTTGTGTTCTCAGGTCATGTTTTGCTCATTCATCAACTCCTCAGCTGATCTTGTTTCCTCAGACTGCAGATTGTAGAATTCTGAATCCTTTCCCAAATGGATCTCAGCTGAGCAGGTTATTAAGTAGGGTAATCTCACCAACACCTCCAAGTTGTTGGCTTTCGCAGGATCAGCAGCTGGGTCATGGATTGGCCTCAGACAGAGTGTTTGGATCCATTCTGGTCACGCCCCATGGAGATGGCTCCTTCCCCGGGTGCTGGGATTAAAGGTGTCCCTGTTCCAAGCTCTTAATCTCCTTGTTTTCACTAACTCCTCAGCGTGCAATAGCTCAGTTTCTGGTCTTTATTACGACCACGTCTCTGCCACCACTCTGTCTGCCTCTGTGACCGCTCCTGAAATTCTAACTTCTTATAAGTCTGAGCTCTCTTTTTTAGCCCTGTCACCAAAAATACTCACCAGTTCCTCAGCTGATCCTGTTTCCTCAGACTAGAAGCCTCTGTGTCCTCATCCAGAATGGATCTCAGCTGAACTGTTGCTCAAAAGCCTAAAAGCTTAATCAGATATTTTATACTCTTTGTGGCTATTGTAAAGTGTGTTGTTACTCTGATATCTCTCTCAGCCATTTATCTTTTGTATATGTGAGGGGAGGGCTACTGAATTTTTGAGTTAATCTTATGTCCTGACACATTGCTGAAAGTATTTGTCAGCTGTAAAAGTTCCCTGGTAGAATTTTGGGGGTCACTTATGTATACTATCATATCATCTACAAAAAGCAAAAGTTTGACTTCTTCCTTTCCAATTTGCATCCCCTTGATCTCCTTTTTTTTTTTTATTGCTCTAGCTAGAACTTTCAATACTATATTGAATAGATATGGAGAGAGTGGACAGCCTTGTCTTGTTCTTTATTTTAGTGGAATCACTTTGAGTGTCTCTCAATTTAATTTGATCTTGGCTGTCTGCTTGTTGTATATTGCTTTTATTGTGTTTAGGTGTGTTCCTTGTACCCTTGATCTTTTCGAGACCTTTATCATGAAGGGGTATCGGATTTTGTCAAAGGCTTTTTCAGCATCTAACAAGATGATCATGGTTTTTTTTTTCTTTCAGTTTGTTTTTATGGTGGATTACATTGAAAATATTTTCATATGTTGAACCACCTCTACATCTCTGGGATAAAGCCTACTTGATCATGGTGGATGATTTGTTTCATATGTTCTTGAATTTGCTTTGCCAGAATTTATTGAGTATTTTTGCATCAATGTTCACGAGGGAGACTGGTCTGTAATTATCTTTCTTTGCTGCATCTTTGTGTGGTTTGGGTTTCAGGGTAACTATGGCCTTATAAAAAGAGTTTGACAATGTTCCTTTTGTTTTTGTTGTGTGGAACAATTTGAAGAGTGTTGATATTAGCTCTTGCTTGAAATTCTGGTAGAATTCTGCAATGAAATCATCTGGCTCTGGACTTTTTTAGGTTGGGAGACTTTTAATGACTGCTTCTATTTCCTTATGGGTTATAAGTCTATTTAAATTGTTTATCTGATCTTGATTTAATTTTTGTTGGTGGTACCTATCCTGAAAATTGTCCATTTCTTGTAAATTTTCAATTTTGTGGAGTATAGGTTTTCGAAGTATGACCTAATGAGTCTCTGGATTTCCTCAGTGTCTGTTGTTATGGCTGCCTTTTCATTTGTGATTTTGTTAATTTGGATATTCTCTCTGTGTCTTTTAGTTAGTTTGGACAACAATTTGTCTATCATGTTGATTTTCTCAAAGAACCAACTCTGTGTGTCATTGATTCTTTGTATTGTTTTCTTTGTTTCTATTCTATTGATTTCAGCCCTCAGTTTGATTATTTCCTGCTGTCTACTCCTCCTACATGTGTTTGCTTCTTTTTGTTCTAGAGTTTTCAGGTGTGCTGTTAAGTCACTAGTGTGAGATTTCCCCAAATTCTTTATGTGGGCATTTAGTGCTATGAACTTTTCTCTTAGCACTGCTTTCATAGTGTCCCTTAAGTTTCAGTACGTTTTGCATACATTTTCATTGATTTCTAGGAAGTCTTTAACTTCTTTTTTTTATTTTTTCCTTGACCCAGTGGTGATTCAGTTGAGTGTTGTTCAGTTTCCACGTGATTGTAGGCTTTCTGTAATTTGTGTTGTTGTTAAATTCTAACTTTAAACCATGGTGATCTGATAAGATACAGAGGGTTATGTGTGTATGACTGTTGAGATTTGCTTTGTGACCCAGTATGTGGACAAAATAGAGAAGGTTCCATGAGGTGGTAAGAAGAAGGTATATTCTTTTGTGTTTTAGTGAAATGTTCTATAGATGTCTGTTAATTCCATTTGAGTCATAACATCTGTTAGCTCCCCTATTTTTCTGTTAAGTTTCTGTATGACAAACCTGTCTAGTGGTGAGAGTGGGATGTTGAAGTTTCCCACTGTTAGTGTTTGGGGTTGGATGTGTGATTTAAGCTTTAGTAAGGTTCTTTTACAAATGTGTGTGCCCTTATATTTGGGGCACAAATGTTCAGAATTGAGACTTCATCTTGATGGAATTTTCCTGTGATGAATATGTAATGTCCTTCTTCATCTCTTTTGATTAATTTTACTTTGAAATTCATCTTGTTAGATATTAGGATAGCAACACAAGCTTGTTTCTTAGGTCCATTTGATTGGAAAATCTTTTTCCAACCCTTGACTCTGAGGCAGTGTCTGTCTTTGAAGTTAAGGTATGTTTCTTGTATGCAACAGAAGACTGGATCCTGTTTTTGTATCCATTCTGTTAGCCTGTGTCACTTTATAGATGGATTGAGTCCATTGATACTAAGACATATTAATGTAAAATGATTGTTAATTTCTGTTATTTTTTGGTTTTGTTGTTTGTTGTGGTTATGTGTGTATTTCCCTTCTTTGGGATTTGTTGGTGTGAGATTATCTATTGGCTGTGTTTTCATGGATGCAGCTAACTTTCTTGGATTGGAGTTTTTCTTCAAGTACTTTCCATAGGAATGGATTTGTGGATAAGTATTGTTTAAATCTGGTTTTGTCATGCTATATCTTGTTTTTTTTTTTTTTTTTCTGTCGATAGTGATTGAAAGTTTTCCTGTTTGTAGTAGTCTGGAATTGCATCTGTGATCTCTTAGTGTCTGTGAAACATCTTTTCAGGACCTTCTGGCTTTCATAGTCTCCATTGAGAAGTGAGGTGTAATTCTGATAGATCTGCCTTTATATGTTTGCTGGGGATGCTGTGAATGTGTTGCTGTGATTGATTGATAAATAAAACGCTGATTGGCCAGTAGCTGGGCAGGAAATATAGTGTAGTTGGGTTAAGGAGAGAGGAGAATTCTGGGAAGTAGATGGCTGAGTCAGTAGAAGCTGCCAGCCACCACCGCCGTGAGAAGCAAGATGTGAGGTACCAGTAAGCCACAAGCCATGTGGAAACTTATAGATTAATAGAAATGTGTTAATATAAGATATAAGAACTAGGTAGCAAGAAGCCTGAGCCAAACAGTCAAACAGTTTAAATAATATAAGCACCTGTGTATTTATTTGGGTCTGAGTGGCTACAGGTCTGAGCAAGACTGGAGAAAACTCCAACTACATATGTTACTTGGCCTTTTTCCTTTGCAGCTCTTAATATCCTACCTTTATTCTGTATGTTTTATATTTTGATTATTATGTGGTGAGGGGACTTTTTTTCTTTTTTGGTCCAGTCTATTTGGTGTTCTGTGAGCTTCTTGTATCCTCATAGGTATGTCCTTCTTTAGGTTGAGAAAGTTTTATTCTACAATATTGTTGAGTATATTTTCTGTGCCTTTGAGCTGGAATTCTCCCCCTTCTCTATCTCTATTATTCTTAGGTTTGGTTTTTTCATGGTGTACCAGACTTCCTGGATATTTTACATTAAGAATTTGTTGGATTTAACTTTTTTTTTTTTTTGGCCGATGAACCTATTTCCTCTATCATATCTTTCAAACACCTGAGATTCTCTCTTCCATCTCTTGTATTCTGTTGATTATTCTTGCATCTGTAGTTCCTCTTCATTCACTCAGATTTTCCATTTCCAGAATTCCCTCAGTCTATGTTTTCTTTATTGCCTCTATTTCAATTTTCAAGTTTTGGACTGTTTCTTTAACCTGGTTGATTATTTTTCTTGGCTTTCTTTAATGGATTTACCGATTTCCAATTTTTTGTCTGCCTTTTCCTCCATTTCTTTAAGGGAATTTTTTATTTCCTCTTTAAAGGCCTCTATCATCTTCATAACGTTATTTTTAAGGTTGTTTTCTTCTGCTTCATCTGTGTTGGAATATTCAGGTCTTGCTGTTGTAGCATCATTAGGGTCTGGTGATGCCATATTGCTCTTTATGTTGTTTGATGTATTCTTACACTGCCTTTTACCCATCTGGTTTTGGGATAATTATAGGAACAGGTGTTGATTCTTGTGGTATCTTTGTTAGGTAGGTCTTTTGTTCTTTTATTGTCTCTCTCCTTTTGCTGCAAGCTACAATAATATGAAATAGGATTTCAGCTGATTATGACAAGCTAATACCTGGAAGAAACAAAGGACCTTCCAGAGGTCAAGCTGAGGCTCAAGGCATCTGGTGATAGTAGGTCTTGAATATTAGCCATTTTCCTTCAGTGAAATTTCTTGCATGCTATTGTAGCTTTTTAATTCAATTCCTTTTCTAAGAACAGTGTGTTGATCAATTATTGGGCACCATTTCCCCTTTACTAAAGGAATATTTAGATAACCTTCTGCACTAATAGCAACACACAGCCAGAAACCCAGTTTCTAGCCTCCCTGTAATTATTGTCATTAGCTGCATCCTCCCAGAACCATTCTCCTGGATGAATGTAACTTATCTGAGACACTTCCCAGACTTCCTAACAATAGACCATCTTTCAGAGAAGGCAAAGGTTTACACTGGCAAAAAATTGCCCAGGCCTGGTGGATGTGCTAATTATGCTTAGCTTTCTCCTTTCCCAAATCTTGCCTCTAGTTCCAGATCTCCCTTTAACTATCACCAGATGCATCTAGCTGTACACAGGTTGCCTAGCAACCAAGCACACTTTCCCCCACCCTGCAGAAAAACAGCATGGATAGATAAGGAGACACAGGAAAAAGGAAGGCAGTTTTATTTTCTCCCATTGACCTAGCAACTTACAGATTCTTAACATTTTCTACTAACCATGTTTATGAATATAGTTGAGCACATAAGATCCCTCTTCTTAGATATTACCCGAATCTAGCCTTTAGTTAATTCATTTCCCCATTAGTCATTTCCCTTTTGGGTTGCAAATAGTAATTAACAATTGCTACCTGTCTTTGTGATTCTTATCACCCCTCTGTTCAACCCTGGAAGCCCGGCATTGCACAGCCAAGGGATTACTGCTTGTAAGTTTATATATACTGGGACTTCCAGGACACAGGATATTAAAGAAGAATAAAATCATTGGACTAAGATTTCAGTGTACTTAGACTCATTTCCCAAAATTAATTCTCACCATTCATAGTTTCACTTCTGAGCCCCTGGGAAGTATATTATTAAGGATGGTCCTTTTAATAATATACAAGAGTCTTTTGCCTGCATGTCCAAGGGTTCTGGAGATTGGGTGGTTGTCAGGTTGAGTAGAGTTGTCTCAGTTGAGGTTTGTGGGGGTTTGGGTACCTAGATTCAACTATTGTCCAGTACTTCTGGCTGGTGTGGGCTTTACTTGTGCCTATGGGGTCAGTTCTTCAAATTGGTGTGGCTTGTGCCTGTCCATCTAGGGTCTGTTTTTCCAAATGTTATAGGTTATGCCTGTGCCTATTTTTCCAATTGGTCTGGGTGGTGCTTGTGCCTATTGGATCTATTGATGTTGTTGGAGAGGGCTGTTCATGGTTAGGCTGCTCTTCCTCCAATTGGTGAAGGTGGTGCGTGTGCCTCTAGAGGCTATTGATTTTGCAGCAGGATATTGGTCAGGGGAAGGATGCTGGGTTCTGTTTCGGCATCTGAGTGGGTCTTTCAGGTTACAGGTTCCAATTGGTGGGGGCAGTGGTAGAGCCACTGCCCCACAGGACTCTTACCTGCTGGCTGCTGTACTGGGAATTTTTACTATGGATTATTATGAAGGTGATTTTCTCTTAAACTTTAATGATAAACTGAAGCAACAATTTTATACAACAATAATAGCAGTTTAAATACAATTTTGATGATTGAGGTTCTTTAATAAATATAGTAAAGAATTATGATAGAGTTTAGTGGAAAATTTAATATAGGTAAAAGTAGGATAAAATGATGCCTCTGCCTCTGATAAAGCAGAGGCTTCAGAAGATAAAAAAAAATGAAACAAGGAAGTGTTAGAGCTAGAACACATGAGTTTCTATTGAGGAGCTATATAGACTGTAACTTAGGTTAATGATTAAGAAAAACAATTGAGTCCTGGGAGCCAGGCTGGCTTGAATTCTTTAAATCTTAATGTTGGGAGGGAGATGTGTTCACAGGTTTCAGAGTACAACATAGCTAAAACAAAGCCTTGGAATGACCTCAGGTTAGATTAAGGCATTTTGATAATAGCTTTGAGGTTAGGGATCAAAACACAAAGCAGCCCAATTATTGGTAGCTGATGTACTTTCCTTGTATGATTGGTTGGTGATCAAAGATGATGATTAATTCATTGTACTCATTTCTGCCCCAATCTCCTGATATAAAAGAAAAACTATCAATGAGTGGGTATGGATCATAAAGATTTAAAATAGAGCTGAGTGTTTGTTTTTCATGTATAAAAGTTTAGGTTTTTGATTCCTTTAAGATTCTTTAGAAGATTACCTTTCAAGATAAGTAGTAAAGTAATTGGTCCTTTCTATGTATCTGCAAAACACAGTCTGCCAGTAAAAGAACTGGCTGAGAAAAATACCTTGCTTGCTTACACTCTGTTAATCTATAACAAATTGATTATGTATGAATGTATGTGGGTTCTTGGGACAACTTATTTTTTACCTGTAATATGTAAAATGTTGAATCATGTAAGGGATATGGAAAACATATTTTGTTTTGTTTTGTTTTACTTGTATTCATTGTAATCATTCACTTGAAAACAGAATGTAACCATACTGTAAATTTTATATTGCTTGAAATAATTTGCTGGAGTATATAAGTTGTAAGGAAAAAATAGAGAGTTAGAAGGAAAAAAATCAAGAGAGTTAGAAGGGAAACATGAAGAGAGACATAAAGAAAATTTCTGGATAGAGATAAGAAAAGATAATAGAGAACACAGAACAAAGAATACAGAAGAAGGAAACCATCAAGAGACTGTGAGTGTATTTTCCCTTACACCCCCAGATAAAAAAAAAATCATAGAATATCAACTCAGTGGATTCCCTTTTAGCCCTGTGCTGCTGGAGGCTAGCTCCCCAGGCAGCAATAGTGGATGGAAGTCTGCACAGTAAATTGAAATATACAGATAATAGGAACAAAGCTGAGATTCACGTTACAAACAAAATGAAAGAAATCTCTGAATGTTTGTAGTGTACTTGGTTGGGGTTTGGGAATGTAGTCATGGTATAATCTTTGCTTAGTGTTCTGCACTTGTGTTTAAAACATAAATGTTATTGAGAAAAGACTGGAGGGCTGCTCTCTTAGACAAACTTTGCCATAATTGCAGCATAGCTTTTGGCAGCAGGATCAAAGGGGTAAAGAGGGTCAGATCTGTCCTTTCACACCAGCAGTTGGTGAGTATTTAAGCCTAGTTAAGTTCTTCTTCTACCAGTATTGGTGAAATTATTATGGCCACTCCACGTAGTTAAAAGGATATTTATTTAATGGTGTAAATCACAAATTAAGTGATAGGTAGGTCGCAGGGTCTGGGGAAGGTGTATCGCAGTCCAGCGTTGTTCTCTGGAGCTCTGCTCAGTTCACCTCCACGACTCAGGGTCCTGGCACAGAGAGAGCGCTGACCCATCCAACTCTCGGGTCTCCAGGCGCCTCCCCTGGCCCTGCCTCATAGGCGTAAAAGTTGCCAGAGTGTCAATGGGGGTTGGAACTTCCAGACCCAATCTGGAATGGCTACCCACTACATCTCCCCCTTTTTGTCTAAATAAGAAGGTTCTAAACTAATACAAGACTATATACAAAGGAATGGTTATCAAATATTGTCCAGGATTAATGAGGGATAATGACCTAGATAAGATGTAACTACAACCAATGCAAACAATATCAAGCAAGAAACACATACTAAAATCCAGAGAAGTATACAGCATAGGTAAATGGCATGTTATAAAGATCATTCAAAGGTGTCCTATCCTAAAGAACCTGAATCTAATACTTAGTATGTTCTATCTAAGATATTATATATACTAAGTTGTAACTATAACTGCTAGTCTTCAATCCCATCAAAGACTGTGGATATGACTCTATATAAATAAAACACTGATGGCCAGTGACCAGGCAGGAAGTATAGGCAGGACAAAGAGAGAGGAGAATTGGGGAAACAGGAAGAAGGAGGGGAGACACTGCAGCCACCACCAGGACAAGCAGCATGTAAAGACACCGGTAAGCCACCAGCCATGTGGCAAGGTATAGATTTATAGAAATGGGTTAATTTAAAATATAAGAACAGTTAGCAAGAAGCCTGCCATGGCCATATAGTTTATAAGTAATATAAGTGTCTGAGTGATTATTTTATACGTGGATTGTGGGACTGCAGAGCTTGGTGGAACCTGGAGAGAAGCTCTCCAGCAACATACCAGTGCCTTCTGTAGAGCTGGATTTGTAGGTAGATAGTGTTTAAATTTGTTTTTACCATCGAATGATTTAAAGTCTAGCTGGGTAGAGTTGTCTGTGGTGACACCTGTGATCTCCTAGAGTCTGTACATCTGTTCAGGTCTTTCTGGCTTTTGAAGTTGCCATTGAGAAGTTCAGTGTTATTCCAACAGGTCTGTCTTCATGTGTTACTTGGTCTTTTTCCTTTGCATCTTTTAATATTTTCCTTTGTTCTGTATGCTTAGTGTTTTGATTATTATATTACTTGGAGGATTTATTTTCTGGTCCCATATTTTTGGCGTTCTATATGCTTCTTGTATCTTGATAGGCACCTCTTTCTTTGGGTTAGGGAATTTTTCTTCTCAGATTTTGTTGAATACTTTCTCTGTGCTTTTGACTTGGGTTTCTCCTCCTTCCACTGCTCCTATTACTCATAGATTTGCCTCTTCATAATTTCCCACATTTCCTGGGTGTTTTTGCCTGGATCTTTTTAGATTTGGTGTTTTCTTTGACTGAGGTGTTCATTTCTTCTACCTTGTCTTCACTGTCTGAGATTCTCCCCTCCATGTCTTGTGCTCTTACCTCTTACCAAGAGGTAAGTCTTGAGACTTACCTCTGAGGGTTTTGTTTGACTTCCTACAGTTTTCATTTCCAGTTTCATCTCATTTTGGGTTTTTCTTAGAGATTCTATTTCTACTTACATGTCTTACTCTTTTTTTTTAATCCTTTTAATACACTTTTTTTGTTGTTGTTGTTTTGTATGTTTTTTCATGTGTTTTCAGACGTTACTAAGAGATTTATTAATATCCTCTTTAAGGATCTTGTGCATAATTACTATTTTAAAATCCTTTGTGGTGATATATTTTTTGTTATATAAGAAATAAAGCTTGCCTGAAGATCAGAGGACAGAGCCTACCACAGAGTTAAACATAGAGGTCAGGCAGTGATGGCACACACTTTTAATCCCAGCACTCAGAAGGCAGAGAAAAAGATCTGTCTGGATCTCTGTGAGTTCTGGACTATACAACATTAATCCACTTTAAAAAAAAAAAAAAAAAAGAAAGAAAGAAAGAAACAGCTAGGCAGTGGTAGCACACACCTTTAACCCCAGAATTAGGGAATCTCATAAGCCTTTAATCCCAGCACTTGAGATCTCATGCCTTTGCTACCAGTATTTGGGAAGCACACACACCATTAATCCCAGCATTAGGAAGGTTGACATAAAAAGTGAAACACTTGGGCGAAGAAAGGCATATAAGCCATGAGGAGACAGGACCTCAAGAGCCCTTTTCGGCTGAGGACTCAGAGGCATTTAGTCAGAGGATTTGTGGAGTTGGTGAGGTGAGAAGTGGCTGTGGCTTCTTTCCTCTGATATTTCAGCATTTACCCCAATATCTGGCTCCTGGTTTTTATCATAAGATGATATATGATTCTTGCAACAACCCGTCTTTTGCTACAACTTCATTGCATTTCTTAGATAGTTGGAGACATACTGCCTCTGATGTTAATGTTTGTGTCTTTGAGCTTGTGTCTGGGCATCTGGGTTTGATGTGTTTGTAATTCTAGTTATTGATAATTAGTCTTATCTTTGTTGAGTGAGCATTCTGTTCCTTGTTTTTTTCTTGCCTTCTCTATATCTCAGTCCAGCAATAATAAACTCAGTCCAGCAAGACAATGGGTTTCTTGGTTGAGAGGCCACCTGGTTTTAGAGGCTGACACAAAGGGATGGTGCTGCAGGCCACAGGAATATATCATAAGAGCTCAGCTGGTTATGGCAAAGTCACTACCTGGAGTGATCAGGGAATTCCTCCAGAGGAAGCCAAGTTCCAAGGAGCTTTTGGTGTTATTCGGCTTGTTATATATCAGCTATCTTCTGTTATGAAAATCATGTGTGCCTTCATAGTTTTCCCAATTGACTTTTCCCTAAGAAGGGCTAACAGTGTGGACTGATCACTCTCTGGACATACACATTCCTGGTATTTGGAGAACAGCCTCAGGAAAGGCTTTCTCTGGAATCAGATATCTCCCTTGGCCACTTTCAAGGACTAGCAGTAATAACAGTCCACATGCAAGTCTCCTGATTTAAGATAAATTCCACAAGGAGATACCACCTAGGTCAGGTGGATGTTAAGTAATAGCTTTACACAATTTAGCTTGAACCCTCCTTTCTTACCACCTTACTAACTTTATAGACCTCTAGCTCCTTACCTAACCACTTCTAGGAATATTTAGATAACTTCTAGGAATATTCTGTGCTGACAGCTATGCTCAGCCTGAATCCCAGTTCAAGCCTCCCTGTAATTATCATCATTGGCACCATCTAGTCAGGTCCATCCCCAGATGGAGGAAAGTACCTTATCAGAGATACCTCTGTATTCTCTAAGAACAGACTTAAGCATCCAGGCTACCTGTTTGAGAAGGCCTGGAGGATGCGCCAATTAAGCTTAACTTCCTCCTTTCCCAAACCTTACCTCTAGTTCCAGATCTCCCTTTAACTATCACCAGAGGCATCTACCTGTACACAGGTTGCCTAGTGACTGAGCACACTTTCCCCTACCCCGCAGAAAAAAAACAGCAGATAGCTTGGACAGATAGGAGCCACAGGAAAAAAGAAGGCAGTTTTATTTTCTCCCATTAACCTAGCAACTTATAGATTAATAACATTTTCTACTAACCATATTTAAGAATATAGCCACAACCCATAGAACCATAGAGGCTATATATATAGCATGGAGGTCCCTAGGACGACTGTGGCATATAATAAATTTCAGTTTTACTCAATTATTAAAAAAAATAGCCAAATGAATGGAAACACATGAACTATGAACCAAAGGCTGAGGTGCTCCCAGCTGGATCAGGCCCTCTGAATAGGTGAGACAGTTGATTGGCTTGATCAGTTTGGGAGGCAACTAGGCAGTGGGACCAAGTCCTGTGCTCATTGCATGAGTTGGCAGTTTGAAACCTGGAACTTATGCAGGGACACTTGGCTCAGTCTGGGAGGAAGGGACTGGACCTCCCTGGACTGAGTCTACCAAGTTGATCACAGTCCTCGGGGGAGGACTTGTCCTGGAGGAGGTGGGAATGGAGGGTGGGCTGGGGGTAAGGGGAGGGCGTGGGAGGGGGGAGAATAGGGGAACCCATGGCTGATATGTAGAATTGAATGGTATTGTAAAATAAAAAAATATATATCACAAAAAAAAAGAATATAGTTGAGCACATAAGACCCCTCTTCTTAGATATTACCTAAATTTAGCCTTTAGTTAATTAATTTCCCCATTGGTCACTTCCCTTTGGGGTTGCAAATGATAATTAATTGTTATTGTCTCTATGTGATTCTTATCACCCTTCTGTTTGACCCTGGAAGCCTGGCTTTGCACTGCTAAAGGAATACTGCTTGTAAGTGTATATATACCGGGACTTCCGGGGCTCAAGGGATGGAGAAGAGAAAAGAGAATGGAAGAACTAAATGGGTAAGAACTTGAGAGGAACAAACTGAGATGGGGAAGAAAGAGATTGAAGGGCTAGAAAAGAGTACTAGAGGAACGAGATGGAACATGAGGAAGAGAGAGATGGGGAAGAACAAGATGAGGAAGAACTAGATGAGAGAGAAGGAGATGGGAGAGGAGCTGTTATGGTAAAGAACTAGATGGATGAAAACCTAGATGAAGGAATTAAGATAGAGCCTGGAGGAGACAACAGATAAATGTAAAGAGAAATTGGGCAAGAAAAGAGCTAACAATGAGAGCAGAATATAAGCTTATATAGAGAGAACTGACAGAATAATAAAGTGTATGGACTAAGGAATTTTGTGTACATAGATTCATTTCTATTCTTCAAAGATTAATTGTCAGCTGGTTGTAGATTCTTCCTGGACCCTGGGAGGGGACTATCCAGGGGCTGGACCCCCATAGTCCCCGATAGGATGTAATGAGGGAAGAAAGCTGGGTTCACTGTGAGGTTCTGTGGAGTCCCAAGGCCATGGAAATAGAGAGGGATGACAGGCTCTTTAAATTCCTCTTCTAAAATATGTCAATTAGGACACTGTGTGAAAGGTGACATCACAGATGGTTATGTCAAGAACAAGTCAAGTCAAGAACATCAAGTCAATAACATGGTCCTGAGATCATCATTGAAACTCATTGTGCTGGCCTGCACCAGAGATGTCTTTATCAATCTTTTCCCTAAAAACATAGTAAAGAACAGCTGTAAGATTGTTTTGGTTATAAGAAATTAAAACTCAAAAAAAGAAATTAAAACTTCATTTTGCTTTTAATATCCAGTGAGTTCACTAAATAACATGCACCTGAAATTTGTTTCAAAGGCTTTGAACCCTTCATTTTTCATGTGCTTCAATTTGTTGAATGCTTTGGTTGAAATAATGTTTAAAGTTACTAAAATACTTTGATAGTCTTTCTTTCTCCTCCTCCTCCTCTTCCTTCTTCTCCTTCTTATTCTTCTTTTTCTCATTCTTCTTCTTCTTCCTTGTTTGTTGTTGTTTCCTTGCTTCTTGAGACAGGGTTTCTTTATATAGTTCTGGCTATCCTAGAACTAGCTCTGTAGACTAGTTCTGGCCTTGAACTTACAGAGTTCCACTTGCCTCTACCTCCTGAGTCCTGGGATTAAAGGCATGTGCCAGGCTGGGGTCCTGAACCCCCATGCCAGTTCAGCTCTCTGAAAACTGGGCAGAAACTTCCCACCCCACCAGAAGCCAGGCCAGCATCCTGAGCTTCAAAAGACCTCTGGACAAATCAGAGGCCACATACATTGCCAGATCTCCAGCCCCCAACATGGGCAGCAACCCCCTGCTGCCCCAGTTCAAGCAGGCCATCAGAGGTCTAGCTTTTTACTCAGACAGGGAATCTCTACTCATTCACAGCCACTCCAACAAGAAGACCAGAGAAGAAACAGAAACCAAGGAAGAAAACACTGATTCAATAAAGAGAAAGCCTCAATTCAGCACCTAAACCTATAATCACTCCAAGTTCAGATGCCTAAATATCAGTATAGAAACACTATCAAAAATAGCCACTGAAATGAGCTCCTCATTAGTCTTATTAAATAAAAATGTGGAGTCAGATATTAGGGTGGAAGCTCAAAGATCAGAGAAGCAGAGCAGCAGACCCTAGAGACTTCTTACCTCTACAAATCCTCAGACTGAAAGGGCTTAAGATCCTGTCCCTACCCACCTTATATTCCTGTCTCCACCCTCCTAATGCTGTCATTAAAGAAATGCACCACCATCACCTGGCCCTGTTTCTCTTTTTGACATCTCAACTCTCCTTTAGCCCAGTTTGGCCTTGAACTCCTGATCATCCTACTTCTTCCTCTGAAGTACTGGGATTAAAGGTGTGTGCCATCACTGTCTAGCCCCTATGTTTAACTAGTGGCTACCTCCACCCTCTGATCTCCAGACAAGCCTTACATTTCAGAACAAAAACAAAATATCATACAAGAAGCCAGGGCAATATGTGACCATCAGAGCCCAGCCATTCCACTATAGTAAGCACTGGATATTCCAGCACAGCTGAAGCACAAGAAAATGACATTAAAACCAACTTGATGAAGATGATAGAGGCCCTTAAAGAGGAAATGAATAAATCTCTTAAAGAAATTGAGGAAAAGAGAATGAAAAATTGAAGGAAATCGATAAATACCTTAAAGAATGTCAAGAAAGCCAAGAAAACACAAATAAGCAAACAGTTGAAGGAAACAAATAAAACTATTCAAGACATGAAAATGGAAATAGAAGCAATAAAGAAAACAAAGACTGATGGAATTCTGGAATGGAAAGTCAACACAAGCAAACAGAAACTACAAACACAATAATCACCAACAGAATATGAGAGATGGAAAAGTGAATCTCAGGCACTCAAGATGTGATAGGATATGATAGGATAGAAGATATAGTTACATTGGTCAAAGAAAATGTTAAATCTAGAAAATTCTTGACACAAAACATTGGGCACCAGATGTAGATGTAACCAACTGTCTTATTAAAATAAGAAACACAGAACCAATGTAAAAGAGAAAGCCGAGAGGTCAGAGCTCAGAGCTCAGTGCTAAAATCTTACCTCCTGCAGTGCTCCTAGCTTCCCCGAAAGAGAGAGCTACTTCCTGTGTGTCTGTCTTTAAATAGTCTTTCTGTTCTGCCTTCTCATTGGTTGTAAACCCAAACACATGACTGCCTCATCACTGCCTGTATGTACCACCCTCCAGGTCTTAAAGGCGTATGTCTCCAATGCCGGCTGTATCTCTGAACACACAGAGCTCTACCTAGCTCTTCTACCAAATGCTGGGATTGAAGGTGTGCGCCACCGCTGCCACCGCCACCGCCGCCACCTCTGCCACCGCCGCCACCACCACACTCTTGTTATGGCTCTAATAGCTCTGACCCCCAGGCAACTTTATTTATTAACATACAATGAAAATCACATTTCAGTACAAATAAAATACCACAGTCTAAGAATAATATGAATAGAAGACAGGGATTCCCAGCTCAAATCCCAGAAAACATTTTTAACAAAATCATAGAAGATAAATTTCCTAATCTAGAGAAAGACATGCTTATAAAGGTACAAGAAGCTTACAGAACACCAAATAGATTGGACCAGAAAAGAAAGTTCCTTTGACACATAATAATCAAAACCCTAAACACACAGAACAAAGAATGAAGAGTAAAAGGTGCAAGAGGGAAAGGCCATGTAATAAATAAAGGCAAAACTCTTAGAATTACATCTGACATCTCAATTGAGACTCTAAAACCCAGAGAGCCTGTTCAGATGTGCTACAGACTCTAGAGACTAAAGATGGCAACCCAAAGTACTATACCCAATGAAACTTTCAATCACCATTATGGAGGAAACAATATATCCCATGAAAAAGTCAAATTTAAATAATATCCACTAATCCAGCCCTACAGAAAGTACTAGAAGAGAAAACCCAAGCCAAGAACGTTAACTACACCATGAAAACATAGGCAATAAATAGTATCTAACTCTGGCAAACCCAAAGTAGGGACACACACACACACTCTGCCACCACCACCTAAAACAAAATAATAGAAAGCAACAATTATTGAGCATTGATATCTCTCAATGTCATTGGACTTCATTACCCAATAAAAAGACACAGACTAACAGAATACTTTTGAAAACAAGATCCATCCTTCTGCTGCATACAAGAAACACACATCAACAACAAAGATAGACATTACCTCTGAGTAACATGTTGAAAAATGATTTTCCAAGCTAATGGACACAAGAAGGAAACTTGTATAGCCCTTCTAATATATAACAAAGTAAGACTTTGAATCAAAATAAATCAAAAGAGATGGAAAAGGACATTTCATACTCATCAAGGTAAAAATCCACCAAGATGCCCTGTTAATTCTTCATGTCTATGCCACAAATGCAAGTACATCCACATTTGTAAAAGAAACATTACTAAAGCTTAAATCACACATTGACACTCACACATTGATCATGGAAGGCTTTGATACCCCACTTTCCCCATGGACAGGTCGCCCAGTCATAAAATGAATGGAGAACTAATGGAGTTAACAGACTTTGTGAACCAAACAGACCAAACAGATATCTACAGAACATTTCACCCAAACACAAAAGAATATACCTTCTTCTCAGCACCTCACACAACTTTCTCCAAAATGAGCATATACTGGGTCACAAAGCTAGTCTCAACTGATACAAGAAAATTGAAATACACCCTTGTATCCCATTAGACCACCATGGATTAAAGCTCTATTTCAACAACAGAAACAACAGAAAGCCTACAAATTCTTGGAGACTGAACAATTTTATACTGAATGACTTCTGGGTCAAGGCAGAAATAACGAAGGAAATTAAAGACTCCTAAGAATTCAAAGATATGAATATACCACATACCCAAACTTATGGGACACAATGAAAGTGGTGCTAAGAGAAAAGTTAATAGCATCAAGTTCCTTCATAAAGAAATTGCAGAGCTTTCATAATAGTGACTTAACAGCACATCCAAAGTTCTAGAACAAAAAGAAGGAAATGCACCCAAGAGGAATATGCAGCAGAAAATAATCAATTGAATTGATTTCTTTTTTTTTTTAATTTGTTGTTTCTGTGTGTTTGTCAACTCTTGTTATTGTTCAGATTTTTAAATTATCTTTGAGATAGAATCTCATGTGTCTTAATCTGGACATAAACTTGCTATATGACTAAGAATGACCTTAAACTCCTGATGCTTCTGCCTCTGCCTCTGAAGTGCTGGGAACACAGCTGTGCTTCAATACACCTATCCCTGATCTGTGTGTGTGTGTGCATATGGGTTTGCCTCTGTGTGGGTATGTTTATGTATATGCAGATGCACATGGAGGGGGATAGGTGTACATACACATGTGTACACAGGCCTGTGGAACTTAGAGGACTACCTTAGGTTTCATTCCTCGGAGGCATCCACATTGTTTATTTTCTTTATTTCATTGACAGTTTTTTTTAATTTTATTTTACAATACCATTCAGTTCTACATAACAGCCACAGATTCCCTTGTTTTCCCCCTTCCTTCCCCCCAGCCCAACCCCCATTTCCACCTCCTCCAGGGCAAAGCCTCCCCTGAAGACTGAGATCCACCTGATAGACTCAGTCCAAGCAGGTCCAGTCCCCTCCTCCCAGATTGAGCCAAGCATCCCTGCATAAGTCCCAGGACTGCTGGCAATGGTCAAGAGACAGCCGGGACTGACCTACTCTGGTGATGGGATGGCCAAACACCCTAATAGTTGTGTCAGAAACCCCATCCAAGGACTGAAGAATCTGGATGCAGACATCCACGGCTAGGCCCTGGGTGGAGCTCCGGGAGTCTAATTAGCGAGAAAGAGGAGGGTTTATATGAGCAAGAATTAAACCAAAGTTGGATAAAGCACAGGGACAAATAGCCAAACGAATGGAAACACATGAACTATGAACCAAAGGCTGAGGGGCCCCCAACTGGATCAGGCCCTCTGAATAGGTGAGAGAGTTGATTGGCTTGATCTGTTTGGGAGGCATCTAGGCAGTGGTACCAGGTCCTGTGCTCATTGCATGAGTTAGCTGTTTGAAACCTGGGACTTATGCAGAATTGAATTTCTGAGAAATCAAAAAGACAGACAAACCCTATCCAATATAACTAGAAGGCAGAAAGAGTATCCAAATTAACAAAATCAGAAATGAAAAGGGGCATAACAACAGATACCAAAGTAATCTAAAAGGTCATTAGGTGATACTTTAAATATGTACTTCACAAAACTGTCAAGTCCAAAAGAATTAGACATTTTTTTGATGGATACCACTTAATAAAGTTAAATCAAGATCAGATAATTCAAATAGCCCCGTATCTTCTAAGGAAATAGAGGCAGTCATTAAAAGTGTCCCAATTAAAAAAAAAAAAAAAAAAAAAAAAGACAGTTTTAGTGCAGAATTCTACCAGGCTTTCAAAACAGACTAATACCAATATTCCCCCAATCATTCCACAAAATAGAAACAGAAAGACACTGCCAAATTCATTTTATGAGATCACAGTCAATCTAATACCCAATCCACAAAGACTCAAAATGAAAGAGATTATAGATATATTTCCCTTATGAACACAGATACAAAAATAATAAAATATATGCAAGCTGAATCCATGATACATCAAAGAGATCATCAACCATGATCAAGTAGATTTTGTTACAGAGATGCGAAGGTTCAAAATATGAAAATCTGTTAATGAAATCTACCACGTAAACAAACTGAAAAAAAAAACACTACATTATCCTCTCATTAGATGCTGAAAAAAACTTTGAACAATTTGAATAACGCTTCATCATAAAAGTCTAAGAGAGATCAGGGATACAAAGGACATACATACCCAAACATAATAAAGGGTATACTGGGCAAGCCTATAGCCAACTTCAAATTAAATGGCGAAAATAGCCGGGCGTTGGTGGCGCACGCCTTTAATCCCAGCACTCGGGAGGCAGAGCCAGGTGGATCTCTGTGAGTTCGAGGCCAGCCTGGGCTACCAAGTGAGCTCCAGGAAAGGCGCAAAGCTACACAGAGAAACCCTGTCTCGAAAAACCAAAAAAAAAAAAAAATGGCGAAAATAAAATAAAATGCACTAAAATCAGGAACAATTAAAAGTTATCCAATTTCTTCCTATCTATTAAATATAGTATTTGAAGTTCTATCTAGAGCAGTATGAGAACTAAGGGAAATCAAAGAGATATAAATAGGAAAGGAAGAAGTCAAAGTATTATTAATCACAGTTGATATGATAGTATTCATAAGTAACATAAAGAATTCTACCAAGAAACTTCTACTGCTATTAAACATCTTCAGGGAAATGTCTGGATACAAGAGCAATTCAAAAAAAGAATCAGAAGCTCTCCTATATTCAAACAATAACTTGGCTGAAAGATATCAGGGACACAATGTCCTTCATATTAGCCACAAATAATATAAAATATCTTGGTATAACTCTACAAAGTAAATGAAAGACCAGTTTGACAAGAACTCCAGAAACACACGCGCGCGCACACACACACACACACACACACACACACACACACACACACACACACACTGACCACACAGGTAGATGTAACAACATATAATGTTGCTAAGCCCTGAGTTACAAAAATAATAAGCCCTGAGTTACAAATAGAGGAAGGAGGGGCTAGATGGGAGTACTTGGGGGAAGGAAAGGAGAGAGAGAAATTGTATAATTATGTTATAATCTCAAAATTAAAGAAAAATAAAGCTTTAAAAACAGCCAGTGAACTGACAAGTTATCTAAGAAGTTTTGTACATAGTATAAAAAAGTTAAAGTTCAATGTCCTTAGCAAGAAGGGAAATGTAAATTCAAACTGCTCTAAGAATCTCTCTACCAGAGTCAGAGTGTCAGGAAATCAAAGCTCATGACAAGTGCAAGTCCAAGGAAGGGATCAGTCCCCACTGTTGATGGGGATGTGGACCACTGCAGACACTGGGAATTCAGTGTACAAGCTTCACAAGAAACAAAATTATAACTGTAAGACAGCTATACCACTGCTGAGTATCCATGAGATGCTAATAGACCCAAGTCATTCATACACCTGAGCTCATTGCTGCACCATTCCCAGCAGCTAAGACATGTGACCAGCCTAGACATCCACCAATTGATGAATGAATAAAGGAAACACAATGTGCTTATTCAATATACTTTCCTTCAGACATAAAGAAAATTATGTCAAGACATTTGTAGGGAACATGTGGAAATGGAGATTATTATGTTCAGCAAATGAAACCAGGGTATTAAAGACAAATAGCATGGGTACTATGATGTGTTGGACCTGGATTTCAGTGTGTGTGGCAGAGTGGCAGAGGTAGGTCATTAAATGAGAAGGGGGACACTGAAATAGAAGAAAGGCATCATATATTTAGGAGACCAAGAAAGGGATTTGTTGATGGTGAATACATTTAATCTAAGGATAGGAAAGTAAAAACAGGTTGTTAAATACCCTGCAGGTATATAGGACACAGAGCTGGGCAGTAGGTGGGGTCCAGCCTAGAGTGCAAGATTTTGTGTGCAAAGGTATAGGGGCTGATATCTATATTTGGAGATGTACTCTCTCATGGTGTTCTGGGATGCAAGTGGCACCACTAGGAAAACAGGGTGGACTGACCTGTATACAGCTTTGGGAAGTCAGCATGAACAGCTGTGCATAATATTCAGTTACATATTACACATATTTAATTTATAAGCAACATCATATATGTATTAGGTCAATCCTGGTTGATAACATTCAATCACAGAGAGGAACTATAACAATTGTGCCACTGGTACTGCTGCGGTTTGAATGTAAACATCCCACATCTCACATCTTTTCCCTAGCTGATGTTGAGGCAGAGGATATAGAACAGGAACGGGGTAGAGGTGGGGATTCCAGAGATTAATATAGGAAAGGCAGCAGGAGAGACATGACTGGACACTCCTAGTCTAAGAGTCAGGGTGGATTGATTGTGGAACCTTTAGGGTGTTCTAGAAAACTATTCCCTAGGGAACAGATTCCCATTTTCAGTGCACCAAGATGATGCATTTAACATCCCAAAGTGCCAAGCTTTACGCAAAGGTGTCTGAAAACCACGTGATGCAATTTGGGAACAGCTGGTTCTATAGGCATGAAAATTCCCAAATTTGATGACTCATGGATTCTAGAGAAACTGAGGTGAGGCACTTGTTCTCAGGTCAGAGCATCTGCAAGCAGGCGCTGACAGACCCCTCATGGAACTGTGAAGGTGAAATCTAATTTGCAGTCGAGCTTACCAAAGTTTGTAAGACAGAGCCATGGGATATCCACCAACGAAAGCTAAATATATGGTTTATGAAAGGGTCACTTGAGCATAGACTACACTCCTGTCACTCAGACCTCATCCTTTAGATGGCTTCTATGTGGTCACAGCACAGCTAGTGCAGATCACTGATATGATCATATAAAATGAGATCCATGGTACAGGATCAGGACTCTAGGACAGAGGGTGCCATCTCTCCCCTGATTAGCTTTTCAGTCACCAATTATAATTGGTCAATCCATGTGAATTAGCAAGCTGGAATCCCAGAAAGTTCCTTGTCTACTTTCAGATCATTTCTGAAAGTGGGCACCCGAAGCCCAGGAAACAGAGCTCAACCAAGGATGGGAAACAGACTCTATAATGAGAGAACCTGGCACTCCTTCTCCTAGAACACCTTCCCACAGCCAGGTATACCTTCAAGCAGAGGTTTTAACAAAAGAAAATCTTACTGAAACAAAACCAGAAAGAAAGCATAATACTACACTTAAAATCAAGCTTTAATTTTAAGACATTGTGGTAAACATTGTTAATATTCTATTAGTGTGAATATTCATGGTAGTTCACATCACAGTGTTGATATTAAACGAATTCAGTGTTTCATTCTACACAGCACATGCTGGACAATGTGATGGAGGGGACTCCTCCTGTTCCTTCTTCCCCCAGTCCATTCTTTCAGCATCATGCAGCTCACATCTTGGCAGAAGGCTCCTGAGGCAATGACAGAATGATTACTTTACTCCTAGGCTATCTTACTGTTGACAATCCTGCCCCTCCTGCTAATCCAGCTGGAAGAAAAGCACATATCACACTGATTAGAAAGATTGCAGCACAGTGGCTTTCTCACAGTACCTTCCCTGAAGCCTTTTTCCTTCATGGTCACCATACTTTATGCCCAACTACAGTACCCCAATCAAGAAGAAAAGGTTGTCATCAACAGCCTAATATAAACTCTCTCCACACTTCATAGAGCAGAACACTTAGTCAAACAGTGAAACTCCAGTTGTTCTACAGCTGACCTCAATGAGGACTTCAGTTTCTCCTTGGCTTTTCCTGTGGGCAATTGAGGGTAGGGAGGAGACACTGTCTTACCTAATCCATCACAGATGCCACATTGCTGTTCTCTTCTAAATTCTTAGATTTAGGCAAATCTCTTGTAGACTTTGATCTTCCACAGCAAATGGTCAAGAATTCCTCCCGTGTCTTCATGGAAAAGCAAATAAAACATTGAACTCCAAGAGACTAAATGTAAAGACCTTTCTTGAACAAGCACAGAATTAATAATCCATATCTCACTCACCATGTCGCTAAATCCATTCAGGCCCATAGTGAAACTTGTCTTTCCCTGCTTATAGTTTGCATTGTGATTCTCAATAAATTTCTTATTCTTTTCCCACACTGCTCTTCTGTGCCCTTCTTCATCCTGGAAATGAACACAATAGATAGTATTTTCTTCTTATTAACTCCACACACAAGCTGACCAAATGGAGTGTAGCAACAGGTAAAGAGGAGCCATGGAGAGGGATCTCAGGACACCACAGCCAGCCATTCTCCATACCCAGAGGATTAGCAAAGCTGGCCACCTTGAGTTCATAGTGCATGTCTTAAGCAAGTCTTCAGTGATGGCTGGCCTCTGTGGCCACGTTTATGCCTACAGACCCCCAACAGCAAGAGCCATTCTTTCTGAAATCCCTCTGGACAGTGACCATGTTACCAACCGGGCTGTAGGATTTTTTAAAGTTCATCTTCCATTCCTCCCATTCAGCATCCAAACTGGGATCACGTGGTGGAGCAGCTGATGTCATTCTCAAGCAGTAGGAAAGCACTAATGAGGTCACAAAAACCTAGGGAACAAGGAATTATTCAATACCAAATGGTCAGCCCTGAAAACCTACAAAGAAGTAATGTTATACATACTGATTAGTGAGAGGGCGCCCTCTGGTGGTACAAAGGGTAGCTAGGAAGCAACAGGGAGCCAGCTCCAAGCTGGGGTGAGGCAGGGTACCCTAGATGAGTGCAGGCAGCAGAGCTGGGGGCTGGACCCTGCAGGCAGCTTCCTCTTGCCTTGATCTGGACTTTGTCAAGGTGCCCAGGTCTGTACTTCAGACTTGCCACTTTGCCAATCAGCTGTGTGTTGGCCTGCCAGTGGCCTTCACTTCTGACCTTTCCCCCCCATCCCCCACACCCCTCTGAGGCAGGGCAGAGTGCCTGGTCTTGGTAGGCTAAAGTCAGCCAATCAGAAAGGCCAGATCCTGCACCACCCTTCTTCTTCTTTTTTTTTTTTTTTTAAATCATAATTGTAGTAACATTGACAAAAGAGACCAGATTTTTAAGTGAATCTGGAAGATTTTTTCTGAGGGTATGACGGAGAAAAGGGGGGCAGGGGTGGGGCTCAATGATGTAATTATGTTATATTACAATAACAACAACATTCCAAAACAAACAAACAACAAAATAAAGAAACACAAAACTTAAAGAAAGAAGTCCCAGTTTACCAGAGCAAAGTTGTGAGGATGTTTTTGGAGCATGATTCCGAAGGATCCAGGGCCTGTATACCTTGCCTGTCTCAGCTCCCTCATGGAGTGCTGCAGCTTCTGCTCAAAGGTGAAATCAGGACTGTCCAGACCTGGCTCAGGGCTTTTTACAAGGGAGGCTAGTGGCGCAAGAGCAGAGCAGCCTGTGGCTCCACCCTTTCCTCTCTGGAACAGTGCCTAGCTCTTCCCTGAAGCCTCAGCCTGGCCCACAGAGTAAAGTCATAGGCTAGCTTGACTAGTGAGTCAGGCTCCCAGGCAGGAAACATGGTTCTGGAGAAAAACCCCACTCCCAAGCTGTGTCTTACAGAATGTGGCTTTTCTGAGATCCTAAGACTCAGGGATGGCCTGTTGTGAAAAAGTGAGGTTTCAAAACAACAGAATTGTGGGAGGATGAACTCACTGGGAACAGTTGTGTGTGCCGTTGCCCTACCTCAGAATCTACGTCTGTATGGAGAACATATGCTAGCCTAGGAACTGTGAAGGCGCTGCAGACAGCACATTATAAACATCAAGGAGTTTTTATCTGTCTGTGACTTCCTTGCCTGAAACTCAGCCTGTAACAGACAGGAGCATCTTAGAGAGGATGAAATAACTAGCAGGAAACAGAGGTGCCAAAAGTACATGTCCCTCAGACCAACCATCACTGTCTCAGTCTATGACAGACAGGAGCATCTTTAGAGAGGATGAAATAATAACAAGAAAACAGAGATGTTAGAGAAACTTGTCATTCAGCCTGACATCAGTGTTTCACAGCTTTAGAAAAAGCACTGGAGCTGTTCAAACAAAAGAAGTGATGACTCATGTGTACACAAAGGTGACCTACAAGGTTTGACTGGACACATGAAAACTGCTGTGTGGACTTCACTATTACCCTGACTAGCACAGCTGGGCATTTGATCACAAAGCAGATGTAGCAAAAGTCAGAAAAGTGGATACAGGCGTGACTGAAAAATACACAGAATGTAGATTATTGCATGTGAAGAGATCTAAAGCTTATTTCTATTTTAATATATCACAGGAAAAGGTTTAAAAAAAAAAGGTAGATTCGTGCCTTTTCCTTTGAGTTTTCCTAAGTTTTACTGTGCACTTGTCAGATAATTGATATTTAAAGATGTTCCTATGTTTGTTACTGGCAGAACTGAATAGATACAGCCCTATAGAATGTGTATGCCTTCCCTCAGTCAATGTAGATTGGTGGTGGCCATGTCACGGGAGCAGCAGATGCCAATGGACTTTAGGGGACCCACCCACCAGGAAATGAAACTCTGATGGGTGAATCTCAGAAAGGTAAGGCCCCGAGAGCCTTGAACCCAGAATATCTCTTGTCACTGCTGTTTGTTTATGTATTTGTGGCTGCCATGTATCTGGCATCTGGTATCTGGGATGGTGTGAATGGATGTGAGGAGATTCCCACTGCCTGTAATGTAATGTGTTTATCTCATGAAAATATACTGTTCTACTGGGCATTATTTTTAACATATCTTTTTTCATTTATTTTACACAGCAATCAATTTCCCTTCCCTCCTCTCCTCCCTCTTTCTCTACCTACCTCCCTTCCACCCTCCACCCCCAGTTCTCAGAAAGGGTAAGACCTCCCATGGGAGTCAAAAAAGCATGGCATATCAAGTTGTGGTAGGAACAAGCCCACTTTCTTCCTCACCAGCATCAAGGCTGAGTGAGGCATCTCACCACAGGGAATTGGTTTCAAAAAGACAACTCATATGCCAAGGTCAGATCCTGGTCCCACTACTAGGGGCCCCACAAAGAGACCAAGCTATACAACTGTCTCCCACATGCAGAGGGTCTAGTTCAGTCCCATGCAGGCTACCTAGCTGTTCATATAGAGTCTGTGCACACTGATGAGCTATGGTCAGCTGTCTCTGTGGGTTTCCCAGTCATGATCTTGATCCCCCTTGATTATATAATCCTATTGGGATTAAATAGCTAATAATCCAGGGAGTCAGTTTAATGATCAAAGAATTTATTTGGGGATTAACTCACAACCACAGGAGATTTATCATAGGATCCTGGAAAGGTGAGCTATGTCCCATGCTGATCTCTTGGTCCAAGTTCTCAGTGTCCACACCACAAGGTAACCTAGAGAGAGTACATATGTGCTTCCTGGGTCTTAGGGTCTCAAGGATCTTCCAGTGATCATGTTCCAGAGGCATGTACCTCAAGGTCATAGGTAGGTATAAGAGTTACCTGCTACTTCACTAAGGGCAGTGCTTCAGGGTAGGGCTCAAACTCACTACATAATCCCTCCTCCCTCTCCTCAACTGGACTCTCGGAGCTCAGGCCAGTGCTTGGCTATGGATCTCTGCATCAGCTTCCATCAGTCACTATATGAAGGTTCTATGATGACCACTAAAGTCATCACTAATCTGATTGTAGGAGAAGGCAGTTCAGACACCCTCTCCACTATTGCTAGGAGTCTTGTGGATTCTTGGGAGTTTCCCTGGCACCAGCTGTTGTAGAGTATTATTTTGAGATGTGTTACTTTTGTTTATGTTGCATTTGTTTAACTCTGTGAAGCTGTATAAAATGCCTGAGATCCAATAAAGACCCGAAGGGCCAACAGCAAGGCAGGGGAAAGGATAGGTGGACCTGGCAGGCAGAGAGGATATATAAAAGGAACTATCTGGGAAGAAAAGGAAGTAGTCAGAGAAGAAGGAGGACCCAGGTGCCAGCCACCCAGATACACATCTAGCAACGGAGAAACAAACAAAGATATACAGAAACAGAAAAAGGTAAACGCCCAGAGGCAAAAGATAGACAGGACAATTTTAGTTAAGAAAAGCTGGCAAGAAAACGAATGGAGTAGACATGCCTGGCAGCGGAGACAAGCAGACGCAGGTAGGCCTGTGGAAGGGCCCGGCGGCGGTGGCCAACAGGGACATTCAGGCCCGGCGGCAGCCGGCAGAGACATACAGGTCCAGCAGTGGCCCACAGAGGTAGACAGGCCCAGTGGCAGTGACAAGCAGAGTTAGGTAGGCCCATGGCGGCAGCTGGCAGAGACATACAGGCCCGGCGACAGTCCACAGAGGCAGATAGACCCAGCGGCAGCTGACAGGGACATACAGGGCAGGCGGCAGACCGCAGAGGTAGACAGGCCCTGCGACGGAGACAAGCAGACTCAGCATGAAACAGGGACGCCTCTAACCCCAACACCCGGGGAAGAAGCTATCTTTGTGGGACAGAACCAGAACGAATCTGAACACTCCGTCTGAGGACAAACCAGGGCCCAGCTGCTGATCCTGCAAAACCCAACAACTTGGAGGTGTTGGTGAGACTACCCTGCTCAGCTGAAACCCATCTGAGAGAAGATTCAGATGCCTACAGTTTGAAGTCTGAAGAAACAAGATCAGCTGAGGAGTTGACGAATGAACAAATCGTGACCTGGAAACACAGAAGAAGGCGCAGCCCAGCCACCAAACCAGATCACCAGAATCATAAGTATATACTTCACCGACTGAGATCAGCTGCCCCTGAAGAAATAGCCCAATAGCACCAATTTAACCAAGAACTCCTACTAAACCAAGACTAAAAATTAGAACAAGAGAGGCACTGTCAGACACAGACACCACCTGCACCGCACAGAGGAAGAGATGAGTAGACGCCAGTGCAAAAATACAGGCAACAATATAAAGACCTATATGGCAACATCAGAACCTAGTGATTCTATACCTGCAAGACCTGAACATACCAAGACAGAAGAAACAGAAGAAATCAACCCTAAAAATGACTTTAAGAAGATAATAGAGGCCCTTAAAGAAGAAATAAAGCATTTCCTTAAAGAAGAAATAAAAACTTTCCTTAAAGAGGTAATGAAAAACTTCATTAAAGAGGAAATAAAAAACTCCCTTAAAGAAATGGAAGAAAAAACAAACAAAAAATGGGAAGAAATCAAAGAAAGCCAATTAAACAAAAAAAAATAAACAAAAAAAGCAATTAAACAGATGAAAGAAACTGTCTTTCTGCTTTTGGGTTACCTCACTCAGGATGATTTTTTTCTAGTTCCATCCATTTGCCTGCAAATTTCATGCTTTCATTGTTTTTCTCTGCTGAGTAGTACTCCATTGTGTATATGTACCACATTTTTTCCATCCATTCTTCCATTGATGGGCATCTAGGTTGTTTCCAGGTTCTGGCTATTACAAATAGTGCTGCTATGAACATAGCTGAGCATGTATCTTTATGGTATGAATCAGCATTCCTTGGGTATATGCCCAAGAGTGGGATGGCTGGGTCTTGAGGTAGTTCGATTCCTAATTTTCTGAGGAACCGCCATACTGATTTCCACAGTGGTTGTACAAGTTTACATTCCCACCAACAGTGGAGGACTGTTCCCTTTGCTCCACATCCTCTCCAACATTGACTGTCATTGGTGTTTTTGATCGAAGTCATTCTGACAGGTGTAAGGTGGTATCTCAGAGTCGTTTTGATTTGCATTTCTCTGATGATTAAGGATGTTGAGCATTTCAAATGTCTTTCAGCCATTTGTATTTCTTGTTTTGTGAATTCTCTGTTTAGCTCTTTAGCCCATCTTTTAACTGGACTGTTCAGTATTTTGACGTCTAGTTTCTTGAGTTCTTTATATACTGTGGAGATCAATCCTCTGTCAGATGTGGGGTTGGTGAAGATCTTTTCCCATTCTGTTGGCTGTCTTTTTGTCTTATTGACTGTCTTTTGCCCTGCAAAAGCTTCTCAGTTTTGAGAGGTCCCATTTATTAATTGTTATGCTCAGGGTCTGTGCTGTTGGTGTTTTATTTAGGAAATGGTCTCTGGTGCCAATACGTTCAAGAGTGCTTCCTACTTTCTTTTCTATTAAGTTTAGTGTGACTGGATTTATGTTCAGGTCTTTGATCCACTTGGACTTGAGATTTGTGCATGGTGACAGATATGGATCTATTTGTAATCTTTTACATATTGAGATTCAGTTATGCCAGCATCATTTGTTGAAGATACTTTCTTTTTTCCATTGTATAGTTTTGGCTTCTTTGTCAAAAACCAGGTGTTCATATGTGCATGGATTAATGTCAGGGTCTTCAATTTGATTCCATTGGTCCGTATGTCAGTTTTTATACCGGTACCAAGCTGTTTTTATTACTATAGCTCTATAGTAGAGTTTGAGGTCAGGGATGGTGATGCCTCTAAAGGTTGCTTTATCATATAGGATTCTCTTAGCTATCCTGGGTCTTTTGTTTTTCCATATGAAGTTGAGTATTTTTCTTTCCAAGTCTGTGAAGAATTGTGTTGGAATTTTGATGGGGATTGCATTGAATCTGTAGATTGCTTTTGGTAAGATTACCATTTTTACTATGTTAATCCTACCTATCCATGAGCATGGTAGATCCTTCCATTTTCTGATATCTTCTTCAATTTCTTTCTTTAGAGATTTAAAGTTCTTGTCAAAAAGGTCCTTCACTTGTTTAGTTAGTGTTATCCCAAGGTATTTTATATTATTTGTGGCTATTGTAAAGGGTGATGTTTCTCTGACTTCTTTCTCAGCCCTTTTATCATTTGTGTATAGGAGGGCTACTGATTTTTTTGAGTTGATCTTGTATCCTGCCACTTTACTGAAGGAGTTTATCAGCTGTAGGAGTTCCGTGGTAGAGTTTTTGAGGTCACATATGTATACTATCATATCATCTGCAAATAGTGAAAGTTTGACTTCTTCCTTTCCAATTTGTATCCCTTTGATCTCCTTTTGTTGTCTTATTGCTCTAGCTAGAACTTCAAGTACTATATTGAATAAATATGGGGAGAGTGGACAGCGCTGTCTTGTTCCTGATTTTAGTGGTATTGCTTTGAGTTTCTCTCCGTTTAATTTGATATTTGCTGTTGGCTTGCTATAAATTGCTTTTATTATGTTTAGAAATGTTCCTTGTATTCCTGATCTTTCTAAGACCTTTATCCTGAAGGGGTGTTGGATTTTGTCAAAGGCTTTTTCAGCATCTAAGGAGATGATCATGTGGTTTTTTTCTTTCAGTTTCATTATATGGTGTATTACATTGACTGATTTTCGTATGTTGAACCATCCTTGCATCCCTGGGATGAATCCTACTTGGTCTGATGGATGATTGTTTTGATGTGTTCTTGGATTCGGTTTGCCAATATTTTGTTGAGTATTTTTGCATCAATGTTCATGAGGGAGATTGGTCTGTAGTTCTCTTTCTTTGTTGTATCTTTGTGTGGTTTGGGTATCAGGGTAATTGTAGCCTCATAAAAAGAGTTTGGTAGTGTTCCTTCTGTTTCTATTGTGTGGAACACTTTGAAGAGGATTGGTATTAGTTATTCTTTGCAAGTCTGGTAGAATTCTGCACTGAAACCATCTGGTCCTGGGCTTTTTTTTTTTTTTTTTTTTTTTTTTTTTTTTTTTTTTTTTTGGTTGGGAGACTTTTGATGACTGTTTCTATTTCTTTAGGGGTTATTGGTCTATTTAAATGGTTTATCTGGTCTTGATTTAATTTTGGTATGTGGTATTTATCCAGAAAATTGTCCATTTCTTCCTGGTTTTCCATTTTTGTGGAGTACAGGTTTTTGAAGTATGATTTGATGATTCTCTGGATTTCCTCATTGTCTGTTGTTATGTCTCCCTTTTCATTTCTGATTTTGTTAATTTGGGTGCTCTCTCTTTGCCTTTTGGTTAATTTGGCTAGGGGTTTGTCTATCTTGTTGATTTTTTCAAAGAACCAACTCTTTGTTTCATTGATGTTTTGTGTTGTTCTCTTGTTTTCTATTTTGTTGATTTCAGCCTTCAGTTTGATTATTTCCTGGCGTCTATTTCTCCTGGGTGAGTTTGTTTCTTTTTGTTCTAGAGCTTTCAGTTGTGCTGTTAATTCATTGGTATGGGATTGTTCCATCTTCTTTATGTGTGCATTTAGAGCTATGAATTTTCCTCTTAGCACTGCTTTCATAGTGTCCCATAAGTTTGGGTATGTTGTACTTTCATTTTCATTGAATTCTAGGAAATCTTTAATTTCTTTCTTTATTTCTTCCTTGACCCATTGGTGTTTCAGGTGGGCATTATTCAGTTTCCATGACTTTGTGGGTTTTCTATATTTTTTGTTGTTGTTGAGGTCTACCTTTAAGGCATGGTGGTCTGATAAGATACAGGAGGTTATTCCAATTTTTTTGTATCTGTTGAGATTTGTTTTGTGTCCAAGCATGTGGTCAATTTTTGAGAAGGTTCCATGGGGTGCTGAGAAGAAGGTATATTCTTTTGTGTTAGGATGCAATGTTCTGTAGATATCTATTAGGTCCATTTGAATCATAACTTCTCTTAGGTCCTTTATTTCTTTGTTAAGTTTCAGTCTGATAGATCTGTCTTTTGGTGAGAGTGGTGTGTTAAAATCTCCCACTACTAATGTGTGGGGTTTGATGTGCGTTTTAAACTTTAGTAGTGTTTCTTTTATGAATGTGGGTGCTTTTGTATTTGGAGCATAAATGTTTAGAATCGAGACCTCATCTTGGTGGATTTTTCCCGTGATAAATATGTAATGTCCATCCTGATCTCTTTTGATTGATTTTAGTTTGAAGTCTATTTTATTAGACATTAGGATAGCTACACCAGCTTGTTTCTTAGGTCCATTTGCTTGGAAAGACTTTTCCCAGCCCTTTACTTGGAGGTAGTATCTGTCTTTGAAGTTAAGGTGTGTTTCTTGTATGCAGCAGATGGATGGGTCCTGTTTTCTTATCCATTCTGTTAGTCTGTGTCTTTTTATAGGTGAGTTGAGACCATTGATATTGATGGATATTAATGACCAGTGATTGTTAATCCCTGTTATTTTTTGTGGTTGTGTTGTGTTGTCCTTCTTTGGTGTATGTTGGTGTGGGATTATCTATTGCTTGATTTTTCATGGATGCATTTAGCTTCTTTGGGTTGGATTTTCCCTTCTAGTGCTTTCTGTAGGGCTGGGTTTGTGGACAGGTATTGATTAAATCTGGTTTTATCCTGGAATATTTTGTTTACTCCGCCTAAGGTGATTGAGAGTTTTGCTGGGTATAATAGTCTGGGTTGGCATCCATGGTCTCTTAGTGTCTGCATAAGATTTGTCCATAATCTTCTAGCTTTCATAGTCTCTATTGAGAAGTCTGGTGTTATTCTAATGGGTTTGCCTTTATATGTTACTTTGTCTTTTTCTTTTGCGGATCTTAATATTTTTTTCTTTGTTCTGTGTGTTTAGTGTTTTGATTATTATGTGGCGAGGGGATTTTTTTTTTTTTTTTTTTTTTTTTTTTTTTTTTTTTGGATCCAGCCTATTCGGTGTTCTGTAAGCTTCTTGTATCTTCATAGGTATTTCTTTCTTTAGGTTAGGAAAGTTTTCTTCTATGATTTTGTTGAATATATTTTCTGTGCCTTTGAGTTGGTATTCTTCTCCTTCTTCTATCCCTATTATTCTTAGGTTTGGTCTTTTCATGGTGTCCCAAATTTCCTGGATGTTTTGTGTTACGACTTTTTTGTCTTTAGTGTTTTCTTTGACTGACGTATCTATTTTCTCTATTGTGTCTTCAGTGTCAGAGATTCTCTGTTCCATCTCTTGCAATCGTTTGGTTATACTTGTTTCTGTAGTTCCTGTTCGTTTAGTCAGGATTTCTATTTCCAGCATTCCCTCAGCATGTGTTTTCTTTATTGTCTCAAATTCATTTTTCAGATCTTGGAATGTTTCTTTCATCTGTTTAATTGTTTTTTCTTGACTTTCTTTGATTTCTTCCCATTTTTTGTTCATTTTTTCTTCCATTTCTTTAAGGGAGTTTTTTATTTCCTCTTTAAGGGAGTTTTTCATTTCCTCTTTAAGGAAAGTTTTTATTTCCTCTTTGAGGGAATGTTTTATTTCTTCTTTAAGGGCCTCTATCATCTTCTTAAAGTCATTTTTAGGGTTGATTTCTTCTGTTTCTTCTGTCTTGGTATGTTCAGGTCTTGCAGGTATAGAATCACTAGGTTCTGATGTTGCCATATAGGTCTTTATATTGTTGCCTGTATTTTTGCACTGGCGTCTACTCATCTCTTCCTCTGTGCGGTGCAGGTGGTGTCTGTGTCTGACAGTGCCTCTCTTGTTCTAATTTTTAGTCTTGGTTTAGTAGGAGTTCTTGGTTAAATTGGTGCTATTGGGCTATTTCTTCAGGGGCAGCTGATCTCAGTCGGTGAAGTATATACTTATGATTCTGGTGATCTGGTTTGGTGGCTGGGCTGCGCCTTCTTCTGTGTTTCCAGGTCACGATTTGTTCATTCGTCAACTCCTCAGCTGATCTTGTTTCTTCAGACTTCAAACTGTAGGCATCTGAATCTTCTCTCAGATGGGTTTCAGCTGAGCAGGGTAGTCTCACCAACACCTCCAAGTTGTTGGGTTTTGCAGGATCAGCAGCTGGGCCCTGGTTTGTCCTCAGACGGAGTGTTCAGATTCGTTCTGGTTCTGTCCCACGAAGATAGCTTCTTCCCCGGGTGTTGGGGTTAGAGGCGTCCCTGTTTCATGCTGAGTCTGCTTGTCTCCGTCGCAGGGCCTGTCTACCTCTGCGGTCTGCCGCCTGCCCTGTATGTCCCTGTCAGCTGCCGCTGAGTCTGTCTACCTCTGTGGACTGCCGCCGGGCCTGTATGTCTCTGCTTGTTGCTGCTGCCGGGCTCATCTACCTCTGTGGGCCGCCGCCGGGCCTGTATGTCTTTCCCGGCTGCTACCGGGCCTGTATGACACTGTCGGCCGCAGCTGCTGGGCCCGTCTATCTCTGTGGGCCGCCGCCGCCACTGGGCGTATGTCTCAGCCGGGGCCTGTATGTCTCAGCCGGCTGCTGCCGCGGGCCTACCTGCCTCTGCTTGTCGCTGCTGCTGGGCTCATCTATAGAGGTGGAATTTTTAAGGGGCCAATTAGTATCACAAAATGCTTGCAAAATTATAGATATATCCAGTACCAGAATCCAATAATCTTTTAATCTCAATCCCATATAATTTTATTTTTAATTTTGGCTGTTTATCATAGATAACTGTTTGTCAAAACACCTTTTCTCCTGTACTTCCAAAGCCTCCAGTTCTACATATAGGCACCGTTTTGCATTTAAAATATGAAAGCAATAATAATTGAGCAATTCTATCACCAGCTTCTATTTCCATGGTCCTTTTTACATATGTCAATTATAAAAGCATTAAATACAATCTCTATAGGATTTGAAGAGTTAACTTTAGGTAATACTCTGGAGTATTTTTATTAAATCTTAAAAAGAGGATCCTTTTTTATAGATCCCAAATAACACATTAGCACAAATAGCCAATTATTAACAATGTGGACCAAACAAATTACCTGTATTTTATTTACTGGAAAAATAATTTTGTAACCTCTTTATCAGTAAGAGATTATTTATTTTGGGTTTATCTTAACAACATTATTTAATAAGCTAACAACCCAGTCCATTTCAGGTGTTATATTTCTAGAGAATTAAACCAAGAATTTCTAGAAAGCAACTTAAATTGCAGAGCCAAATTTTCAGTAATGATCAACAGACAGGAGCACGCATAATAAATAGTTCAAAATTATTAATTTTCTTCTTCTTTTAGTTTATCTACCATGAAAATCCAAACATTTATTAAGACAATCAAAAGAAGAGAACAGCCGGGTGGTGGTGGCACATGCCTTTAATCCCAGCACTGGGGAGGCAGAGGCAGGCGGATCTCTGTGAGTTCGAGGCCAGCCTGGTCTCCAAAGCGAGTTCCAGGAAAGGCGCAAAGCTACACAGAGAAACCCTGTCTCGAAAAAACCAAAAAAGAAGAAGAAGAAGAAGAAGAAGAAGAAGAAGAAGAAGAAGAAGAAGAAGAAGAAGAAGAAGAAGAAAACATCCTTTATTCAAACAGCATTGACTTAGCATCCCAAGTCCTGATCAAAACCATTTGTTACCAGAAGTTAGGCCCGGTTTAAACTTTTAATGCCTGTCCCTGGCCTCTGCTCGCCTGGCACTGAGGCTGTGCCTTAGCTTTGGCTCTGCCCAGTGCTCCGGCTCTAGTGCCAGCGCTTGTCTGGGATGTGCTCCATCCACGCTCCAGCGCAGCTCTGCCTCCCATCAGTGCGTACCTGTCCACCCGCTGCTCTGGGCTATCTCATGCATGCCTTTGTCCGCCACTGCTGGGCGTGCACACACACAAACTTGTTTCCCAAGAAGAGAGTACCTAATAACGAGTTATTCCCACCATAAGGGAAAAACAGAAAAACATTTCCGACGAAGGGATCCTAAATATTGAATTATTCCCACTCTGAGGGGAAAATAAAAAAAACATTTGAACCAAAATAAGCAAACAGACAGCCACACTTCTAACCTCTGGGCTCGCTTGCTGTTCAGCCAGCAGCAATGAGGCCTACCTGCCGATTCTTTGTAATTCACTCTGCACTGGCAGGGAGAAAGAGCTCAGAGTTCCAGCAATCCTGAAAACTCTACAATTGGAAATCCTTTTCTTCCTCCATTACTACCGGGAAGAGACTTCTCTCTTTTGGTCATCCTTCCTCTACAGGGCCCAAATCTTTAGGCCTAGTTTCAAAAAATTTTCCCCTTTTTACCGGGAAAATCCTTTTCTTTCTTGATAATTTTTTTTCTCCCTTTTCTAATGGGAAGATTTCCTTTTTTATTTAAAATCTTTAGCTGTCTTGCCCTTTCTTGACTTCGGTGCCTTCCTGCTTCAACAGTCCAATTAACTGACTGTGAGCTAGCTGCACCCGTTTCAATTCACCCTTATCTTTTCTTTTTTCTTTAAATTGCTGGCCAGCCTTACCTTTCAGGTGTCCAACAGCTTGTTCCTTCTTTCTCGGATCTCAGTAGGGACCTCCATTTGTTGCAGTAACTCCTGCGTTACCAATACCCTTTCACCATGTCTGAGCGAGGGGCTGCGGATTAGAAAATAAGAGAGGAGAGACAGCGAGTCATTTGCCAAGGGTGAATGCCAAATGCCAAATGCCGTTTATTGAAAAAGGGAGGAAACCTTAAATACAGGCTTACAGCACAATAGAGGATTCCAGGAGGGCAGAAGTTCGCTAGGGAATGTTCTACATTCTTGCATCTAAACTGTTTATACCAAATGCAGGATACAGGAACAAAGAACCTCCAGTGATCTCTCCGGTGATCATTAGGTGAGAAGGAAACCGGCAGGGAATCTGAATAGGGAGGACATCTGGTCAAGGTCGGCAAGCAAGGTGGCAGCCACTCACAGTGGGGGGCTGGGGCCCACAGATAATTAGTCTTATCTTTGTTGAATGAGTGTTCTGTTTCTTGTTTTTTTCTTGCTTTCTCTATATGTCAGTTCAGATCTGGTGTGACTGCCGATTCCCAGTCCAGCAAGACAAATGGGTTTCTTGGTTGAGAGGACAACTGGTTTTGGAGGCTGACACAAAGGGATGGCATGAGGGAAGAAGTCTGGGTCCACTGTGAGTTTTTGTGGAGTCCCGAGGCCATGGAAATAGAAAGGGATGACAGGCTCTTCAAATTCCTCTTCTAAAATATGTCAGTTAGGACACTGTGTGAAAGGTGACATCACACATGGGTATGTCAAGAAGGAGTCAAGTAAAAAACATCAAATCAATAACAGGTCCTGAGATCATCATTGAAACTCATTGTGCTGGCCTGAACCAGAGATGTCTGCATCACTCTTCTCCCTAAAAACACAGTAAAGAACTGCCCTAAGATTATTTTGTTTATAAGAAGTTAAAACTCCATTTTGTGCCATGCGGTGGTGGCGCACACCTTTAATCCCATCACTGGGGAGGTAGAGCCAGGTGGTTCTCTGTGAGTTCAAGACCAGCCTGGTCTACAGGGTGAGTTCCAAGACAGGCTCCAAAAACTACACAGAGAAACCCTGTCTCTAAAAAACAAACAAACAAACAAAAATCCCTCCATTTTGCTTTTAATATCCAATGAGTTCATTAAATAACATGCACCTGAAATTTATGTTTCATGGGCTTTGAACCCTTCATTTTTCATGTTCAGTTTTTGTTGAATATGGTGATATTTTATTTGTACTGAAATGTGATTCTATTTGTATGTTAATAAATAAAGTTGCCTGGGAGTCAGAGCTAATAGCAAGCCATAGCAGAAGCCAGGTGATGGTGGTGCACACCTTTTATCCTGATCGCATGACAGATAGATCTCTGTGTGTTCAAGGATACAGCCAGCATGGAGACACATGCCTTTAATCTCAATACCAACCATAGAAACCTGGAGGTCAGTATAGACAGGCAGTGATGAGGAGGTCATGTGGTTGGGTTTACAACCAATGAGAAGGCAGAATAGAAAGTCCATAAAAAGACAGATACACAGGAAGTAGGTTACTTTCTGAAGGGAAGGATGATAGTGGCAGTGAAGGGTAAGAAAGGTGGTTTTAAGTCTCAGCTCTCAGCTACTGCTCTGATCTCTTGGGCTTTTAACTCTGTATTTGGCTCTGTGTTTCTTATTTAATAAGATGGTTACATCTACAGTTGAGAGAATGTTTAATGCTATTAAAATACTTTGGCAGTCCTTCTATATGGAAAATCACCAATACAGCTGCAGTGAACAGTGGACTAATAATAAGAACAATAATTATATACAAATATATACAGACAATAATTACATTAACAATGTCTAGTCCATTAGCATTTGAGAAGTTCCGAGAAAATACTCCATTGTCTATCCTATCTTGCTGAGTTCAATGTGTTGTACCTAATTCACTTTCTATCCTAACTTGCATTACCAACCCAAAACTATCTTTTGATGTCTCTCAACCTTTTGTACTCTACACCTCTTTTGTGAGTGTCTTTTCTGAAATTTTTAAAAAGGAAAACTATAAGTATAAAGTCTTTAACTCCATTGGAAACCTGAGAAGGATATATTACCTGAGTAAACAGGAAGTGTAGAGCAAACAACTTCCAAAAATAAGAAATGACAGAAACATCAGGCTGCCTGGACAGTCACTCAAGGTTCCTCTGTAATGTTGGGGCATCCATCTTTAGCCTACAGGCCTAGCTTATCTGATAGACTTTTTTTGTGAAGCAGGATTTATGAAGGACTGTCCTACTTTGCCTTGGCAAAGTTCAGCAGTCACTTACTTATGTGTCCTGCTTATCCAATTTGTACAGCATCCTGTCAGCAGTCAAGGTAATGGCAGATTTTTGGCCCAGTGGCCAACTTTTAACACAAAGAAAGTAAACTCCACATGGAAGTTTCTTTAATGCTTATCATCTCTGAAGTAGGTTGGTGCTGCCAGGAGCAGATATGTCTCATTGTTTAAAAAAAAAAATAGAACCTTATGTTATTAAAACATCATAAATGCCATATTTTGTAGTGTTTAAAGACCACTGGCCTATCTATAATATATCTCTGTTTGACTTTATAACATACCTAACATGATATAAGTTTGATTGTAATAGGTGATTACCTACTAACCTGCATTTATTATCCTAAATAGTTTGTAATAATAATTTTCAAGGACTCAAAATTTACATTACATTGTTAGATGAGCTGTATAGATACAATATCTTTAACAAGAGTAGAAACTTATGTACAGTATGTTCTAACCAAAATAACCTTAAATTTGTATCAATATACATAAATCCATATCAATGTAAGATATTTAAAACTAGTGTTGCTTTCTTGGTTTAAAAGTATATTCAATAATCTACATTTTTAATCCTATCATTTCTGTAACAAAATAACTTTAAATTTGTATCAATATACAAAAATCCAAACCACTTTAAAATATTTAAAACTAGTAGTTTCTTTGTGGTTTAAAAGTAGATCCAGCCGGGCAGTGGTGGCACACACCTTTAATCCCAGCACTTGGGAGGCAGAGGCAGGCAGATCTCTGTGAGTTCAAGGCCAACCTGGGCTACAGAGTGAGTTCCAGGAAAAGTGCAAAGCTACACAGAGAAACCCTGTCTCAAAAAACCAAAAAAAAAAAAAAAAGTAGATCCAATAATCTACACTTTTATCCTTTGTGCATATCCTCTTTTTTTCTTTTTAGAATGTGATCCCTGAATCTAATCTTCTTTGTTCAGATTTTTCCTGACCATTACCAATAACAACTTGTAACCAACCACCCTAAACATTGACAAATATCCATAACCCACTGAACAACCAAAACCAACCCACACTACCTCTTGGGAATATGGGCATTGTGTTCTTAAAATTACTTCCTGCTTTCTGGGGATGATAGCATCTTTAGGGGACCCTAAAAAATGGGATAATTCTCAAGTCCTGGGAGAGCTAGCTGTATCATTTGTTTTCTAGTCTCTGTATAAAAGGAAAGCACAGAGTTTGCCTCAAGTCCTGGCTAGAGCAGTCTGTGAGGCTGGATCATTTCAGTCAGCCACCTTGAAATTGTCCTGAGCAGTTTGTAGTCCAAAGCAGATCTTTAGATGGTGTTTGTCATCACCACAATCCAGGTGGAATCATGATTGGGAGGCCCCATTATCTTTTTGGAGACTTCAGAGATCACAGTAGGTCAGATTATTCTTTTTCTAGGTAATTTTTTCAGGGTAGTTTTTCCTTCTTCTTTGGATGCTCATTTGTCTGTATGTCTTTAAATTCTTCAAGATGGTTGTTTTTATTTTCCTGGAAATACAAAAACAAAACCCTGGCCCAACCCTAACTTTGGGGCATTTCCCTTTGGCAAGTTATATCTGATCAAATGAGAAGCATTTGTTAGTCTTATAGGTTAGTTTAGATTGAATGGCCACACTGGTTGATGAACTGTCACCTTTTCTAATCAAGAGGTCTCTCTTGTTTAAATCTAATCTTTATCAATTTTGATTTATGGTTTCTCCTGAAACTTGTGTTTTATTTTCTAAAGTTGTTCTATCATCCAGAGCAGTATGGTCTTTTACAATAGGCATTAGGCCCTTAGTTGCTCTGGGAAGGAATTTCCCCCACAGTCACAGGGAATGAGTGAACCAGATTTGACATGGAGGTTTGCAAGAGGCCCCCCAAGACATTTCACAATGGCAAAGGGTTACCCTGTTTGTCCCTTTTTGATCTGCATTGATCAGTCCAGGTCCAATGTCTGCCTTTGCTACATCTTCTATATACTCCAGTAGGGATGTGCCTTCTGTTTGGATTATTCCTAGAAAACATATTGTTTCTAGGAATACCCTGTCTATGATCTCCTTTCAGCTGACCTTGTTCACCAAAATTATAACATCTCATGTTTTGATTTTTCTTCAAGCCTCAGGAAATCACCTCTTCTATCCAATGATCATCATGGTTATGAGATTCAATATTGACTGGATCCATTCCTCTGTGGTTGCTGATCTTTCCTTTAAAGGCCCAATTACCTTTTGGGTTTGTGAATTAGCAATTTAAAAATCCAAAGATTCAATTATTATTTGTCTAGCTTTTGAATTTGGTATCATTCTATTTACAGCTGAAGTCAATTTTTGTTAAAAAAAAAAAAAGTCAGAGAATGTTTCTTTTGGGCCCTTTTTATCTTTAGTAAATAACTCAGTTCTCTTTCTAACTTCTTTAATCTTTCCCAAACATTCAAAGCTACTTTGTGACACAGAGCCAGGGTGTGGTCATCATATAGAGATGTCTTTGTACATCAGCATAAGCTACCATTCCAAGAAGTTGGTCTTGGGAGATTTCCATACCTCTAGCCCTACTTTGTTGTTCAATGGTCCTAGACTCACCTGTCCACCAGGTCCTCCACTGTAATCGAGGACCAGTCTCCAAAACTGCTCTACCCAAGTCTTTCCAATCTTGTGGGACAATTCTGTTATTAGTTGATCATGAATTTGACATGTGCTTCACAAAAGGTGAATGCAGACTATATGAGATCATCACTTCTGTAAATCTCAGATGTAACATTTCCAAAGGAATCCAGTCAGCTCTTACACAGCTTTGGGGATATCTGTCATTTGGCAGTTGTTTCTTTAAGATGACTGGATAAATTAAGGTTGGTTGTTTGAAAAGCTTGGGCTGTTACTCTCCAATTTTATAATGTTATGATGAGGTTGGTTCTCCTTTAAATTCTGTCTGGGTGTGAATATCTATAATCTGTTTTAATAAGTTTTTCTAAGACCTTTATCTTGGCACTCATATGAACCAACTTTTTTATCAATAAACCAAGAATTATCAAACTGATAATGAGAAATATCAAAACCATTATTAAAATTATGTTAATCCCAGTTAAGTTGATTATCCCTTCATTTAATTGTTCTATTTTTAAACCATCCATTGTGTAATCATACAGAAACCTAACTCACTCTATTGTATTAGTGTTTCCCATTTTTTAACATGGGAAAAAGCTCTTTCTTTTAACGAATTCCTCCCTTTAAGAATTTCCAAATGTCTCACCAAATCTGCTGAGGATGCCGATGAACATGATGGTGAAGTGTGAGGCTGACTGCTGCTGTGTAGAACAGTAGAAGCCCAATTGAGTGTCAAGGCAGTTACCTAGTGTAGCAGCAGCCTGAGAGGTGGATCCAGGGAAAACCCACAACCCACCAGGAGAGAAAAGCCAAAGAGCCAGCTGTCTGCATAGGGGAACATGTGAAAGTTCCTAACTCCTACAGTGTTTGGAGCTCAAGCATCTGTGGAGTTGTTGCAGAGAGGCTGCAACAGAAAAATCATAAACTTGATCAGAGGCTTGGGGGAAAAAAAAGAAAAACCTAGCCATTGAGGAGGTAAATTTATCAGGAGCCACCTTCCCGCAGCTTTGGCCTGTGCCTGTGGCTGTAAAGTTGCAGGCAAGCAGCTTTCTCATGAATTCATGCCCCAAAAGTTGGATGTGAGATGAAGCACAATCCTAGTTAGTCTTATTAAATAAAAACCCAGAGTCAGATATAAGGGTGGAAGCTGAAAGATCAGAAAAGTAAGCAGCAGCCAGTACAGATTTGACTCTAGAAATTCCCAGACTAAAAGGGCCCAAGATCCTGTCACCACCCACCTTATAGTCCTGTCTCCATTCCCCACAATCCCAGTGCTGATACTGAAGACATGCACCACCACTGCCAGGCTCTGTTTTTCTTTTAGACTGGTTCAACTCTCCTGTAGCCTAAGGTGGCCTTGAACTCCTGATCTTCCTGCTTCTTCCTCCCAAATGCTGGGATTAAGGGTGTGTGCCACCACTATCTAGCTTCTATGGTTAACTAGTGGCTAGTTCCACCCTCTGATCTCCAGACAAGCCTTATATTTCAGAACATGAACAAAAAGCATACAACAAGCTAGGACAATATGTGACCATCAGAGCCCAGCCATTCCACTATAGGAAACCCTGAATATTGTAACACAGCTGAAGCATAAGAAAATAATGTTAAAAACAACTGGATGAAGATAATAGGTCTCCTTAAAGAGGAAATGAATAAATCCCTTAAAGAAATTGAGGAAAAGAGAACAAAAAATTGGAGAAAATCAATAAATACCTTAAAGAATGTCAAGAAAACCAGACAAACATTTGAAGAAAAAAGATAAAACTGTTCAAGATATGAAAATGGAAATAGAAGCAATAAAGAAAACACAAACTGAGGGAATTCTGGAATGGAAAGTCAATACAAGCAAACAGGAACTACAGACACATGCATCACCAACAGAATATAAGAGATGGAAAAGCAAATCTCAGGCACTGAAGATATGATAGGATAGAAGAAATAGATACATTGGTTAAAAAAAAAGTTAAAACTAGAAAATTCCTGACACAAAACATTCAGGATCTGGGACACTATGAAAAGGTCAAATCTAAGAAAAATATAAATAGAAAAAGGAGATGATTCCCAGCACAAAAGTCCAGAAAATATTTTTAGCAAATTAATAGAAGAAAATTTCCTAATCTAGAGAAAGACATGCCTATAAAGAAGCTTACAGGACACCAAATAGATTGGACCAGAAAAGAAAGTTCCCTTGACACATAATAATCAAAAACGCTAAACACACAGAACAGAGAATGAATAGTAAAAGCTGCAAGAGGGAAAGGCCATGTAACAAATAAAGGCAAAGCTCTTAGAATTACATCTGACATCTCAATGGAGACTCTAAAGGCCAGAGGGCCTGGATGGATGTGCTACAGACTCTAGAGACCTCTAGAGACCCAAAGTACTATACCCAGTGAAACTTTCAATCACCATAGATAGAGGAAACAAGATATCCCACAATAAAATCTAATTTAAATAATATCCACAAATGTAGCCCTATAGAAGGTACCTTTAACAGGAAAAACTAATTCAAGAAGGTTAACTGCACCATGAAAACACAGGCAATAAATAATCCTTACCTGCAGGAAACCCAAAGAAGGGACACACACACACACACACACACACACACACACACACACACACACTACCACCATAACCTACAGCAAAATAACAGAAACTAACAATCATTGGTCATTTATATCTCTCAATATTAATGGACTCCATTTCCCAATTTAAAAAAAAAAAAACACAGACTAACAGAATGCTTTTGAAAACAAGATCCATCCTTCTGCTGCATATAAGAAATACCTCAACATCAAAGATAGACATTACCTTAGAGTAACATGTTGGAAAAAGCTTTTCCAAGCAAATGGACCCAAGAAGGAAATTTGTATTGCTATCCTAATATATAATAAAAATATACATCGAACCAAATTTAATCAAAAGAGGTGGAGAATGACATTTCATGCTCATCAAAGGAAAAATCCAACACGAAGCCATCTCAATTCTCAACATCTATGCCCCAAATGCAAGGACACCCACATTTGTAAAAGAAACATTACTAAAGCTTAAATCACACATCAACCCTCACACATTGATCATGGAAGACTTTGATACCCTAATTTCACCAATGAACAGGCCACCCAGTCAAAAACTGAACAGAGAACTAATGGAGTTAACAGACTTTGTGAACCAAATGGACCAAACAGATATCTACAGAACATTTCACCGAAACACAAAAGATTATACCTTCTTCTCAGCACCTCACACAACTTTCTCCAAAATGAGCATATACTGGGTCACAAAGCAAGTCTCTATGAATATAAGTAAATTGAAATAAGCCCTTGTTTCCCATCAGACCACAGTGGATTAAAGCTGGATTACACTAACAACAGAAACAACAGAAAGCCTACAAACTCTTGGAAACTGAACAATTTTATACTGAATGACTTCTGGGTCAAGGCAGAAATAAAGATGGAAAATAAAGACACCTAAGAATTCAATGAAATGAATACACCACATACCCAAATTTATGGGACACAATGAAAGTGGTGCTAAGAGAAAAGTTAATAGCACCAAATTCCTTCATAAAGAAACCACAGAGCTTTCATTATAGTGACTTAACAGCACACCCAAAGCTCTAGAACAAAAAGAAAAAATGCACCCAAGAGGAGTATGCAGCAGAAAATGATCAAACTAAGGGCTGGAATCAATACAATAGAAACAAAGAGAACAATATAAAAAAAATCAATGAAACAAAAAATGGGTTCTTTAAGAAAATAAAAAATACAGACACACCCTTATCCAATATAACTAGAAGGCAGACAGAGTATTGAAATTAACAAAATCAGAAATAAAAGGGGGCATAACAACAGATACCAAGGTAATCTAAAGAAATATTAGGTCATATTTCAAAAAATGCACTTCACAAAATTGTAAAGTTTAAAAGAACTGGCTAAAATTCTTGATAGTTTCCACTTACCAAAGTTAAATCAAGATCATCTAAACAATTTAAATAGACCTATATCTTCTAAGGGAATAGAGTCACTCTTTAAAATCTCCCAATCCAAAAAAAAAAAAAAAAAGCCCAGGCTCAGACAGTTTTAGTGCAGAATTCTACCACACTTTCAAAACACACCCAATACCAATATTCCCCAAATTATTCTGCAAAATCGAAACAGAAAGACACTGCCAAATTCATGTTCTGAGGTCACAGTCAACCTGATACCCAAAACACAAAGACTCAAAAAAGAAAGAGTTTATAGAGCAATTTTCGTTATGAACATAGATAAAAATAATAATATATTTACAACCCAAATCCAAGACACATCAAGAGATCATCAACCATGATCAAGTAGACTTTACTTCAAAGATGCTAGGATGGTTCAAAATATGAAAATTTGTCAATGCAATCTATCACAAAATCAAACTCAAAGAAAGAAACACCATATGATCTTTTCATTAGGTGCAGAAAAAGCCTTTGACCAAATCAAACACCCCTTCATCATAAATGTCTTAGGGAGATCAGGATATAAGGGACATACCTAAACATAATAAAGGTGATATTGAGTAAGCTTATAGCCAACTTCAAATTAAATGGAAAGAAACACAAATCAATTACACCAAAATCAGGAACAGGTCAAGGTTATCCAATCTCCCCATATCTATTAAATGTAGTACTTGAAGTTTTTGCTAGAGTAGTATGAGAACTAAGGGAAATCAAGGAGATATAAATAGGAAAGGAAAAAGTCAAAGTATCATTATTCACAGTTGATATGATAGTATACATAAGTAATGTAAAGAATTATACCAAGGAACTCCTACAGCTGATAAACATCTTAGGAAAATGTCTGGATACAAGAGCAATTCAAAAAAAGAATTAGTAGCCCTCCTATATTCAAACACTAACTGGGCTGAAAGAGAGCAGGAAAACAATAGCCTTCATCACAGCCACAAATGATATAAAATGTCTTGGTATAACTCTACCAAGCAAATGAAATACCAGTTTGACAAGAACTTCACAAACACACACAGTCATACACATACACACACAGACACACGCAGGCAGATGTAACAACATACAATGAAAAAAAAAAATAAGCCCTAAATTACAAATAGAGGAAGGAGGGTCTAGATTGGAGTACTTGGAGGAAGGAAAGGAGAAAGGGAAGTGGTATAATTACGTTGTAATCTCAAAATTAAAGAAAAATAAAGCTTTAACAATAGCTAATAAACTGACAAGTTATCTAAGAAGTTTTGTACATTGTTAAAAAAAAAAAAGCTAAAGTTCAATGTCCTTAGCAAGAAGGGAAATGTAAATTCAAACTGCAGACTGTCAGGGATTCAAAGCTCATGACAAGTGAAAGTCCAAGGAAAGAGTCAGAGTCCACTGTGGACGAGGATGTGGACCACTGCAGACACTGGGAATTAAGTGTGCAGGCTTCTCAAGAAACTAAATTATTGGTGAAATTATTAAGGCCACTCCACATAGTTAAAAGGGGGGCTTATTTTGTGGGGTAACTTACAAGTGAAGGGATAGGTTGCACAGTCTGGGAAAGATGTAGAGCAGTCCGGTGGTGTTCTCTGGAGAACTCTGCTCGGTCTACCTACAGCATCCTGGGTCCAGGAACCAAGAGAGCTGGCGCATCCAGATCATGGGTCTCCAGGTCCTCTCTCAGCCCCACCTTGTAGGCATGACAGTTACCAAAGCCTCAATGGGAGTTGGAACTTCCAGATCAAAGTTAAAATGGCTACCCACTACATCTCCCCCTTTTATCTAAATAAGAAGGTTCTAACCTAATACCAGACTGTATACAAAGGAATGGTTATCAAATATTGTCCAGGAATAATGAGGGATAATGACCTAGATAAGAGGGAACTACAACCAATGCGAACAATATCAAGCAAGAAACACATACTAAAAATTAGAGAAGTCTAGGTAAATGTATGTTACAAAGATCATTCCAAAAGGTGTCCTATCCTAAAGAACCTGAATCTAATACTTAATATGTATTAACTTATTAACCCATTAATAGAAATTGGTTGGTTTAAGATATAAGAACAGTTAACAAGAAGCCTGCCACAGCCATACAGCTTATAAGTAATATAAGTCTCTGTATGTTTACTTGGTTGTGTCTGAGCAGCTGCGGGACTGGTGGGTGAGAGAGATTTGTCCTGACCATGGGCCAGGCAGGACCAGAAATTCCAGCTACTCAAAATTATAACTGAAACACAGATATACCACTGCTGAGTATCCATGAGATGCTAAGTCAACATACCTGAGTCATTCATACACCTGGGCTCACTGCTGCACCATTCTCAACAGCTAAGACATGTGACTAACCGAGACATCCACCAAATGATGAATGAATAAAGAAAACACAATGTGCTCATTCAATATACTTTCTTTCAGACATAAAGAAAATTATGTCAAGACATTTGTAGGAAACATGTGGAAATGAAGATTATTATGTTCAGGAAATGAAACCAGGATATTAAAGATAAATAGCATGGGTATTATGATGTTTTGGACCTGGATTTCAGTGTGTGTGGCAAGGTGGCAGAGGTAGGTCATTAAATGAGAAGGGGGACACTGAAATGGAAGAAAGGCATCATAAATTTAGGAGACCAAGAAAGGGATTTGTTGATGGTGAATACATTTAACCAAAGGATAGAAAAATGAGAATAGGTTATTAAATACCCTGCTGTAGGACACAGAGCTGGGCAATAGCTGGAGTCCAGCCTATAGTGCAAGATATTGTCTGCAAAGGTGTAAGGGCTGATTTCTGTTTTGGGAGATGTATTTGTCTCATGGTTTTCTGGCATGCAACTGGCACCATGAGGAAAGCAGGGTGGACTGACCTGTATACAGCTTTGGGAAGTCAGTATGAACAACTATACATATAATTCAGTTATATATTATACACATATAATACATAAGCAACATCTGTTCTGTGTTCAAGAGGTCAATCCTGGTTGATAATGTTCAATCACAGAGAAGAACTATAACAGTTGTGCAGCTGCTACTGCTGGGGTTTGAATGTGAACTACATCCCACAGCCTCACAGGTTCCCCTAGCTTGTGATGAGGCAGCAGGATATAGAACAGGAACAGGGTGAGATGGGGATACCAGAGATTAATGTAGGAAAGGCAGCAGGAGAGATATGACTGGAACACTCTTAGACTACCTTCTAATGGTCCTAGAAACATCTGGCTATTTCTTATCTTATAAATGCTCTTTCTTATAACTATCCATATGTGTTTTTAAAAGTCATTGTTGGAACTTAAGATCCTGGAAATGAAAGAGACTCTCATACAGACTTAAAAACATGCCTGTAACAATGGGAGAGTCACGGTGGATTGGTTGTGGAACCTTTAAAGTATTCTGGAAAATTGCTCTCCAGTGAAATGAGTCCCCAGAATCAGTGAAGAGAAATGGATGAGTTTAATATCCAAAAGTGCCCTGCTTTACCCAAAGGTGTCTGAAAACCACGTGGTGTAATATGTGAACAACTGGTTCCATAGGCATGAAAATTCCTAAATTTGGTGAGTCATGGATTCTGAGAGACATTGAGGAGAGGCACTTGTTTTCAGGTCAGAGCATCTGCAAGCAGGCGCTGACAGACCCCTCATGGAACTGACTAGCAGTGGAGTTCACCAAAGGTGGTGAGACCAGAGCCATGAGATATCCACCAAAGAAAGCTAAACATATGGCAAGAACCAGCCCAAGAGCTTAGAGTCTACATATCTTACAGGAAACATAGCTGAGGTGGTTGGCTGACACAGTCAGCCATGGAATTTAGTATATGGTTCTTTTGTTTTGTGCCGTGCCTGCACGGCAATTGGGCCCAAAACCTGGCGAGGAAGTCGGGATGAACACAGCACACACCAGTCAAGTTGCAAGCATCAGGACTCTCTTTATTCTTTCTTCCCCATCTTATATACCCTTTCAGGAGGAACAAACAGAATTGTTTACCAAGCACCCAGGGTCAAGGAATGGTCAGCATGCCCCAGGAAGCCACAGCTGCCAAACCACGAGATATACCAAACAGCAAAACATCTGCAGAACAGCCTGACCTCAGCGCACTCAGACAGGGGAGGTGGGGGCAATCTTAGAGGGTCAGAGCCATTCTGATCCCAACACTTTTGGACTTTTTATTCCTTGTTATGTCCCTATAATTCATTTTGGATTGGAAGTCTGTAATGTGCTGTTGTTATGTTAACTTCAAAAGGTAGTCACAGGTAATGACATTCCTTAGGTCTTTTGGAGACCTGAACCCTTCTGAAACTGATGACTTTTGAGGTTGGTCTGAATGTAATTGCAGGAAGAGACATCCATGTACCTTTTTGCATGACTGGGCTCTGTTGGTTTATGAAAGGGTCACTTGAGCATAGACTACACTCCTGTCACTCAGACCTCATCCTTTAGATGGCTTCTATGTGGTCACAGCACAGCTAGTGCAGATGACTGATATGATCATATAAAATGAGATCCATGGTACAGGATCAGGACACTGGGACAGAGGGTGCCATCTCTGCCTGACTAGATTTCTAGTCACTAATTATATTTGATTAACTCATGCAAATTAACAAGCTGGAATCCCAGAAAATTCCTTGTCTACTTTCAGATCGTTCCTGAAAGTGGGCACCCGGAGCCCAGGAAACAGAGCTCAACCAAGGATGGGAAACAGACTCTATAATGAGAGAACCTGGCACTACTTCGCCTAGAACACCTTCCCACAGCCAGGTATACCTTCAAGCAGAAGGTTTTAACAAAATCTTACTGAAACAAAACCAGAAAGAAAGCATAATACTACATTTAAAATTAAGCTTTAATTTTAAGATATAGAGATAAACATTGTTAATATTTTATTAGTGTGAATATTCATGGTAGTTCACATCACAGTGTTAATATTAAATGAATTCAGTGTTTCATTCTACACAGCACATGCTGGACAATGTGATGGAGAGGACTCCTCCTGTTCCTTCTTCCCCCAGTCCATTCTTTCAGCATCATGCAGCTCACATCTTGGCAGAAGGCTCCTGAGGCAATGACAGAGTAATTGCTTTACTCCTAGGCTATCTTACTGTTGACAATCCTGCCCCTCCTGCTAATCCAGCTGGAAGAAAAGCACATATCACACTGATTAGAAAGATTGTAGCACAGTGGCTTTCTCACAGTACCTTCCCTGAAGCCTTTTTCCTTCATGGTCACCATACTTTATGCCCAACTACAGTACCCCAATCAAGAAGAAAAGGTTGTCATTGACAGCCTAATATAAACTCTCTCCACACTTCATAGAGCAGAACACTTAGTCAAACAGTGAAACTCCAGTTGTTCTACAGCTGACCTCAGTGAGGACTTCATTTTCTCCTTGGCTTCCTGTGGGCAACTGAGGGTAGGGATGAGACACTGTCTTACCTAATCCATCACAGGTGCCTCATTCCTGTTCTCTTCTAAAGTCTTAGATTTAGGCAAATCTTCAGGGGATTTTAAAATTCCAGTGCAACGTATCTTGAATTCCTCCCATGTCTTCATGGAAAAGCAAATAAAACATTGAAAACCAAGAGACTAAATGTAAAGACCTTTCTGGAACAAGCACAGAATTAATAATCCATATCTCACTCACCATGTCGCTAAATCCATTCAGGCCCATACTGAAGCTTGTCTTTCCCTGCTCATAGTCTGCATTGTGATTCTCAATAAATTTCTTATTCTTTTCCCACACTGCTCTTCTGTGTCCTTCTTCATCCTGGAAATGAACACAATAGATAGTATTTTCTTCTTATTAACTCCACATACAAGCTGACCAAATGGAGTGTAGCAACAGGTAAAAAGGAGCCATGGAGAGGGATCTCAGGACACCACAGCCAGCCATTCTCCATACACAGAGAGCAAAGTTGGCCACCTTGAGTTCATAGTGCATGTCTTAAGCAAGTCCTCAGTGATGGCTGGCCTCTGTGGCCACATTTATGCCTACAGACCCCCAACAGCAAGGCCCATTCTTTCTGAAATGTTACCAACCGGGCTGTAGGATTTTTTAAAGTTCATCTTCCATTCCTCCCATTCAGCATCCAAACTGGGATCTCGTGGTGGAGCAGCTGAGGCCATTCTCAAGCAGTAGGAGAGCACTAATGAGGTCACAAAAACCTAGGGAACAAGGAATTGCCCAATACCAACTGATCATCCGTGAAAACCTACACAGAAGTAATACTATGCATTCTGATTAGTAGGAGGGCACCAGGTGGTACAAATGACTGCTAGGGAGCCAGCTCCGAGCTGGGGTGAGGCAGGGTACCCTTGGAGAGTGTGGGTGCATAAGTGGGGGCCTGCTCCCCCTGGTAACTCCTCTTGTCTAACTGGGGATTTGCCAAGGGTCCCAGCTCTTAACTTCTGACTTCCCACTTCACCATTCAGCTCTGAGTGTGGGACTGCCAGTGGCCTCCTCCCTGGCCTGCACCGGAGCCCCCACAACCTGCTGCATCTTGCCAAGCCAGAACTGTCCAATCAGAAAGGGCAGATCCCGCACCACCCCCTTTCCTTTGTAGTCATAATTGTAGCAACAATGAAAAAAGAGGCCAGAGGCCAGATTTTTAAATGAGTCAGGAAGGGTATATCTGAGGTTGTGAGAAAAGAAATGGGGGGTGGGGGGGGGAGGCGCAGGGGAGGGGAGGGGGCAATTATGTAATTCTATTATTATCTTAAAACAATAACAATAACATCAACAACAAAACTAAAAAAGAAAACAAACAAGAAAATAAAGTAAAACAAAACCTAGAGAAAGAAGAGAAGTCAGGTTACCAGAGCAAAGCTGTGAGGATGTTTTTGGAGCATGATTCCGAAGGATCCAGGGCCTGTGTACCTTGCCTGTCTCAGCTCCCTCATGGAGTGCTGCAGCTTCTGCTCAAAGGTGAAACCAGAACTGTGCTGTCCAGACCCCACTAAGGGCTATTTACAAAGGAGGCTAGTGGTGCAGGAGCAGAGCAGCCTGTGGCTCCACCCTTTCCTCTCTGGAACAGTGCCTAGCTCTTCCCTGAAGCCTCAGCCTGGCCCACAGAGTAAAGTCATAAGCTAGCTTGACTAGTGAGTCAGGCTCCCAGGCAGGAAACATGGTTCTGGAGAAAAACTCCACTTCCAAGCTGTGTCTTACAGAATGTGGCTTTTCTGAGATCCTAAGACTCAGGGATGGCCTGTTGTGAAAAAGTGAGGTTTCAAAACAACAGAATTGTGGGAGGATGAACTCACTGGGGATAGTTTTTGCATGCCACAGCTCTACCTCAGATTCCACACCTGTATGGAGAACATATGCTAGCCTAGGAACTGTGAAGGCGCTGCAGACAGCACATCATAAACATCAAGGGGGGTGTTTCTGTCTGTGACTTCCTTGCCTGAAACTCAGCCTGTGACAGACAGGCGCATCTTAGAGAGGATGAAATAATAAAAGGAAAACAGAGATGTTACAGAAACTTGTCATTCAGCCTGACATCAGTGTTTCACAGCTTTAGAAAAAGCACTGGAGCTGTTCAAACTAAAGGAGTGAATTTTGGTATCAGGGATACCTGCCTCAATGAGTGTTGTGCCCAGATCGTAACCCCCAGAGAGACCACCAAAGACGAGCATACCAGAATGCAAAAGCAAGGTTTATCTGTTACAAGTCATGACAGGGAACTTATCTCAAGCCATCTCAAGTGAGGCAGAGAAGAGTTACTCTTTCTTGGGGAAGTTAGTTTTTATAGGCAAAACGCATAAAATTTCTTAGAGGGGAGGGAGTTAGAACGGGTCCATCCTTGATTGGTCCAGTTTTTCCCGGGCCTGGACTTTATCTTATTCTAGCTTATCTATTTGCCCTGTCAGTTTTACAACTCATGTTATCTCCGGAGAGGGGCATCTCCTGGTTAATTGGTTACCATTAGATATCCTGACTCTGTTCTTTTGTTCCTGGGGCTGGTGCCATCATTTCTGGGGACTTGAAACTGGTCTGGGTCTATTTATATTGAGATATCTTTGTCTAAGGCCCCCTTTTTGAGACAATAGAGTGAGGGTCTTGTTGTGCCTAGATCATGTCCCCAAGCCGCCACTGGAGACTTTAGGTACAGAATGCAAAAGTAAGGTGTTTTCTAAGTTTACAAGCCTCCAGGGAGGCTCTTCCAAATCTCTTACTCACAGCAGGGAGATTGGAAGGAGCACTCCCCTTTCTTTGTGAGGCTAGTTCTTAAAGGCACAGACCATATAATTTATTTTAACCCGCCTCCCTTTTTAGTCTTTTGGTCGAATATCCTGACTGTGTTTTCCAAAGTCCCTGTAGCAGATACAGCCACCTGAGGGAAAGGGGTCTAAGTTCTTATCTACACTTAGGGATCCTGGTTTAAACTTCTTTGTCTGTAGGGGATAGAGTGGGGGGGTTTACTGAGTTATCACATGAGCTCTAACCAGTAAGTGAGATTCTGATATGGGGCCAGTATTGGGTGAAAGAGAAACACCTATTAAGGCGAGCTCATGGAGAACAGAAATCTTCTGACTCAAGAAACCTCCCATAGTGAGGGAAAAGCTCCTTTACTCTTGATTTTCAACAATAAATCAAACCCAGTAAAAGGGAACTGGAAGTGTACTCACGGACTCAAAAGGAATTATGGGAAATGGAGTCTGAATGGTAGCTCATAACAGCTGGCTGGTATAGAGAAATGCATTCTGGGAAAAGTAGTTTTTCTGCCAAAGATGGTGATAACTGCCAGGGAAAGCTGTTTTGTTTTGTTTTGTTTTGTGTTTTCTTTTTTTTCTTTCAGCTTGAAATGAAGTTTCTTTCCTAAGCATTGCTAGAAAGCTTAGATTTATTCCCAAAAAAGCTGTAAGCAAACAGCTTGCCTCACAGGGATAATTAAAACAAAAGAAGCTTATGAGATTGAATTCTGTTTAAGATTCCAGAGAAACATTGGTATCATTAAAAAATACTTATAGTATACTTAAAAAACAGATTTTAAAAAATTAAGAAGGAGGAAAACCATCTGAGAATTTGTTGAATGTCAGCTCCAATGGAAAGCTAAAAAGAATTGGATCTTGGAGGTGCTCAGCCTTTGACCAGGGAAGGATCTGAGATAGAGGCTCCTTTCAGAAAGTGCCTCATATTGCCTAATAGCTATGTAGAGTTTTTTTTTTTTTTTTTTTTTATGGTAGTTGGAAGACAAAGAGCTATCTATAATGTTAGTGAAATCACTCAGAAATACATTAAGCTTTCAAGGCAAATAGGAACCTGCTGAATAATGCACATTTGGAACTCCAGTCCAACTTAGACAAGGTTTTTCTTCTCATTCTCTTTTCTTCCTTTTTGAGTGTGATAACTGTGAGACCAAAATGAGCCATCTTAGAAATAAGACAAATGCTTTCACCCTAAAATTAAGGCCTACGATTTCTCCTTTTGGGAATAGGCCATTAGTTACTGAAACCAGTCAGTTCAGATTCCAGAAACCAGGAAGTGTAAAAGTACAGAGTCACAAGATAGTCACGAGGTAATGCCTGCCAGACTATGGAATGTCCTCTCCCTGGTTTCCAGGGTAACTGACCACAGAAATGCCCCCACCTGAGGGCAGCCAATGAGAAATTACTCCCTTAGAAGTAATTTCTAGAAGTCCCTAGAAGCGAGCCAATCAGAATTGTATCCATACTAGCACCCCTAAATGATGTAACCTTGTGATTTTTCCCTTTAAAAGCTGAGCTTGCAGACAGGTGGGCACTTCCTCCAGCCTCCACTGCGTTGGATGTATTGGATGAAGTCCCTGCCTAGGCTTGTATTGCTTTTGGATATCCAGAATTAAACCTTGCTTTTGCATTCCGGCATGCTCGTCTTTGGTGGTCTCTCTGGGGGTCACGATCTGGGCACAACAATAACTAACAGTTTACCTTTATTTCCATTTTCTAAATGAAGTCCAAAAAAATTACTCTATGTCTTATTAGAAGATAATGTAACACCTCCTCTAAACGTTAAGAAAATTTTTAAACATCTCTTTTAGGTGTTAAGATGTAAGTTTGAGAGAATTGTAGCTATGTATTGTAGAAGCAACCATCTTATTAAATAAGAAACACAGAGCCTATGCAAAGATGAAAGCCCAAGAGGTCAGAGCTAAGAGCCTTACCCTTCACTGCTGCAGTAGAAATCCAAGAGAATTTCAAAACAGCCCCCTAGTGTCCGAGGTGTGAATAGAGAGGGGGAGGGGGAGGGGAAGAGGGAGAGAGAGAGAGGGCGCACAAGAAGGAATAGCCACAAGTTCTGGCTAAAAGCTAAATTCAGCCATGTGTTCCCTCTTGAGCAGAGTCAAGCCTGGGCTCTGGCTTCCTTAAGCTCTGACCATGTGCCTTGGCTTTACAGGCAGGGGCCCTGTTCGGGAGGGCAGGCTGAGTTGTTTGTAGCACTGGCTTTAAGCAAGTACCTTTAGCTGCGGGTAACTGCTTGGGGCTATGGTCAGTCAGGCCTGAGACCCAAGCTGACCTGGGCCACCCAGGCGGGAAACCAGACCTACCGCCAAGCCAAGCCAAGCGGTTTTTAATGGTTTCTTGCCACGCTGGGCGCCAAATGTAGAAGTAACCATCTTACTAAATAAGAAACACAGAACCGATGCAAAGATGAAAGCCCAAGAAGTCAGAGCTAAGAGCCTTACCCTTCACTGCTGCAGCTATCCTCTTCAGCCAAGAGAGCTACTTCCTGTGTGTCTTTCTGTTCTGCCTTCTCATTGGTTGTAAACCCAACCACATGACCTCCTCGTCACTGCCCATCTATACAGACCTCTAGGTCGTCTATAGTTTGTATTGAGATTTAAAGGCGTATGTCTCCATGCTGGCTGTATCCTTGAACACACAGAGATCCGCCTAGCTCTGCCTCCCTCAAGCTGGGATTAAAGGCGTGTACCACCTCCGCCCAGCTTCTGCTATGGCTTGCTATTAGCTCTGACCCCCAGGCAACTTTATTTATTAACATACAAATAAAATCACATTTCAGTACAAATAAAATATCACCATAATGTATAGCAATATTTATGTTACAATTATGTTAACCTGTTAATGATGAAGCTAAGGGAGACTTTAAGTTTCATGTGGTTGCATCAAGAGTTTTTTTTTTTTTTTTAGAAAGGGCTTGATGCAGCTAAGACTGCTGTAGTCATCTTAGACCAATTCCAAAAGGGAAATTATCATCCTCTACTCCTTCACTGGGAATTGTGAAAGCTATGGAAATTGCTGTCAGATCCTAATGGGGAGTTTTTTTCTTTTAAAATATAAAGAAGGGGAACCTGTTGGAACCCTTCTAGGTTTCCTAGTGACTGTACCCAGTCAGACTGCACAAGATTTTGATTGGACCACAGGTCTGAGTATCAGGTTTTTATAAGGGTCTACACTTGGCTGAGTCTGGCTAGGGGAAAGTCCTTTGCCCTTCCCCTTGGCATTGCTATGAATAGCCCTTGGAATAAAGCTCTGGCCCGATGGATTAGGATCCAGGCCCTCTTGAGGCTATCCTGTATTTTCTATCTTTTTATCTCCCCTCTATACTTCTAAGGAATATTCCTGCTGCTTCTACTTAAGAGTACTCTGGGGGAAAGTGGGGGTGGGTGGGATGCCCCCCTCCACATTCTTCTACATGTTGACCTCCAGTTATGCCTGTACGATTTGTTGAAGATGCTTTCTTTTCTCCATTGTACAGTTTTGGCTTCTGTGTCAAAAATCATGTGCCCATAGGTATTGTATTTACGTCAGGAACTTTGTTTTCAATTCCCTTGGTCTACGTGTCTATTCATATGCCAATACCAAGCTGTTTTTTTTTTTAAAGATTTATTTATTTATTTATTATGTATGCAGCATGTATGACTGCAGGCCAGAAGAGGGCACCAGATCTCATTACAGATGGTTGTGAGCCACTATGTGGTTGCTGGGAAATGAACTCAGGACCTCCAGAAGAGCAGTCACTGCTCTTAACCTCTGAGCCATCTCTCCAGCTCCCCAAGCTGTTTTTATTACTATAGCTCTATAATAGAACTTGAAGTCAGGGATGGTGATGCCTCCAGAAGTTCCTTTATTGTACAGGATTGTTTTGTCTATCCCATGTTTTTTGTTTTTCCATGTGAATTTGAGTCTTGTTCTTTCAAGGTCTGTGAAGAATTGTGTTTGGATTTTGACGGGGATTGCATTGAATCTGTAGATTGATTTTGGTAAGATTGCCTTTTTTAAAAACTATGTTAATCCTACCTATCCATGAGCATGGAAGATACTTCCATTTTCTGATATCTTCTTCAATTTCTTTCTTCAAAGACTTAAAGTTCTTTTTATTCAAGTCTTTCACTTGTTTGGTTAGAGTTACCCCAAGATATTTTATACTCTTTGTGGATGTTGTAAAGGTGTTGTTACTCTGATCTTTTTCTTAGCCAGTTTATCATTTGTATATAGGAGGGCTACTGGGTTTTTTTTTTAATTTGTTTTTTTGGGTTTTGTTTTTTTTTGGGGGGGGGGGATTTGGGTTTTGTTTTTTGGTTTTGGTTTTTTTTTTTTTTTTTTTTTTTTTTTTTTTTTTTTTTTTTTTTTTTTTTTTTTTTTTTTTGTCAATCTTGTATCCTGCCACATTACTGAAGGTATTTATCAGCTGTAGGAGTTCCCTGGTAGAATTTTTGGGGTCACTTATATACACTATCATAAGATCTGCAAATAGCAAAAGTTTGACTTCTTCCTTTCCAATTTGTAACCCCTTGATCTCCTTTTGTTTTCTTATTGCTCTAGCTAGAATTTTGAGTACTATGTTGAATTGATATGGAGAGAGTGGACAGCCTTGTCTTGTTCCTGATTTTAGTAGAATCACTTTGAGTGTCTCTCCATTTAATTTGATGTTGGCTGTTGGCTTGTTATATATTGCTTTATTATGTTTAGGTGCATTCACCTGATCTCTTCAAGACCTTTATCAGGAAGGGGTATTGGATTTTGTCCAAAGCTATACCAGCATCAAATGAGATGATCATGTGTTATTTTTTCTTTCAGTTTGTTTATATGGTGGATTACATTGACATATTTTCGTGAGTTGAACCACATCTGCTTCTCTGGAATGAAGCCTACTTGATTATGGTGGATGATTTTTTTTAAATGTATTCTTCAATTCAGTTTGCCAGCATTTTATTAAGTATTTTTGCACCAATGTTCACGAGGGAGATTGGTCTGTAATTCTCTTTTTTTGTTGCATGTTCATGTGGTTTGGGTATCAGGGTAACTATAACCTCATAAAAAGAGTTTGACAATGTTCCTTTTGTTTTTATTGTGTGCAACAATTTGAGGAGTATGTTATTAGCTCTTCTTTGAAATTCTGGTAGAATTCTGCACTGAAACCATATGGCCCTGGGCTTTTTTTGTTTGGGGGACTTTTAATGACTGCTTCTATTTTCTAAGGATTTTAAAGTCTATTTAAATTATTTATCTGTTCTTGATTTAATTTTTGGTATATGGGACCTATCCAGAAAATTGTCCATTTCCTTCAGAATTTCCAATTTTGTGGAGTACAGGTTTTCAAATATGACCTAATGATTCTCTGGGTTTCCTCAGTGTCTGTTGTTATGCCCCTGTTTCCATCTGTGATATTGTTAATTTGGATATTCTCTCTGCTTTTTAATTTGGATTAGGGTTTGTCTCTCTTGTTGTTTTTCTCAAAGAACCAACTCTTTGTTTCATTGATGCTTTGTATTGTTCACTTTAGTTTTATTTTTATTGATTGTAACCCTAAGTTTGATTATTTCCTGCCATCTACTCTTCCTGGGTAAGTTTGCTTCTTTTTCTTCTACGAGCTTTTATGGTGTGCTGTTAAGTCACTAGTGTGAGATTTCTCCAACTTCTTTATATAGGCACCTAGTGTTATGAACTTTCCTCTTAGCACTGCTTTCCTTGTGTCCCATAAGTTCAGGTATGTTTTGCATTCATGTTCATTTATGCCATAGTGATCAGATAAAATACAGGGGATTATTCCATTTTTTGTACCTGTTGAAATTTGTTTTGGACTGAGTATGTGGTTCATTGTAGAGAAGGTTCTATGAGGTGCTGAGAAGAAGGTACATTCTTTTGTGCTTGGGTGAAATGTTCTATAGATGTCTGTTAAGGTCATTTGAGTCATAAGAATCTCTTAGTTTCCTTATTTCTCTGCTAAGTTTCTGCCTGGTAGACCTGTCCAGTGGTGAGAGTGTGGTGTTGCAGTCTCCCACTAATCATGTTTGGGGTTTGATACGTGATTTAAACTTTAGTAAGGTTCTTTTACAAATGTGGGTGCTCTTGTATTTGGGACATAAATGTTCAGAATTGAGACTTCTTGATGGACTTTTTCTGTAATGAATATGTAATGTCCTTCTCCATCTCTTCTTATTAATTTTACTTTGAAGTTTATTTTGTTACATATTAGGATAGCAACACAAGCTTGTTTCTTAGGTCCATTTGATTGGAAAATCTTTTTCCAACCCTTGACTCTGAGGTAGTGTCTGTCTGTGAAGTTAAGGTATGTTTCTTGTATGCAGCAGAAGACTGGATCCTGTTTTTGTATCCATTCTGTTAGCCTGTGTCACTTTATAAATGAATTGAGTCCATCGATATTAGAGATATTAATTACCAGTGATTGTTAATTCCTGTTATTTTTTTATTTAATTGTTTGTTGTGGTTATGTGTATGTTTGCCTTCTTTGGGATTTTCTGGTGTGAGATTATCTATTGCCTGTGTTTTCATGGGTGCAGCCAACTCTCTTGGCTTGGAGTTTTCCTTCTAGTACTTTCCATAGCAATGGTTTTGTGGATAAGTATTATTTAAATCTGGATTTGTCATTAAATATCTTGTTTTCTCTGTTTATGGTGATTGATCGTTTTGCTGGGTGTAGTAATCTGGGCTGGCATCTGTGATTTCTCAGTGTCTGCAAAACATCTTTCAGGACCTTCTGGCTTTCATAGTCCTCATCAAGAATTGAGGTGTAATTCTGATACGTCTGCCTTTATATATACTTGACCCTCTTCCTTTGCAGCTCTTAATTTCCTATATTTATACTGTATGTTTAGTGTTTTAATTATGTGATGAGAGGACTTTTTTTTTTTTGCCCAGTCTATTTGATGTTCTGTGAGCTTCTTGTATCTTCATAAGTATATCCTTCCTTAGGTTGGGAAAGTTTTCTTCTATGATTTTCTTGAATATATTTTCTGTGACTTTGAGCTGGAATTCTCCCTGTTATATCCCTATTATTCTCAGGTTTGGTCTTTTTATGGTATCCCAGATTTCCTGCATGTTTTGTGTTAAGAAATTGTTGAATTTAACATTTTATTTGATCAATAAATCTATATCCTCCACCATATCTTCAAAACATCTGAGATTCTCTCTTTCATCTCTTGTATTCTGTTGTTGATGCTGGCATCTGTAGTTCCTGTTCATTTACTCAGATTTTCCATTTCCAGAATTCCCTTGGTTTGTGTTTTCTTTCTGTCTTTTTTAACAAAGACTTAAAACTATTTTTTTTTTATTCAAAGCAGCAGGAAAGAGGAAAGCATTTGCAGGTTTATTGCACAGCACTTTAGTATGTATTGAATGTCCTATTCCCAGGTCTTTAGCTGTACAATTTTGTTAGGCATAGTTACAGACCCAGTGTTTTGTTTTGTAAATGTATAAACATGTATTTTATTTATAACACATGCTAGGCAAACCATTTTTTTTTTGGCTTTTTTTGCTTGTTTGTTTGTTTGTTTGTTTGTTTGAGACAAGGTTTCTCTGTGTAGTTTTGGTGCCTGTCCTGGATCTCACTCTGTAGACCAGGCTGGCCTCAAACTCAAAAAGATCTGCCTGGCTCTGCCTCCCGAGTGCTGGGATTAAAGGCGTGTGCCGCCACTGCTTGGCCAGGCAAACATTCTTTCTGCTTTAATCTTCCAACTTATTTTCTATTTTTTTTCTTAAGACTTTTTAAAATTCATTTTACATACCAATCACAGATCCCCCTCCACTGTCTTTCTGTACACTGTAAATATATGTTGTTCCCATTGGTTAATAAATAAGCTGCTCTGGCCTATGGCAACACGACTTAGAGGCGGGTGAGAAATCCAAGGAGAGAAACAGGAAAGAGAAAGGCAGAGTCTGGAGAGAGGCCAGCCAGCTGCACAAGGAGCAACATACCAGCAGACCAGTAAAGCCATGAACCACATGGTGAAACATAGATTAATAGAAATGGGTTAATTTGAGATATAAGAGCTAGCTAGCAAGAAGCCTACCATAGGTCATACAGTTTATAAATAATATTAATCCTCCGAGTGATTATTTTCTAAGCAGCTGTGGGACAGCAGGGTTAGGCAGTGAGAGAGCAAGACATACTCCATTTTAAGGGAAACTTCATTTCTAGCAATATTAAGATAAAAGCTGAACCAAATTTCAGAGACATAAACACCCAGCTAAAACTCAGGTCAAGCGACTCCCCCCCAGGGTGGGTAGGCTGCTGGCCAAGAAATAGCTAAAACAAAGGATTAATCCATGAAAGTCTCCAATAGTACTGGGAGAGTCTCCAAATGTATTTTGTCTTCTGTAGTTCTTCTCTTGGCTAAATGTTCCTGTTAACTGAAGTATGACCCTGAAATGCAAAGGCTTGTATCCCCTAGCTTACGGTTTTCCCCTTTAAAAATTCTTCACTCTGAGAGCTCAGGGCTGTCCTCCTTCACCTGGCTAGCTAGTGTATTGGACATGGACCAAGCCCGGGCTTGCTTGTTATCAATAAACCCCTTTGTACTTGCATTGGATATTGGCTCTGTGGTGGTCTTGCTTAGGGGTCTCGCAACACAGGCACAACAGCAGAACTAGAGAAACCTGGCTACACCTCTCTTCCCTCATCTCACCCCTCCAGCCTTTCCTCCCTACAATACCCCATTCCCTCCTACAAGAAAGTAAGGCCTCCCATGAGGAGTCAGCAGAGGCTGGTACATTCAGTAGAGGCAGGTCTAAGCCCTTCCCCCTGTCTCAAGGCTGTGTGAGGTGTCCCACCACAGGTAGTGGGCTCCAAAAAGCCAGCTCATGCACCAGGGATAAATCCTGATCCTACTGCCAGGGCCCCCTAAGCAGATCAAGCTACACAATTTATGCTTGTGCAGAGGGCCTAGTTCAGTCCTGTGGAGGCTCCACAGGGTTTGGTCTAAATTTTATGAGTACCCATTAGTTTGGTTTGGTTGTCTCTAAGTTTCCCCATCATGATCTTGATACCCCTTTCTCATAGAATCCCTCTTCTCTCTCTTTGACTGGACTTCTACAGCTCAGCCTGGTGATTGGCTATGGATCTCTGCATCTGCTTCCATCAGTTACTGGAGAAAGGCTCTATGATGACAGTTAGGGTATTCACTGATCTGATTACTGGAGTAAGCCAGTTCAGACCCCCCTCTCCACTATTGCTAGTAATCTAAGCTGAGGTCATCCATGTGGATTCCTGGGAACTCCCTCGCACCTGGTTTCTCCCTATGCCCATGATGTCTCCCTCTATCATGGTATCACTTTCATTAACCTCCCATTCCATCCATGTTCCATCTGGACCATAAGCTTCCCTTATGATCTCATCCTCCATCACTTACTCCCCACTGTGGCCCCATCTCCAGTTTACTCTTAATGATGTCATCTATTTCCCCTTTTCAGAGTGAACCATGCATTCCTCTTTGGGTCCTACTTGTTAGCTAGCTTCTCTGAAGTTGTGGGTTGTTTTTCTGGTTATCCTTTGCTTTATATCTAGTATCCACTTATGAGTGAGTACATATCATGTTTGTCCTTCTAAGTCTGGGTTACCTCACTCAGAATGATATTTTCTAGTTTCATCCATTTCCTTGCAAATTTCATGATGTCACTGTTTTTTTTTTGTTGTTGTTTTTTTTGTTTGTTTTTTTTGTTTGTTTTTTTTTTTTACTGCTGAATAGTACTCCATTCTATATATGTACCACATTTTCTTAATCCATTCTTTGGTTGAGGGGTATCTAGGTTGTTTCCATGTTCTGGCTGTTATGAATAGTGATGGTATAAACATAGTTGAGCATGTATCTTTGTCGTATGATTGAGCATTCTTTGGGTATATGCCCAAGAGTGGTAGAGCTGGGTCTTGAGGAAGATTTATTGCTAATTTTCTGAGAAGCTATCATTTCCAAAGTGGCTGTACAAGTTTGCACTCCCACCAGGTGAGTGACTCTTCTCACACCCAGAGAGTCCTGCCTCTATAGGACCTAGGCCCTTTGACACAACCAGTCTCTGGGAATCCCCACCCATTGCTGGCCCAATTTGCCAGCCAGCAAGGAAGACTCCTCTGGGCAGGCTCTTCCATACCCTCATTGGACCCTGAAATCTACAAGACCCATGACCTACCTAAAACCTACCTATTTCTCTGTGACCCCAGTGGCTTCCTGAGACACAGAATCCACCAGCTCTTGTTGGACCAAGAGTAGCTTCCTGATCCAGCTAGGATTTCTCGCTCTCTTTCCCTCTACCCTCGCCCTTCATTGCTCCCACTCATGTCCAGGCTGTTCATGTAGATCTCATCCATTTCTCCGTGCCTTTCTTGGGGTTCCGTTTTCCAGGTAACCTCACTGGTGATGTGAGTAGCAGTCCAGTCATCCTTGTTCCACATCTAGCATCTTCCTATGAGTGAGTACATACCATATTTGTCTTTCTGAGTCTGGGTTACCTCACTCAGGATGATTTTTTCTAGATCCATCCATTTGCCTGCAAACCTCATGATGTCATTGTTTTTCTCTGCTGAGTAGTATTTCATTGTGTACATGTGCCACAATTTATTCATCCATTCTTCAGTTGAAGGGCATCTAGGTTGTTTCCAGGTTTTAGCTATTACAAACAATGCTGATATGATCATAGCTGAGCAAGTGCTCTTGTGGTATGGTTGAACATTTCTTGGGTAAATGCCCAGGAGTGGTATAGCTGGACTTTGGGGGAGATTGATTCCCAATTTTCTAGGAAAGCGCCATATTGATTTCCAAAGTGGTTGTACAAGCTTGCATTTCCACCAGCAGTGGAGGAGAGTTCCCCTAGTTCCACATCCTCTCCAGCATAAAGTGTCTTCAGTGTTTTTGATCTTAGCCATTCTGACAGGCATAAGGTGGTATCTCAGAGTTGTTTTGATTTGCATTTCCCTGATGATTAGGGATGTTGATCAATTCCTTAAATGTCTTTCAGCCATTTGAGTTTCCTCTGTTGAGAATTCTCTGTTTAGTTCTAAAGCCCATTTCTCAATTGGACTGTTGGTCGTTTTGATGTCTAATTTCTTGAGTTCCTTATATATTCTGGATATCAGTCCTCTGTCACATGTGGGGTTGGTAAAGATCTTTTCCCATTCTGTTGGCTGTCGCTTTGCCTTGTTGACTGTATCCTTTGCTCTACAAAAGCTTCTCAGTTTCAAGAGGTCCCATTGATTGATTGTTTGTCTCAGTGTCTGTGCTACTGGTGTTATATTTAGGAAGTGATCTCCTATGCCAATGCGTTCAAGACTACTTCCTACTTTCTCTTCTAGCAGGTTCAGAATAGCTGGAGATCCTAGCTGGATCAAGAAAAGAGAGGGAGAACAAGGAATAGGAGACCATGGTTAATGAAGACCACATGATAAAAGGAAGAAACAAAGAGCTAAAGAGGCCCACAGAAATCCACAAAGATACCCCCACAAAAGACTGCTGGCAATGGTCAAGAGATAGCCGGGACTGACCTACTCTGGTGATGGGATGGCCAAATACCCTAATAGTTGTGCCATAAACCCCATCCAAGGACTGAGGAATCTGGATGCAGACATCCATGGCTAGGCCCCGGGTGGAGCGCTGGGAGTCTAATTAGTGAGAAAGAGGAGGGTTTATATGAGTGAGAATTGTTGAAACCAAGGTTGGATAAAACACAGGGACAAATAACCAAATGAATGGAAACACATGATCTATGAACCAAAGGCTGAGGGGCCCCCAACTGGATCAGGCCCTCTGAATAGGTGAGAGAGTTGATTGGCTTGATCTGTTTGGGAGGCATCTAGGCAGTGGTACCAGGTCCTGGGCTCATTGCATGAGTTAGCTGTTTGAAACCTGGGACTTATGCAGAGATGCTTGGCTCAATCTGGGAGGAGGGGACTGGACCTGCCTGGACTGAGTCTATCAGGTCGATCCCAGTCCTAGGGGGAGACCTTGATCTGGAGGAGGTGGGAATGGGAGGTATGCTGGGGGGAAGAAGAGGGGGGCAGGAAGGGAGAGAACAAGGGAATCTGTGGCTATTATGTAGAACTGAATAGTATTGTAAAATAAATAATAATAATAATAATAATAATAATAATAATAATAATAATAATAAAAGAGTGGCTTCCTGAGACACAGAATCTACCAGCTCTCATTGGACCAAGAGCTCTGACAGGACCAAGAGCAGCTCCCTGACACACAGAATCAGCCAGATCCAAATAGACCAAGAGCTAAGATTGGGCCCAGAGTGCCCCCCCCCCCGCAGACACAGACATAGCAAGCACAGAATGGACCAAGAGCAGCTGGCTCAGACACACACAACTCTTGCACCTATTGGAGGAAGAGATGAGTAGACCCCAGTACAAAAATACATACAACATAAAGAGCAATATAGCATCACCAGAACATAGTGGTTCAACAACAGCAAGACTTGAACATCACAACTTAGGAAAAGGAGAAGAAAGTAATCCTAAAAAATAACTTTATGAAGATGATAGAAGCCTTTAAAGAGGGAATGAAAAATTCCCTTAAAGAAATGGAGGAAAAGACAAAAAATTGGAAGAAATCAACAAATCCTTTAAAGCCAAGAAAATAATAAAAATCAATTAAACATACATTCATAAAAGAAACATTACTAAAGCTTAAATCGCACATCAAACCTCACATATTAGCAGTGGGAGATTTCAACATACCACTCTCACCAAAAGAAAGATCTACCAGACTGAAACTTAACAAAGAAATAAAGGACCTAACAGATGTTATGACTCAAATGAACTTAATAGATATCTACAGAACATTCCATCCTAACACAAAAGAATATACCTTTTTCTCAGCACCCCATGGAACCTTCTCAAAAATTGACCACATGCTTGGTCACAAAGCAAATCTCAACAGATACAAAAACATTGGAATAACTCCTGTATCTTATCGGACCACCATGCCTTAAAGGTAGATTTCAATAACAACAAAAATTATAGAAAACCCACAAACTCATGGAAACTGAATAATGCCCACCTGAAACAACCAATGGGTCAAGGAATAAATAAAGAAAGAAATTAAAGATTTCCTAGAATTCAATGAAAATGAAAGTACAACATACCCAAACTTATGGGACACTATGAAAGCAGTGCTAAGAGGAAAATTCATAGCTCTAAATGCACACATAAAGAAGATGGAGAAATCTCATACCAATGACTTAACAGCACAACTGAAAGCTCTAGAACAAAAAGAAACAAACTCACCCAGGAGAAATAGATGCCAGGAAATAATCAAATTGAGGGCTGAAATTAATGAAATAGAAACACAGAGAACAATAAAAAAAAATCAATGAAACAAAGAGTTTGTTCTTTGAAAAAATCAACAAAATAGACAAACCCCTAACCAAATTAACCAAAAGTCAAAGAGAGAGCACCCAAATTAACAAAATCAGAAATGAAAAAGGAAACATAACAACAGACAATGAGGAAATCCAGAGAATCATCAGGTCATACTTCAAAAACCTGTACTCCACAAAATTGGAAAATCTGGAAGAAATGGACAATTTTCTGGATAGATATCACATAACAAAGTTAAATCAACACGAGATAAACTATTTAAATAGACCAATATGTAGATGTAACCATCTTATTAAATAAGATACACAGAGCTGAATGCAGAGTTAAAAGCCCAAGAGGTCCGAGTAGTAGCTAAGAGCTGATACTAAAAACACTTTCTTACCCTTTGCTGCCCCATCTTCCTTCCCCTTAGAAAGAGAGCTACTTACTGTGTATCTGTCTTTTTATTGACTTTCTGTTCTGCCTTCTCATTGGTTGTAAACCCAACGATATGACCTCCTTGTCACTGCCTTTCTATACAGACCTTCAGGTCTTCTATGGTTGGTATTGAGATTAAAGGCGTGTGTCTCCATGCAGGCTGTATCCTTGAACACACAGAGATCATGTCATTTGATCGAGATTAAAGATATGAACCACCACTACTTGGCTTCTACTATGGTTTGCTATTAGCTCTGACCCCCAGGCAACTTTATTTATTAACATACAAATAAAATCACATTTCAGTACAAACAAAATATCACCATACCAATAACCCCTAAAGAAATAGAAACAGTCATCAAAAGTCCCCCAACTAAAAAAAAAAAAAGCCCAGGACCAGATGGGTTCAGTGCAGAATTCTACCAGACTTTCAAAGAAGAACTAATTCCAATACTCTTCAAATTGTTCCACACAATAGAAACGGAAGGAACATTACCAAATTCTTTTTATGAGGCTACAATTACCCTGATACCCAAACCACACAAAGATGCAACAAAGAAGGAGAATTACAGTCCAATCTCCCTCATGAACATTGATGCAAAAATACTCAATAAAATATTGGCAAACCGAATCCAAGAACACATCAAAAAAATTATCCATCATGACCAAGTAGGTTTCATCCCGGGGATGCAAGGATGGTTCAACATACAAAAATCTGTCAATGTAATACACCATATAAACAAACTGAAAGAAAAAAACCACATGATCATCTCATTAGATGCTGAAAAAGCCTTTGACAAAATCCAACACCCCTTCATGATAAAGGTCTCAGAGAGATAGGGAATACAAAGAACATTCCTAAAAATAATAAGGGCAGTTTACAGCAAGTCAACAGCCAACATCAAAGTAAATGGAGAGAAACTTAAAGTGATTCCATTAAAATCAAGAACAAGCCAAGGCTGTTCACTCTCTCCATATTTATTCAATATAGTACTTGAAGTTCTAGCTAGAGCAATAAGACAACAAAAGGAGATCAAAGGGATACAAATTGGCAAGAAAGAAGTCAAACTTTCACTATTTGCAGATGATATGATAGTATACATAAGTGGCCACAAAATTTCTACCAGGGAACTCCTACAACCGAGAAATTCCTTCAGTAAAATGGCAGGATACAAGATCAACTCAAAAAAAAAATCAGTAGCCCTTCTATACACAATGAAAAAGGGGCCGAAAAAGAAGTCAGAGAAACATCACCCTTTACAATAGCCACAAATAATATAAAATACCTTGGGATAACACTAACTAAACAAGTGAAGGGCCTTTTTGATATGAACTTTAATCTCTAAAGAAAGAAACTGAAGAAGATATCAGAAAATGGAAGGATCTCCCATGCTCATGGATAGGTAGGATTAACATAGTAAAAATGGTAATCTTACCAAAAGCAATCTACAGATTCAATGCAATCCCCATCAAAATTCCAACACAATTCTTCACAGACTTGGAAAGAAAAATACTCAACTTCATACAGAAAAACAAAAGACCCAGGATAGCTAAAAGAATCCTGTACAATAAAGCAACCTCTGGAGGTATCACCATCTCTGACCTCAAGCTCTACTATAGAGCTATAGTAATAAAAACAGCTTGGCACTGGCATAAAAACTGACATACGGACCAATGGAATCGAATTGAAGACCCTGACATTAATCCATGCACATATGAACACCTGATTTTTGACAAAGAAACCAAAATTATACAATGGAAAAAAGAAAGTATCTTCAATAAATGGTGCTGGCATAACTGAATGTCAATATGTAAAAAATTACAAATAGATCCATATCTGTCACCATGCACAAATCTCAAGTCCCAGGGGATCAAAGACCTCAACATAAATCCAGTTACTAAACTTAATAGAAGAGAAAGTAGTACTCTTGAACACATTGGCACAGGAGATCACTTCCTAAATATAATACCAGCAGCACAGACACTGAGCACAACAATTAATAAATGGGACTTCTTGAAACTGAGAAGCTTTTGTAGGGCAAAAGACACATTCAATAAGACAAAAAGACAGCCTACAGAATGGGAAAAGACCTTCACCAAGCCCACATCTGACAGGGAGCTGATCTCCAAAGTATATAAAGAACCAAGAAACTAGACATCAAAATAATAATGAATAATAATAACCTAATTAAAATGCAATCCAATTAAAAATGGGGTACAGAGCTAAAGAGAATTCTCAACAGAAGAATCTTGAATAGCCAAAAGTCATTTAAGAAATTGCTCAACATCTGTGGTGATATTTTATTTGTGATAAAATGTGATATTTTATTTATATGTTAATAAATAAAGTTGCCTGGAGATCAGAGGTCAAATAGCCATTAAGCAGAAGTCCAGCAGTGGTAGCACATACCCTTAATCCAATCGCATGGCAGGCAGAGTCTCTGTGTGGTCAAGGATACAGCCAAGCGTGGTGACAGGAGCTTTTAATCCCAGTACCAACCATAGAGACCTGGAGGTCTGTATAGACAGGCAGTGATGAGGAAGTTATGTGGCTGGGCTTAGAGCCAGTGAGAAGGCAGAAGAGGAAAGCAATAAAAACACAAGTCACACAGGAAGAGGCTCTCAGGGGAAGCTATTGCTGGTGGTAAGCTAAAACTAGCCGTGGCTCTATGATCTCTTTGGCTATTACCTCTCTATTTGGCTCTGTGTTTCTTATTTACTAAGACTGTTTAGAATTTTGTCTACAAACATCCTTAGTCATCAGGGAAATGCAAATCAAAATGACTCTGAGATACCATCTTTCACCTGTAAGAATGACTAAGATAAAAAAATGCTAGGGACAGCCTATATTGGGGAAGATGTGGAGTAAGGTGGAACACTCCTCCACTGCTGGTGGGAATGCAAACTTGTACAGCCACTTTGGAAATCAGTATGGTTGTTTCTCAGAAAATTGGGAATCAATCTACCTCAATACTCAGTGATACCACTCTTGGGCATATAACCAAAGAATGCTCAATCATACCACAAGGACACTTGCTCAACAATGTTCACAGCAGCATATTCATAATAGCCAGAACCTGGAAACAACATAGATACTCCTCAACCAAGGAATGGATAAAGAAAATGTGGTACATTTACAAAACTTAGTAATGGAGTATTACTCAGTGGTTAAAAAAAAATGACCTCATGAAATTTGCAGACAAATGGATGGAACTAGAAAAATAAAATCATCATCTTGAGTGAGTTAACCCAGACCCAGAAAGACAAACACGGCATGTACTCACACATAAGTGAATAAATAGTAGAATTAGAGCAAAGGATAACCAGGCTATAATCCACAGCCCTTGAGAAACTAGTTATCAAGGAGTACCCTAGGAGAGACCCATGGATCACCCTGGGAAGGGGAAATGGATGAGGTCTCCTGGGTAAACTGGGGGCGAGGGGGACAGGTAAAGGAGAAGTGATAGGGAATTGGAACATGAGGAATCAGGATGGTTGAGATGGGGGAGGGATAGATAGGGAGAAAAATGAAAGAAATAGCTTGATGGAGGGGGCCATTCTGGGGTTAAAGAGAAAAATGGTTGTTGTTGCTTATTATTTACTCTTTTGGGGGGCTTGTCACTCAGCTCCCAAATAAATCACACATGGAGGCTTATTCTTACTTATGAATGCACAGCCTAAGCTTAGCTTGCTTCTTGCCAGCTTTTCTTAACTCCAAATTATCCCATCTATCTTTTGCCTCTTAGGCATTTACCTTTTTCTATTTCTGTATATCTTTCTTACTCCATTGCTGGTTGTGTAGCTAGGTAGCTGGCGACTGGATCCTCCTTCTTCTCTGACTACTTCCTTCTCTTCCCAGTTTTCTCCTTCTATATATTCTCTCTGCCTGCCATGCCCACCTATCCTTTCTTCTGCCTTGCTACTGGCCGTTCAGTTCTTTATTAGATCATCAGGCATTTTACACAGGCACAGTAACAGCTTCACAGAGTTAAACAAATGCAACATTAACAAAAGTAACACACCTCAAAATAATACCCTACAACAGCTGGTGCCAGGGAAACTCCATAGAATCCACAAGGATGACCCAAGGTAAGACTCCTAGCAATAGTGGAGAGGGTGTCTGAATTGCCTTCTCCTGTGATCAGACTACCTGGTTGTCATCAGAAAATCTTCATCCAGTAACTGATGGAAGCAGATGCAGAGTTCCACAACGAAGCACTGGGCCAAGCTCCGGGAGTCCAGTTGAGGAGAGGGAGAAGGGATTATATAAGCAATGGGGTCAACATCATGACCTGGAAACCCACACAGACAGCTGACCCAAGCTCATGGGAACTCATAGACTCTAGACCAACAGGTAGGTAGCCTGAATGGGACTTATCTAGACCCTCTGCATGTGAGTGACAGTTGTGTAGCATGGTCTGTTTGTGGAAATCATAGTAGTGGGACCAGGATCTGTCCCTGGCTCATGAGCTGGCTTTTTGGAACCTATTCCAAGGCCTCACTCAGCCTTGATACCGGGAGGGGGAGGGGATTGGGTGGTGGTGGGTGGGGATTTGTTCCTGACTCAACTTGATATGCTAAGGTTTGTTGACTCCCAAGGGAGTTCTTACTCATTCAGAGGAGTAGATGGGGGTGGTGGTGGAAGGGAGGTGAGCAAAAGAAGAGGGAGGAGAGGAGGGAGGGGACACTGGTTGGTGTGTAAAATAAATCAAAAAAATGTTGTTAAAAATTCCTACTAGAACCGGATATTTTCATGAGATAAACACATTACATTACAGGCAGTGGGAATCTCCTCACATCCATTCACACCATCCCAGATACCAGAGATAGATGGCAGTCACAAATACATAAACAAACAGCAGTAGCAAGAGACATTCTGGGTCCAAGGCTCTCGGGGCCTTACCTTTCTGAGATTCACCCATCAGAGTTTCATTTCCTGGTGGGTGGGTCCCCTGAAGTCCATTGGCATCTGCTGCTCCCGTGACATGGCCACCACCAATCTACATTGACTGAAGGAAAGCATTCACGTTCTATAGGGCTGTATCTATTCAGTTCTGCCAGTAACAAACATAAGAACATCTTTAAATATCAATTATCTGACAAGTGCACAGTAAAACTTAGGAAAACTCAAAGGAAAAGGCATGAATCTACCTTTTTTAAACCTTTTCCTGTGATATATTAAAATAGAAACAAGCTTCAGATCTCTTCACATGCAATAATCTACATTCTGTGTATTTTTCAGTCACGCCTGTATCCACTTTTCTGACTATTGCTACATCTGCTTTGTGATCAAATGCCCAGCTGTGCTAGTCAGGGTAATAGTGAAGTCTACACAGCAGTTTTCATGTGTCCAGTCAAACCTTGTAGGTCACCTTTGTGTACACATGAGTCATCACTCTGTAGCATGAATCATAAAGAGTCTTAATAATAAAATCAAACCTGAATCCAGGTATTGGGGTGAATGCTGGAAGATCAGAGAATGAGCCACAGCCACCTCACCCTGCCAGTTCCTCAGCTGATCCTGTTTCCTCAGACTGGAAACCTCTCAGTCCTCATCCAGAATGGGTCTCAGCTGAACCATTGCTCAGAGCCTAAAAGCTTAACCAGGCCAAAAGCTTCTAGTTTCTGATCCTCGAACCTTATATATCTTTCTGCTTTCTGCAGTCACTCCCTGGGAATAAAGGCTCGCTTTCTGGGATTAAAGGCGTGAGTCACCATGCTTGGCTGTATCCTTGAACACACAAATATTCAGATGGATTTCTGCCTCTAGAATGCTAGGATTAAAGGTGTGTGCTACCACTGCCTATCCTCTATGTTTAATATTATGGATGTTCCATTCTCTGACTCCAGATAAGTTTATTAGCATGCACAATATTTTGAGGGACACAATACCACCACATCACTCCTTTAGTTTGAACAGCTCCAGTGCTTTTTCTAAAGCTGTGAAACACTGATGTCAGGCTGAATGACAAGTTTCTCTAACATCTCTGTTTTCTTGTTATTATTTCATCCTCTCTAAGATGCTCCTGTCTGTCACAGCCTGAGTTTCAGGCAAGGAAGTCACAGACAGATACACCCCCCTTGATGTTTATGATGTGCTGTCTGCAGCACCTTCACAGTTCCTAGGCTAGCATATGTTCTCCATACAGGTGTGGAATCTGAGGTAGAGCTGTGGCATGCAAAAACTATCCCCAGTGAGTTCATCCTCCCACAATTCTGTTGTTTTGAAACCTCAGTTTTTCACAACAGGCCATCCCTGAGGATTCTCAGAAAAGCCACATCTGTAAGACACAGCTTGCAAGTGGAGTTTTTCTCCAGAACCATGTTTCCTGCCTGGGAGCCTGACTCACTAGTCAAGCTAGCTTATGACTTTACTCTGTGGGCCAGGCTGAGGCTTCAGGGAAGAGCTAGGCACTGTTCCAGAGAGGAAAGGGTGGAGCCACAGGCTGCTCTGCTCCTGCACCACTAGCCTCCTTTGTAAATAGCCCTTAGTGGAGTCGGGACAGCAAAGTTCTGGTTTCACCTTTGAGCAGAAGCTGCAGCACTCCATGAGGGAGCTGAGACAGGCAAGGTATACAGGCCCGGGATCCTTCGGAATCATGCTCCAAAAACATCCTCACAACTTTGCTCTGGCAACCTGACTTCTCTTCTTTCTCTAGGTTTTGGTCTCCTTTCTTTCTTTCTTTCTTTCTTTCTTTCTTTCTTTCTTTCTTTCTTTCTTTCTTTCTTTCTTTCTTTCTTTCTTTCTTTCTTTCTTTCTTTCTTTCTTGTTTGTTTTGTTTTTGTTTGTTTGTTTGTTTGTTTGTTTTGGGGTTTGTTGTTATTGTTTTAAGATAATAATAGAATTACATCATTGCCTCCCCCCCCCCCCCTTTTCTCCCTCAAACCTTCAGAAAAACTCTTCCTGACTCATTTAAGAATCCGGCCTCTTTTTTCATTGTTGCTACAATTGTGATGACAAAGGAAAGGGGGTGGTGCGGGATCTGCCCTCTTCGGACTGGCCAGCTCTAGCCTGCTGAGATCCAGAAGGGTGTAGGGCTCTGGGGCAGTATAAGGGGATGGGGGATGGGGGTGAGAAAAAAGGAGGCTTCTGACAGTCCAGGACTCATAGCTGAATGGCACAGTGGCAAGTCGGAAGTGCAGAGCTGGGGGGCCCTGGTAAAAGCCCAGCAAGGCAAGCAGGAGCTGCCAGTGCAGTCAGGAAACCACAACTCAGCTCCTACACTGTCCTAGGGCACCCTGCCTCACCCCAGCTTCCGAGCTGGAACCCTGCTGCTTCCTAGCTACCCTTTGTACCACCAGAGGGCGCCGTCTCACTAATCAGTATGTATAATATTACTTCTTTGCAGGTTTTCAGGGCTGACCATTTGGTATTGAATAATTCCTTGTTCCCTAGGTTTTTGTGACCTCATTAGTGCTCTCCTACTGCTTGAGAATGGCCTCAGCTGTTCCACCACGTGATCCCAGTTTGGATGCTGAATGGGAGGAATGGAAGATGAACTTTAAAAAATCCTACAGCCCGGTTGGTAACATGGTCACTGTCCAGAGGGATTTCAGAAAGAATGGCCCTTGCTGTTGGGGGTCTGTAGGCATAAACGTGGCCACAGAGGCCAGCCATCACTGAGGACTTGCTTAAGACATGCACTATGAACTCAAGGTGGCCAGCTTTGCTAATCCTCTGGGTATGGAGAATGGCTGGCTGTGGTGTCCTGAGATCCCTCTCCATGGCTCCTCTTTACCTGTTGCTACACTCCATTTGGTCAGCTTGTATGTGGAGTTAATAAGAAGAAAATACTATCTATTGTGTTCATTCCCAGGATGAAGAAGGGCACAGAAGAGCAATGTGGGAAAAGAATAAGAAAATTGTTGAGAATCACAATGCAAACTATGAGCAGGGAAAGACAAGTTTCACTATGGGCCTGAATGGATTTAGCGACATGGTGAGTGAGATATGGATTATTAATTCTGTGCTTGTTCAAGAAAGGTCTTTACATTTAGTCTCTTGGTTTTCAATGTTTTGTTTGCTTTTCCTTGAAGACGGATGAGGAATTCAGGAAAAATTGCCTTGGAAGGTCAAAGTCTCCTGAAGATTTGCCTAAATCTGAGACTTTAGAAGAGAACAGCAATGTGGCATCTGTGATGGATTAGGTAAGACAGTGTCTCATCCCTACCCTCAGTTGCCCACAGGAAGCCAAGGAGAAACTGAAGTCCTCATTGAGGTCAGCTGTAGAACAACGGGAGTTTCACTGTTTGACTAAGTGTTCTGCTCTATGAAGTGTGGAGAGAGTTTATATTAGGCTGTCGATGACAACCTTTTCTTCTTGATTGGGGTACTGTAGTTGGGCATAAAGTATGGTGACCATGAAGGAAAAAGGCTTCAGGGAAGGTACTGTGAGAAAGCCACTGTGCTGCAATCTTTCTAATCAGTGTGATATGTGCTTTTCTTCCAGCTGGATTAGCAGGAGGGGCAGGATTGTCAACAGTAAGATAGCCTAGGAGTAAAGTAATCACTCTGTCATTGCCTCAGGAGCCTTCTGCCAAGATGTGAGCTGCATGATGCTGAAAGAATGGACTGGGGGAAGAAGGAACAGGAGGAGTCCCCTCCATCACATTGTCCAGCATGTGCTGTGTAGAATGAAACACTGAATTCATTTAATATCAACACTGTGATGTGAACTACCATGAATATTCACACTAATAGAATATTAACAATGTTTATCTCTATATCTTAAAATTAAAGCTTGATTTTAAATGTAGTATTATGCTTTCTTTCTGGTTTTGTTTCAGTAAGATTTATTTTGTTAAAACCTTCTGCTTGAAGGTATACTTGGCTGTGGAAAGGTGTTCTAGGAGAAGGAGTGTCAGTTCTTTCATTATAGAGTCTGTTTCCCATCCTTGGTTGAGCTCTGCTTCCTGGGCTTGACCTGAAATGATCTGAAAGTAGACAAGGAATTTTCTGGGATTCCAGATTGTTAATTCACATGGATTGACCAAGTATAAATGGTGACTGAAAATATAATTAGTGACTAGAAATCTAGTCAGGCAGAGATGGCATCCTCTCTCCCAGTGCCCTGATCCTGTACCATGGATCTCATTTTATATGATCGTATCAGTCATCTGCACTAGCTGTGCTGTGACCACACAGAAGCCATCTAAAGGATGAGGTCTGAGTGACAGGAGTGTAGTCTATGCTCAAGTGACCCTTTCATAAACCAGCAGTGCCCATTCATGCAAAAAGGTACATGGATGTCTCTTACTGCAATTACATTCAGACCAACCTCAAAAGTCATCAGTTTCGGAGGGTTCATATTTCCAAAATCCAAATTTTTTCTTGGACTAATGGAATTTCATTAACTGTGACTACCTGTGAAACAAACACAATAACATCACAATACAGACATCGAACTGACAAATGCACAGAGTTTAAATTTCCAATCCAAAATGGAATTATGGGGGCATAGCAAGGAACAAGTCCAAAGCAAGACAACACCAATTAGGTAAAGCACCATATACTAAATTCCATGGCTGACACAGATATCCGACTGCCTCACCTATGATCCCTGTAGGATATGTAGACTCTAAGCTCTTGGGCTGGTTCTTGCCATATGTTTAGCTTTCTTTGGTGGATATCTCATGGCTCTGGTCTCACCACCTTTGGTGAACTCCACTGCTAGTCAGTTCCATGAGGGGTCTGTCAGCGCCTGCTTGCAGATGCTCTGACCTGAGAACAAGTGCCTCTCCTCAGTGTCTCTCAGAATTCACGACTCACCAAATTTAGGAATTTTTATGCCTATGGAACCAGTTGTTCACATATTACACCAAGTGGTTTTCTTTGGGTAAAGCTTGGCACTTTTGGATGTTAAATGCATCACCTTGGTGCTCTGATAATGTGGACTGGTGCTGTGATACTGTGGACTCAGTTCCCTAGAGAGCAGTTTTCCAGAACACCCTAAAGTTTCCACAAATAACCCTTCCTGACTCTCCCACTGTTACAGGCATGTATTTGAGTTTGTAGGGGAGTCTGTCTCATTTCCCAGATATTAAGTCTCAACAATGACCCTTACAAACACACATGTGTAGCAGGAATCTTAAAAGTTCTTATTAATAAAATCAAACCCTGAGGCCAGTTATTGGGGTGAGCACTGGATGGTCAGAGAGACAGAACAAGCCACAGCTAACCTCACCTGGCCAACTTCTCAGCTGATCTCGTTTCCTCAGACTGGAAGCCTCTGTGTCCTCATATCCGAATGGCTCTCAGCTGAACTGTGCTGCTCGAAACCTAAAAGCTTAACCAGCCAAATGCTTAACCAGCCAAATGCTTCTAGTTCCTGGTCCTCATGCCTTATATATATTTCTGCCTTCTACCACCACTGCCTGGGATTAAAGGCTTACTCCCTGGGATTAAAGGCGTGTGTCACCGTGCCTGGCTGGTTCCAATGTGGCCTTGAACTCACAGAGATCCCAGATTGATTTCTGCCTCCGGAATGCTAGGATTAAAGGTATAGTGCCAACATTTTCTAGCCTAAGTATCTAGTGGCTTTTCTGTTCTCTGACCCCAGATAAGTTTATTTGGGTACACAATATTTTGGGGAACACAATACCACCACATACATGGATGGTTACAAGAAAGCAGAGCATTTATTAAATGAGAAATAGCCAAGTGTTTGTAAGCACATTAGAAGGTAGACTAGGGACATTCTGTCATGACTTTCCCATTACCTTTCCTATGTTAATCTCTGGAATCCCCATCTCTACCCTGTTTCCTTTCCATATCCTTCTGCCTCATTACCAGTTAATGACAAAGATGAGGCTGTGGGATGTAGTTCACATTCAAACCCCAGCAGTAAGAGCTGCACAACTGTTACAGTTCCTCTCTATGATTGAATGTTATCAACCAGGATTGCCATCTGGTATATACAACATATGTTCCTTATATATATTATTCATATATATATATATATATATATATATATATATATATATATATGTTATATGCACAGCTGTTTGTGCTAACAGCTTTGTGCCAAAGCTATACACAGGTCAGTCTACCCTGCTTTCCTCATGGTTCCAGTTGCATGCCGGAAAACCATGAAATAAATACATCTCTCCAAAATGGAAATCAGCTCTTACACCTTGTCACACAATACTTTGTACAGTAGGCTGGACTACAACCAATACCCAGCCCTGTGTCTTACTGCAGGATATTTAATAACCTTACTTTTCTGGCCTAAGCATGAGTGTATCCACCATCAACAAATCCCTTTCTTGGTCTCCTAAATTTATGATGCCTTTCTTCCATTTCAGTTTCCCCCTTCTCATTTAATGACCTACCTCTGCCACTCAGCCACACACACTGAAATCCAGGTCCAACACATCATAATACCCATGCTATTTGTCTTTAATACCCTGGTTTCATTTGCTGAACATAATAATCTCTATTTCCATGTGTTTCCTACAAATGTTATGATGTTATTTTTCTTTATGTCTAAAGGAAAGTATATTGAATGAGCACATTTTGTTTTATTTATTCATTCGTCATTTGGAGGATGTCTAGGCTGGTCACATGTCTTAGCTGTTGGGAATGAAGCAGCAGTGAGCTCAGGTGTATGCATGACTTGAGTATATTAGGATCTCATGGACACTCAGCAGTGGAATAGCTGTGTTTCAGTTATGATTTTGTTTCTTGAGAAGCCTGCACACTGAATTCTCAGTGTCTGCAGTGGTCCACGTCCCCATCAGCAGTGGACAATGACTCTTATCTCAGGCTTGCACTTGTCATGAGCTTTGATTTCCTGACACTCTGACTCTGGTGGAGAGACTCTGAGAGCAGTTTGAATTTGCATTTCCCTTGTGGCTAAGGACATTGAACTTTTACTATTATTATTATTATTATTATTATTATTATTATTATTATTATTATGTTTTTTTGAGACAGGGTTTCTGTGTGTAGTTTTGGTGCCTGAGTTGGATCTTTCTCTGCGGACCAGGCTGGCCTCAAACTCACAGAGATGCACCTGGCTCTGCCTCCCAAATGCTGGGACTAAAGGCATGTGCCACCACTGCCTGGCTAACTTTAATTTTTTAAACTATATACAAACCTTCTTAGATAACTCGTCAGTTCATTGGCTATTTTTAACTTTTCAAGTAAATAGATGGAACTAGAAAAGATCATATTGAGGGAGGTAACCCAGACCCAGAAAGATAAATGTTGCATTTTCTTTCTCATCAAAGGTTCATAGCTCTAAACCTTCATATGTTTGTATATAACCTGGAGTAACTGTAGACACCAGGAAAATAGAAAGAGACCATTGTTGGATGGGGTTTGGGGGGTGCAATAAAGAGGAGAAAAGTAGGGGACAGATCAGTATCTCCAGATCGGTGTCTGAAGGGAGAAATGGAACAACAGGGGGGTATAATTAGGTTGGAAGAGGGTGCTAAATAGTGAAGGAGGGGGGAAACAAAGTAACATTAAGGATGTCTGAAAAGCACCAAAGAAACTGTGCGGTTAACTATCACCTAAAAATAACTACGACACATATAAGTTAGTGTATAAATATATATATACAGTTTAAGTAAAAACTTCCAATCTGGCCGGGCGTTGGTGGCGCACGCCTTTAATCCCAGCACTCGGGAGGCAGAGGCAGGCGGATCTCTGTGAGTTCGAGGCCAGCCTGGGCTACCAAGTGAGTCCCAGGAAAGGCGCAAAGCTACACAGAGAAACCCTGTCTCGAAAAACCAAAAAAAAAAACTTCCAATCTGGCCTGACAATGCTCCCTCTAAGAGCCCAGAGAACCCACAACACCAGATTGAGAAGCCATTTTTGGAGTTGTTGGTCAATTATCCCAGAGACTCCCAAAACATTACAGGCTGTTGTTCTTGCTTTGACTGCCCCTTAGAGGTGAAAAGTAGCCAATGTTTTGAGCTGCTGATTCTCTGAAGGCTAGTTCTTGAAGTTGCTTATATATTCTAGAATATTAATCTCCTGTCTTAGATTTGTTGTCAAAATATTCCCCCATTCTGTATGCTTTGTCTTCAGTCTGTTGATTTTTTTCTTGGTGGTGCAGAAGCTCATTTACTTTTTTTTTTTTTTTTTTTTGCAATCAGTTATGGCCTGTCCTGCAATGATATCCTGTGCTATCATCCCTTTCAGACAGCTCTAGTCTGCTTGATATTGATGCATTTTCCTGTATTGTCTGGCAGTAGTTTAGAAGTTTTGGCTATTACATTAAGGTCTTTGATCCTGTTGAACGAACACTTGACTATGTGTTGAGAGAATGTGTCTATGGAACTAGTTTCTGTCATCTACATTTAGATATCCAGTTTTCCCAGTGCCAATTATTGAAGAGGTTATCAGTTTTTAAATACACACTTTGACACCATTATCAAACATTAGGGGACTTGGGTTGTAGGTGTTTATTTCTGAGTCTTGAGTTCCATTCCTTAGATTTGTATGACATTTATTCCGATACAGTGCTGATTTTGTCACTGTGACTCTACAATGTAAAGTGACATTAGTTACAGTGATACTTTACCATTATTCTGTCTAGTATTTTTTTGGACTAAAGTTTTTTGTGCTTCAAAATAAAATTTAGAATTGAGACTTGAAGGTTTCAGAAGACTATCACTAGAAGTTTAAAATTCTAGTTGCATTTAGTAATATAGCCATCTTTCAAAATTATGCCAATCGATGAGCTTGGGACTCCTTTCCATCTTCAAGAGTCTCATGAATTTTTTTCATAATTGTCTTGATATTTTTGTTGAAGAGGACCTTTACTACATTGTTTAAGTGGATGTGGTTGTTGTTGTTGTTATTGTTGTTGGATGCTTTGTGACTTCATTCTTCGTATTTTTGTTGGACATATAGAATACTATTCATATTTTAAGTGTTTTATACCTTGAAAGCTCTATATGTATATAAAGTATTTAGTCATTGTCATCCCTCATTAAAATTTCTTGCCTCCCACTCCCACTGTTTTTCTCCAACATATCTCTCTTCTACCTTAATGCCTTTTTTGAGTGTGTGGCCCATTGAGTCTAATTATGATTGCTTGCATGTGTCTGGGTGGGAGTTTTATTGACTAAGATACACAGTGCTTAATGGTCTATATGGATTTTGGAAGCATCACGTTCCTCACTTGGATGTGTTATTCTAACCATATAGCTAGTGAACTTTAAAGCTGCTAGTTATGAGTTCAGCCAGAACAAAATAAGGCTTTTCAACAAATCCTTGCTGCTATGTAGAATGTTCTGTCACTTGACCTATTTACCCAAAATATTTGATCAAACCTGAGTCCTCAGTAACAGATAGGAATGCTGTCTGGAGTCTGTGGCAGAACCCATAAATGATTCTCAGCAGAGGCCCTTGATGTCTGTGAAAACACACACACACACACACACACACACACACACACACACACACACACCATACAAACAAACAAAAAATCCGAAACAAAACAGTGCATTGAAATGATAAAAAAAAAGAACAGTTCAAGACATAAAAGTAGAAATAGAATCTCTAAGGAAAATCCAAAATGAGATAAAACAGGAAATGAAAAATTTAGAAAATCACACAAAACCTTCAGAGGTAAGTCCCAAGAACAGAGTACAAGACATGGAAGGGAGAATCTCAGACAGTGAAGACAAGGTCGAAGAAATGAACACCTCAGTCAAAGAAAACACTAAATCTAAAAAGATCCAGGCAAAAATACCCAGGAAATGTGGGAAACTATGAAAAACCAAATCTATGAGTAATAGGAGCAGTGGAAGGAGGAGAAACCCAAGTCAAAGGCACAGGAAAGGTTTTCAATAAAAACAAAGAAGGAAATTTCCATAACCCAAAGGAGGTGCCTATCAAGGTACAAAAAGCATATAGAACACTAAAAACACAAGACCAGAAAATAAATCCTCAAGACACATAAGAATTAAAACACTAAACATGCAGATCAAAGGAAGATATTAAGAGATGCAAGGGGAAAAGACCAAGCAACATGAAGGCACACCTGTCGGAATAACACTGAACTTCTCAATGGAGACTCAAGACACAGGAGGGCCTGGACAGACATACAGACTCTAGGAGGCAACAGAGTCTGAACATCTCTAGACAGACAACTCTAGCCAGCTAGACTTTATCATTAGATGATAAAAACAAATTTAAACACTATCTACCTACAAATCCAGCTCTACAGAAAGTACTGGTAGAAGAACTTAACTATGCTTAAATACTCACCAACTGCTGGTGTGAAAGGACAGATCTGATCCTCTTTACCCCTTTGATCCTGCTGCCAAAAGCCATGCTGCAATTAAGGCAAAGTTTGTCTAAGAGAGCAGCCCTCCAGTCTTTTCTCAATAACATTTATGTTTTAAACACAAGTGCAGAACACTAAGCAAAGATTATACCATAACTACATTCCCAAACCCCAACCAAGTACACTGCAAACATGCAGAGATTTCTTTCATTTTGTTTGTAATGTGAATCTCAACTTTGTTCTTATTATCTGTATATTTCAATTTGCTGTGCAGACTTCCATCTACCTTGACTGAGGGGAAAGGCATATACATTCTATAGGGCTGTATCTATCCAACTCTGCCTGTAAGAAACACATGAACATCCTTAAATATCAATTATCTGTCTGACAAATGTACAGTAAAATTTCAAAAAACTCAAAAGAAAATGGGCATGGATCTACTTTTTTATCTTTTCCTGTGATATACTAAAATAAAAACAAGCTTCAGATCTCTTCACATGCAGTAATTTACATTCTGTGTTTTCCAGTCACACCTGTATCCTCTTTCCTGACTTTTGCTACATCTGCTCTGTGATCATATGCCCAGCTGTGCTAGTCAGGGTAATGGTGAAGTTCACACAGCAGTTTTCATGTGTCCAGTCAAACCTTGTAGGCCACCTTTTGGAACACACGAGCCATCTCTTCTTTGGTTCAGGCAACTCAGATGATCTTTATTTATAATGAGAATTCCTGGGCTGAGACACTGATGGTCAGGTTGAGTGACCAGTATTTCTAACATCTCTAGTTTGGGGGTGATTATGTCATCTACTCTGAAGATGCTCCTGTCTGTCATAGGCTGGGTTTCAGACAGGGCAGATGCAGACACCTACACATTTCTTGATTCTTCTGATGTGCTGTCTGCAGCGCCCCCACAGTTCTTAGATTAGCATATGCTCTGCACACAGACACAGAATTTGAGGTAGGACTGTGGAACACACTAGCTGTCCCCATTGTTGTCATCCTGCCATAATTTTGCTGTCCCTGAAAATATTTTGTAACAAACAGAATATTCTGTGAGTCTTAGAATTCTCAGAAAAGTCACAGCCTATAAAACACAGCTTGGGCCTGAGGTCTAGTTTGTCTCCTGAGCCATATTTTTTAGCTTTATGGCCTAGAGCACTAGCTGAGCTTGCACGTGATACCAGGTGGTGGGCCAAAGCCTCCAGGTAGGGAGAGCCACCACCTGGAGGGGATTGGATTGGAGGCGGAGCTGAGCCTGTGCCCCCTGGGGCCTCTGTATTTAAGCAGCTCCTAGCCAGCCTAGGACAATGCAGTACTGGCTTCAACCTCTACCTTGGAAACTACAAATTTCAGGCAAGAATCAGACACCAGCCAAGGTGCATAGGGCAGGAGATGCAGCTGACTGACGCTGCAAAAAATATTTCAATAGTTTTGGTTTGGCTAACCCTAGACTTCTTTCTCTAGGTTTTTTGATAACTGACTCCTGCTGTGTTCGTAACCATCCTTTGCTTGGAAATGGCTTCAGCTTCTCCATCACCTGATCCCAGTTTGGATGCGGAATGGCAGGAGTGGAAAAGGAAATATGAGAAAACGTACAGCCAGGTTGGTAACATATTAACAGTCCAGAGGGATCTCAAAGAGAATGATCTTAACTGTAAGGAATTCCTGAATATAAAAGTGGCCACAGAGACCAGTTGTCACCAGGAATTGCCTAAAGACATGTCTTATGAACTCAAGGTGGCCAGCATTTCTTATCCTCTGAGTGTGGAGAACGTACTGTCCTGAGATCCCTCTCCATGGATCCTCTTTACCTCTCACTACACTTTACTTGGTCAGCTTGTGTGGGGGTTAATATGAAAGAAATATTATCTTTTGTATTCATTTCCAGGATGAAGAAGGACACAGGAGAATGGTGTGGGAGGAAAATAAGAAGAAAATTGAGGAGCACAATGCAGAATATGAGCAGGGCATGGCCAGCTTCTGCATGGGCCTGAATGAATTTAGTGATTTGGTGAGTGACATGGGAATTGTTAACTCTGTAGTTTTTCTTTTCACATTTTCTGGTATCTGTTGGTTTTCAATGTTTTATTTGGTTTTCCATAAAGACTAATGATGAATTCTGGGAAGTGATAACTCGCTCTTCAGACTCAGTATTAGAAGACCAGGAGATAATCAACACACATCTCTTTAGTGATATTCCTGAATTTGAGGATTTGACAGAGGAAAACAATATGATACCTGAGAAGGATCAGGTATGACAGTGTCACATCCCCACCCTCAACTACCCACAAGAAAGCCAAGAAGGAACTGAAGTTCTCACTTACGTCAGCTATGGAAAAACACACAGTTCACTGTTGACTAAGTGTTCAGCTCTGTGAATAGCAGCTAGAGTTGATATTTGGTTATGGATGACAACTTTTTCTTCTTGCTCATGGTAGATGTTCTGTTAGTTTGGTGAATATGGCTGGTGAACATGAATGGTAGAAGTCCAGCACAGACACTGTGATAAAGCCACTGTGCTGCATTCTTTCAAGTTAATGCTATGTGTGTTTTTCTTCCAGCCAGAGTAACAGTTGGGACTTGGATGGCAACACAAAGATAGCCAAGGAGTGAAGGAATTACTGTGCCATTGCCCAAGGAACCTTCGGCCCCAAGATGTGAGCTGCACGGGTGTTGACAAGACTAGACTATGGGAAAAGAAGAAATAGCAGGGGATTCCTTATTATTACGGCCAGCCTATACTATGAGGGATCCAACACTCAAGACCTGTAAGGTCCACACTGTTATGTGAACTCTGTGTCATGTTCATACTAACAAAACCTTACCAATATTTTATTACATGCTCTGAAGTCTGTTATGTTATTGATTCTCACAAGGATCTTTAAATTTTTCTTAAATAAAAAGAACATATACTGTAATGTCTAAAAAAAAAAAGCTTGGTTTTAAATGCAGTATTCTGCTTTCTTTCTGGTTTTGTTTCTGTAGGTTTTTATGTGGTTAAGCAAATAATTCTGCTTTATGGTACACCTGTGTAAATGGCTTTCTGGGAGGTAGTGTTTGTGGCTCTTTTCAGTATAAAGTCAGTATTGCATCCTTGGCTGAGCTTGGTTTCCAGGGTTTTAGATGCCCTCTTTCAGCAATGATCTGAAAGTCTATTTGAAAATTTCTACAACTCAATGATTTTAATTCACACGAACTTGACAAGTGCAAACTGTTTGTCACTCAGTGCAAAGAGAAGGCACCGTCTTCAGTTCCACTACACCGACCTGTGCCATGAATATCTTTTCTAATGAACAGATCAGAACTGTGTTCTAGTTGCACTGTGGCCTTGTAGAAGCCACCTAGAGAATAAGGTCTGTGGTCACAAAAGTGTAGGTCATGCTCAAGTGACCCTTTCATAACCCAACACAACCCAGTCATGGAAGACATTCATAGCTATGTCAGTATGCAAGATGTCTTTTGTGTTTTCGTATAAATTTTAGAGGTGGTTTATACTTTTCTGAGGAACATTGGAATTTAGTAAAAAAAAAAAAAAAAAAAAAAAACCATTAGCTAGATAGCTTTTGATAGTCTACTAACTTTTACACTGCCATACCGATCCATGAGCGATCTTTCTATCTTCAAGCTTCATCCATTGTCTCTTTGTTGTCCTGCTGTTTCCATTGCAGAGGCCCTTTACCACCTTGGTTAGGTGTATTCCTGGGTAATTTTTCAACTTTGTGAATTGAATTTTTTTCCTGACTTCTTTCTCTTTAAAGTTTGTGTTTGACATACAGAAAGCTGTTCATGTTTAATTATTTTATTCTTTGACAGTTTTATATATACATAACTAATTTAGTCATTTCTGTCCCTCATTATACTTTCTTACCTCCTGCCTGTCATTTAAACTGATTTTCTCCAACAAATATCCCTTCTGCCTTAATGGCTCTTTTCAGTGAGTGACTCACTGAGTTTAATTCCAGTTGCTTGCTTGTGCCTGGGTGGAAGTCTATTGACTAAGATGCACAGAGCTTAGTGGCCTGTTTGGATTTTGAAAGCAGCACATTCCTCTCTTAAATGCGTTACTCTAACCCAAATAGCAAGTGAACCTTAAAGCTGTTAGATTTGAGTGGAGTCAGAACAAAATATGGGTTTTCAGTGGGTCCAGGCTTCTGTGTAGAATGTTCTGTCACTTGATTCACACAATCCAGCATACTTGATTAGACCACAGGTCTCAATGGCACATAAGAATGCTGTTTAGAGTTTATGGCAGACTCCATAAGTGAATTTCAGGAGATGCCCTTGAAAATTTGGAGCAGAGTCCTCTCTCTGATCATCTTTAGCCAAATTCTCTCCTCTGAAAAACAACTGTGGGCTTGTTATTGGGCCTTCATGAGAACTGAATACTTGGCAATAGAACACCAAATTACCATGTGATCTGAGCAGTACTTCATGAATTGAGATTTATTGGACTCACTAAGCCATGAAATTAGACATTCATAGATGCAATCTTTTATCAAATAGCTATGATGTATGTGGTTGAACAGGTCCTGAAAGAACAAGCAATTTACATGAAGAAATTGTCCAAATGCCTATGGTTCCTAGATATGTAACAATGTCTTTCTACTGCAAACATGTACCTATGGCCTCATAAAATAATTGAGTAAGAGGTCAGGCAGGGTGTGGCACTGATGGTTCTTCACACTAAGCAGGAACCACCCAGAAGGGGACATCTATGTTATTAGAGCCCCTTGCTGGGACAACCATGAAAGCACTGGTGAAGAGACCACCTCACAATGGGCAGAACTCTGGGCAAGGAACAGGTCATATGTTTCCCTTGGAAGAAATGACCAGATGTTAACTCGATTCTGATTTGTGGGCCATAGTCAAAGGTTTGGCTTTGTGTCAGAGACTTACTTAGGAAGGTGAATAATTGGAAAATTGGTGAGAAGATATTCGGAGAATAGATATTGTTATAGGAGTAGTCAAGGCCCATTAAGGGAAAATTATTTTCTTCAGATCCACACAATAGGACTTCTGGTGTGGTTGGACCCTGACATTCAATTTGGGCAGGTCAGAAACCTACCTAAGGGACCATCCCTCAGGGAGACAGGACTACCCCTCTGGAAGGCAGAACTTCAGTAAGCCATGCTAAGGAGACAGGAGGAATAATTATCCCTTTAATGAGATAATCACTCTGTTTTTTAGAATCCCCACTCTATCATAACAGCTCACAGTGGCTTTGTTCTGATTCACTCAGAGAAGTATGCCTGGTTCTTTCCTTCTTCCTGCCTGTGTTCCAAACACACTTTCACTAATACTTTGGGATTTGCTGTGTTTAAAGCTCCCCTCCCTGCCCTGAGGCTGCTTGTCCACCATGTGGCTGACTTCCGTGCCAGCCTAACTCAGATGGCATGGCTTCCTGTTTTTTTCACTATCTTACTCCTCCAGGAAGCTCCTGGGACCCACAGCTTGCTTACTTTGAGGTTTTCTTTTAAATCCTACTAAAGCTGTTATTACACTTTTTAGTTCATTCTTAAGGTATTTTATTAGCATGACTAAGCTACTCAAATTCTTGGGGACCTCAATTTTCCTAGTAACATGTAATTGACTCTGGCATGACTATCCAAGATTTCTGATAACCATATGTTGATTGATCTCTTCAAATGGTAAAATGTCTTAAAGATACTTAATGTCTCATGAAAATATTCATCAAAAGCTAATTTCAGCAAAGGAGATGCTCACTAATTAGAGGATATTGTGAGTTATTCTATGGAACATCAGCCTCTTTCACTGGCCATAACCATTATTGCTCAGTGGGTCCAAGAATAAAGGGGCAGTTGTGCAGAAATGGAGGCTGAATATGGACTCAACAATGTGGTCTTCCACACACCAAAACTGACAGGATATTACTACTGCTTAGCACCAAATATTCCAAAAGTGGGGATCAATACTGAGCCCTAGATATGGTTCTTTTCTCTGGGGTGACTTGGTGGCAAGATCACTAAATTGGACTATTTGCATCCTGGGAAGGGTTGTGCTTCATTTTTTATTGAATTGACACATATTCTGGCTACAGGTTTGTCTTCTTGTACATTAGTCTCCTGCCAAAAATATTTTCTTAGACTTATAGGTGCCTTATCCACTGTTGTGGTGTTCCACACAGTATTATTTCTGAATAAGCAACTTCATGGTAAATAAGTGTGGCAGTGGACCCTTGAAATACACTAGTCTTATCAAATACCCCACCATTCTGAGGCAGCTGGTTTAATAGAAAGAAATATGGTCTTCTAGAGACACAGTCACAGCACCAATTAGGTAGTAATAGCATGGTGGACTAGGGATAGGTTCTCTGGATGACTTCTCTTATAGCCAAGAGTCCACTGATTCAGGAACAAAGTGGTAGCCATGGGAATGGCACCACTCAGCATTACCCCTGGTAACCCACTAAGAAAAAATTTTCTTCCCCAAACTTTATTACTAGGTGTCCTAAAAATTTTGTATCCAGAGATTTGAGGGCTTCTGTCAGGAGGTACAACAAAAATTCCATTGAACTGGAAGCTAAGACTTCCTCCTGGCCACTTTGGGCTCCTGATATTTTTAAGTCAAGAGGCTAAGAGAGGAATAACAGTATTAGGAAGAGTGATTGATACAGACTAAAATATGTGAACCTATTTTCCACAATGGAGGTAAGGAAGAGTTTGGAGTGCACAAGATCCTTTAGGGTACATCATGGTATGGCCATGTCATATCACTAAGGCCAATATGAAACTACACAAATCCAATCAAAGCATATGATAAATGGCTCAGACCCTTCAAGAATGAAGATATTGTTACTTTACCAGGTGGCATGGGAAGTGAGTGATGCATGATGTGACTAGAGACATAGTTAAAGACCACAGACTTGTGGAAAAAATATTTCATGTCATCATATTAGGAGTTCCCCCTGGCCTCTGAGGTTATAGTGTCCCAGTGAGAGGAGGAGCCAGGGACACTGGTAACAGAAGATACTGGTGGCCAGGAGAGATGTGCTGACACCTGCAGGAGTTGTTCAGGTTCTGTCACTTTGTGAACCATGCCACCACAAGTCACTGACTTTTCACAAAGGCTTTCCCCCTTGCGATCTATGCAGCCCGCTGACTCTTCAGCTGCCTGGAGTCAGCTGCAACCTGGTGCCCCACCACCCTGGGTCCGCCCCACCACTCTGGGTCCTAGCCAAATGAGCTTCTGCCCATCCCCCACCCCCCCATACCTGCTTTTCAGGCCACTCCCTTGCCCTGCCGGTGGTGTAGTACAAATACCTGGGCCGAGCAGAGCAAGCCAGCTGCTCCCTTCTCAGGCCAGTCCTACAGGGACAGCACAAGCACCAGGAACCAGCAGAACTAGTCTAGATGCCTGGCCACCCGCTACAGCCACCACCACTGCCGTGGCCCCCACTGCCGTGGCCCCCACTCGCAGTGCCCCATTTGAGGGTTGGGATTTTACTGTTGCTGCCACGACCACAAGCACCACTGTGCTGAGCAGCCACAGTTAGCCACCACTAGAGTCAGGTGGGGCAGTCCTATCCCATGCTGCTGTGTCCCAGCCACCCAGGTTTCTTTTACCAGTTTCTCTACATTAGCTCTTCAGGTGGCTCACCACCACCCCACTCCCCCATGTGAGCTGCATGTGAGCTGCATGAGTGCTGCATGTAAGCAACCACAGTGCCTTCCCACCCCAGCTCAGACATGCACTTTGCACAGCTGGCCCACCTCCGCTGGTGCCGAAGCCCAGAGATCATTCGTGATGGCTGGTCCCTGGGCTCCAGATTCTGAGCCAGAGCGCTTGGTCGCTCTTGCACTTGGTAGCAGCTCCAATCCTGCCTCAGTGCCAAGCCTGCCTGACCTTCCCGCCAGCACTATCAAACATCATGACTACAGATGATTACCAGTGCCCAGCTCTGCCGACACTGTCAGCATCGTCAGAGCTGGTAAGACTTGGGAATTTTCAAATGAGGTATTTATAAAAAGGAAGAAAATCTTTCCCATGTTAAGAATCAGAAATGTCACAATGCAGGGAGTTAGGACTCTGTTTACTGCTACTACAGATGGCTTGAAAATGGAAAAATATTTTTGGTTGTGAACCTAGCCTTTAACAACTGAGCCATCTCTCCAGCCTAAAAATACAGAGATTTATTTTTTATTTTTTTAATTTTTGTTTTTTGAGACAGGGTTTCTCTGGGTAGTTTTTGGTGCCTGTAGCTGGGCGGTGGTGGTGGTGCACGCCCTTAATCCCAGTATTCGGGAGGCAGAGGCAGGCAGATCTTTGTGAGTTTGAGGCCAGCCTGGTCTAGAGAGTGAGATGCAGGAAAAAGGAGCAAAGCTACACAGAGAAATCCTGTCTCGAAAAAAAAACCAAAAAAAAAAAAAAAAAAAAAAGAAAGAAAATGGAAAAATAAATGAGGGGATAGACAACTTAGCTGGGGTTGACACAATGTCATTCGTAATTATCAGTATATTAATTCACACTTGATCCTTAAAAATGTTTTAAGTGTGCCAAATATGATAACTTGACTGATAAGATACAAACCTTATGTTAAAAACCTTTAGATCAAAAAATTGAGTTGATTTCTCATTTTTAATCACAGTTTTATAGTAACATAAACATAAATGTCAATCCTGTACATTCAAAGAGGCACTTGGGGGACAGGTTGCTGTGGAGTGGTCTTAAGCTGTTGTCCTGAGGTTAGCAGTGCTCAGATCACCTAAGAACTCAGAAACAAATGGTCCTGAGTCTCATCCCAGATCTACCAAATAAGAAACAGGAAGGCTGGGACCCAGTGCTGATCCTTCACGGAGCTCTCCTTAACATGGTCTGTATGCACACTAAAACACAGAGATCCAAAAAGCATGTTCTGTAGTTAGGCCAACTCGATCCTAACAGTAGCTCTTCCATTCACAAGCTATGTCACCCTGAGTGAATTACCTTCTGAGAGTTTTCTCCAGAGTCTTTAAAAATGAGATTATAGTCCTTGCCTCACTAAAGTCTGAGGAGAAACAAAACCTAATTTAAAAAAAAAAGTGCCTGGCACACAGTAGGTGCTTAAAAAAAAATCCTAAAATGCACCCCTGACCCCCTGCCAGGAGCATGACATTAAAAACAACTAGGAAGAAAAAATTTTTCTTTTGAACAAGTGCAAAGTAACTAAATAGCTGCTTCCAAGACTGAAGTTTTTGATTCTGAAAAACTTAACTGTAGATCAATCTTTCCCTTAATTTTGTGCTATTAACTCAACAGCTTTCAAGTAATAATATTGAGACTATTGGTGGTGAGGATGTGACTCCCTCTGTTGCTCTGAATTAGTGTTAAATCCTGCAAGGTGAATTTCTGTAAAGGTGGATTCTATAAAAGCTAGTGCACCCACTGTGCAGTGTCTCCTTGGACATGATAGAGTTCCCAGATGGGTTATCTGAAACTATTTACAAAATACAATTCAATTCTGAAAGTAAACACAATTGCTGTTTTTACAAACCCCAGAACTTCACAGGGGTAACGGCACTTTTCAGGCACCCAACTCCTTTCTCTCACCGCACACGTGCAGCCAATAGATGGCAAACACCAGAGTTCTCTGTGAGGAACGCTGAAAATGGCAGAAAGGCTTGGTGTGGTAAAGCTGACATCAAATCCTACCTATTCCTTGTATGGGTGCGGAAGAAAACCCAAAGTGAGCCTCAGTATCCAAAATCATGTAAATACAAGTGATTTTTTGAAAAAGCTCTCTGAAATGTCCACGTGGAAGTGTGCAGAAGCCATGCTCCAGGTAAAGAAGCAAATCCATCCTGTGGTTTGCACATCACAAAGCGGTGTTCAGGCAGTGGCGTAATAACATTGATGATCATGTAAAAACATGTTCCATCATTTTTTCCTCCACCCAACTCTCCACATTGACACTCATTATGTAACGAAATTCTACAAAGTTGTTTCATGTCCCTGCCAATGATGAGGTTGTTAGCAGGAGACAGTGTTTGTGTTGGGGCCACCTCTTCTGCATCAGCACCCAGGTGTTCAGCCAACACCTGTAGAGTGATGTATCCACAATACAGATGTTTTCTCAGTTTGAGATCTTTGCCCCATCTCTCCCTGATTCCCCAAATGTTCTCTTTCAGATCTGTTTACTTGTGTCTCTTCTTAAAGTGGTGTTGTTAGCCTTTTAAAAACTGATGGGATATATTTCCAGTGCTTTATAAAATATTAGGCACCATGACTGGGCAAGGTCCACCCATGCTTAGGATGTCATTATAGAGACTATAATGTATTTTGGTAAAATACACTTTGTTTTGATGACCAGTACAGAAAAACAAAATTCATAGAAAACACAGACGGATATTTGACAGCAAGAAAAGAAACTATCACAAAGATTATTTTGTTGACTAGTACATGAAAGTTGAGAAATGACTAATTGGAAATTATTTTAAACTACCATGTTATAACTATAAATGAATATAAAAATATTCATAGAAATGGAATGTATTCAAAACTATATACTCAGTTGACCTGGTCTATCACTTTACCAGCCATGATCAATCTTTTAAACATGCACAGCAAGAACTATTCCAACAGTGTTCTCAATTAAATCTTTTTATTATGAAACATTAAAAAAAAAGATACAAACCTTAGAAAGATTTACTATTGATAATATACAAGCTTTAGAAATACTTACTACTTACAAATACAAGCCTTAGAAAGACTTACTAATGAAAGTAAGAAAATTTTGACTGATAAGATGGAAACATTAGAAAGACTTACTATTGATAAGGTATAAGCTTCAGAAAGACTTACTACTTACAAATACAGGCCTTAGAAAGACCTACTAATAAAAGTAAAAAGATTATTCAGACACAGACAGGAATTTAGGGCAGAACCTACCTCACTATCGCACTATGAAATTAAAGGCTATTAGAAAACCAACCTTAGCCGGGCGGTGGTGGCGCACGCCTTTAATCCCAGCACTTGGGAGGCAGAGCCAGGTGGATCTCTGTGAGTTCGAGGCCAGCCTGGGCTACCAACTGAGTCCCAGGAAAGGCGCAAAGCTACACAGAGAAACTCTGTCTCGGAAAATCAAAAAAAAAAAAAAAAAAAAGAAAAAAAAAGAAAACCAACCTTAATTTATCCAATTACCATACAAGAACAACCACCAGATAACAGGCATTCCCAAGGCTATGCAGAAGCTAACCAGAATCCTGTTGAAATGTTAGATTTGAGAAGATTTAAGGAAGCAATAGTTTCATATAGTATGCATTTACCTTTTGTGAAGCAGTTGTTAAATTCATGGGCAACTAGGAACAGAATTATTCCACAAGATTGGAAAGATGTAGCTACAACAACACTGGAAGCTGGTCCTCAGTTACAATGGAAAACATGGTGGAGAAAGGAAGCTAGGGTGATATAGCAACAAAGTAGGGCTAGAGATGTGGAAATTTCCCAAGACCAGCTTCTTGGGAAGTTCAATATGCTGATTTGCAAAGACAGTATGCTATGGATATCACTCTATATAAATAAAACACTGATGGCCAGTGACCAGACAGGAAGTATAGTCAGGACAAGGAGAGAGGAGAATTGGGGGAACAGGAAGAAGGAGGGGGAGACACTGCAGCCACCGCCAGGACAAGCAACATGTAAAGACTCTGGTAAGCCATGAGCCACGTGGCAAGGTATAGATTTATAGAAATGGGTTAATTTAAGATATAAGAACAGTTAGCAAGAAGCCTGCCACAGCCATACAGTTTATAAGTAATATAAGTGTCTGAGTGATTATTTTATATTTGGATTGTGGGACTGTGGGGCTTGGTGAAACCTGGAGAGAAGCTCTCCAACAAAAACAGTCTACATTTAATGATCACACCTTGGCTCTATGTTGTACAACAGTTTTGAGTGCTTGGAACAGGGTAGAAGAATCAGAAAAGAGGAATGAGCCAGTTACTAAACTTATACAAGGCCTTCACTGTTTTTTTTTATTACAAAGATTGACTTCAGCTGTAAATAGAATGATATCAGAACCAGAAGTTAGATAAATATTAACTGAATCTTTGGTTTTCGAAAATGCTAATTCACAGTGCAAGAGGGGGATTAGGCCTTTAAAAGCAAGATCAACATCCATAGATGAAAGGATCCAAAATACAATCAGTATTAGATTTTGTATTAATGATACTACTTGGATAGAAGAGGTGATTTCCAAAAACTTTAATAAACATCAAAAGGTCAGATGCTGTAATTGTGTTAAAAAGAGCATCTAAAAAGGGTTGTAGACAAGGTATTCCTAGAAACAGAAGGTCCCTGCCTTCTGGAGTATGTAGAAGGTGTGGCAAAGGCTGTCATTGGACTAGTGAATGCAGATCAACAAGGGACAAGCAAGGTAACCTTTTGCAATTAGGAAATGCCCTAAGAGGTCTCTCACATGCCCCAAAGTCAAATTTGGTTCAATCATTCCCGGTCAGCACGGGGGAAACTTCTCCATAGAGCAATGAAAAGAAGTGCTGGTTAAACTCAAGCTGCTCTGAATGACAAAACACCTTCACTAAACAAAACAAAACTTTCAGGAGAGAACATACACCAAGTATTTTGACAAACTTCTATAAATAACCAAAACCAAGGCTAAAAAAATGATAATGGGCATTGTGATTGAAGGTTTGGTTGACACAAGCATGCATGTAACAATAATTTGACCAAAATCTTGTCATCCATATTGGCCTCTTCAGAAAGTAAATGTTCAGCTTCTAAGAATCGGAACTTTGTCTCAGTTAAAACAAAGTGCAAGATGGGTCAAGTATATAAAGCCAGAAGGACAGATGAGAAAATTAAAACCATATGTGACTAACAAAGCAATGAATTTAAGGGAACACAATTGTTGCAACACTGAAAAGCACAAATTAACATTCTTCTAGTCTCAGAAACAAAGCAAAAAATAAAGAATTGTTCTGAGAGAAATATTGAGAAGTATTACAACCAACAGTCACATACTGTCCAGGTTGTACATAAACAGGGCGCAACAGCTGTTGGTCTTTCAAAGGAACCAACAGCCCTACCTTTGAAATGGTTAACCACAATGGCAACTGACACCGGAAGAAAGTTTCAGGCACTAGAACAGCTGATAGAGGAGCATCTAAATGCTCAGCATGTTGAGGACTTGACCAGTCCTCGGAATTCTCCTGTATTTGTCATTAAAAAGAAATCTGGAAAAAGGAAAACATTAACAGATTTAAGAGCAATAAATAAGATGACTCAACCAATGGGATCTTTACACCCTGGAATTCCTTTGCCTTCCTTATTATCTAAGGGGTGGTCTACTATAATGGTTGAATTAAAGGACTGATTTTTTACTATACTTTACAAAAACAGGATAGAGATAAATTTGCCTTCACAGTGCCTAATTATAATAATTTCCAGCCTGTTAAAAGGTATTGGTGCAAGTTCATCCACAAATGATGTTAAACAGCCCTACTCTGTGTCAGTATTTTGAACAATAGCCATTGGAAATAATTTGTAAACAGTTTCCTCAATCTATAATTTACCATTATATCGATGAAATCTTTTTTTAATTAAGAAATTTTTTTCATTCATTTTACACATCATTCAAAGATCTCCCACCCTCCATCCTCTCCCTCACAACCCACCCTCCCACTCCCCACCACAAGAAGGCAAGGCCTCCCATGGGGAGGCACATGGATGATATCTTATTAGCTGATTCAGACACAAAAACCTTAGGAAAAAATGGTTGAAGTGTGGTGATATTTTATTTGTGCTGAAATGTGATATTTTATTTGTATGTTAATAAATAAAGTTTGCCTGAAGATCAAAGTTCACATAGCGAGCCATAAACAGAAGTCAGGCAGTAGTAGCACATGCCCTTAATCTGATCACATGGCAGGCAGAGTCTCTGTGTGGTCAAGGACAAGCCAAGTGTGGTGACACACACCTTTAATCCCAGTACCAACCATAGAGGCCTGGAGGTCTGTATAGACAAGCAGTGATGAGGAAGTGATGTGGCTGGGCTTAGAGCCAATGAGAAGGCAGGCAGAACAGGAAGGTAATAAAAGCACAAGTTAGACAGGAAGAATCTCTCTTTGGGGAAGCAACAGCATGGTGGTAAGCTAAGGCTAGTTGTGGCTATTCGCTATTTCTCTGATCTCTTTGGCTATTACCCCTGTATTTGGCTCCGTGTTTCTTATTTAATAAGATTGTTTCAAAATTCATCTCCATTGAAGAGGTGAGGAAAATTTTGCCTTGTTGAGTCTACAAATTGCTTCTGAAAAAAATGCAGAGAGGATATTTTATTAATTATCTAGGATATAAGATAGTTTTACAAAAGACTCAACCACAGAAAGTACAAATCAGAAGAGATCGATTATGAACTCTTAATGATTTTCAAAAATGCTAGGATGTATTAGCTGGCTACAGCTCACAATTAGATTGACAACTCAAGAACTAAGTAATTTATTTAAAACCTTACAAGGTGATAAGGGCTTAACTAGTCCAAGAAAATTATCAGCTGAGGCTGAGAGAGAATTGGCTTTGGTAGAGAAGAAATTATAAGATTCACATGTGGATCATCTAGATCCAGAGACTGATTGTATTTTGCTTATTTTACCTTCTATGCATTCTCCTATAGGAATTCTTATGCAGAGAGAAAATAATATCTTATAACACATATTTTTGTTTGAGAACATAGTAAAAAATTAAATATCTATGTAGATAAAGTTGCTGAATTGATTCTGAAAGGAAAATTGAGACTTCATCAATTAACATGAATAGACCAAGAGAAACTGTAATACCTCTTACTAATGCTGGAATTGCCTCATTATAGGCAAAACATGAACATTGTCAAAGAGTTTGAAGCAATGTCTTGGAAGAGATTAGCAACAAATACTCCCCAAAGCAAGAGATTTCAGTTTATAAAAAGAACTAATTGGATCCTTTCTCACATTGTGCAAGGAAGACAAATTTCTAGAGCCCCTACATTCTATACTGATGTAAATATGTCAGGAAAGGCAGGTTATAAGTAAGGAAAGATAAGTAAAGTGGCGATATTTTTTTTTAATTTTATACTCAAAGTCCTTATGGTTCCATTCAAAAGTCAGATTTATATATGCTAATTTCATGGTATTATTTGATTTTCCAGAATTTCTCATTGACTCTCAATGTGCAGAAAGAGTTATTTTACTTATTGAAACCACTGAATTTAATTCAGATGATTCAGAATTAACTTTGCTATTTATTTAATTACAAGAAATAATCAAAAATAGAAATCATCCCTTGTATATAAAAAATATCATATGCCACGTGGGTCTACCACACCCTCTATCACAAGGTAATGTTGATATCAGTCAGCTATTGGTAGGAAATGTCCTCGAAGCCTCACAATTTAATAAGAAACACCATGTTATTAGCAAAGATTTGAAGAAAGATTTTTCTGTCACTTTGCCACAAGCCAAGGAAATTATAAGAAAATGTCCTACTTCTTTGTATAACTAAACTCCACTACCTGCAGGAAGTAACCCAAAGGGTACTCAAAGAAATGAAACTTGACAAATACATGTGTTTCATTTTCTAGAGTTTATAAAATTAAAGTGTGTGTACCATACCATAAACAGTTATTCAGAATTTCAATGGGCAACTGCTTTAAGTTCTGAAAAGGCTCATTCTGTAATTATTTATTTATTAAAAGTTATGGCCATCATGAGGATACCTGTACAAATTAAGACTGATAATGCTCTAGCATATGTCTCTAGTAAAATGAAACAACTTTTACATATTACAATATAAACGATATTTCAGTTATACTTACAGGACAAGCAGTTATCAAAAGACCTAATCACACTTTAAAAAAATGTTTAATAAAAAGAAAGGGGCCATAAAGACCTCCAAGTATCATGGTCATGAGATTCAATATTAATTGTATCTCAGATCCATTTTTCCAAGGGTGCTGATCTTGCCTTTAATGGCCTAAGTACCCTTTTGCATTGTGCATTAGCATTTTCAAAAGCCAGAGATTCAATTATTACCTGTCTAGCTTCTGAATTTGGTATCATTCTATTACTGCTGAAGACAGCCTTTTTAAGAAATCTGTGGAGGTTTCTTTTGGGCCCTGTATAACTTTTGTAAAGGACTCAGTTTTCTTCCCTACTTCCTCAATTCTGTCCAAGCATTCAAGGCTGCCATGTCTTAGGGTGTGGTCATCATATAAAGATTGTCTTTATATATCAGCATAATCACCTCCTCCAAGAAGTTGATCTTGGAAAATTTCCATACATTTAGCCCTACCACATTCTTCTGGTTCCGCCTGGCCGGCAGTCCTGCAACCTCTTATAAAATAATCATTCCGAGGCTTAATATTAATTACAAACTGTATGGCCTATGGCAGGCTTCTTCTTAGCTAGCTCTTTCATCTTAAATTAACCCATTTCTATTCATCTATAAGTTACTATGTGACCATGGTGTTACTGGACTGCTGGCATCTTGCTGCTCCTTTGGCGGCTGCCGCATCTCTCTAGACTCCACGTTTCTCTTTTGTATCTCTCCCATTGGATTTCCTGCCTACCTCTAAGCTGCCTTGCCATAGGCCAAAGCAGCTTATTTATTAACCAATGGGAACAACATATATTCATTCACAGCGTACAGAAAGACATCCCCCAGCAGGGAGGCAGAGAAGCAGAGACAGAAGAGATAGAGTGTACCAGTGAGACAAAGTGGGTATAGAATTGATTCAGGGTGGCAGTGACTGGTCCTACTACCAGGACTGCTGCACCAAACTGAGTTAATAGAAGAAGCATGGGGCTACAGAACTTCAAAGGAGGTACCAGGAGAAAATGGAGGAACAATATAAAGAATTGCATTAGCCTGTAGTGAAAGGGATGAAGGTCCCTTTCACCCTGTTTCTCCACAGTAGCCAAAAGATCTCCTTGTGAATGTATCAGGAACAAGTGGAGTTGCTGTAGGGTGAAAGATACTGGGGGAGCTTGCATGGAACAATTTGTTTGGCTATGGGGTAAAGTGTAATCGGAAGTTTTTCTCTGTCCTACCCTGTCTCACAGCTTCTTGTAAATAATCACTCAGAGGCTTGAAACTAATATCAAACCATTTGGCCTATTGCTCAGGCTTATTACTTACTAGCTCTTGCAACTTAAATTAACTCATTTATATTATTCTATGTATTGCCACGAGGCCATGGCATTACTAGTCTGCTGGTATCTTGCTCCTTGGGCAGCTGGCTGGCTTCTCCTGACTCTGCCCCTCTTCTCTCTCTCTGTTTAGATTTCCCATCTGGCTCTATTCTGCCCTGCTATAAGCCAAAGGAGCTTTTTTTTTTTATTAACCAATGGTAATAAAACATATTCACAGCATACAGAAATATATCCCACATCAATGGAGTTCAGTAAATAAAACATTCAGAAGACAGGGTAAAAACATAAGTATGAGTATAATAAAGAGGAAAGGGAAATCCAGGAGAGGCACCAGAGTGGGAGGGAATCAGGATTTTTTTCTTGTCTCTATGCCTTTAGGCTCCATTTCAAACCAGTTAGGATTTGTTAATGTGGAAGCAGCATCATTCAGAGAGGAGGGCACACACACATCCTGTCCTTAGTGGTAGTTACATCTAGTCCTTTTTAACTTGGGAGTGCTGCAGCAGTCAAGGAGGTCCTGAAGGATGTGAAGCTGATCTGAGCTGGCAAGACAGAAGTTAACTGATGCAAGGAAGGCTTCAGTCCAGTTGTTTTGGTTTGAGTCTCCAAAACAAAGTCCAGAGTGCCAAGAAGAGGGATGAGCTGCATGTCCATGGCCCATTAGTCCCCTTTTAGAGGTCACCCAACCTGCTTTTAAGAATTTCAGGTTGCTGATCTTTTCTGTAACAGCTTCAAGACCAGCAAGAGGGTGTCAAGAAGAGCTGTAGTTAAGAGTGTCTCAGAAGAGGTCATTCCAGGGGGCTATGATAAAACTTAACAATTGCCAAAAATCCAGAACCTAAGTCAGGAGATAATAACTGTACAAGTTTGTGGGGAACATTAAAAGACAATGTTACATGAAGAAACTTTTATATCGAGATTAACATGAGTTAATATAAGGTTAAATATAAAGTTAACATAAGGTTAAATGCAACTGTACAACTGAATGAACTACGTACCAGAGTTCTGTAGAAGGATAAGGTAACTGAAATTAGCTATTTGTTATATCTGATAAGGAATAAGCATCTAGAAGCTTTGTAAAAGAAGTCAGCTTTGTAAAAGAAGTCAGTTAAAGTCAACATCCAAGGAATGAATCTGAACAGGAAGTGTCTACGTGATATTTCTTGCTTCTAAGTATGATAAACTTTGTATATTTGTTTCAAATATTCACAATACCAGCTACTGTTTTATGAACAAAAGCAGAGTATCTCAAATAAAACACTTTTGTTAAAAATTTGATAACATAAAATTTTTAAAATTGGGACTATTGTTTTGTTTTTTTTATTTTTTACTTTTTATTTATTTATTTATTTATTTATTTATTTATTTATTTATTTATTTATTTATTTATTTTTGGTTTTTCCAGACAGCTTTTCTCTGTGTAGCTTTGCACCTTTCCTGGTGTGAGACCCTCCCCACCCCTCCCCATATCTGTTTTTAAGGGGACTCTTTGACAGTAAAACTCAGGCCAGTTTCACATTCCCAGAGCTGATGGTAGTCCAACCCCCCTTCTGGGAAAATTCCAAAGCACAGGGTCAAAATGACTGACCATCTAGTGGTGATTGATAAACCATGAGATGTCCTGACTCATGGACAGTGTGACCTGATTCATAGGGTGGACTGTACAACTTCAGACAAAACAAAGCAAGACAAATAAGGATGAAAAAGAGAACAGAGACCTCCAAAAATAAAAATAAGCCAATCCGAGTTGCACCCGTGCCAAACCCCCAACTCCCCTGAAGGGCCTGTGGTTTTTGCCTTTAAAAGCTAGCCTCACAAAGATAGAGGAACTCCTCCCGCCTCACTGTAATGGGTGTAGGAACGGAGTTCCCTGTCTAGGCTTGTATCTATAGAATAAACCTTGCTGTTGTATTCTGGGTATCCTTGGTCTTTGGTGGTCTCCCTGGGGGTGAATTGGGTATAACATTGGAACTCCCTTTGGAGACCAGGCTGGCCTCGAACTCACAGAGATCTGCCTGCCTCATGCTTCCCAAATGCTGGGATTAAAAGCATGTGCCACCACCCGGCAGGATTATTGCTTTAAACAACTGTATTTAGTAGTTGAAAACATGACTTAACACATATTTTGTTAATATTAAATTGTTACACTTATATTTTAGGATTATACAGTAAATATATTTTATATTGTCAGGATACATAAAGAGACAATTTTATTCTAAGTTGTATTCCACCAAAATAAGTGATTTTCAGTTTCTAACTTAAAAAATATACTTCCAGAGACAGTGTCTGCACTGTCAGGTATAAATGGTTCTTTCTCAGTTTTATATAACCACCTCATTCACAGAACCTTTTTAAAATTCTCAATCACATTTTCACTCCTCACATTCAGCAAACAGATGCAAGATGAAAACAGAAAATCGTATCAAATTGGTAATAATAAATAATTTGCATATAATGTGGACTAAGTTAACAAAGAAGGCCAGAGCCAGTTCTTTACTCCTTCTGCCGTTGGACAAACCTCCAGGCCACCACACACTGACAGTATTAAGCATATTCTTCTTCCACTTTTTTTTGTTTTGTTTTGTTTTTCGAGACAGGGTTTCTCTGTGTAGCTTTGCACCTTTCCTGGAACTCACTCTGTAGCCCAGGCTGGCCTTGAACTCACAGAGATCTGTCTGCCTCTGCCTCCCATCGCCCGGCCTTAAGCGTATTTCTTACATTGCTTTATGTAAAGAATAGATTGGTTGTTTAGAGGCACAATTTTTAAAGCAAGATAACCAAATTATATGAGATTTAACAAATATGGGCTTTGGGGATTTCTTAGAAAACATCATAAGTATCACTGCATCCTCTTTGTCAGCTTCAAGCTGAGAGGATAAGCTCGGGCCCTGGAGCTCTAGAGGGAGGCTAGATTTTATCCTTAGAGTACCACCATCCCTAGCAAAGAAGACTTTTAGAACTGATACCTGCTGGGAAAGGGAAAATCAATTGTTTCCAATGGTGTGCCACTGGGTATGTTAACCACGCTCCAGGGCAGGCCTCATGAGTGGGCCAACACAAAATAAACTCCATGTTTGTTCACGCACTGGCGCGTGTGTTTGATTTTTTTAGTTTCTTTCTCTGTTTTGATCTTGATTTTTTTTTTCTGGAATTTGTTTGAGCGAGAGAGAAAGTAAGAAGTTACGTGTGTAGGGAGGTGAGGAAGAGGAGCTGGGGGAGGGGGAGAATATGAGCAAAACATTAGGTATAAAAAGAATTCAGATTAAAAAAACATTTTTAAAAAGTGAAATTTAATTTGAAATATAGTGTTGTAGCTTCTTTCTGTTTTGTTGCATTTTCTTCTCAGCGGTGACCTGCCTAATTCCCCAGAAGATGTGACTTTTGGAATGTGTTCTAGGAGATATGGTGGGTGGCTCTTCTCACTGTAATGTCAGCCTTTGAGTTTGTGTTTCCTTCCCACTAAGACCTGCCTGAGCTTTCTTCATCCCAGCAGGGGTCTTTCAGCTCCAGGGAGAGCTTGGCCTGGGCTTTCAGGCTGTGCTCTCAGACTGACCCACACCCTGACAAAGAATTCTGTAAAGAGGCCAAAATCCCTTTCATTTGTTAGCATTCATCTAAGGGCAGTGCAGGTGTTCCAGGTTGGGTCCTGCTCTCCAAAGTTAAGAATGTGAGGCCAAGCCAGCTGGACTCCCGTGGGCATGCTTTGCCTGTTTGGTCTATGACTGTACAGCCACCCACAGAAGTAAAATTATGCTTTGCTGAACTGCTTTGGATCATGTGGTCATTTTCCTGATGCCTCGGGTACATTTCTAAGTGATTAGTGCACAAAGTGAGGTTTTCTTTCCTCTGACCAAGTGTCTAGGGGCTAACTCTCAGGCTGGGAAGTGTATACCACCACCATGCTGCAGTGGTAAGAGCAAGAAGGCACTTCCCAGCCCTGGAACTCACAGGAGCCCAACATCACAATAAGATCAACAGTGCATGTGTAAAGGCTCAGTGCAAACACATTGTGAGATGGCATGTGTGGTCTGGGAGAAAGGCAAAAGCCACAGCTACTCTGGTGGTAAGAAGGGGGAGAACAAGTGAATCTGTGGCTGTTATGTAGAACTGAATGGTATTGTAAAATAAAATAAAAGGGAAAAAAAGAATATCTTGGAGATTGCGAGTGTAATTGAGATCCAAATTGAAGTAACTGTGGGCTCTCTATCTCTTATTGGTTGCATTCTCCTGTCAGGCACCTAGCTAGAGAAAAATGAAGTGATTGGGGAAGTGTGGTGGTATTGTGTTCCCCAAAATATTGTGTACCTTAATAAACTTATCTGGGGTCAGAGAACAGAAAAGCCACTAGTTAGGCAGTGATAGCACACGCCTTTAATCCCAGAAAGCGAGCCTTTAATTTTAGGGAGTGGTGGTAGAAAGCAGAAAGGTATATAAGGCATGAGGACCAGAAACTAGAAGCATTTGGCTGGTTAAGCTCTCAGGCTTTGGAGCAACACAGTTCAGCTGAGATTCATTCTGGATGAGGACTCAGAGGCTTCCAGTCTAAGGAAGCAGGACCAGCTGAGGAACTGGCAAGGTGAGATAGCTGTGGCTTGTTCTGTCTCTCTGATCTTCCAGTGTTCACCTCAATACCTGGCTCAGGTTTGACTTTATCAATAAGAACTTTTAAGATTCCTGCTACAGGAAAGGGTGCAAAAAAGCCTCCACATTGAACCAAGGGTGGATAGAATCAGAGCTTTATAGTGACTTACCTTCCTTACCCAGGAAGGGCTCTGTAACATTTCACAATAGAAAAAGAGGCTTTGAGCCTCTCACCAAGACATTAGGACATAGGACAGGGGTGGGAAATCATTCTTCCTCTTTGGTTAAGGGAAAGGCTAGAAGATCTGATACCAACAAGAATGGAATTTCCCCAGATAGTCCTTTGGGCACATACTCCAGCACTGGGGAGATAATTCTTGGAAATGTGGGGAGAATCACAGGTTATTAAATATTGTTGCTTTATTGAACTTTATCCTTAAAGTAGCGGTCTTTTGAAAAAAGGAAGGATGGGCCCAGTAAAGATTGGCAATATCAACTTCTCATAGAATGTGTTAATGCTTAAAAAAAAAAAAAAAAAAAAAGTCAGGAGGTAATAGATTATGTTCTTTGCTGGAGGACCTGTTAGCTTCCTGCTGTCCTCAGAAACAGCAACCGGAACAAAGCAAACAGAGGGAGGAGAGCCTACCTTTCCAGTGGAATCTGGTGGATCACCTCCCTCTGCCTCTTGTGTCAGGAGCACATGAAATGCCAACTGCAGGTCAGCTCCAACTCATCCCACACTCAATGACCCTCTCTCTTTCTGGAGACCTCTGTCTCCCTCAGGCCCCTGAAGCATCTCCTTCTCAGTACCACTCACACACCAGAGTTGAGATATCTCTTCTGAGTTTGAGGTTGATGGTCTACCAATTTATTGATCAGTCTACCTGTAAAGGCATTAGCCTTTACCACTCAAGCATAAAACAAACTGCTCTACAAGCAACAACATATAACCATACAACATACAGAAATTCACTTAAAACAATTACTTCTATATTGAAAATATAATAGCAAATGTCAAAAAGTGTTTTAATGTGTGATGAAGTTAAACTGTATTTAGGATAATATAGTATAGTCAATGAATAAGGTGAATGAATAATACAGGGACAGATGGGGAGAGAATGAGCCAGGCTCAGTAGACAAAAAATTAGGAGATTGATAGAAGAAAGAAGTGAAAAGAATTAGAAAAATAAAAGCAACAATTTAAAAAGCAAAACCAAAGAAAACTGATTTTGGAAAGAGCATTATATAAATACATCAAATTATAAAATGAAGGAAATAAAAAATAAAAACACAGAACCCACACTCCAGCGTCTCTGGTCTACACAGTTCTCTGAACCAAGTGAGACACTTGGCTTCCTTAGGTTCAGCCCCACCCACCCTGAGGACAGATGCAGTGGAATCACATAGTAGAGAAATGAGGAACCCAAATTTCCCTTCACAAGGACCAGGCATTATGTCCTCTTATCTTGCATTGGGAATCCTCCCATTACCACAAAAAGGTGCTTTGAAACCAGACCAGGAGGTAGCACCGCTTGGAATATCTTTTCACTACTTTCTATTTTGCGTCTTTGGCAGCTTTCCCACTCTTTGGTCATACTTCCTTTTTTGCAGTTTCAATCCATGTAGGAGACCAAAACTAACCTTGGTTCTTTGTATTGTTTGTATTCATGGAAACTCCCTCAAGGCTTCATCTGGGACTAGTGAGGATGTCCTTGGCTCCACTGTGACATCTGGTGGCATGAGTCAGGGCCTTAATGTCATGCTACTTGTCTAGGGAGTATTAGGGATATTTTTCTCCATGGTGACACTCCTTGTAGAATGTTGTGTTGGTTAGGTTCAAACTATTTTTTCTGGCCAATGTTCTTATCAAGGAGATGTGGAATTTTAGGAGTTGTGTGGCATCTTGGGAGAGGTCTCATCATCTTCTGAGTTCTGGATAAACTAGGAAAGTGAGGAGTAAAATGTTGGCTGACTTTTGGCTCCTTGATTCTCTGGCCTTTGACCTCCAAAGCTTGGTTGTGAGCTTAAATACACAGGTCAGCTTTTCCAGTTTTAAGTGTGAGTACTGGGTTATGAGTTTTACTTCTATATATTATTCAGAAAAAAAATCTTAGTTACACAGAATATTTTGCCCCCTGATGATGGATGTATTTGATCATGAGTGGTAAATTCAGCTGAAAGTTACTTTAGGTAATTGTCTTTATTTACCAGTTTCCATAGCAGAAGCTTGTATACAAACAGTAGATAATGGGTGGACAAGAGTCTCATGACTATACTCAAAGCTTCACACATACATGCACATGCACTCACAGGAATACACACACACCACCAGAATTTCAACTTGCACTCACATAAGTTGAGCTCAAAACTTGGGGACCGGAAGCGGTCTCATGACTTCACATGTGGTTTGACACATCTGTTGTGATACACATCTTAGTGGCTGAAAGCAATTGTCAATATAGGAATGTGTGTCAAGCAAGGAGTCAGATTAATACAGCTTCCCTTTTACAAAGCTACCATGGGACTATAAATCCCCTTTATGTATCCCTGAAAGGCTCAACATCTACACATGCAGGTAGTTTCAGGAGAGTGGGACCACCTGCGAATATGTAACTTGCTGAAAAACTGATAAAGATGATTTTAACTGGGGAATGGGGTGGTGTTCTGATGAGATCACAGACTTGTGGCATTAACACCTCACAGCAGTTCTGTGTAGACCCAAGTTATTTAGAAGCACTTAGGGTATACGGGTGCATTTGTGTTACTTCTCTGAATCCAGTTGCCTTAATGTATATAATCTCAATCTCTATATGTGTAACACTCATATGTTTAGACTTGTCAATCATTACAAACATAGACTAATAGACAGTAATAGTTACACTAAGTCAGTAATCATTGTGAACACAGGATGACAGGAAGGAGAGAGCACAAAGACTATCAATAAATTCTTTCAAAAATAAATAAATGAGCTTTTAATAAGAGGAAAGTGTAGGAAATAGAAAACTACAAAGGACATTTAAATCTGTCCTGGGTGAATTTATGCAGCCTGACAGCTAGAATGCACAGCTGAGAAACTGAATTACCAGTAGATCCAAGATGACACAAAACATCGCAACACTTGGAAGCAGGAGCACAGGAAGAAAGCAAAGTCTGTGACCCTTCTAGCAAACTCTCCCCGTGTATCATAGTGTTTTCTACAGTCCGAGGGGGAAGTACGGGTAAGAACAGATGTTGACCATGGGGTGGTGTATGTATGTGCACACATGCCTGCCCTCCTCCTCCACCCTTTCCATGTGTGTTTCATTCAAAACATGATGCAGAGTGGGGAAATGAGTGTGTCTATGCAGAAACTTGTACAATCTTGTCTGTCAGATTGGGTGCTCCCATTCTGTAAGAACAGGTCAGGGGCCTGCCAGGTCTTCAGAGCATGTGATAGCATGCCTGGCTATGATTTTATAAAGTGGGGGTGTTTCTTGTGATGAACACATGAACAAATAGAATACTTTGGGCAACAAATCTGATGACTGATGAAATCACTCAATGCTTTGTAGTTAGTGGGCTGATCCATTCCCAGAAAAGACAGACATATAGACATAAAGCTGCCAGTGATTCAACAATTCCTATGAACTACTGTGGTTCCTGATTTACCCTGGTTTTGATGATAATGAAGGTGGTAGTTCTTAGGGAAAGATAGAGAGGGCGTGTAGACTTGTCCTCATACTCAGGGACCCCAGGTTCTTTATATACTCTCAAAAAGAATTCATGAGGAGTCCAAAGTAATAAATTGAAAGAAAATTTTATTTCAGAGTAAAGTACCCACTAAAAGGATTGGGGTTGAATCTTTAAGGAAGAATCACCATTATAGGATTTTCTTAAAGGGCTTTATACAAAACGCTGGGGAAATTGGTGCATGTATTGCTTTTTCACTAGTGTCGTGTCATGTGACGAAGAGCATGTTACTTCATTGTCATGACAGAATGCAGATAGTCAGAAGCTGATTTTCTCTTAAAATAAGCTCAGTTTGATACTACTGATTGCACAGTAATACTAGCTAGGTAGTATGCAGTATTTAGGCTGCAGGTCTCTGCCTTCACATTCCTTTTGATTTTTTGTTTTAGATTCTCCCCTTCCTCCCTTTCTTGTTTCCCTACCAGTTATTATTTCACCACTGAAGTGTTAACCCCCTCTCATTAGGTTACTTATTTTGATTCTATGATGGAGGCCTCTCTTTTATCTTTTGATCCCTTCATTGCCAGATGCTGTGGGATTAGGTCAAGTCTGCTAAAACATCTACCAAATAGAGCACCTTTCTCCATTGCATGGAGATTCATCCCACAGCAGTCTTCTTTAGAGAAGCCATGGGGACCTTGATGAGAAACAGTGACTAGCTCTGATGAGCAGGATGTCCCCTGTTGAAGTGGAAAGTGAATCATCTCTTCAGGGAAGCTGCATTGCATTGCTGTTGTATCTGGATCCATCAACCAAATGAATTTCTGTGCTCCTGGGCCATTAATCAACATCATTTTGATGGTCACCCCAATTGCTGTTTCCAAGCACTGGTCATGGGAATGACACTGTATATGTTATTTCACAGAATACAAGTAAGCCACAGAATTCTGCAGATAAAGTCACCTACTGAAGCTCTACATGTGGCCATGGAGCAAAGAACCAAAGAACAAACCTGTGAATGCAAAACTCCTCAGATCACACAAGGTGGAATAGCTACTTATACTTACTAGGAAGCACTGCTGGCTATCTGTTATGAAACACAGAAGTAAGTACATGATCTTCAAATATAAAAGATGAGACAAAATCTACTGAGTCTCTTTGGGTTCCACAGTAAAAACATGCAATGGATTTTATTGGTCATGAAACCAAACTTTCTAATGTATTTTTATGATACCCATATCCAATATGTAGCTTTCAGGCCTTTAAATATTTTGAGTATTGAAAGACTCAAAGAAAGATTGCATAATGTCAATGCATGGAAATTTTGAGTGTTCTATAAAGTAAGAAGACATTTATTTGACATAAATCATCATGTATTACTTTTCAGTAAGAGGAACTTTAGGGAAACATCAGAGTCAAATGAAGGTCAGTTTTCTCCTTCTTCACCATCTTGATCCAAATTACTTTTCTATGCTTTACATCATTTCCTTCTTGCTTGAGATTGATGCAGAAACCTGACAGGATACCTGACAGAATTAATTTGGTAACTGTTAGAATCACAACACGATAGTGATGGGCACATATTCCTCAAGATGCAAACAGTGACATCCATTTTTCATGTAGCTTCTTGTTGGTGTGGGGTCATCCCCAAGACCACCCACACCATCTCAAAAGCCCCAAATCTGTCTTAGAACTTGAACCTTGTGCACAAGCTTTCTTTGGTGAGCTCCCTAAAACCTCACCAACCAGCATCATCCCCACACTGCCACACTCAACTCCAGGTGTGCAAATCCTGGCCTGGCTTTTCTTGGTGAATTTTTCTCAGAACCAAGTCTGCCAAAGCTATCTCCACATCCTAGGCCTGGCTCAAAACATGTAGCTTATATGAAAGCTTTGCTGATGAACTTTCCAGATCCTCACCCACTGGTGCTATTCTCCCTCTTCCAGCCTACCTCCACTAGCCTAACAAACCATTAGGATACAAAACAAATTTACAAAAATCAGTACCTTCAAAATATACCCAATATATACACACTGAGAAAGAAATCATAGAAATCCTCCAAGTCACAAAATATAAAATATCTAAGAACAAACATAACCTAAGAAGTAAAAGATGTTCATAGTGAAATTCAAACAGCCCAAGAAGGAGGCTGAAGAAGACAATGATGATTAAAGGATAATAGGCCGTTAATTTGAACAGGAGTTGGGGTAGGGTAATACCAGAGGAGTTGGAGGGGGAGGAGGAATTCGGGTATAAATATGGTACCTGTGTACAAAATTCTCAAGAAATGAAGACTTTAACTTAAAAGGGGAAAACAAACAAAAACACTGGCATCTCTGTCATGAGCAAAAGTCAATTCCCTATGAGCTACCAACTCTAACCCTTCCACGGTGTTAGTGATAGACCTAATTCTTGGAGGTCTCAGGCAGAGAATGAGCAGGTACAGACATCCATCTACCCAGTGTCTCCAGGTTCTTGACATAATACTAGAACAAAACAAAACAAAACAAAAAATTTGGAGGAGTCCAAAGTAATGAATGGAGAGGAAATTTTATTGCAGAGCAAAGCACCCACTAGGGAGGTGGGGGTAGGGTCTTTAAGAGAGGATCAACTTCACAGGGCTTTCTTGATGAACTTTATATTAAATGCAGGGGAGAATGGTGCACACAATGGAGCATGCATTGTCTTTTCTTAGTATCATATGACAACAAGTATGTTACTTAATTGTCATGACAGCATGTAGAAGGTCAGAAACCCTTGAAATAAGCTAAGTTTGGTAGTTACTGATTTTGTAGCTGGATGGTGCATAGTATTAAGGCTATAAGTCCTTGCCTTGCATTCCTGCTTGATTTGTTGTTTTAGATTCTACCCTTTTACTCCTCTTGTTTGTTGGTCATTTTTTATATCAAGACCAATGCACTCAAGTATTAACTTTCTCAAATTCCCTTAGTGAGGTAATGAGGCTTCTGCTTTATTTTTTTTTTCCTGTTCTTTGTTGTTGTTGTTTGAGACAGGGTCTCTGTAGCTCTGGCTGTCCTGGACCTCCTTCTGTAGACCAGGTGATCCAGGCACAGTAACACAAGTCAGTGCCTTAACAGAAAGACTCTTCAGCTCATCACCATTGTCCAAGGCTTTGCAAAGGCCACATCTGTGTCTGTGCCATGGCAGGTCCTGAAAAATCCCAGTCTTGGCTCCATTCTCTCTCATTGCCTTCAGAGATCTACACAACCCATGCAGAAATCTGCATGCAGAAGTGTTGTGGGGTATTTCCATCACATTCTAACACTTCCAAGACTGGCAATAAAGTTTACCTTAAATCAGAGAGGAGAGCTAGCTACTAGCTGACCAGAAATAGCCATATAGGTTTGGGAAGACCCAGAACATACAGAGAGACACAAGGAGTAGTAGGGAGGGGCTTAGAAGGATTTGCAGCCCTTTATGATTGAAGGAGAAAGGATGTCACCCATCATTTCTCCACCACTTCTCTAATAAATCAGGTTTTTACCCCAATATCTGACTCCTGAATTTTACTTAATATTGAAGAATAGGGTCACAAGTTAAGGTCCAGCCTAGAGTAAGTAGCAAGATTGTGTATCTGAAGAGAATTTATTTTTTCTTTGTTATTTGGAGAAGTCTTTATTGTGATGTCATTAGCCCCACCCCCACTTCTTTCCCCTGTTTCCGTAAGTTTCTATTACTTCACAGCATTAGATGTCATCTTCTCTCATAAGAGGTGGAAATTTTATAATTTCCCTTTATTAATTTGTCTCCAACTTGTATTGTTGTGTGATGTTTTAATTATGTTCTGACAAATAAGGCTTGCTTGGAGTCAGAGGGTGGAGCTAGCCACTAGCTGACCATAGAGGTTTGGAGGACCGTAGAGAGAGGAGACAGGACGTGGTAATGTGAGGCTGAAAGAGGACCTCTGCCAGGCCTATGTTTGGAGGAATGGGAGTCAGAGAAAGTGAGTGTGGCTGTTCCCCTGCTTCTCTGATCTTTCAGGTTTTTACCCCAAATATTTGATTCATGATTTTTTATTAATACATGTTAATTAGATTAATGCTTCATCTGGTGCCCAACATGGGTCTCAAACCCACAACCCTGAGATTACAAGTTTACCGACTGAGCTAGCCAGGCTTGGGGAAGAAAAGGAAAGGCCAGTCAGTGGCAAGCAGTGACTCCTGTGGGTGCAGCTCTCGCAGGTGCCAGTAGCTGCAAAACCATGGGCAGTGGCTGTTTTGTGAATTCATGCCCCAAAAGTTGGCCCATGATGTAACTGCTTTTCATTAATCCTGCTGCTGTAAGAAACCTATCACCCATTATACTGTGGGTAAACCCAATCAAAACTCATTAGTTCACCTGGCTGGACATTGGTACAATCCTGACTTTGGTCTGTCCTGAGTAGGGGTGTGTGTGTGTACATATGTGGTGGGATATTTGATCACACTGTAATACCCTGAGACTGTGTTAATAAAGTTAACCTTGAACCAGGAGGCAGAGCCAGTGACTAGTTGACAAGAATTAGTCAAAGAGAACACAGAGGACACAGGATACTGAGTGGGAAGGGATGTGGAGAGTCGTGGGCTTTTTGGTCTTTCCTTTTTTTGGTCTGGAAGTGTAAAAAGAAAGCTGGCCACTCCTCTACTACTTCTTTGATCTGTAAAATTTTCACCCCAATATCTGATTTGTGAGTCTTTATTGGTAACAGAATAACATAAACATGAGTGTGTGTGTGTGTGTGGGAGAGAGAGAGAGAGAGAGAGAGGAGAGAGAGAGAGAGAGAGAGAGACAGAGACAGAGAGACAGAGACAGAGAGACAGAGACAGAGACAGAGAGACAGAGAGACAGAGAGACAGAGACAGAGAGACAGAGACAGAGACAGAGAGACAGAGAGACAGAGAGACAGAGAGACAGAGAGACAGAGAGACAGACAGACCTACCAAGAAAAAAAAACATCCAAAATTATTTTTTTATCCTTTTCACTGTTTAGGTTCCTTGAGGTACCTTAGAGGTTACTTGTGAGAAACTCTTTGGCTTCGTTGCCCTTCTTAATCCTGTACTAGTTTTTGCTTTGGCTAAGGTCTTATTGTCTGTCATGTTGCTTGGAAATATCAGGAACATATTCACCTGCAATGGTCATCGTTGTTCTTGAATAATTTTTTCTTGAGTAGGGTACAAATACTGTTATCCCTGTACAATGTTCTGATCAGGTGATGTGTATTTGAACAGCCATATGGAGTGTTTAGAGGCGCTCCATCATCCTCTGAGTCCTCAATGAATTGGGGAACAAAGGGTAACATATTGGCTGTCCCTTGTCTCTTCTGTCCTCTGGCTCTGACCTCCCAGTTCTTAGTTGTGAGCAGCTAAAACATAGTGGTTAGTTTCACTAGTTGAAGTAGGAGTAATGAGTATTATTTCCTCTTTTTTTGTAATTTTCGATGAAACTTGGCTACTCAGAATATTTTGTATTCTAAATAATTCATATTTCAGTACTTACACTATTAAAAGAATATGATCAACTCTTGAGGCTCAATACACATGAAATTGGTTGTGGATAATAGTCTTTAGGGACCAGTTTCCATAGCAGAGACAGAATAAGAGTGGAATCAAGCCAACTGTAGATGTACTGTGTAGACAAAGCCTTTAGGTTGTAGTCAGAAATGCAAGGACACACTCATAAACACACAAACTCATCACAATAAATCCAGCTTGCTCATGCATAAGATAGTCCCAAAGCCTATGAAACAATGAACTCCAAGGTTGTTCCACTATCTTTTCTATCTTATTTTTTTATAAGCACATACTGGGGACAGAAGCAACACCCAGTGATACGTTTAAGTCAATCAAGAAAAACCAGAACTTTTGAGACAGTTTCCAGTAGACTCTGTATGCCTTTACATGTCTCAAGTAGCCCCAACATCAACAAACTAGCCCAGGGACAGCATAAACACTCCTTTCTAGGGGTGATATGAGCACCTCTTTTGTGTATTTTGCAGAAGACATGCCTGAGTTCATTTTCATCCAGAAACAGGCTACATTCCTGTGATGGGTGCTCTGTGATGGACTGTTTGAGTTTTACATCTCCCACAGCAGTTCTGTAAAGACTCATGTCTATAGACTCCATGACACTGGTGCACCATGAAGCACTTCTCTCGATTCTCTGTTTCGAGGAACCTTAAGGTACATAACACAACCATTACTGCATCCATCAATTTTAGCCTTTATTAAGTTAATCATTATAGACACAGGCAAACAAAATATTACACAAAACCAAAGATCATCAACAGTTACACAAAACCAGCAATTATCATAAACACAGACTGATAAGAAAAATGCGATTACAACTAGAGTATATACCAAGATTTAATTTTTAATTACCGTTTAGTATTTTAATTAATTAGAGAGGATTATAGGAAACACAAAGTTAATGCGGGTGTTTAAATTTCTGTTCTCTATAAAGAGCTTTTGCAGCCTGGAAAGTGGAATGCCCAATCGAGAAACAAAATTGCTAATTGATTCAAGAGGGTGCTGTGACACTTTAGAAATAATATTCCTGCCGGGCGTTGGTGGCGCACGCCTTTAATCCCAGCACTCGGGAGGCAGAGCCAGGCGGATCTCTGTGAGTTCGAGGCCAGCCTGGGCTACCGAGTGAGCTCCAGGAAAGGCGCAAAGCTACACAGAGAAACCCTGTCTCGAAAAACCAAAAAAAAAAAAAAAAAAGAAATAATATTCCTGTCTACTGTAATATACTATACAGCTAAATGTGGAATCCACAGGTCAGAAAGGATATTGCTCATTATGGTAAATTTCTTTGTGCATATGTATGTATGTGCATGTGTGTGTGGTATGTATGTGTTGTGTGCTCTGTGTGTTTGTGCACACATGCATACTGTATGTGTGCTCTGTGTGTGTGCTTTGGTGATATGTATGTGTGTGTTGTCTGTGCTCTGTGTGTTCTGTATGTGAGCTATGCTCTGTATGTGTATACACTGTGGTGTGTGTGTGTGTGTGTGTGTGTGTGTGTGTGTGTGTGTGATATTTTATCTGTGTCCCCCAGTAAAGTTTATCTGAGGATCAGAGGGAAAAGCCAGCCACTATATTAAACATAGAAGTCAGGCAGTGGTAGCATATGCCTTTAATCCTATCACTCGGGAGGCAGGGATCCTTCTGGATCTCTGTGAGTTCAAGGCCACACTGGGAACAGAGCCAGGTGGCACACACCTTAAATTCCAACACTAGTTAACTATAAAGGTCTGGAGGTCTGTACAGACAGACTGGAAGTGATAGAGCTGGGCTGGAAGAGGAAGTGATGTAGCTTGGAAGAGAGAGGAAATGAGTAGGCAGAAAAGAAAGGCATATAGGCGTGGGTATACAGGAAATAGGTCTCTTTGAAAGCTGTGGAGTTGGTGAGGTGAAGTTAGCTGTGGCTTTTCCTATTTCTCTGATCTCTCAGGTTTTAACCCTGATATCTGTCTCTGGGTGTTTATTTAATAAAACCTTTTAAGATTCATGTTACAGATATGTGCTGTGGTATGTGGTGTGTGTGTGTGATGCATGTATGTATGTCTGTGTTTTTGTGTGTGGGTGTGTGCTGTGTGGTATGTGAGTGTATTTGGCAAAAAGAAGAGAAAAATAAAGATGAAAGAAATCAGTGTGTCTAAATAGAAACTCTTAGCACTTACTAGTTTTTGGATGGGGCATTCATATTCCATAAATGTAGGATATTTGGTACCTCTGTATCCTTGGGGCCAAGTAATAACCTCTTCATCCTTGTGGACTGAAATACTTCTTGGATGGTCAAGGTTTCTGAGCAGCAATGATGCACCCTTATTGGGGCTTTAGAAAGTGAAGTAAGTTTATAATGGTTTATCCATAGTGAGACATACACTTTGGGCAATATATCTAGTACCAATTTAGCCGATACTTTGTACTTGATGAGTTAGGACTACTTGAATGAGGATCAACAAAGAGTGAAAGTGTAAACAGAGTGGTGTAGAAATGAGTGAAAAGACATTTCAGGTGTAGGCACCAAACTCTGACAAAGACAACCTGGTTGAGACTGATGAAAAGACTGCTGGTGATAAGCCCTTCCCTTGGGGCCTCTTTTTCTATTGAGTAGAACTTTTACTGTTGACTGTAAAACACTTTTACTGTCCAAACTTTTGTTTGGACTCATGGACTCCTTCTCTTCTAATCTATGGGAATGAGCCATTGTTGTTTAGTGTCAAAGTATGAGTCACTGATTTAGGAAAATAACAAGATAATGAATGGATACATTAATCCCAGAACTCAGGAGGCAGAGCCAGGTGGATCTTTGTGAGTTTGATGCCAGCCTGGTCTACAGAGTGAGATCCAGGAAAGGTGCAAAGCTGCACAGAGAAACTCTGTCTTGAAAAAAAAAGAAAGAATACAAAAGAAGATTCAAAATGAGAGAGTCCCACATAGGAAGCCACTGAGATGGGCTATGAGTAGATTTACTGTGTATCTATATCACTTATGGATGCCATGTTGTATGATCAGAAAGATTGGACTTTATGCTGCAATATTCTACTCAGTGACCCATATTTTCATTATTGAGAGTTGTCAAGGGTTGAGTTTCCTGATGGAATTTAACAGGTCTGTATATTTTTACAGTCTCACAGAAAAGGGATTGAGCCCCAGAAAAGACTGAATCATAATTACAGTTGCATCACCATCTGTATGGATTCCTGTCTCTAGTTCCTTGGTGCTATTGATGGAAGTGAAGGTGGGGAGGATTCAGAGATAGACAGAGCAGGCAGAGATATCCACTTACCCAGTGTTCCAAGGTCCTTGACACAGTCTCTAATGAATTCATAGAATAGTTTAAAGTCATGGTTGGAGAGAAAATTTTATTATACAGCAATGTACCCAGTCAAAGGGTGGGCAAAGTGTCCTTAAGAGAGAAACAGCTAAGGAGTTTTCTTGGTGAGCTTTATAATAAATCCAGTAACAGTTACTTTTTACTAAAGTAGTGTGACAAAAAATATTTTATTTCATTGTCATGACAATATGCATGCTAAGAGACCAGAGGTAGTTTTCTTTAAAATCAAGTTCAATTTGATTATTGCGGATCCTATTTAGAGATAGTGTGTGGCACTTAGGCTACAAGCTCTGCTTACACATTCCTTCTTGATTTGTTGTTTTAGATTCTACTTTTTATCCCTTCCTGTTTCCTGGTCTGCTGAAGGATGTCTTTCTGTACACTGTGAATATGTGTTGCTCTGACTGGTTGATGAATAAAGCTGCATTGGCCTATAGCAGAGCAGGATGAGCCAGGCGGGAAAATCCAAGAGCGATAGTGAGAAAGGAGAGTTGGGGGAGACACCAGACTGCCATCCAAGGAGCAACATGTAATGAGATGCAGGTAAAGTCACAGAACATGTGGCAATAAATAGATTGATTAAAAAAAAATGGGTTAATTTAAGATGAAAGAGCTAGCTAGCAAGAAGCCTGCCGTAGGCCACACAGTTGGTAATTAATACAAGCCTCTAAATGATTATTTTATAAAACTGGGTAGGACCAGAAAAACTTCTGGCTACATTTTGGTAGCCAACCTTTGTCTTGAACCCATGACCCTGAGACTAAGAGTCTCATGCTCTACAGACTGAGCTAGCCAGGTGGTGGTTGTGCTCAAATCCCAGTACTCGGGAAGCAGAGGCAGGTGAATCTGATTCGAGGCCAGCCTGGTTACTGGCTACACCAGTCAGTTACTATTTCAGGACCAGTGCACTGGGGTGTTAGCCTGCTATGTAGAGTATTATTTGTTCCTACACCCTCTGTTAGGCTTCTGCTTTATCTTTTTTCACCTTCATTGCCAGATTCAGTGAAATTTTGGTCAGTTTTGGTGGCTCCTGAATAAAAGGAAGCACTCATGTACATCATCATATGGAGGATCACCTATTTTCAGGGGTTTTGTTGTTGTTGTTGCTGTTATTCTTGTTGTTTGGTTTTTGGAGATGGTTTCTATGTGTAACAATCTTGACTGTCCCGGAGCTCACTTTACAGACCAGGCTGGCCTCGAGCTCACAGAGATCTGCCTACCTTTGCCACCCAAGTGCTGGGACTGAATGTGTGTGCCACCACCACCTGGCTTCAAGGGTCTTCTTTAAGGAAACTACTTGTTCTGTGACTAAAGTTCCATGCCACTAATGAACAGAACTTCCCCCGTGAAGTAGAAACCATTATCTCCTTGGGGGAATGACATTGAACAACAGCTGCTGCTGTGTCCAGCCAACCAAATGATTGATCTGGGGCCTTTCATTAACACAGTTCTCATAGTCACCACTAACCACTGTTTGTCCAGGACTGAGCAAGGGGACCACAGTGCACTTGTTACTTGACAGAAAATAGGGGAATTGGGTTGGAGAGATAGCTCAGAGGTTAAGAGCTGATTGCTCTTCCAGAGGTCCTGAGTTTAATTCCCATCAACCACATGGTGGCTCACAACCATCTGTAATGACATCTGGTGCCCTCTTCTGGTGTTAATGTGTACATGCAGGCAGAGCACTGTATACATAATAAATGAATCTTTAAAAAAAAAAGAAAAGAAAAGAAGGGAGTTAACCAATACTAGAGTTAAATTAGGCTACATATGAACAAGAAACAGCGAACAAAGGCCTTTGAATGCAAGCCCACGTGGGTCACACTTGGCAAAACAAGCTCATGGACACTTGTGGCCATTTTGTTATGAAGCACAGGAGAAAGTATGCGTTTCGTATTCATATTCTAAGATAAAATATACAGAGAGATGTTCCCAGTCTCTTTGAGGCCCCACAGTGAAGACTTGGGAGATCTTTCACTAGTCACAAACCAAACTCCTTAAGTACTTCTTCTGCAGTCTTGTCCAACGAGAAACTTGTAGGCCTTTAAATATTTGGGGAATTTATATAGGTAGAAGGGAACGCCTCAGAGTTGACACAGAACACACCCAGACACCAAATTCTCAGCACAAAGAAGACTTATTATCCCAGAGGGACAAGTCTGGGGTGCGGGGAGCTGCCTCTGGATCAGGCAAAGGCAGACAGCAAGCAGCTGCAGATTTTTTTTGCAGGAGCAGATTTTTAAGGAGAAAGGGGAAGTTTCTGTGCTGGGGTGAGTTGGTAAATCCTGATTGGACAGGTTAGCCACTGTAGCCAAATAATGAATTTTGATTGCTGGACCTTGGTGTTTAGTCTCAGGAATAAATCAATGGCCAAATATGGTAATGGACCTTGGGAGCTAGCTTTGGGAATGGAATATAATGGTTTAGCAAGAGAGAGGAAAGGGGAAAGGCAAGAGATTTCATCTTTCCACAGTCAACATGAACAAGGTAAGGAAAACAACTGACAATGGATGCTGGTAAAGATGCAGGGAAACATGAACCCTCATTCATTCTTGGTGAGAGTCAAACTGGTACAGCCATTATGCAAATCCATGTGGAGAATTCTCAAAAAGGTAAAAGTAGATGGACCTACCATATCACCCAGATATACCTGTTCTCTGGCATATGCCCAAAGGATTCAACATTCTACACATTTGCTTTCTCAGCCATGTTCACTGCTACTCTATTCACAATAGCTAGGAAATAGAGACAACCAAATGCCCTTCAACTGAAGAATGGGTAGTGAAAATGTGTTACAGAGACACATTGAAATTCTATTAGATTGTAATGAAAAACCAAATCATGACATTTTCAGGTGAATGGAAAGAACTAGAAAATATTATTCAGAATGAGGTAGGGTCACATGTCCTCTCCTTTTTGTGGATATTAGCTGTGGATATCGCTCTATATAAATAAAACACTGATGGCCAGTGACCAAACAGGAAGTATAGGTGGGACAAGGAGAGAGGAGAATTGGGGAAACAGGAAGAAGGGGGAGAGACACTGCAGCCACCTCCAGGACAAGCAGCATGTAAAGATGCCGGTAAGCCACCAGCCACGTGGCAAGGTATAGATTTATAAAAATGGGTTAATTTAAGATAAAAGAACAGTTAGCAAGAAGCCTGCCACGGCCATACAGTTTATAAGTAATATAAGCGTCTGAGTGATTATTTTATACGTGGATTGTGGGACTGCGGGGCTTGGTGGAACCTGGAGAGAAGCCCTCTAGCAACAGATATTAGCTCTGAGTCTTTAGATGTAAGTATATAATGTAGAATAACAGGAAGTAAAAACAAACCATCAGGACAGTCAGAGAAGGAACCTCAGAGAGGGGCATAGAAGGAGACGCTGCTATTTAGGGGGAAAATGAAGAAAAAATGAGGAAAGGTGATGTAAACCAATAAGTGGTCAAAGGAGGCAGAAGGGATTACAGAGAGAGAGAGAGAGAGAGAGAGAGAGAGAGAGAGAGAGAGAGAGAGAGAGAGAGAGAGAGAGAGAGAGAGAGATTGATTTTAAATGAAGTTACCCTCTTTGGTGATAATTATCCCCCAAGAGTTGTAGACTATCAAGAACCTCAGTGTCAGACATGGAACATGGAAAACCTCCCTTCAAATTGTTGGTCAGGGGAGTCCAAGAGACAACCCAACAATGTAGGCTATTTTCATTGCCTTTAGTTGGCTCCCAACACATTAAGATAAAACACACTTTGGATATGAGACAATCATTAAATAAGGAGCACTTACGAATTTGAAAAGGAATGAGGAGAAGCAGAGCAGGGAGAGGGAGGAAAATAAATGAAATTATAAAAAAATCGTGAGTTTAAAAATGATTAAGGAATTTAGGAGACAGTTGAAAATATGCATGAGGTTAATACATGGGAAATTGTGAGCATTCCATAAAAAAGAATGCATTTATCTTAGGTAAATAATTATGCAGGTGTTTTGAGAAATAGAGATTTTCAGTGTACACTGGAGTCAGAGCAAGTCCATGCTCCTCTAATTTATCAAGATTCCAAAATGTTTCTACTCCTTTTTATTCTTTTTATTCATCATTGTTTTCTTCTTGAATCACATGGAGTCAGAGTAGAAAGAAGATATGACTGACAGAATCCCATGTATGGTTCTTGTCAGAGGATTCAGAAGCATAGTGTGAAGCAAGGCTCAATCACTAAAGACACAATTAGCAAGCAGTTTCTGTGTTTTTATGTGGCCATTCACTGTTTGGTAGACAAGATAGGCTTTCTGCTGAGACCTACACCCAGATCAGATTGTCTTTTCAGTTGTTGCTTCCTCCTCCTCCTCCCCCTCTTTTTACTCTTCCCTTTCCTCTTCTTCTTCCTTCTCTTCTTCCTCTTTCTTCTTCCATCTTCTCCAACACATTTCTAATGTGAAGGCTCTATGGCATCATACAACCTAGAGAAGACTTGAAACATCTGAAAGCTATAATGTCCTTCAGTGCTTCACACATATGAACCCATGGATAAAATATGCTGTTTACATTTTTGTGTAGGAAACATGGAAGGGAACATTATTCAAGTATTTTATCTGAACATCCATAAATGTTTCATCTGGTTTACAATCAAATGATGGATTGATAATTTTACCTTTATATAGTAATGGTAAACAATAAAGAAAGTAAATGTAAGCTGCTTAGAAAGTGGCTGCCCCATGGGATCTCAACAAAAGGCAAGTGCATTTAATATCAACTTTAAAAAAAATCATCAATAATATAATAAATGCAATGTTGAATAACACAGTGAGTTTTTAATGATAACATTTATAATTAAGACAATTATTGAAATGAAATTGATAAATTAGATCACATTTTGCCTATGAGTATTCTTGTAAATATTGAAGATATGGGCATTAGCTTACTGGATTTTGGAGTGTACTTTAGATTACCTCTTTTGCACTGGACAGTTTCACTTCTAGAGAATAAATTAAGATAATACCCATTACCACATTTGTGAAGATATGTGTTATAATGTTGTTTGAAAGTGAGTAATAAAATGGCATGAACAAAGGTGCTTATTAAATAATTAAAGTTTTTGTCTAAGTTGAAGTGATATAAATCCATAAAAAATACTTCCATAGAATAAAATTAAATATGAAATAGAAGCATTTGCACTATCTGATGGTCATAGAGCTTTGTACCTACCTTGGTGATAAACACAGAATCCTATTCTCTTTAATGGAGCACCCATCCTTATTCTCAACATCACCCCCAGGGACACTGTGAGGATCTTGCAGTTCAGTTGCATTGCATGGTTCATTATAGGATGACTGCAGCTTGAGCTGTTTGTTCTTTAATCTTGGTCAGGACCTTATGAATCCTATAAGTTTCAGGAACTTCATGGACCATACAATATTTATTTATATACTGCATGTTGCAAGGCTCTCTAAGGATGTAGCTTTCATGTGTCATCACTAGTGTTCCGGTGGGCTTCTCACTGATGTAACTACCTTTGTGTCGTCCCAGTTCTTTTTAATAACCCCTTATGCACCCTTCTCTGAAATGATGCCATTAAACTTAATGTTTTGCTAAGCTATATTTAGTAGAATAGTTTTTGTCTGGTTTTTGGTGTCTATTAAGTAGAACTTTTTAAAGATATCAGTAAAAAAAAAATTATAAAATATCAGGTTCAGAAGTAGAAGCTGAATATTAGGTCCTTCATACTCATCCCTACATCTAGTCTATCACTAACTCAGCAGATTCAAATCTTGGATCATGAGGGTACCAAAATCAGTGGACCTTGATATCTGAAGTCAGTGGGGTTGAAGCCTGAAGGCTTGCCAATAACAGTGTCCACATTTGATGAGGGTGCCTGCTTATCTAATATAACACTGGAAAAATAAAATAAAATATAGGTAGGTGACCTACTGCTTAATAAAAAGTTATTCCATGATTCTCATTAAAACACAGGTAGGAAAACTTTATTAAAGACCATTGAAATAGGTAGAGGGGTCCTTACTAGGAAGCCCAGAAGTGAGGGAAAGATTGCCCTCAGAGCCACATTGACAAAATTGGGGGATGTTATAGCCAAAAGCAGGTTGGAGCTCTGTACATGTAAACTCTCAAGGCATCAAACATTTTCAATGCAAAATAAAGCCTTCCTTTGGGCAGTGCACACCTGTGGTTACATGAGGGCTATTATGTAACCAGGAGACATGAACATTGAGTTATGTCTTTATGTGATTACATGAGGGCTATTATGTAACCAGGAGACCTGAACATTGAGTTATGTCTTTCATGGCTTATATGTTCTTGTAGGAAGTGGTTCCTTGTAAGTTCTACTGAGTTAATATTTCTTTTTTTTTTTTTAATTTATTTTACAACACCATTCAGTTCAACATAATAGCCACAGATTCTCCTGTTCTCCCCCTCTCGCCCCCTCCCCCTCCCCCCAGCCCACCCCCCATTCCCACCTCCTCCAGATCAAGGTCTCCCCCGAGGACCGGGGTCGACCCGGTAGACTCAGTCCAGGCAGGTCCATTCCCCACCTCCCAGACCGAGCCAAGCGTCCCTGCATAAGTCCCAGGATTCAAACAGCCAACTCATGCAACGAGCCCAGGACCCAGCACCAACGCACAGCTGCCTCCCAAACAGATCAAGCCAAATGACTGTCTCACCCATTCAGGGGGCCTGATCCAGTTGGGGGCCCCTCAGCCTTTGGTTCATAGATCCTGTGCTTCCATTTTGGTTATTTGTCCCTGTGCTTTATCCAACCTTGGCTTCAACAATTCTCGCTCATATAAACCCTCTTCTTTCTCACTAATTAGACTCCCAGTGCTCCACCAGGGGCCCAGCCGTGGATGTCTGCATCCAGATTCCTCAGTCCTTGGATGGGGTTTATGGCACAACTATCAGGGTGTCTGGCCATGCCATCACCAGAGTAGGTCAGTTCCTGCTGTCTCTCGACCATTGCCAGCAGTCTTTTGCGGGGGTATCTTTGTGGATCTCCGTGGGCCTCCCTAGCTCTCTGCTTCCTCCCCTTCTCATGTGGTCTTCATTTACCATGGTCTCCTATTCCTTCTTCTCCCTCTTTTCTTGATCCAGCTAGGATCTCCCACTCTAAAGAGCACTTGCTCAGCTATGTTCATATTAGCATTGTTTGTAATAGCCAAAACCTGGAAACAACCTAGATGCCCTTCAACTGAAGAGTGGATAAATAAATTGTGGCACATATACACAATGGAATACGACTCAGCAGAGAAAAACAATGACATCATACGGTTTGCAGGCAAATGGATGGATCTAGAAAAAATCATCCTGAGTGAGGTAACCCAGACTCAGAAAGACAAATATGGTATGTACTCACTCATAGGAAGATGCTAGATGTGGAACAAGGATGACTGGACTGCTACTCACATCACCAGTGAAGCTACCTGGAAAACAGGACCCCAAAAAAAGACACGGAGAAATGGACGAGATCTACATGAACAGCCTGGTCATGAGTAGTATTTCATTTTTAAACAAGAATTCTGCTATCTAAATAATAGAATGTGAAGACTGTTAGAAGTATATTTAAAATAATCATAAATTACAAAATTTGTGAGAATTCCTAGGAATTCTGATTTATTTAAGTCACTGAATCCGAAGGTGCAGCACCATAGGAACTTGAACACACTAAAATTAGGTTCTTTTCACTCTATGTTGTAATTCTAAAATGAATTATTGTTGCTGAATAAACATACTTGTAAAGATTTAAATTAATGTTGTTGAAAGGATTCAGTTGTGTCCTTCAGGATCTTGCTGCAGACAGACCAGGTGATCAGAGTTTACCTGGGGCATGGTGGAGAAGGAGGAGGAGGAAGAGGAGGAGGAGGAGGAGGAGGAGGATCTTATCAGATATGGAGTGTGATATGCTAAACTGGCTTGTCAGGACTGTTGGCTCAATTGGCGTGATTCAAGGAAATGTGAGGCCAGAATCAGCACATGACTCTCAGAGGTCTAAATTGAGATGGTATGAGCACTATTTACGCAGTTTTGCATAGTAGTTTCAGTGACTTGCAATCACGTGATGTGTTCCTTTCTGACTTGTTTCTTTTACTTTTTTTCATGCATTTATAAGTTTCTTGGTGTAAGTTTAGATTTTGTGTACATTGCATAGTGTAGGGGAGGCAAGTACCAAACCTATTTTCACCAGACATGGGGGAAGAAAACAAATGTTATAAAGCAATTAACAGACTAGGAAAACAGGCTGTTGCCATGGAACAGAACACTAATAGCCTTAGGCTGCATGTAAATAGTGACACATGCTTTGGGAGCTACTTTATCTCTTAATGCTCCTACTTTTTCATGCTGTTATAAGTACAATTACATTTCAACATGGCTGTGGTTAGAGACAGATGCTTAACCCATAGAAGGGGGTAAATTCATGCACACAGAAAAGGCAGTGCTGGATGGAAGGTTTGGGAGAATAAAGTGGAAGATTACTGATTAATGAGTACAGTATCATTGAGATCTATGGTGGTGATATTTATGGATCAGTGTGATTTTCCCTAGTGCCACTGAGCTGAGCACCCACCATGGCTTAGATGGGAACTTCCATGTTATGAATATTTTACCACATCGAAAGTGATGGTTCAGATTATGCTTCTAGATGAGGGATCAGTTTAACCTCAAGCAAAAATTAGTACATAAGTGTGATTGCACAATGATTCCACTTTTATCAAACAAATCAAAATATGGTTTTAAAATGACATGAAATCACATGATAAAATAATTGAACAATTTCTATAATGAATATATATTCATATAATTACGAAAATTACAAACTTTATTGCATTTGGGGCTGTGTTCTTTATTTCCTGAACTGTAGGAGCTAAGTTTACACATGTACATTTAACCACCACTGTTTTTATCTCTCTGAAACCTCTTCAGTTTTCATTGTCTGAAATTCTGATATTAACACTCATGAAGGTAAGTTTCTAGAATTAAATCTCAGAAAGCGAAAAACAAAATGCAGAGAGACAATTGGAAGCTGTTTTCCAAAGATCTCTTTTCTGCACTTAGTACCCACACATTTTTTAAAATGACTCATATTTCATGACTTATTTGCTAAAGACAAGGAGGAGGAATAATTCCTGAGTGAGGAGACAGCAAAGTCATTCCAAATGCTAGGCAATGTCAGGAGACCTGGTACATCATCTGTTCCTTTTCCCATCTAGGGTTGGGTTGACCATCATGTCATCCCTGACTGGAGATGGTCCTCTGTTACAACTCTAATGACATCTGTATTCTACCCAACACTGAAGTTAAAATGCTCTAGTATCTGTACACACAGGGTTCAACCTTAACTTAAACAAGAAACACTGCCTTAGAGTATACTGACTGAGCCCATTCCAAGATATTTTCACCAAAATCACTTTTTCTAAAGTAAAATCAATGTTGGGCTAAAATCACACACAGAATTATCTGGAAACATTTTTACTGATAAACCCTCCAAACACAATTCAGGATTCAGAGTCTCAAGGATGATCTGTCACATCGCCTAACAGTAACATCCTACCAATTATCCCATGAGGGGATGGGATCAGCTGTGGATACATTCCTGGAATCCTGAGGCCTAGAGGGCCAGTTTACTCACTGACACATCCTGTTCCAAGGAGGACAGGACTCCAGGGTGGGGCTTCCTAGGCAAAGACTCAGTTGTTAAAGTCTAAGGGAGAAGCAGTAAGACAGACCTGTGGACCTCTGAATCTCAAGTCTGTGGAGGGCATCTGAGGAGCAGCGGACATCCCAGGTGAGTCCACTAGGCCAGGGAAGGTAGATCGGGAACTCACACTAGAGAACAGCCCTGGATAGACTCTCTCAGGAAAGCAGGCACATCCCTCAGGGATGACGACATCTCTTCAACCTCTCCAGCCCCCGTGCAGGAGAGCTGGAGTGGGAGAAAGAGAAAGCTAAAAGATAATCAGATCCCCTAAGATCCCCACTCTGTGCTAGTGCCTACTGGGAAAAGCTGGGCCTGACCACAGAGGCATTCAGGTGTCCCCTGTTCACAAGCTCTGTGTTCTTCACTTCTTATATCACTAGGCATCATTTTCTTGCCTGTGTTACACCCTGGCCTGGCCATACCTGGAGTGTTGAGAGCCTGATCTTGAGAGTGGCCTGCCCTTCTGCCTCACTTACACTGGTGTTTCTGGCTTCCAGTTCCTTGGCCATGTGACCTCTTTCCATATTTTAAAAGTGATTGTAAAGTTTGAAGATATTGTCCCAAGTGTAGGAAAGAGAGACTAGTGGATGTTGTCCTTCCCTTATTCTTTAGGGAGGAAATACCAAGAAGTTTTTGTTCCAGAAGGGAAGTTCAAAGATACAGTGTATCTCCTGTTCTGTTAGTCTGAAAGAGTGTGTTATGTATGCCCAAACCCTTGGAGTCACCTTTGTTTGTACTTGAGGTCAGATGTCATGTTAGAAAAGGTTTGTTAGAGTGACCTCAGTGCTATTGGTCCAAATATTAAGCCAAGAATACCCCAAGTACTTCAAGCTTTAGACTTCCGAACCACAAGGGACATCAATCTATTCTGGTTACAAAATTTCACAGCATTCATACAATAAGCCAAGACCAAAGAAACAAAGAAAAATTAAAATAGTAAGATTCAATGTCAAGTAAGATGTTGCAAGGGCAAGTTATTGAATACTGGAAGAGGCAAACCTAATTACCTATTTAAGGAAACAGGAAGTGCTTAAAGAAGACTTTGCCTGGTGGGCACAGGCACTTATCTCAAGTTAACCTGTGGGGTCCATTTATGACAGAGTATGTGAATTCTCAAATGACTTATTGTTCCAGTAGGTGTTTCCTGTTTCTCATTTTGAACATCTTCTGGAAAAGAGTATTTGATCCTAGATAAGGATCACTATTTTTTTTTTTTTTTTTTTTTTGGTGTTTAATCCCAGCACTCTGGAGACAGAGGAAGGCCAATCTCTGAGTTTGAGGCTAGCCTAGTCTACAAAGCGAGTTCCAAGACAGCCAAAGCTACACAGAGAAACCCTGTCTCAAAAAACCAAAAGAAAAAAATTGGCATTTGAATTGGCCAAATCTAGGGGGATTATTTTGTAGTCCTGGTTACACTTTGTTCTTGGATGTTTAGACCATGTAGGTGGTCACAGACTAATGCTGTATACATTTAAAGCCTGCTGAGACTTCTTAGAGCTCACTCCTAGTGATTTAGGAGGAGCCCCTGAATCCTCTAGTTTTTCTGCTCTCCTGTGAGATCTCAATGGCTGGGTCAGCGTCCTGCTGACCATGTGGCTTCCTTCAGAAGCACAGGGGATGTGTCAATCTCCATTGACTCTTCTCCCTGCAGGGCATACCCTGGTTCCGATAGCATGGCTGGAGACATCATGTCCCCAGTGAAGAGGACAGGTCCCATCTTCTCTGGGGTCTTGGCTGACAGGGATTATAACAGCCAAAATATTGAGTGTTTTCCCTGACCACCAGGTCATTGTTGGTGTAGGCCCTGAAGCTTTGGAATTGCCCACCCAGGGCAGCTTTACCATTATTGAAATTTTAACTTTCCTGTTACATTTAGATAAATTTAGACAAAAAGTCAACAATTTTAAATGAACATTGATTTTGCTAAGACTGTTTATTCAAATGGTTAAAATCTAACAAAATTAGCAAAAATCATAAGTAATTGTGTTGATTACACATACTTTTTAATTTTTAAATCAAATTTTGTGTTACTATGAGCAAACCAGTATCCTAAGAGAATTTCATTTATTTAAAGAAAAATTTGACATCAGTGCATTGAATTTTGACCTTAGAAATTTTAATAACCTTTAATCATCCATTATCTTTCATCTGTAAATCTCATCCGCCACACACCTGACACATTTACTCAGACTGTTTCCCACCTGTCTTTAACCTTTCTTGGTATTCCTCTCATATTCGAGCCTTCTTAGTGAAAAATGTTTTACTGTATAAAATTCATTCTTATCTAAATCATTCTCTTTTCCTTTTCAATCTTTCAACCAAATACAACCTCATTTTTATGGCCTTGTTAACTTGTCTCTTTCACCTACTGACTGTATTTTATACCCTTTTTCTTTATTTTTTAAAAAAAGTTTAAGTTAAAATGTAATTATGTAGTTTTCTCTCTTCCCTTTCCACTTCCAATGTCCTTTCCCTCCAACACCTCCTTCGCCTCCCCTTACTCCCTCTCAAATTCATAGACTCTTCCTGTTAATTATTATGATGACATATATTTCATAAATATATAAATACAACATTCTGGGCCCATTTCACGTTGCTCGTGTACACATCATTTCAAAACTGAACCTAGAATTCTGGAACTGACTGACTCTCGTGACCTCCCCAGCACTGGTGACTCTGGCATCCAGGACCTCAGCTATAAGGCCTCACTGAGGTGAAATGGACTTTTCAGTCACATTGCAAAGTAAAGGGAATAGGAACTAATGCATGTTGTCTTTCTATGGTTGGCAACAGAGAATGTTTCCAAAAGATTTCTGAAGGGAATGTGCCAAGACATCTCCTGGTGCATTCAGGCCAAGAAAAAGACTTTTTGTGGCCCCCAACTCTAAGGGTTATATTTCTCCCTACTTGGGATCATAGTCCGCACTAGTGAAATTTTGCTCATGTGACCTCAGTACCACTGGCACAAAACCTGGGCCAACTATGTCTTAAGTCTTTGCTTTAAACTTCTAAACTATAAGGTGCATCCACACCCTGTGATGAGCTAAGTTCACAGTGGACACACAGTCCAGTTACTGGAGCCTGACCAGTTGTTCTTCATTTTAGTGGATAAACCAAATTCCTGTGTCTTGCTTTAAGCCAACCAGATCTTTAACCTTTTTCATAGTACATTCTTAGGACAGTTCATATAATTTTGTTGTACCATTATGGTTTTGATTTCTAGGTAGGAATAAGAAGGCTTTTCTGAAGCATTGATGTAATTGGAATCTCATTTCTCCTTCTCTAGGCGAATGAGACATGATTGCTGTTCTCTTCTTAGCTGTCCTCTGCTTGGAAGTCGACTCAACTGTTCCAACACTAGATCCCAGTTTGGATGTTGAATGGCATGAATGGAAGACAAAACATGGGAAGACATACAACACAGTTAGTAACAGGGAAATCCCTATCGATGACAGTCTTGACTTTGTGTATTTATGTATTTTTATATTATGGCCATACCATAGGTTCTGGAATCCAGCTCTATTCAAGGCTTAACCTAAATACATACATCATGTGTACTATATGACAAAATCTCTACTGCTTCTGGGTGGTGTGGTTAATGGCTTCCAGAAGAGTACAACCTTCCTTTGTCATGGTTCTTCTTCATCAGAAGGTCCACGGAGTGAACTTAGGTTGGACTTAGAATAGAATAAAAGCTCACAACTTATATTTTTTTCCAGAATGAAGAAAGACTGAGAAGAACAGTATGGGAGAAGAATTTTAAAATGATTGAGCTCCACAATTGGGAATACCTTAAGGGGAAGCATGACTTCACCATGGCAATGAATGCCTTTGGTGACTTGGTGAGTGTGACATGAATTACATAACAGAGTAGTTCTCCTCTTCAGCTCTTTATAAATACCCTCAATCATTTGTTGACTTTTCCTGAAGACCAATACAGAGTTTGGGAAAATGATGACTGGCTTTCAAAGGCAGAGGATCAAGAAGAGGCACATATTCCAGGATCATCTGTTTCTTTCTGTCCCCAAATATGTGGATTGGAGAGAGCAAGGCTATGTGACTCCTGTGAAGAATCAGGTATGGCAGTGTGATGTTTCCAGCTTTCACTACTCACAGGAAGCTATGAAACAAATGTCATCTTTGCTTTTTCAGACTGTGGAGCAACATGCAGTTTACTGGTTTATAAAAGTATTCTGATGTGTGAATTGTTCACAAATATCTGTTATTAGACTTGTGAATGAATAACAGCTTTTTCTTTATCCCTAAGGGTCATTGTGCCTCTAGTTGGGCTTTTAGTGCAACTGGAGCCCTGGAAGGACAGATGTTCAGGAAAACAGGGAGACTGGTCCCTCTGAGTGAACAGAACCTACTGGACTGCATGGGACTTAATGTTACCCACGGCTGCAGTGGTGGCTTCATGCAGTATGCCTTCCAGTATGTGAAGGACAGTGGCGGCCTGGCAACTGCGGAGTCCTATCCTTACAAAGGACGAGTAAGTAGAACTCCTGGGCTCTTGCCATTTCGGTGGAAAGCAGAACAATTGCAGAGCAATCTGCTCTCTTCAAACTCACATTGTTATTGATTTTTTTTTTTACTGCTAGGGAACTATATGCATGCATATAATATGTTTTCATCAAATCTATACCTTCCCTCTACCTCTAATTTCTCCTCTGTCACCCCCAAACACTTTTCCTTCCCTACTTCCTGGGCTTTTATTTTTTTTATTAGACCCATTAAGCACACATAATACTGCATGTGTGTACAGGAGTATAGGACCATTTATTGGAGCATAAAAAAACTCTCAGGGGCTACATCCCTAAAGAAAACTTACTGTTCTCCCACAATAGCTATCAATTGCCAATAGCTTTACAGTTAGGGGTGGGACATCATGATCCTCCCCACTGTCCATGTTGGTATTTTGGCAAGGTGGATCTTGTGTAGATCATGTGTTTACAGTCACAACTCTGTAATTTCATGTGTGCAATGTCCCTGCCATGTCTCAATATGTACTTTTTTGTTACAGATGTTCACTATCTCTAGCTTTTACAATGTTTTAGAATGCCTCCCCACTTCTGCAATGATACCTAAACCTGGGCTAGCATTCCACATGAGAGAGAGCCTAATACAGTTGTCTTTCAGGGTCTGGATTACCTCATTCAGAATTATTTCCAGTTCTAACCACTAGCCTATGAACTTCACAATTTCATTTTTTTTAATAACTGAATATATTCCACTGTGTATATGTACCAAGTCTCCATTATCCATTTACAAGGTGATGGATATCAGGTCTGTTTCTATATTCTGGCTACTATGGATAAAGTAGGAGCAAACATGGATGAGCAAGCACTTTAGTGCTAGGACATAGAACTTTATGGTTATATGTCCAAAAGTGCTGTAGCCGAATCATTAAACTCATCTCTAGCTTTTTGAGGAAACTGCACTCTGATTTCCACAGTGCATGACTTCCATGAGTGTTCCACTAATCAGCACTCTCACCATCAGTGAATAAGTATTCCCCTTTAGCCATATTTGTACCATCCTATTTTACTCATTTGTTTTATTATCTTAGCTATTCTGAACAGAGTAAGATGAAATTTCAAAGCAGTTTTTAGTTTCTATTTACTTGATGACTAAGGATGTTGAACATTCTAAAAAGTATTTCTTGGCTATCTTATTCCTTCTTTTGAGACCTCTGATTAGTTCTAATCCCCTCAGATTTAATTATGTATTTGTTTTCATGGTTTTTTTTTAAATACTTGTGTGTTCTGGATATTAATCATCTATCAGATATATAACTTTAAAGAAAGTTCCCATGCTGCCTCTTTATTTGAATGATGGTTTCCTTTGATGTTTTGAAGGGTTTTAGTTTCCTGAGGTCCTACTGTGTCCGTTATTGGTCTTTTTTCTCAAGACTAGATCATGTGAGGTGGGGCTGAAGAGATATCTCAGCAGGTAAGAGTACTGGCTGCTCTTCCTGAGGACTAGGTTTGATTCCCAGGACCCACATGGCAGCTAGTAGCCAGTTATAAATCTGAGATCACATGCTCTCTACAAGCATCAGCCATGCATGTGGTGCACAGACATACATGTAGGCAAAACTAGAACACACAACAAATAATAGAATAAAAAACTTTCAAAAGAATTAGAAAAAAAGATGAGATCATATTTATTCATTGAATTTTCATGTAAAACTATTAAAAACATCTGTTTCATTTAAGATAAAATCCACTTACACAGAGTTTTAAATGATATATTATTTAAAAATACAGATTATAAATATAGAAGGAAAACATTTACTATGGTATGGAAACTTGGAGGTCCCTATCTTCCCAAAGCACAAAGCAAAGGAGTGAGTTTTGTGGGGACATACTGGATACACAATCATACATTTTTCCAGATTAGATTTCACTTTCCTCTGACATCCGTACTTCTTTCCATGTAAAATTTATTGAAAACACCCATTCATTCTACTTTATGAAGATGGTGATCAACAATTCCATGCATTTGGCAATATTTTTCACCAACTTGTTTGGTTTGGTTCTGAGACAGCATCTTACTATGCAGCCTCAGCTGGCAATGAACTTAGTTCATTCACAACCCAGGCTGGCTGTGAACTCACAGAACTGCCTGCCCTTTCTTACCAATAGCATAGTCTGAGAAAGAAACTCATTGTATATCTAGGAGCTCTTTGATGTTTGGCACACTAATAACAGAGAGAAATGATCTGTATAAGGGTTTGGGAATGTGCTATTTCTTAAGAGGTTTGAGCTTTTTGTTGTTTGTTTCTATATATTTTTCTACTCTTATTTCCTTGTCTTTGTTCCCCCTAGTGATCTATTAACAAAACCTTCTATTCCCTGTAAACACAGTTTGATGATTGTATAGTATCTTTGTATGAAGTTTTCCCTTATACAAACTCGGCGTAAGAAGCACTCTGACCCTTAGAGGTTCTCGCATTCTCTTTGGGTCCTCAGCGTCCCTTGCTGAAAATCCACATTGCTGACTCGGAGTCTTGTTTCATGGACCAAGCTCTCCTGCCTGTGGCAGCCTTTGCCTTCCAAGAGCTAGGATTAAAGGCGTGCATAACCATGCCAGGCTCATAAAATGCTTTCTTGTAAATATTCAGGACAGCCTTTCTTTGGCAGAAAGGAGTGGATCACAGAACCCCTACCTCGTATGTGAGTGCTTTTCTCATCCTACTCCAAAGGAAAGATCAGTTGCATTTGCACTACAGTAATTAAGTTCTCCTGGGTCACCAATCATTCATAGAACAAGATATTAATGATGCCTTGCTAATAGAGAGTGGATGTGTAACAGCAGCAGGCAAAGACCTATAGAGGTTGTACCCATAAACTGTTGTAATCCCAGAATCCTATCTATAGACAATGAAACAAGAACCCTCGGCCCAAAGAGTTCAGCACTTCAGCCAACATTTATTACAAATAAAAAGAAAAAAAATGGCTCCTGAGACTAGAAGGATTCCAAGAGAAGATCTTACTTGATTGTCGAGGGCTGTGTTTTTAAGTGGTTATAGAATGAAGAGAATAATCTTGGTTAAGATGTAAAAAGAAAGTTGTGGTCACAATGGCAGAATTGTGCCTGAAACTGGAACTCTGTCATGAACTAGTATAGTTTTCTAAAAGACACCAAGAGAGGGAACCTGTAGAGCATCTGCAGAGGAGCTCTGACCCACAGAGCATCTGACTTGACATTGGGGTATCCAGGTGGTTGGGGTCCCCAGATGATTAAGGGCCATTTAATAACTACCTAACTTCCCTGAATCTTGTCTCGTGCTCATCAGTCCTGATGCAGCAACAAACTATCTATAACTATTTGCTAACCAGACAGAATGTAGTTGTTCTAGTTTAAACTAACCAATTGTGTTTAGATGTCAGCAGTTCTCCAGTAAGGGCTCCATAATGAATTTTAATGTGTAACTTCAGACCAAAGAACATACCACATTCTTTACATTATAGGTTGTCACTCCACTAAATTATCTGACTTGCCCTAAGACTTGAGTATCAAGTAAATGATTTGTCACATTCCTTACATTGGTAAGGTTTCTCTCCTGAATGGATCCTGTAAGGGATTTTAAGGTGTGACCCACACTTAAAAGACTTGTCACATTCTTTACATTTCTGTGGTTTCTCTTCAGGATAAAGTCTGTCATGTGAACTTGAGCTCCTGAAGCACTTTCCACAGTTCCTACATTTGTGTGGTTTCTCTCCACTATGGATTATTTGCTCCAGAAGTCAGTGTGTAGAGTCAAAAGACTTAACACATTCTTAATGTTTGTGTTCTTTCTTTCCAGTGTGAATTCTTGGATTCTGACTAACGTTGGCACACAAGTTTAAATATTTGTCATGGTCTTTATATTTCAAAGTTCCTTTCCAGTGTGTATGCTTTTATATCTATTGGAGTTTGAGGATTCAACAGAGGCATTCCTGTGGTTACTACATTTGTATTTGTTACAGATTTCTATAGTGTTACTTGTTTCATAAAGTGTATGACTGGAGGATTCATGAAACACTTTGCTGTCTTCATTCCATTTATGACACCTCTTGAATATTCACATGCTGATGGATAATATGCTTTGAATCTTGATACAAGACATTCTCATATTTAATTGCATAGCCAGACTACTGTAATTCTCTAACATCACATGCTACAAGCCCTCTGAGCAGAGTCCAGACACTCCCACTGCTCCTGGGAGAATTCCTCAGCCATATCCCCAACATCAACAGACCCTGGGACACATTTTCCTGAGAAGCAGCCCTTTCTCTCCTGTTGTTCCTCTCTGACTCTCAGGAACCATGACTGACGTTTTCTCACATGGGTACCTTTGCTCCTTGGACTCTCTGTTAGTACAAGTGAGCAGGCCCTAATCAGTGTGAGATCGAGACCTGGGTTCCAAGTCCCTGACTGCTGCTCCCACCACCCTTCTCCAAATGGTGACTTTCCTGGGATATTTCACAGGGCTCCTGTTCTGCAGCAGAGTTTTCAAATCCCTATGAGAACCCTGGTCCATTTCCTCTGTTAGCCTGGGTTCCGCACCATACTGCTTCACAAGATCCCTCTGGAAACGGTGAGGTTTCCTGTCCTGCTTGTCCTTGGGTCCTCAGCACCTTTTCTAAATTGTTGGCCTTAAAGCCCTGTGCTACTAGGAACCGAGTTCAGAAAGTCCTTTCCCATGTGTCTAACATTAAGTGTTTCCTTACTTTCTCCTCTAATGACTTTGAGCTATCAGGTCTTATTATGAGATCTTTGGTCCATCTGGAGATGAGTTTTGTGCAGGGTGAGAGATAATGATCTAATTTAATTCTTTTATGTATAGCTATCCAGTCTGAGCAGAACCATTTGTTGAGGATTCTGTCTTTTTTCCAACTGGTATTGTCAGCTTCTTTGGGTAAGAAAGGAGGTTTATGTGTGGTCTAGTCCATTGCTATATATGTCTGTTTTGGTGCCATTATGATGCTGTTCTCATAACTGTATCTCTGTGATAAGATTTAAATCAGGAATGATGACAGTTCAAACCGTGTTTTTATTGCTCAAAATTGTTGTGGCTATCCAGTTTGTGTGTGTGTGTGTGTGTGTGTGTGTGTGTGTGTGTGTGTGTGTGTGTGCGCGCGTGTGTGCGCGCACGCGCGCTTTTTTTTTTCAATTTATGTGTAGAATAGAATTAGAGTTTGATAGGGATTACCCTGGGATTGTAGAATGCTTTCGGCAGAATAGCTATTTTCACAATGTTAACCTGCCTGTCCACAAGCATGGGAGCAGGCTGTGTCTGTCCATCTTCTAGTGTCTTCTTCAACCTCTTAAATTTTTCATCATATAAATCTTCCCTTGCTTGGTTAGATTTATTCCAAAACATTTTCAGACAATTATCAATGCTATTGTTTCAATGTGTTTGTTGTTAGTATATAGGTGGGGTATAAATCAGAATAAACTGATAGTTATGTTCTGACTTTGTATCTTGATACATTGCTAAATGTGTTTATCAGCTATAGGGATTTTCTGGTAGAGTCTTCTCAGGCTTGTGTGTATAGGATAACAACATCTGCAAATGAGGATGCTTTGCTGGTGCTACATCCTTCTATTTATTTTCTCTTCATCTCTTTCTCTTGTCTTACTGCACTAGCTGAGACTTAAATGAAATGAGGAGTTGGATCCTGGGAAATATTAACAGGATTGAAAATTCTTTAGTCAAATTAACTAACAGAAAATGAGGGAAGACCAAAATTTTTTAAATTAGGTATGGAAAGGGAGATTACAGTAGACAATGGGGGAATTCGGTGGGTCAAAGTGTATGCATTAAAATTTTTATATTCTTTTGCACTGGAAAATATAAAAGAAATGTCTGGGTTTCTGAACACATGTGGCATATCAAAGTTAACTCAAGATGAAGTAAATAATTTATTGAACCCACAACAACTAACATTGATTCTGTAATTTAAAATTTCTTAACTATAAAGAAGCCCAGGGCCAGATAGATTCAGCACAGAATTTTATCATTCCTTCCACAGAGAACTAACACCAATTCTCCTCAAATTACCCTATAAAGTAAAATGGAAGGGATACATCCAATTGTTTTATGAAGCCAACAGTACCCCCAATACCAAAACCAGACAAAGATTAATAGTCTGCCGGGTGGTGGTGGTGCACGCCTTTAATCCCAGCACTCAGGAGGCAGAGCCAGGTGTATCTCTGTGAGTTTGAGGCCAGCCTGGGCTACCAAGTGAGTTCCAGGAAAGGCGCAAAGCTACACAGAGAAACCCTGTCTCGAAAAAAAAAAAAAAAAAAAAAAGACAAATAGTCTAATCTCTCTAATCAATTTAGAAGCCAAAATTCTCAGCACAAACTAAATTCTAAAACATATCCAAATGATCATACACCATAATCAAGTCAGCTTCATCCCATATATGTGGGGTTGGTTCATATATTTAAATTAATAAGTGTAATTCACCACATAGACTCAAGGACAGAAACTACATGATCATTTCTTTAAATTCAGGAAAGACCTGTAACAAAATCCAACATTGCTTCATGATAAGATTCCTGGACAATCTATAGATGCAGAGGACATAGCTGAATGTGCTACAATGTGCTACAAGCCCACAGTCAACATCATGATAGATGAAGAGAACCTCAAAGCATTTCTCTGACATTCCCATTAAAGTAGTAGAATTTATCTATAAACCATCACTGTTGTCATGATAATACTAGCCTTTGTATGGTTATTTGATGGGGTGCTTTCCCAGGACCCCTTCTTGCTGCTGTGAACATAGAGAACAGGAAAGCCATTCCACACAATACAGATCTCTTCATTGTGAATATTTGTTATGAACAGAAGACTTATGGGGTGTCATTGAACACAAGTGAGCTAATTTTCAGCCCCAAATTTCCCAGTAGAATTTCACTTCCTGGAATGTTTCATAAGAGCATAGATTTGGGTATCCTCATTTACAATGGCTGAATTCTGTGGTTCTGGCTCGTGTTCTCCAGGATGTAGACGGCAATGAATGAATTTCTTTCCTTTACTTTGAAAGGGTAGAAAGTGCAGGAACCATACTGAGAATTCTGCTGCTAATGTCAGAGACTTTATGCAAATCCCAGGGCATGAGGAAGCCCTTATGAAGGCAGTGGCTAAGGTGGGGCCCATCTCTGTGGCAGTTGATGCTGGCCATAGTTCCTTCCAGTTCTATGAGAGCGGTAAGTATCTTCCTTCTGGAATCCATGGAGAAAAGTTGTACTGCCATCATGGCAAATCATTTTTGTGATGTCTTTCTTATATAATTTTAATGTAAATGTTTCCATTTGTGGATTTTACATTCTATGTGAGGAATTTTATACAAAATTTCCTATTTGGCATTACTTAAATATAATTCCATAAATGAGAGTCAGTTAATGTTTTTTAAATTAGCCTGATGTTCCATGTGGTATAGTTTACTTGAATTTTCTCCAGCTGTTTGACCCTTAAGATTTAAACCAGATATTTCATTTATGTAGATAATTCTTATAAGGGACTTTTTAGTTCTATTAATTTTTGTTTTTTGTAGGTTTAGCTTGGACTAACTTACAAGTAAGTCAGTAAGATTTCTTGTATGCAACCAAGGTACCAATTTACCAAAGGATTTATGCTAAATTTTGTTTCTGGTACATTTACCTGAGAGTTTACAGCCTTAACCCTGATAACAATGAAACCTCTTTAGTCTTACCTGGTTTGTATGTCATTCCAGTGAACTTAGAAATGCTTCTCTTATTGTCGGTAACATGGTCACCGTGAGGTCACTGGAGCCTCTCACCCTGGATTTGGTTTTATTTTTTTAGGCATCTATTATGAGCCACAGTGTAGAAGGGTTCACCTAAATCATGCTGTTCTAGTGGTCGGCTATGGCTCTGAAGGAGAAGAATCAGATGGCAACAGTTATTGGCTGGTCAAGAACAGGTATAAATTTCAGAAAACATTTATATTTGAAATTCAAAAGGGAACTTCTATCGCCAGTGTTTAGATAGGAGTAGCAGCAGTCCTGCACCACGTGTAGGTAGAAGACATCCTTCCTGCCCTTTCTCTGAAGTGATCTTTAGAGTCCTGTGTGATTCAACTATTGGTATCCAGGAAATGAATCTTTTCTGAATCTTCTGATTAAGGGTGGTTTCTGGCTAGATAAAATATTGTAATGAACCTGCTGTGCTGTGTTCTTTCTACTAAACGGTGCACCTGCTCTTCTTCCAGCTGGGGTGAAGAGTGGGGCATGAAGGGATACATAAAGATGGCCAAAGACTGGAACAACAACTGTGGAATTGCTACATATGCCACGTACCCCATTGTGTGAGCTGCTGGGTGGCAAGAAGGAAGGCATGGCCTGGGGACAGTGTGCACTGAGGAGGGCTTTTGCCTTCACAGTCCCTGCTGTGTGGAAAATGACACCTGAGTCACTGAGGTTATATCCATGCTTAATGTGAATTAAATTCATAAGTATTAGTGCCATAAACAGCATTGTAGTAATTACTCTCTTATAAAAATCTGAATTTGCCGGGCGGTGGTGGCGCACGCCTTTAATCCCAGCACTTGGGAGGCAGAGGCAGGCAGATCTCTGTGAGTTCGAGGCCAGCCTGGGCTACCAAGTGAGTTCCGGGAAAGGCGCAAAGGTACACAGAGAAACCCTGTCTCGAAAAACCAAAAAAGAAAAGAAAAGAAAAAATGTAAACCAAGACATTCCTTTGCCGGGCGGTGGTGGCGCACGCCTTTAATCCCAGCACTCGGGAGGCAGAGCCAGGCGGATCTCTGTGAGTTCGAGGCCAGCCTGGGCTACCAAGTGAGTCCCAGGAAAGGCGCAAAGCTACACAGAGAAACCCTGTCTCGAAAAACCAAAAAAAAAAAAAAAATCTGAATTTTCATTTTTAAAAGAATGTACAAATTTGCATATTCAAAAATAAAGCTCAATTTCCAAATGACATTGGGGCTTCTTTTTATAATTCAGTTCTTAATTCAACCCAAGAACATAATTGTGTGTGTGTGTGTGAGAGAGAGACAGAGAGAGAGAGACAGACAGACAGACAGACAGACAGACAGACACAGAGAAGGAAGGAGGGGGAAGGAGAGGGAGAAAGAGAGATATTCAGTTAATAATGATGCAGAAGGGAGAAAAGAAATCAATGTGTCCATACAGAAACTTATGATGTCCACTAGATTGAGTATTCCCATTCTGTACGAACAGGTCATGTTGGCGCCTGAGCATCCTTTGTGATAAGGGACACCGTTGGTGGCCTTCTAGGGTTAAATGCCTCTTGTCTGGCCAGGGCTTTAGAGCATAGTAAAGTACCCATTTTGCCTTGCTATGATTTATGAAATGAGAGTGTTCCTTGTCATCTACAGATGAAGAAGTAGTATACTTTGTGCAAAAATCAGATGATGAAATTACTCAATGCTTTTTACGTGGAATAAGAAATAGTGGCTCTATATACAACATTTTGACAATTTGTGGAAAAACAAGGAGGAAATGCTACCATTCTAAGATCGACTGAATTACAACAAAAATTCAAATCCCAGCCTCAGAGGGTATCAGTGGTTAAAGTAAGGTTACTGATTGGTAAGGGATGGGATTCTGTAACTGGGATAGAGATGTGTAAGAAGACCCTATTGAGCTGTGGACTCGGATTCTGAAGGGTTTAATCTCACCAAAGGACACAGTCTCATTACCCTTAGCAGAGGATATATCCCAACCCTAGTTCCTGAGGAAATTAATTCTTCACTATCTGTAACCTTCCCTGAAGGAGATTCCTGAAAAAAAAAAAATAGTACCAATGCCTTTCAGGACCTCTAAACCTATAACCAGACTTAAGGCTGAGCAGACCACTGGAGTCTACTGAGGAACAGAAAATCTAGTCCATGAGAAGGAACATTGTGCCACTAAAGACCTTAATGAATTTGCTATTTCTATCAGGCAGAAGTCTGGATAATGTGTGTGGGGTGTGAGATGATGGTGGAAGGAACATCAAACGGGATCAGGCTGAGGTTATTGATATGGAACCACTGAGTAGAGATTCTAGGTTGAATATGGAAGTTTGAACAGTTAAAAAGGGTGTCACAGTTCGAACTGTTGGCTGAGCATTTGTCAAAGGATTGCCTACTGGGAAAGAGCTGGAGATGTCTGATATCTCCTGGCTTAGTGTTGACGAAGGATCTAAGTCTCAGGGAAGCTGCAATGCTGGAGTGGGCATGCTGTGTAAACCTGATCCTCCACAAGAAGACACGACATGCCCTTCGCTCATCTTACAATACACAAAATGGCGAAAGGAATATCAGCACATTGGAAGAACTTTGTTGTTGCCTTTTTTCTTGTGCCAACTTTAGAGTTGGAGATGATGCTATCAGTTGAATAAATTCAATGCAATGAGTCTAATTGGGCCCTGAAGCAGAGGCCAGATGGTAGCACTGAACCTCCAAAGGCAAGGTGGTCATAGTTATTTTAATGGACAGCACAGACAAAGTGATTTTATGATGTCATGATTCCTATGGGCCTTTGGTATTAGCTAATCAATCATGGTGTTTCCAGTATGAAATAGATAAGAAGTCTATTGCATTTTTGCATGATCTGTACAAGCAGAAAATTTCTCAAATGAAAGAAAGGTTGCACAGTATCATGGCAAGAGGAAATCTTAGTCTGTGAACTAGTTTCCAAACTTGAGACAGTGTACAGACCCAGAACCCCTTGAATGAAGGAATGCCCAGGTCTCCCTGCAGTCCCCTGGCCCTATGGTCCCACAGCTGCTTATTAAAAACCACTCAGAGGCTTATATTAATTATAAACTGTATGGCCTATGGGTCAGGCTTCTTGCTAGCTAGCTCTTATAACTTAACTCAATTCATTTCTATTAATCTATATGTCACCATGTGGCCGTGGGGTTACCGATTTGTTGGCATCTTGATGCTCCTTCGGCAGTGTGCTGGCGTCTCCTTTGACTCCACCCTTCTTCATCTTGTCTTCAATTCGAATGTACTGCCTAACTCTATCCTGCCCTGCCATAGGGCAGTGTAGCTTTATTTATCAACCAATAAATCAGAGCAATACACATTCACAGCATACAGAAAGACGTCCAACAGCAGCTTGCTGTCATTACTATAAGTCCATGTGTACAACACACTTGTCAAGTACAACAAATACTGTTTCTATGCAGATGTTCACTACTTAGGTTCTTACAATCATTCTGTCCCCTATTCGTGGTCTTTGAGATATTGTTGTAATTTAGATGTCCCAATTAGAGCTAAGCATTGCATTATCTCTTATTTCCTGTATGTTGACTAGCTATGTGTCTCAATCAACCATCTACTGAAAAACAAGATTGAGGACTGTACTAATCTTTGGGTATAAAAATAATAACTTAAAGACTCTATTTTTTTTTTTTTTTTGGTTTTTCGAGACAGGGTTTCTCTGTGTAGCTTTGCGCCTTTCCTGGGACTCACTTTGGAGACCAGGCTGGCCTCGAACTCACAGAGATCCGTCTGTCTCTGCCTCCCGAGTGCTGGGATTAAAGGCGTGCGCCACCACCGCCCGGCTAACAATTAACTTCTGCTAGCTGGGTGGTGGTGGCACACGCCTTTAATCCCAGCACTTGGGAGGCAGAGCCAGGAGGATCTCTGTGAGTTCGAGGCCAGCCTGGGCTACCAAGTGAGTCCCAGGAAAGGCTCAAAGCTACACAGAGAAACCCTGTCTCGAAAAATCAAAAAAAGAAAAAATAATAATAATAATAATAACTTAAGGACCAATTTAATATTATGTCCATTTAGCAGAATAATAGTATTAGATTCTCCCCTAGAGCTTATGACCTAACAAACCCTGGGCTTTTAACCAAGTTAATAGTACCAGTCATGAGATCCACTGGCCTGAAATCTAGTTCAAAAGTGGTTGTATACTCCCATAATATTTGTGACACTATTGTACCAGTGAGTATATTTTGCTGTAGTGGGAATTTGCTCCACCCATGACCTTGGGCTATGTGGCCTGATAGAGGTGGTGCTTCTTTATCTGCTTATGTGACTACTTAAAAGGGAGGAGAAAAGGAGTCAAGCTCTCTTGGGTGGTGAAGTCTGGATCAGGCATTGTGAAGCAGCGTGTGATCGGTCCCCAGCTATCCAAGGACTCTGCAACTGGATTTAGTTTATTCTGTGTTTTCCCCCACAAAATCCCTTAATAAATTAATATACAGAGACCATTGAGGCTCTCATTACATCTTGCCAGCTCAGTTGTTACTGTAACTGGTAGGTTTCATGGCCAGGTAGGGTTGTGGATTACTTTTTTCCCCTGGTAACACGTGTAGTATATCCTAGCACTGTGATACCTAGCCAGGAGGAATGCAGCATCAGGTCACACCAGCTTGGTTTCTCCATGTCCTATGACTCAAGTTTATGTTGTTCAGCTATAGAATCTTCTTGTCTAGTGCTGAAGAGAAATCAGGAGGAATTACAACAGCCTGTAATGTTTAGGGGTATCTGTGTGTCCTCACTGATCAATAACTCAAAAATAAGCAAATTCCTGGCACTGGGATATTTATGTGATAGCTTATAATATAATAAAATTGGTTTATGCTCCCATTATAGAATAACTTTATGTGTATTTATTGGTGAAATTATCAAGGCCACTCCACGTAGTTAAAAGGGAGGTTTATTTAGTGGCGTAACATACAAATGAAGGGATAGGTAGGTTGCAGGGTCGGGGAAAGATGTAGCATAGTCCAGCGGTGTTCTCTGGAGAACTCTGCTCAGTCAACCTCCATCATCCAGGGTCCAGGAACCAAGAGAAGCGGGCGCGTCTGAATCTTGGGTCTTCAGGGTCCTCTCTTGGCTCTGCCTTGTAGGCGTGACAGTTACCGGAGCCTCAATGGGGGTTGGAACTTCCAGATCAAAGCTGGAATGGCTACCCACAGTATGTATTAGTTACTTTTCTATTGTGGTGATAAAGCATATGAGCAAGACAACTTACAGAAGGGTTTATTTTGCTTATAATTCCAGAGAGATGAGTCTGTCATAGTGGGAAAGTGTGAGAGCAAGCAGCAGTCATGGTGGCTGGAGCAGAAGCTGAGAGCTCACATCTGAAACTGAAAGCAGGAAGCTCATTCCCAGTAACATACTTCCTCCAGCAAAGCCACACCTCTTAAACCTAACCAAATAGTGCCACCAACCAGGAACAAGTAGTCACACATCTGACCCACATCTGAGGGGCATGTGTAGATGTAACCAACCATCTTATTAAATAAGAAACACAAGAGAAACCCTGTCTCGAAAAACCAAAAAAAAAAAAAAAAAAAAAAGAAACACAGAACCAATGTAAAAGAGAAAGTCGAGACGTCAGAGCTCAGAGCTAAAACCTTACCCTTCCTCCTGCAGTGCTCCTACTTGGTTACATCTACAGGCATGTCTTGGTTGGGGTTTCTATTGCTATGACGAAACATCACGGGCAAAGCACCTTGAAAGGGTTTGTTTGGCTTACATATCAGCAGGAACCCAACAAGGTAGTAACCTGGAGACAGGAACTGATGCAGATGCCATGAAGGAGTATTTTTTACTGACTTGCTCCTCATGATTTTCTCAGATTGATTTCTTACAGAACCCAGGATTAGCCGTCAAGGTTGGCCCCACCTACAATGGACTAGGTCATCCTACATCAATCACTAAGAAAATGGCCTATGGACTTGTGTGCACCTCAATCTTATGGAGGCATTTTCTCAACTGAGGCTCCCTCTTCTCCAAGGACTCTAACATGTTAAATTGACATGAAACTAGACAGATGTTCCCATACAAAGCATCACATAATGTAAATTCCTATTATGCATGTGCATGAAAATATTAAGAAAGCCTTTATAATAACATGCATTTGTGTGGGATGTGCATAGGTCTTTACTATTATGTATCTCTTCTCATATTCCCTCCTCTACCTTGTCCTCCCAACTCTTACCTCATTTAACCCTTCCTATTCCATTATACACCTCTTTTCCCTCTTTTAGAGGGCCTGGCCTTCTCTATTTTTCTTGTCTTCCTTTGCATACTCCAGTTTTAAGCAATTATTGCCACATGAGAGAGAAGTCATGACATTTGTGTTTCTGGGTCTGGGTTACCTCACTAAGAATGGTTATTTTCAACTTCATCAATGGATCTGACTTTCATAATTTTATTTTTCTTTACAACTGAATAGTACATCATTTTATATACATAATGTAGATATTATATATATAATATTATATATTTGTGTGTGTACCAAATCTTCATTGTCCATTCCTCAGTTAATAGAAATATAGGATGTTTCTATTTCCTAGCTATTGTAGACAGGTCTACTTCTAGATTTTTGAGGAACCTTCACACTGATTTCTACACTGGCTTCACTAGCTTGTATTCCCACCAACAACAGCAAACATATGTTCATCCATGTCAGCATTAGTTTTTTTTTTCTTGTTCTTTTTTCTTTTAACAACTTAGCCATTGTGACTGGAGTAAGATTTTTAATTAGATTTTTGTTTTCTTCTTTACCTTTTAAAAAAATTCTTTATAGCCGGGCAGTGGTGGCTCACGCCTTTAATCCCAGCACTTGGGAGGCAGAGCCAGGCAGATCTCTGTGAGTTCGAGGCTAGCCTGGGCTACCAAGTGAGTCCCAGGAAAGGCGCAAAGCTACACAGAGAAACCCTGTCTCGAAAAACCAAAAAAAAAAAAATTCTTTATATTTATTTATTCATTTTATTTTAATTTTTGTTGTTATTTTTAAAGATAGGGTTTCTCTGTGTATTCCTGGCTGTCCTAGAACTCATTCTATGAACCAGGCTGACCTCAAACTCACAGAGATCTGCCCACCTCTGCCTCCCAAGTGCTGGGATTAAAGCCATGCAGCCTTATATACTCCAGATTCCAATGTTCTGTTACATGTATAATGAAATGTTCTCATTCTTTTAGGCTACTTTATCACCTGAATGATGGAGTCTTTTGCTGTGCATAGCTTTTTAAAAATTTTTGTAAGGCCTCTGTGTGTGTATTGTCTGTCTTAATGCCTATGCTATTGGGATCCTGCTCCGAGTATTTTTTCCTCTGCATGTAAGTTGAAGTGTATACCCGACTTTCTCCTGATCCATGGTATCAGGTTTTATGTTGAGGTCCTTGATCTATTTTGTGTTAAGTTGTATGCAGAATGCAAGCTAAGGATCTAGTTCAGTCTTCTATATGTTGGTATCCAGTTTGACAAGCACCATTTTTCGAAGATACTGTCTTTTCTCCAAAGTGATTCCATTAGACTCTTTCAAAAACCTGTTGGCTGTAGGAACATGTGCTTAAATCTGGGTCCTTGATTCTGCCACATTGATCATTGTGTATGGATTTACACCAGAACCATGCTATTTTGTTACTTTGGTTCTGTAATATAATTAGAAATCAGGGATGGTGATAGCTTCAACATAGATTTTATTAGTCAGGATTTTTTAGCTATTCTTTATCTTTTGTGTTTCCATTGAATTTTTATTTTTTTCAATTTCTGTGAAGAATTTCATTGTAATTTTGTTAGGAATTACATTGAGCCTTTGAGTAACTTTTGGCAGTGTAGACATTTTTTACCTTATAAATCCTGCCTAACTAACAATTAACAAGGAATGCCTTCCCATCTTCTGGTAGCTTATTCTCTTTTCAGTGTCTTATAGTTTTCATTGTACAAGCCTGTATGGTAACATTGATTCCAAGTTATTTTTGAGGCTATTGTGAATGGTATTGTTTTTCTCATTTCTTTCTCAAGATGGGTGTTGTTGCTGTACAGGAAGGATACTTGTTTTTATGTGTTGATTTTGAATTCTAGTACTTTGCTGACTGGGTTTTCCACCCTAAGAGCTTTATGGTAATATTTAAAATCTTTTATGTATGGAATCATAACATTGCAAAGAAGAATATTTCATCTTATTTGTGTCCTCTTTATTGTCTTCTCTTGTCTTTCTTCTAGCTAAGGCTTGAAGCATAATATTGTATTAAGGAAATGAACATTTGGTCCTTCAAAGAAATTAACAAGGTTGTAGATCTTTTATCCAAAATAACTAAAAGAAAGTGATCAGAGAGCCAAATTAATAAAATTGGGTATGGAAAGTGAGGTATTACAACAAACACTGAAGAAATCTGGAGGCTCATAAGGGCATGCACTGCAATTTTATATTCCATTAAACTGGAAATATAAAAGAAATGGCTGGATTTCTAGATGCACATACATGCCAAAGTCAAGTCAAGATGAAGCAAATAATTTAAACAAGACTCATAACAACCAACATAGCAGCAACTATTTAAAATGTCCTGACTGTAAAAGCCCAGAACCAGATAGATTCAGTATGCAGTCTACCAGCCCTCTAAAGAAGGATGAACATCAATTCTTCTCAAATTAGTCCATAGAATAGAAAAGGAAAGGAAAATTGCAGATTATTTTTACAGACAAAGCCAGTAGTACCCCAGTACCAACGTCAGACTAAGACCAAAGAAAAGGATAGATTTGTGTGCTAAACTTTCTGATCTATATAAATGTATTAATACACAATAAAGCCCTAACCAACTGAATAGTAGAAAACATCTAAAGGATCATCCATCCCAATGAAGTTATCTTCATTTCAGAGATGCAGCACTGCTGTGTAAGCCTAAATCAATAAATGTAATCAACCACACAGATCAATGACAGAAACCATACTATCATTCATTAAATGTAAAGGCCTTTAACAAAATCCCATGCTGCTTTGTGATAAAAGTCCTGGAGAATCTAGGGGTACGGGGGACACAAGCCAACAAAATAAAGTCAGTATGCAACAAGCCCACAGCCAACATTATTATAAGTGAAAGAGAGCCTGGAACACTATAGTGATGTTTTATTTGTGCGTTAATAAACAAAGTTTGCCTGGGATCAGAGGTAATAGCAAGACATTAACACGAAAGTCAGGCAGTGGTAGCACACGCCCTTAATCAGATTACTTGGCAGGCAGGATCTCTGAGTATTCAAGGTCACACTAGGGAACAGAGCCAAGCACGATGACACATGCCTTTAATCCCATTACCAACCATAGAGACCTGGAGGTCTGTACAGACAGGCAGTAACAAGGAAATGAGGTGGCTAAGCTAAGAGCCAATAAGAAGGCAGAACAGCAAGGCAATAAAAGCCTGGGTAGGCCGGGCGTTGGTGGCGCACGCCTTTAATCCCAGCACTCGGGAGGCAGAGGCAGGTGGATCTTTGTGAGTTCGAGGCCAGCCTGGGCTACCAAGTGAGTTCCAGGAAAGGCGCAAAGCTACACAGAGAAACCCTGTCTCGAAAAACCAAAAAAAAAAAAAAAAAAAAAAAAAAAAGCCTGGGTAGACAGGAAGTAGCTCTCTTGGGAAGCTACGGTGGCAAGGTGAGTTCAGGTTACCAGGTAGCTCTCACTATTTTCCTGATCTTTAAGGCTTTCACTCCTATATTTGACTCTGTGTTTTTTTTTTTTTATTTAATAAGACCATTTAGAAATTCATCTACAGAACATATTCACAGAAATAAAAAATATCCACCTTTAAGTTTTAGAAACTATCTGTAAACCATGGGTGTGGTCATTACAGTGTCAGCCTTTGTTTGTTTATATGAGCACAGTTTCCATGAACCTTTTCTTGCTGCTTTGAATACAGAAAATGTGAAAGCCATTCCACAAATAGTACAGATTTCTTTACTGTGGACATTTGATATGAACAGGAGATGTATGGAGTACTGTAGATTTGTGAGCTAAGTTTCAATTTCAGACCTTCCAGTACCATTGTCCTTTCAGTGATGTTTTATAAGAGCACAGACTTAGACATCCTCATCTGTAGCATGCTGAGTGCTACGATTCCAGCTAGCCTTCTTATGAGGTGGATGGCAATAACTGGATTTCTCCTTCTTTAACTTTAAAAGGAGAGACCTGCAGGTATGATCCCAGGAATTCCACTGCTAGTGTCACAGACTTTGGAAAAATCCCAGTGAGTGAAAACTCGCCTATGTTCACTATGGCAAAGACAGGGCCCATTTCTGGTGCAGCCAATGCCATCTGCAGCTCCTTCCAGTTCTATGATAATGTTAAGCATAGTTCCTTCTAGTAATTCATGAGGACAAGTTGTCCCATCATGCTAACATTTCACCTTCAATGTAACTGTTTCATTTGTGGTCTTTACATACTGTAGCGGAAGTATTTGGAGTTATTGTGACATTTCTTAGGTTGAATCCCATGATTGGAAGTTCACTGTGATACTTAAATTAGCTATTTTTATGTGCATTAATTTACCTGATTTTCTCCACTTGTTGAATCTTTAATATTTTAAATGAAGATATTACTTCTCTGATTAAGTCTAATAGGAGCTTCTGGGTTTTAGTAATTTTAAATTTCATTGTATGTTTAACTGGCATTGTAAAAATAGATAGACAAGATTTCTTGTATACATCTAAGCAGGTGTCTTATCAAAATATTTATGCTAAATTTTATTTATGGCATATTTACTTGAGAACTTACAACCCTAACCCTGATAACAGTGAAACCTCCCATTAAGTCTTATCTGGCATTTATATGATTCTAGTGAACTTAGAAATATTTCTCTTGTGTGGTCACCCCAGACCATTGGAGCCTGCAACTAGTGTTTTGATATTATTTTTCAGGTGTTTATTATGAGAGAAAATGCAGAAGGAATTTCCCAACTCACATTGTTCTGGTAATGGGTTATGGCTTTGGTGAAGAACACTGGCATGACAATCAGAATTGGCTGGTCAAGAACAGGTACAAGTTGCCAAAATGTTTATACTTAATAATCAAAAAATAAATTACTGTTTGCAGTCAGTAGTTAGCAACAGAGACCAGCAAACATCATCCTACAGAGGGTGAACATAGAAGTTTCAAGGTGTGATTATAATCTCAAAAATCATATATATATATATACATATATATAAGTAAAAACTTTTTGAAAAAAATTAAAGAAGAAAAATGTAGTCAGATTTTCCTTGGACTGCCAGCTCCCAAATAATGACACAGAGACTTCTTATTAAGTGTGAAAGTTTGGCCTTAGCTTAGGCTTGCTCCCAACTAGCTCTTAAAACTTAAAATTAACCTATTTATATTAATCTACATTCTTACATGTGGCTCATTACCTCTCCTCCATACCTTATGTCTGACTTGCTCCACGTCCTGCTGGCAAATTCTCCACAACAGATCCTAATCCAGAGTTCCTATCTCTGCCCAGAAGTCCCACCTATCCTCTTCTTGTCTAGCTATTGGTTGTTCAGCTGTTCATTAAACCAGTCAGAAGGTGCCTAGGCAGGTGAGATAAAACAGTAACACATCTTCACAGTGTGATCAAATATCCTGCAACAGAGAAGAAGAGGGAAAAAGAGGCCAGATTCAGTGGGAAAATATTCTATCATCGTTAGGAGGTGTTATTATTAACCACCAGATATTATACCATCTCATTTATAAATCCTGACACATGTCTTAGTTCTGTATGACATGTGGATGGGAAGATGTTCTGTCCATCCTCTGCTCTGATTCCAGAGTCCTGTGTGAGGTCACTGTTGGTGTCAGGAGCTGAGCCTCTGCTTTCTCAGATCCTGTCAGTTAAGCGTGGCCTAAGGCTTGGGGTTTAAGTGGGATTAATGTAATCAAACTGCTATGGTGTGTTCTCTCTACTAAATGGAAAATGTGTTCTAGCTATGGTGAAGAGTGGGCATGGAGGACTACATGAAGAGTTTCAAAGACTGGAACAACCATCGTGGAGTTGCTGCATATGCCTTGTAGCCCATTGTGTGAGCTGCCTGACGGTGGCAGGGTCACTGTGAACTGGGGACTGCATGAACTAAGAGGACCTTTGCTTTCACAGCAACCAGCTTGTGCTGTGTGGAATACAACACCTGATTCTTTAAAGATCCAAATGCAGGTGTGAATTCCAGGACATTTTTACTCTAATTAAATATTAATCAACTGCTATCAACAGTTTTGTACTAATGAATCTCTGTGAGAAGGTTTTTACTGACTGGTAGAGGTTGTAGTCTCCCATGGCCTGGCAGCTTGTCTCAATAGTTACACAGCATGGAAACTCCTTCCCTCCCCAGCAGACCTTCCTGCCTCTACCTGGCCTTATCTGGAGAATGTCCCTGGATCTGGAGGAATGACCTAAAAGCTGTCTCTAAACAAGATGCCTGAGTTACCTTCAGCTTGAACCCTGGCACTGATTCTTGCTATAAGATTTGTGCTAGGAGCTCTGCTATAGGACCCTACTGCCACATACTAAGATTTGTGATCAGAGAGTGCCACCTAATGCAAATTAGGTTTGTCCCCAGGCTCCCCAATCCTATATATTCCTTATACTCTGGAATAAAGTTGAGCTGTTTCACCTAAAGCAGTCTCCTGGAAGGCTGTCTCCATTTGTGCTCATGGGCCATGTACAAAGCTTTCTATCTCTACTTCTGCCCCTTTGCCCTCTTAGACTGATGGCCAACAGGCCAAATAAGAAAAGAGGACCCTCACAAATCCCCTAAAAATTCTGAATTTCTATTTTCAAAGAATGTACAAAATTAGATCTTTGCAGTGAGATGACACTTTGTTCTATTTCATTGCATTGTGCCTGAGTTATGAATCTTGCTTTATTGAGCATATCAGCATTGTGAACACACTGTACTGTGGTTATGGAAAAGTCATGCAAATGATCAGCTCTGTGGCAAGGGGACAGCAGTAACACCTGGATAACTCAACAGCATCCTAGCATGCAAGAGCAGTGACATATGCCATGCTATAACAGGCCATTGGTAAATTTGTCCTGCTTTCATATTATTTACTGGTAGAAATCCCTTAGCATGACAAATGAATATGCTAAACTTGTCATAGGTATGGAAAAATACTAGCATACATATATCAACATGTGTATATATAAATTGGTACATATATATTTATGTGTGCATATATGTTTTGTGTGTGCATGCATGTATGTACATACATATTAGTGCTATCAATAGTTTATTCATAGGTCTTACAATGGATCCCCAAGGATAAGAAAGAGCCATCACATTCAGACATGATGCAGCTGTCAGGTGACTATATATTCTCTGTATCCTCTTTGGAACAAAAGCTTTCATATAAGGTCTATACGGGGCTGAGCTGAGTAGAACTGAACATCTGGCTCTTTGCAGAAAGATCTATGGACCCTGATGTGCATGTTGTACACTGCAGTTAGGCAGGGTGAGGCGACATTTGGTGTTGGCTGTGGGCACATTATCACACACTCACCAGGAGGCACCTGTGGTAAGATGCAGGAACTGATACCTGAATGTCAGGAAGCAGCCAGTCAGAGGGAGAACTGGGGAAGGAAAAAGGAAGAGCAGGAGCAATGGGTCCAAGGAAGTGGAAGTTGACTTTTGTCCATGGGAGAGAAAGACAGAATGATAACTACGCCAGGACCAGAGCTTAGGCATGGAGGTGCAGATGGTGAGTTCTGCATGGTGAGGCAGACAGCTCACAGGCCAGTGGGGGGAGTCAGGTTGGTGCAGCCCTCTGAGGAAGTCAAATGTGAGACTTGTCTTACATTCAGTTCTCCCTCAGACCTCTCAGGCTTCAGTGTCAAGGTCCAGAAGAGAAGAAGGGAGCCCTGCTATCGGGAGTCTTTGACAGCCAGACAGGATGTGCTGGAGTGGCTAGGGCTAGGCATTGTCTGCTGCTTCCTGAGCCTTGTGAAGAAAACAAATGGGTGACAGTCCTATACAAGTTCTAAAGCAAAGAGTTAAAGCTCTCCAACAAGTGAGCACATGTCCTCCATGTCCACTTTCACAGCAGTCTTGAAGATGTAGCTTACAATTCTGTACTCCTGGGTGTTGGGAGCTGTTTTCTCTTTTTTACCTAATTTATGCCCAATCTTAGGAAACCCTTGACCTTATATGTGTCCCACTCACGCCCATAAATCCAGGGGAAACATACTTAGAAGACTGCAAGGTCTGAAAAAACTTATGTAGCAGTTAATCCATCTCACTAGCCCCCACTGAGGGTGCTTGACAAACTTTTGCCTGACCAGCCCCTGAGGGCATGGACTAGGGCCGCCTTGCGGCAGGCCTCTTCTTAAGGTGGTGTAGTAGATTTTGTTAAACAGAGAGAGTCTGTGGACTCTGTGCCACTCTCCAGAAAAATAACACCCAACCACCCTCTAGGAGTGCATCCTTGGATTGTGCTAGAGAACCCAAACCCAGACCTCTGGCTTAGTGAAAATGGCTTCCCCTGGAAGAGGCTCCTGGACCCTCCCATCCTCCTCCATCTAGTGGTGACAAGTGAAATCACACCTAATCTTCCACCAATTAAGGAAAGATTTCAGAGACTCTCCAGTAGACAACTGAGGCATGTACAATGTTGTCTAAACTCTCCAGAGTTCTCAAAGATAAATCTTCCTTCAAAATGATGCTAGACTTCCTTAGAAGTGAGAAAGATCATGTTTTGCAGTTTCTTGTCTATGGAGATGATGGTGTCCTCAGTCAATCCATGAAAAATTATCTTGCTGGCATATACTCCCTAAACCACAGATTAAATGGGCCATCTCAACCAAGACCACCAACTCATGTTGAAAATGACGATGGATGCATCAAGAAGATGATAGAACCCTTAAGCACAGGAGAGAATGGCACGTGGCCTCTTCTCTTCTTTCTTTGGCCTGGACTCTTTCCCCACCTGCTGTCCATTGAAAAGTGAGAATATATGTCCAGTAGTACAATCACTAAGAATCAACATCATAAAGGCTGAGCTAGTTTCTTGGATCAATTATTAGCTCAGAAATATCATTTGAATAGAGAAGTCACTGAGAAGATACCCTCAAGTGCCTTCATCCTCTATAGCAGTAATTTGTGAACCTGATGAAATTTCAACTTGGATGAAGAATCCAGAATTTTCTAATATGTAAAGCCATGCTTTCTTCCCTTAGCTACCTCAGCATTTTGTAAAATACCTATTATATACCTCTTTATCTCCCTGAAATGAAGTCTATAGATAAGAACATACCAGCAATCAATAAAACACCTTGACTGGAATACTACAAACTTTTGGAAGGAAAATATTTATACTCAAATATGTTTAACTCTGTAAATGCTGGAACAGGAGGCATGAGGTTAGTGATACAGAAGGTACTCTTAGGCAGTCACTGAATGTAGTTCCTGTGGTTACTGAGGAGTCGGGAAGCCAATGATACTGCTATGGCAATGTTAGTTATCAGAAATAGGATGGAGTCTGAAAGATGCTGGAATAAGGGTCTCATTCATTTATATTCCTCCATTAAATGGAGTCTGCACCCATTAGCAATGTTGTTTCTACTAGAGCTTTGCCTTGCAAATAGGAAACCTGGAAACTTTGATTCAGATCCAAAATAGAAGACTACACTGGGAATATTGGTCTCAGACTAGGTTGCTGATTATGCATTTCCTAAAGGGCAGACCCGAAGTCCTTTGGAGGTAAACTTGCAACCATGGTCACCACCAAGTGATCCAGGAATAGTCACACATCCTACAACCTCAGCAGAAAGGCTCTTCTGCTCACCAACATTGCCTACTGGCAGTGCTTAATCATCACTGTCAGCACCAATCCATAAGACATAGTCCTAGTTTAATTTTGCCCAGACAACTGTAGACTCGTGCAATCTCAGTGCCTTCTCAGATAGTCATCCAAAGGAGACTCATGCAATCTCAGTGCCTGTTCAGACAGACAGTCATCCAAAGGAGACTCATGCACATCTCAGTGCCTGTTCAGACAGTTATCCAGAGGAGACTAATGCACATCTCAGTACCTTCTCAAATAATCATCCAAAGGAGACTCATATAATCTCAGTGCCTGCCCAAACAGTCATCCAAGGGAGACTCATGCACATCTCAGTGCCTGTTCAGACAGACAGCCATTTAATGGAGACTAATGCACATCTCAGTGTCTTCTCAAATAATCATCCAAAGGAGACTCATATAATCTCAGTGCCTGCCGAAACAGTCACCCAAGGGAGACTCATGCATGTCTCAGTGCCTGGAAACCACTGATCCATCCAATCCTCTGTGAATCCTCTCTGTCTCATCAGTCTCTATCCTATGGCAGATCCAGAAGGAATCCAGCCTTGGCTCCATCCTTTCTCAGTGCAATTAGAGAACTTTGCCACCCATGCAGGAATTTTCTAGCAAATGTGCATCTATCTGATCCAATAAGGTCAACTCTCCAACTTCAGTCTCTCAGTAGACCCTGAGGAGCCCAGTCAGCTGTGGGCATTTCTGTGAGATGTATCTGTATAAGTCATCAGAAAGGACATTATGACGCAGGCCCATGGCTGGAACACCCACACAAGTCAGTACATCCTTAGGTTCTCCCTATTACCATCCAGAAATGGGCTCCTCTCTGAACACAGAGCCACAATAAAACTTGTAGTAAATCTTTGCATAGACTTCCCCCAGTACCAATATGGCTACAGTAGCCACAGCTTAGAAAGCATAATAGTTAGTATTTGGAAATCCAACTGAAGAAATTGATCTCATACACCTACTAGTTAATCATTTAAGTGCCTTAGCTACACTATGAAGTCTGGAAGAAGCACCCAGCTCTTTACTACATAGACACTGCTGCATGTGTACAAACACCAAGAGCATTCATTCACAGAGCTATGACCTCATCAGAGTGAATAAGGTGCCAATTATCAATCCTGAAGGCACAATAATGTGACTTCTCAAACTGAGTTAATAGAAGATGTCTTGAAGAAAACATAGAGGCAATATAAAAATAAGAGAAAAGCTCACAGATACTGAACTAAAAATTAATAAATAAATTCCTGAAATAAAAAGTAACATGAATAAAATGAAAAGCTTGAGAGAGCATTATTCACTAAAGAAGCATGTGTATGTCAATCAGAATACTAACTATAGGTTTATAATGTCTAGAATATATACTTATATATTAAGACTGAGAGATGCTGGAGAAACAGCTCAGCCGGCAAACTACATAGTACGTGAGAGTGAGGCCTTGAGTTTGGGTCCCTGGGCTCCATGTAAAAATCCAGACATATATGTAATCCAAGGTTAGGAACAGAGGAGAGAAGATCCCAGCAGCTTGCTAGCATGCCAGTCTTGCCAAACCAGTGAGTTCTGGGTTCAGTGAGAGACTCCATCTCTCCAAAATCTTTGGGTAAGTACTTGGAAAATAGTTCAAACTCAAACAAACCACAGACTGCTATACCCAGCAAAACTTTCAATCACAATAGATGAGAAAAACAATTCTATGATAAAACCAAATTTAAGCAGTATCTATCTACAAACCTAGCCCTACACAAGATGCTAGAAAGAAAAATTCAACCTGAAAACACAAGGAATAAATAATCATCCAAGACTAGCAAAAAGCACATCTCATTGATAACTCTCAACATCAATGGTCTCAGTTCCCCCCAAAAAAGACACAGACTAACAGAATGGGTGCAAAAGCAGTATCATCCTTCGGCTGCATCCAAGAAACACACCTTAACATCAAGGATAGCTATCACCTGAGGGTAAAAATATAAAAATATATATTCCTTGTTTCCTAGCTTCTCTGAAGCTATGGGCTGTAGTCTGATTATCCTTTGCTTTTCCTCTATTATACACTTATGAGTGAGTACATACCATATTTGTCTTTCTGAGTCTGGGTTACCACACTCAGGATGATATTTTCTAGTTCCATCCACTTGCCTGCAAATTTCATGATGTCACTGTTTTGTTTGTTTGTTTTTTGTTTTGTTTTGTTTTTTACAACTGAGTAATACTCTGTTGTGTTTATGTACCACATTTTCTTTATCCATCTTCAGATGAGGGACATCTAGGCTGCTTCCAGGTTCTGGCTATTACAGCAATACTGCTATGAACAGAGCTGAGCATGTGTCCTTGTGGTATGATTGAGCATTCCTTGGGTAGATGCCCGAGGGGAATATCATTGGGTCTTGAGGTAGATTGATTCCCAATTTTCTGAGAAACCACCATACTGCTTTCCAGAGTGGCTGTACAAGTTACACTCCCACCAGCAGTATAGGAGTATTTCCCTTGCTCTACATCCTTTCCAAAATAAGCTGTCATCAGTGATTTTGATCTTAGCCATTCTGACAGGTGTAAGATGGTATCTCAGAGTCATTTTGATTTGCATTTCCCTGATGACTAAGGATGTTGAGCAATTCATTAATGTCTTTCTACCACTTGGGATTCTTCTGTTGAGAATTCTCTGTTTAGATCTGTAGCCCATTTTTTAATTGGATTGTCTGGTATTTTATTGTCTAGTTTCTTGAGTTCTTTGTATATTTTGGAGATCAGCCTTCTGTCAGATGTGGGGTTTGTGAAGATCTTTTCCCATTCTGTAGGCTGTCATATTGTCTTATCTACTGTGTCCTTTACCTTACAGAAGCTTCTCAGTTTCAGGAGGCCCTAAGAGGGATGTAGTGATCACCTTGGGAGGCAGAAACAGAGGAGATCTCCATGAGAAACTGGGGATGAGGAGTGCAATAGAAGGGAAGGGATGGGGGAATGGGAACATGAGAAAACAGGGTGGTCTGGTTGGGGAAGGGATGGAGTGGGAGTGCAACAAAAGAGATATCTTGATAAAGGGAGACATTATGGGGTAAGGGAGAAACCTGGTGCTAGGGAAATTCCCAGGAAACCACAAGGATGACCCCAGATTAGACTAGTAGCAATAGTGGTGATGGTGCCTGAACTGGTCTACCCTGGTAATCACCATAGAGCCATTACCCAGTAAGTGATGGAAGCAGATGCAGAGATCCACAACCATGCACCAGGCCAAACTCAGGGAGTCCAGTGGATGAGAGGGAAGAGGGATTATATGAGCAAGGAGGATGGGGAACTCTACAGAGACAACTGAACCAAGTTCATAGGACCTCACAAACTTTAGACCAACAGGTGTGGAACCTGCAGGAACAAGACTAGACTGTCTGCATACAAGAGACAGTTGTACAACTGGGTCTGATCGAGAGGCCCCTAGCAATGGGATCAGAACCTATCTCTGGTGCATGAGCTGGCTTTCTGGATCCCATTACCTATGGACAGAAACCTTGCTCACCCTTGATACAGGGGAGAGGAGCTTGGTCCTGCTTCAACTGAATGTAACAGGCTTTGCAGTCCCTTCATGGGAGAACTTACCCTTTTGGAGGAAGGGAATGAGGGGTGAGTTGGCAGGGAGTTAGGTAGGAGTGTGGAGAGTGAAAGGAATGAGAAGGGAATCTGTGGTAGGTAAGTAAAATGAAAAAAATTAAGAAAAAATATATATTCCTAGTAAATGGGCCTAAAAAGCAAGCCAATGCAGCCATTTTAATACCTGACAAAATAGACTTCAAATCAACACTAACACAAGTGTTATAGAAGGACACTACATACTCATCAAAGGAAAAACTCACCAAGAGAACATTGCAATTGATAACATGTATGCATCAAAGAAAAGGGCACCCAAGTCAGAGAAAAAAACAAGCAAACAAACACTACTACAGCTTAATTATGTGTAGACCCTATTGACCCTCACATAGTAATAGTGGGTGACTTCACTACCAGACTCTTGCCAATACAGGTCATCTAGACAAAAAACTAAACAAAGAAACTCTGGAATTAACTAACATTATAAACCGAATGGACCAGATATTTACAGCACATTTCACCCAAACAGAAAAGAATATGCCTTCTTCTCAGCAGCTCATGGAACTTTCTCCTAAGTTTACCATATACTCAGACACAAAGCAAGTCCCAACAAATGCAAGAAAATTGAAATTTAAAAAAATGAAAACACAATATACCCAAACTTATACAATGAAGGCAGTTCTGATAGAAAAGTTCATAGCATTAAGTGGCTATGAAAAATTGGGAGACATCTCATACGAGTAACTGAACAGCACATCTGAAAGCTCCAGAACAAAAAGGGGAAATAATGTTCTAAAGGAGGAGATAGCAAGAACTAATCTAACCTGGGGCTGAAATCAACAAAATTAAACCAACAAACAAAAACAATACAAAGATCAATGAAACAGAGAGCTGTTCCTTTGAGAAAATCAGTAAGCTTGATAAATCCTTAGTGAAATTAACTAAAAGGTCAAGGGAAAGATCCACGTTAACACAATTAGAGATGAAAAGGGGTACATAACAACAGACACTGAGGAAATCCAGAGAATCATAATTTAAAAACCTATATTCAACCAAACTGGAAAATCTAAAAGATATGGATAATTTTCTTGATATATACCACCTACCAAAGCTAAATAAAGATCAGATTAGCAATTTAAACCGATACATAACCCCTAATGAAATAGAAATAATAATTATAAGTCTGCCAGCCAACAAAAGCCTGGAAGCAGATGGGTTTAGTGCAGAATTCTACCAGACTTTCAAAGAAGAGTCTGTGATGATATTTATCAAATTATTCAACAAAATAGACTCAGAAGGAACATTGACCAATTCATTTTTTGAGGCCATAGTGACCCTGGTACCTAAACTAAATAAAGACCCAACAAAGAAAGAGAATTACACAGTAATTTTTCTTATGAACACAGATGCAAAAAATTCCCAATAAAATACTTGCAAATAAAATCCAAGAATACATTAAAAGGGGAAGTTTAAGGCAAGTCTATCATCAGTATCAACATAAATGGGGAGAAACTCAAAGCAATTCCATAAAAATCAGGAACAAGACAAAGTTGTCCACTCTCTCCATATCTATTCAATATACTACTTGAAGCCTTAGCTAGAGCAATAAGACAACTGAGGAAGATTAACTTGAAACAAATTGGAAAGGAAGAAGTCAAAGTATCTTTATTTTCAGATGATATGATAGTATAAATAAGTGACATAAAAAACTACACCAGCCAGGCAATGGTAGCAAACACATTTATCTCAGCACTCAGGAGACAGAAGCAGGAAGATTTCTGTGAGTTTGAGTCCAGCCTGGTCTACAGAGCTAGTTCCAGGACAGCTAGGACTATTACACATAGAAATCCTGTCTTGAAAAACCAAAAAAGAAGAGAAGAAAAGAAAAGAAAAAAAACCTACACCTAATAAGCAGGTTCAGTAAAGTATCTGGATATAGAGTCAACTCAAAAAAATTTGATAGTCCTCCTATATACAATTAAAAAATGATCTGAGAAAGATCTTTAACAATAGCCTCAAATTTATTTTATTTAAGAAAATGTTTATTCATTTTGCATATCAACCACAGGTCTCCCTCTCATCCCTCTTCCCACTCCTCCCATCCCCTGCCTTCCCCCCTGGCCCACCCTCACATCCTCTCTTCCAAAAGGGTAAGGCCTCATCCTTCAGGGAAATGCAAATCAGAACTACTTTGAGACTTCATCTTATCTCTGTCAAAACGGCTAAGATCAGCAAAACAGGCCATCCCAGCAAGGATGTGAAGTAAGTTGCTTGTGGGAGTGCAAACGTGTTTGGCCACTTTGGAAATCAGTGTGGCAGTTCCTCAAAATGATGGGAACCTACCTCAGCATCCAGCTGTTCCACAACTGGGCTCATACCTGAAGAGTGATTCATCCCACCAAACAGATGCTTGCTCAACCATGTACGTTGTTGCTCTATTCATAATAGTCAGGAATTAAAAACAACTTAGAGGTCCCTGAACAGATGAGTGCATAAATAAAATATGGTGCATTTACACAATGCAGAATTATTCAGGTTTAAAAAAAAGACATCATGAAATTTGGAGACAAATAGACAGAACTAAAAAGAAATGATCTTGAGTGAAGTAATCAAGACACAAAAACACAAATATGGTAGTATATGCTTATATGTGAATATTAGCTGTTAAGTCAATGATAAACAAGCTGCAACCCATAGAACCATAGAAGGTAGATATAGAGTAAGGTAGTAGAGGAAAAAGAAATTGAAGAAGATATTAGAAGATGGGAAGATACCACATGCTCATGGATTTGTAGCCTTAACATTTTAACAATAGCCATCCTACCAAAAGCAATCTACACATACAGTTTAATCCCCATCAAAATTCCAACGCAATCCTATGGATCTACAAAGGTCAATGTTCAGCTTCATATAAAAACAAGAAGAAACAAAGAAAAAGGATAGCTAAAGCAATTCTAAATGGTTTTACAATAGTTCTAGTTAGGGAAGGAAAATAGAATGTATACTTATAATGGATGAGGGTATCTGAAATGGGATAATAAAATGGAGAGAAACAGGGAAGAGAAGATAGTAAGAAGGCATATAGAGAGAGACAGTCAAAATTAAGGGCCATTTGAAGAATACTATAGAAAATTAATATGGTAGAAACCATCTAAAATATGTAATATCTAAAGGTAATCTAAAGGAAATTACCAAATAATAGAGGAGACTGAGTCGCAAATGGACATCACTTGCCTCCAAATGAAGCTTCCAATACTAGGACTGAGTAACAACTAATAGAGTGGTTGGCCAAAAGGGCCCCACAGAAATCCCCAAACAACCCAGGAGGTTGCCAGGCTATAGGTTGCTCTCCACAAACTGACAGAAAGACCCTATTGTTGAAGACACATACACAACTCACTGAACATGGAGATGTCAAGTTGGTGCCTGAACAGAGCCTTCACAGCTATGTTCCAGAATCTTTGTTATAAAAAGATACTCTGCATGCTATCAAAAGAGAAACATAAACCCCAAGCCAGCCACAAATTCTTTGTCTACAATGGTGTACTACTTGAAAGACATGCTAGGGCAATGGTGGCACAAAGTTTGTAGCGTAACCAACCAATAACTGCTCTGACTTAAGCCCCATTCCATGAGAAGGAACCCATATCTAACACTGCTTGGGTGACTATGAACCTGAGACTAGATAGCTCATGGACCTAGGGCAAAACCAAATAAGACTGAAAAGTCAAAAAAAAAAAAAGTAGTGATGAAATGACTCCTAATGATATTCAGCCATACTCATAGATCAAGTGCCTTCTTCAACCAATATTAGAGAAGCTTTCTCCTGCAGTAAGTAGGAATAGATACAAGGAACCACAGCCAGCTATTACACAGACATTGAGAGACCTTGGGACACTCAGCCCTAAATGGGATGTCTCTATCAAATCCCTCCCCTCAGAGCTCAGGAGAGTCTATGGAAAAGGAGGTAGAAAGAATGTAAAAAGCACAGGGGTTGGAAGATATCAAGAAAATGAAGCCCTCTAAATCAACATGAGCAAAGCTCATATGAACTCACAGAGAATGAAGCAGCATGTATGGAACCTCCATCGGAGGCTCCTTGTCTCATAATGTCATGTCAGAGCTTTTTCTTTTAGTTTTATCTTTTTTTAATTTTTTTTGTTTTTTAATTTTTTTCTTGTTGGTTTTTTGGTTTTTGTTTTTGTTTCTTTGTTTTTGAGAAAGGGTTTCTCTATATAGTCCTGGTTGTTCTGGAACTCACTCTATAGAGTGAGTCCAAGCCCAGCCTCGTCTACAGAGCTAGTTCCAGGACAAATATCACCGTTACACAGAGAAACTTCGTGTCAAAAAAAAAGAAGGTAGGCAGGAAGAAAGAAGAGAGAGAGAGAGAGAGAGAGAGAGAGAGAGAGAGAGAGAGAGAAATCCTACACCTGATGAACAAGTTGAGCTGCATGCAAAAATCAACTCACAAATTCAGTAGCCCTCCTATATACAAATGACAAATGGTCTGAGAAAGAAACAAGGGAAATATTTCTCCCATGCTCATGGACTGATAGGATTAGCATAGCAAAAATGACCATCCTACCAAAAGCAATTTACATGTACAATGCAATCTTGTCAGAATTCCAACACAATTCTTTACAGATCTTGAAAGAACAATATTCATCTTCATATAGAAACACATAAACCCCAGAAAACTTAAATTGAGTCCTGAATAATAAAAGAACTACTGGAGGCAGGTAGTACCATTCCCAACCTCAAGTTGTACTACAAAGATGTAATAATAAAAACTTCATGGTATTGGCACAAGAACAGACACAATGATCAGTGGGATAGAGTTAAAGACCCAGACATGAATTCATACACTAAGGGAAACCTGATGGTTTTAGAAGGAAGCCAGGAATACACACTGTAAAGACATAATCTTCAATAAATAGTGCTAGTCAAACTGGATGTAAAAGAATCCAAATAGACACATATTTATTATCACTTTAAACAAAAGCCAGCAAGACTTAACTCCAAATGGATCAAAGACCTCAACATAAAATCAGATACAATGAGCCTGATAGAAGAGAGGGTAGAGAAGAGCCTTGAACTCCTTTGTACAGGAGAAAAACTTTCTGAACACCATTAGTGCAGACACTAAGTTCAATAATTAATACATGAGACTTCACAAAACTGAGAAGATCCTGCATGGAAAAGGACATTGTCATTCAGACAAAGCAAAGGCTTACCAGATGGAAAAAGATTTTTTTTAACAACTGCATCTGATACAAGGATAATATCCAAAATATATAAAGAACTCGAAATCTGGACATCAGAAAAACAAAAAAAGAGCAATTTTAAAATTATCTAAACAGATTCTTCTCAGTAGAGGAAACTCACATTGCTGGGAAACACTTAAAGAAATGTCAAACACCATCCTTCAGGGAAATGCAAATCAAAACTACTTTGAGATTTCATCTTATCTCTGTCAGAATGACTAAGATCAACAAAACAAGTGAAAGCTCATCCTGGCAAGGATGTGAAGTAAGAGGAATAGAGGAATACTCATAAATTGCTGGTGTGAGTATAAACCTGTATGGCCACTTTGGAAATCTTTGTGACAGTTTCTTGGAAAGATGGGAATCTACCTCAATATCCAGCTATTCCACAACTGGGCATATACTCAAAGGATGATTCATCCTACCAAGCAGACACTTGCTCAACCATGGTCATTGTTGCACTATTTATAATAGTCAGAAATTAAAAACAACTTAGAAGTCCCTCAAGAGATGAGTAGATAAGGAAAATGTGCTACATTTATACAATACAGTATTATTCAGCTGTTTTTTAAAAAAGACATCATGAAATTTGCAGACAAATAGACAGAACTAGATAAAAAATCATCTTGAGTGAAGTATTCAAGACACAAAAAGACAAACGTGATATGTATATGTGGTTGTATTGTGTTCCCTGAAATATTGTGCACCCTAATAAACTTATCTGGGGTCAAAGACAGAACAGCCACAATATTAAACATAGAGGATAGGCAGGTAGCACATGCCTTTAATCCTAGTATTCCAGAGGCAGAAATCCATGTGTTCAAGGATACAGCCAAGCATGGTGACTCACACCTTTAATCCCAGAAAGCGAGCCTTTAATCCCAGAGAGTGATGGCAGAAAGAGAAAGATATATAAGGCATGAAGACCAGAAACTAGAAGTATTTGGCTGATTAAGCATTTGGTTGATTAAGCTTTTAGGTTTTGAGCAGCACAGTTCAGCTGAGAGCCACTCAGATATGAGGACACAGAGGCTTCCAGTCTGAGGAAACAAGATCAGTAGAAAAGTTGGCCAGGTGAGGTTAGCTGTGGCTTGTTCTGTCTCTCTGATCTTCCAGTGTTCACCCCAATACCTGTCTCCAGGTTTGATTTTATTAGTAAGACTCTAAGATTCCTGATACATGTATATGCTTATATGTGATTATTAGGTGTTAAGTCAATGATAAACAAGGGACTAGAGGAGAAAAAATAGAAGATGGTATCAGAAGACAGGAAGATCTCTAAGCACATTAGTTGGTAGGATTAACATGCTAAAAATGGCCATCCTACTAAAAGCAATCTACAGATTCAATGTAATCCCTATCAAAATTCCAACATGATTCCTCAATGATCTTCAAAAGTCAATGTTCAGCTTTATATAGAAACAAGAACAAACCAAAAAAAGAAAGGCTAAAACAATCTTGAATTGTTTTACAATTCATCTAATTAGGGAAGGAAAATAGAATACATATTTATGAATGGATTGGGGTGTCTGAATTGGGAGAATAAAATGGAGAGAGACAGGGAAGAGATGGTAGTAAGAAGGAATATAGGGAGAGACAGTTAAAATTAAGGGCCATTTGAAGAGTAGTATAGAAACTTAATGTGGTAGAAACCTTCTATAATGTATAGATATGTGAAGGCAATCTAAGTGAAATTGCCAAATAATTGAGGAGACAGAGTCCCAAATGGATATCACTTGTCTCCAAATGAAGCTTCCAGTGCTAGGGTTGAGTAACATCTAATTGAGTTATTGGCCAAAGGGGATGCATGGGAATCCCCAAACAACTCATGAATTTGCTGTGGTGATATATTGCTTGTAACCTAAGAAATAAAAGCTTGCCTGAAGATCAGAGGACAGAGCTGGCCATTGAGTTAGCCACAGAGGTCAAGCATAGGTGGCACACATCTTTAATCCTAGTACCGGGGAGGCAGAGTCTGAGATCTGTCTGAATTTCTGTGAGTTCAAGGCCATGCTGGGCTATATGCAATTAATAAAAGAGAAACAGTCAAGTAGTTGTGGCACACACCTCTAACGTCAGCAGTTGAGATCACACCATTAATTGCAGTACTAGGAAGGTTGAGACAGGAAGTGATATGGCTGGGCTGAGAAAGGAACATAAGGTGGGAAGAGAGAGGAATTCAGGTCTTTTCAGGCTCTGGCAGGCTGAGGAGAGGGTGAGTTAAGAGGTGGCTTGCTTTGCTACTCTGATACTTCAACTTTCACCCTCATATCTGGCTCCAGGTTTTATTAAGACCAACTACAATTCATGCAACAGGTTGCCAGGCTATAGGTTGCTCTTCAAAAACTGACAGAAAGACACCATTGCTGAAGATACATACACAACTCACTGAACATGGAGATGTCAAGTTGGTGCCTGAACAGAGCCTTCACAGCTATGTTCCAGAATCTTTGTTATAAAAAGATACTCTGCATGCTATCAAAAGAGAAACATAAACCCCAAGCCAGCCACAAATTCTTTGTCTACAATGGTGTACTACTTGAAAGATATGCTAGGGCAATGGTGGCACAAAGTTTGTAGCGTAACCAACCAATAACTGCTCTGACTTAAGCCCCATTCCATGAGAAGGAACCCATATCTAACACTGCTTGGGTGACCATGAACCTGAGACTAGATAGCTCATGGACCTAGGGCAAAACCAAATAAGATTGAAAAGTCAAAAGAAAAAAAAGTAGTGATGAAATGACTCCTAATGATATTCAGCCATACTCATAGATCAAGTGCCTTCTTCAACCAATATTAGAGAAGCTTTCTCCTGCAGTAAGCAGGAATAGATACAAGGAACCACAGCCAGCTATTACACAGACATTGAGAGACCTTGGGACACTCAGCCCTAAATGGGATGTCTCTATCAAATCCCTCCCCTCAGAGCTCAGGAGAGTCCATGGAAAAGGAGGTAGAAAGAATGTAAAAAGCACAGGGGTTGGAAGATATCAAGAAAATGAAGCCCTCTAAATCAACATGAGCAAAGCTCATATGAACTCACAGAGACTGAAGCAGTATTCACAGAACCTCCACGGGTCTGTGTCAGATTGCTGAGTTCATGTTATGGTTTCTAATTCAGTTTATTTATGGGTTTCCTGAATGTAATGTGCAAATGATTGGGTCTCTGACTCTTGTGTCTCCTCTTGGTCTCTTTTTCTTCTGTTCACTTGTCTTATCCTACATTGATGTGATAATTTTTGTTTCATGTTTTATTTTGTTTTGTTAATTTTTTTTTAAAATAAATAATGTAAACCTGGAAACGTTAAATGGCAAAAAAAAAAAAAAAACCATCCACCATGATCAGGCAGGTGCAAAGTTCTTTTGACAGAAGTAAATAGATAAATGTAATCTGCCAAGTAAACAAACTGAAAAACAAAAATCACATAATCATTTCATTAGCTACAGAAAAGGCCTTGAAAAAATCCAATACCTCTTCATGATAAAAGGCCTGGAGAGATTAGGGATACAAGATACATATCTCAACAGAATAAAGGTGATTTACAGAAAGCTCAGAGCTGGCACCAACATATAAAAACTCAAAGTAATTCCACTAAAATTGGGAACAAGACATTGCTTGTTTGTCTTGTCATCTTGTCATCTCTCTTCATACCTACTAATTATAGTACTTGGAGTCTTATCTAGAGCAATAAGACAACTGAAGGAGACCAGGGGATACAAATTGAAAGGAAGAAGTCAAGGTATCTTGATTTGCAGATAATATCATAGTTTATATGTGACCCTAAAAATTCCACTGGGGAATGCCTACTGCTGGTAAATACTTTCAGCAAAATATCAGGATAAAAAAATTAATTCACAAAATTCAGTAGCCTTAGTATACAGAAATTGCAAGCACACTGAAAAAGAAATCAGGAAAAATACACCCTTTGCAATACCCTTAAATAATATAAATTATCTTGTGGTGACTCTGACCAAGCAAATGAAAGATTTGTATGATAAAATCTTTAAGACATTGAAAAAAGAAATTGAAGAAGATATCAGAAGATGGGAAGATCTCTCATGCTCATGGATTGGAGGATTAGTGTAGTAAAAATGTCTATCCCACCAAATCCTCAGTGGATAAGAGCATTGACTGTTCTGTCAGAGGATCCAGATTCAATTTATAGCACCCACATGGCCATTCACAACTATATGTGTCTCCAGTTCCAGGGGTTCCAGCACCCTCTTCTGGCCTCTTAAGGTACCAGACACACAGATGGAACACAGATATACATGCAAGCAAATCAACCACACACATTAAATTAAAATCTCACAATATCCTTAAAAATGTAAGCTATTCTGGGGTTACAGGTTACCCTACCCAAGCATGTAAAAGACTTGTATGATAAAAACTTTAATACAGTGAAGAAAGAAATTGAGGAAAATATCAGAAGATGAAAAGATTTCCCATGTTCATACATCAGTATGATTAATATGGCAAAAACAGTCATCCTACCAAAGGCAATCTACAGATTCAAGGCAATCTCATTAAAATTCCAACACAGTCTCCACAGATCTTGAAAGGTCAATATTCAGCTTCATATGGAAAAACACAACACACACACACACACACACACACACACACACACACACACACACACACGGATAGCTAAAACATTCTTGAATTATGAAAGAATTACTGGAGGTACCAGCATTCCTGACCTCAAATTGTACTACAGAGCTGTAGTATTAAAAACAACATGGTACTGGCACAAAAACACACAAGTTGAACAGTAAAGTTGAATTGAATATCCATAAATAAATCCTCACACCTACAGACACCTGATTTTTGATAAAGAAGACGGAAATAAATACTGCAAAGAAAGCATTTTCAGCAACTGGGACTGGTCAAACTGAATGGCTTTATAGAAGCATATAAATAGATCTATACTTGTCACCCTATACAAAACTTAACTCCAAATGGATCAAAGACCTCAAGATAAGGTCAGATGCACTAAACCTGGTAGAAGAGAAAGTGGGGAACAGCACTGAACTCATTGGCACAGGAAAAGACTTTCTGAATAGAACACCGTTAGTACAAACACTAAGATAACAATTAACAAATGGGACCTCATGAAACTTAAAATCTTCTTCAGGGCAAAGCATATAACAAACAGCAGGCTATAGAATGTGGAAAGATTTTCACCAACTACACATCTGATAGAATATCCAAAATTTATTAGAAACTCAAAAAGTTGATATCAAGAAAACAAATAACCTAGTTAAAAACGAGGCACAGATCTAAACAGAGAACTCATAATAGAACTCAAATGGCTGAGAAACACTTTTTAAAATGTCTGAGACAACATGCACAGGGTCACCACCACTCTGCATCTGATGGGATCCTAGAGTTGAAAGAAGTGGACACAAGCCCCCACTCCTAACCCAGAAGCTATCTCCAGTTTGTGACCACTTGCAAGTGAAAATGTGGTTTTCTCCAAGGGAGTCTCACTGGGAAAACAAACTACTCTTAAGAGGAGCCTGCATGTGCAGCACAAGATGGCCCTCAGAAAATGAACTCAACAGCATCTTTGGAGGCTCCTTGTCCCATAATGTCTTGTCAGGGACTTTTCTTTTAGTTTTTTTTGTTTGTTTGTTTTTAATTTGTTTGTTTTTAGGACAGGGTTTTGCTGTGTAGCCCTTCTGTCCTCGAACTCACCCTGTAGACCAGGCTGGCCTTGAACTCTGCCTGCCTCTTTTTCCTGAGTTCTGGGTGCACTACCACCATCTGGCTATTTTTTTTATTTTAATTTTATTTTATTTTTGATTGATTAATTGGTTGATTACCCTACAGGTCCTTGGCATATATATGATGGCTTCTAGTTTTGTGTTTTTATGGGATTCCTGAGTGTGAGAGTGAGGGGTCTCTGCGTCTATAGATGTTTCTTTTCCCTTTTCTTGGGCACTTTTCCTTCTGTTTGCTTTGTCCTATTCCAATGTGTTTGTATTTGTTTTTGTTTTAACACAATTTATTGTATTATATTTATTATATTAATTATATTTATTATATTATATTCACTTATATGTCTGTTTTCTAATGAGATACAGAAAGTGGCTGGATCTGGTTAGAAGGGGATATAGGGAGGAGCTGGGAGTTGTAGAGGAAGGAGAAATTGAAATCTATATATATTATATGAAAAAATCTATTTTCAATAAAAGAAAAAGTGTAGAAGCACAAAATATTAATGGATCAACCAAAAAATTATAGCTTTATCATAATGTACCCAACCCCTATTCCAAAGTGTATTCAGCCCTATAACATAAAAAATAAAAACATGTATTTAAAAAAACATCCTGTCCCTTTTGTCTGTGTGTCCCTTATGTCAGATCCAGACTCTTTTGATGTTGCACATTTGTTCTACTGTTTGCACTGGTTCCTGTGATAGTCTAGCTTGATTCCTTCCACTAGAGATCAGGTTGACTGTAGTGGGTGTTTGATGGTGGCTACTTGTGAATTTTGTTATTGAGTTTTCTTTTCTTTTTCAGTTTTGAGAAAACTGTTCTTGATATTTTGAAGAATTACATTGAATCTTCAGATATTTTTCAGATAATATATTTTTAATAATATTCATCCTTCCAATGCATGAGCATAGGCTGTCTGTCCAATTTTTATATTTTATGTTGTTTCATCAATATCTAAATTTTTTATTTCACTCATTTTTGTTTTCTTGCCTAGAGAAACAGAACAGAGAAAATGAATATATATAATGAGAATTTATTAGAGTGGCTTACATGATATGGTCTGGGAAGTTGATCAATAGCTGTCTCATACCAGGAGGCTGAGAATCCAGTGGTCACTCAGCCCACAAGGCTGGCTATCTCAGTAGTTCCAATCTGGCGCCAAAAGCCTAGAGGATTTCTAGAGGGCTACTGGTCTTCATTCTGCTTTGGAAACCCCACAAAAAGCTGATTCTAACAGCAGCAAAGGCACGCAGCAACAAGAGGACAGGTGGATTGCCAGCAAGAACTGGAAAAGCCAAGTTTCCTTCCATCTTCTTTTAATCTGTCACCACACTGAGGCGCTGCCTCCATTCAGCACGACTCCTTTATGGCCCTGGAAGTCCCTGGCAGCTCTTCTTTTCAGTTGATTCCAGATCCAGTCACACTGACGACCATTATGAACCATCATACTTGCTTAAATTTGCCTTGTTAGTGCTTGTTTTCCATTCGTGTGAATGTTTTCTAGCCTTTCACTTCCAGTCTTTACATTTGTTTTTATGTGTGAAGTGAGTTCCTTTTATGGGTCATATTAATTATTCCTTCACCCACTCAATATCTTTTGACTGTATATTTTAAATTCTTTTACATTAAGGATTTTTGCTGGTAGGTAACATTTATTCCTTCTGTGTTACTGTTTTCCAAACATTTTGCATATTATTTGTCCCTTCGTTTTGCTGTTCATCTTTGTGATGTGATTGTCTTCTGTTGTACTAACTTATTTGGGATGAGACCAGATAAAACAAATCTATAATTTGTTATTGCTGTTAATTTTCATTGTATGTTATTGTATATGGTACCGTGTGTATATACATTAAAGACATTTCACTACAAACACTCCTACCCCAGACTTTTTTTCCCACTTTTCCTAGTCCACTCTGTTACCTAAGACAACTTCACTTACACTTTTATGCAACACATACATAAATGATTTCATATATTTGTTTAAAATTTGGGAAGAATAAAGAAAACAGCCGGGCGGTGGTGGTGCACGCCTTTAATCCCAGCACTCGGGAGGCAGAGCCAGGCAGATCTCTGTGAGTTCGAGGCCAGCCTTGACTACCAAGTGAGTTCCAGGAAAGGCGCAAAGCTACACAGAGAAACCCTGTCTCAAAAAACAAACAAAAAAGAAAGAAAGAAAGAAAGAAAGAAAGGAAGGAAGGAAGGAAGGAAGAAAGAAAGAAAGAAAGAAAGAAAGAAAGAAAGAAAGAAAGAAAGAAAGAAAGAAAGAAAGAAAGAAAGAAAGAAAGAAAGAAAGAAAGAAAGAAAGAAAGAAAAGAAAGGAAAACAAAGCTATTACCTCTCTGATACTATAGTTCAGGAAAGTTAGCTTCAGAAAGTTAATCGCCATGCAGTTGCATCAATTTTCCTACAGATAACATAACTTCATTTTTATGGCTAAAAAATTTCATCATGCATATACACTGTGTTGACTTTATCTAGCCCTCTGTTGATGGACAGCTAGACTGGCTCCATAGCTTGTCTATCAAGAACAGCATTGCAATGAGTACTAGTGTGCAAATGTCTCTGAGATGTGGCCTCCAGTCCTTCAGGATCTAGTCTTCATTTTCTAACTCACCTCCATACTCACTTCTGTAACAGCCAAGCTAGTTTATAGTCCTGCCCATAGTAATTTGTCCACACTGTCAGAATAATTTGTTATTTTCCCCAGATTTGTGCCTTTTTTTTTCCAGCCTGGTGGACTCACCATTTGGCACACAACTGAAGGCAATGATAATTGTCTCTCCCCCCAGATTCCATCATGTGCCAGTGTTTCAGCAATGAGCAGTAGAGCCCCATGACTCCATCCTGGCTATTGATGGGTTCAGTCTCGTGTAGGCCCCTTGCAGGCAGCCACAGCTGCTGTGAGGTCATGGTTGCCGTGGTGGTGTTATACCCCAGAGACATTTCACATCTCTTCTCTGTATCTTTCAGCTCTGGCATTCTTTCCAATCCCTTTTTACAGTTTCTCTGAGCCTTAAAGGAAAGTCAAAGAACTATCACAGGGTGTGTCCATATGTGGAACTGAACTCCATATAGCCATAAAAGGCACCGGGATTGAGCTTGATGAAGCAACTGTACATCAGAGAGATTACAGTTAATACCATGTTGCATAGGGCAGAGTGGGTAGAGAGTAGATTGTGCACATGCCCAGTACCAGAAGCTAAGCAGTCACATGATGCTTACAGAAATCACTTGATTTAGTTGCTTGACAATGTGCACACAAATAAGAACATCATGTTTTATATCATGAATATATGTAAATTTTAATTGCAAAACGTAATTTTAACAGGAGCTATAGGTACTGATGGAAAATGCAGGAAGTTTTATATTATTGAGCAAAAAACAAGTATTATGTAAAGCATCATTTGATATAAATGGACAAAAGGAATTCAGGGAGATTTACTTTTTCTTCCCTCAGACAGAAGGTACGTGGACAGAAGGTATGTGGACAGCAGGCTGAGGACCACCAGGGAGGGTGATGGGGTTCCGAGTGACTTATCTGCTGTATCAGGTGACACTTCCCATTCCAGCATCGGCTCACCTAAGGAAAGATCACAGCCATCTTCGCTCCTTCAAAAGTCCACCTGAAAAGAGAGACTGGGAGAAATGCTGTTTGCCATTCTGTTGGGTTCTCGGTCAGACTTCAGCACATACTGTGTTCTGGACTCCATCTATTCAAGGCTGTGTCCATCATCACCTTTAAGTGTTCATTTGTTGAGGCCTTGCCCATGCCAATGCTGAGGCTTTCAAGCAGAGGAAGGATTTAGCCCTCAAGCATTTTGCTCTCCTTCTTGCTTTGGAGAAAAAGAACACTGCAATTGAAGGACATCAGGAGGAGGACCCCAGCTTCCCACACTGACAAGGTGGCAGCATCCTGGAATCCGCATATGCCACACCAGTTGCTCTATCTCATGTACATGATAATGAGCCCATGGAGCCCATGTCCATTCCATGATTATCTACAGGAGGTTCTGAACAATACTTGGTAGTCAGTAACTCCTGGGTACCCTGAGAGGCCTTCCCTCATTCAGTCAGTAACTCCCGGGTACCCTGAGAGGCCTTCCCTCATTCAGTCAGTATCTCATGGATACCCTGAGAGGCCTTCCCTCATTCAGTCAGTAACTCATGGGTACCCTGAGAAGCCTTCCCTCATTCAGTCAGTAACTCATGGGTACCCTGAGAGGCCTTCCCTCATTCAGTCAGTAACTCATGGGTAACCTGAGAGGCCTTCCCTCATTCAGTCAGTAATTCATGGGTGCCATGAGAGGCATACCTTCAGACATCAGCAGAGATTCTGTTGGTCAGAGAGATTTGCACTCTGGACAACCAAAGCTAATTTCCCTTAGAGGAAACAATTTTTTTTTTTTTTTTTTTTTTTTTTTTTTTTTTTTTTGGATCTGAAAAGTGCCTAACCCACAAACACCTGAAAGGACTCTTCAGCTGCTATAGCACAATGTCAGGAGAAGTTACCCCTGGAAACAGGATTGATCCTGAGCTAGTGCCTCCCCAGAGACAAGGGGTCCATATCCCAATCCTGCAGGCCTTTTCACACCGCCTCATTTCTCCTTCATTAAAAGATGGATTTATCAAATATCTGTCTTTCTCCTCCTCCTCCTCCTCCTCCTCCTCCTCCTCCTCCTCCTCCTCCTCCTCCTCCTCCTCCTCCTCCTCCTCCTCCTCAGTTCTTCCCAAATCCTAAAAATTTGAGTCCCCAGGACCAATATCTGAGGGAATTTCCCACTGCCTCCAGTGCCCAATAACAACTCTCCACTCTGCATATTCAATGTCAGTTTTTAAATTCCACATGTAGGTGTGGTTATGTGGTGTTTGTCTTTCTATGACTGAACTTAGTGTCCTCCAGTCCTGTTAATGATACTGGTAATGACCAGATCTATTTTTTAAAGAAAAACTGTATTACATGGCGTAGATATATCACATTTTCTTTGCATATTCTTTAGTTGATAAATAGATGCATTCCATCATTTAGCACTGTGAATAGTACTGCAGTGATCAGGAGAGTAGAGATATTTTGTAACTGAATTGTTTTCATTGAGTTCTTAAGCTTTTCTAAACACAACTACATTCCTATCTTCTATGTTAGATGTTGAATATTTTATGTTTACCTTTCTCTTTTAAATTCACAGATGGAATTGTGTGCATCTCCCAGGAAAAGTGTGATGGTCTGCCATACTTCTGCTAGGTGGAATAAATGAATCAAGATAATTAATGCATGCAAGATTCAGTCGCTCATTTTTAATTAGCACTGCATTCTTGTACAAAGGGGTTTCATTATGATGTTGCTGTGCATTCTTAGAATGATCGTGTCTACCTCCTCTATTTACTTTTTCTCGCTCTTCCTGCTTCTCTCTTTTCTCTTTCTTCTGAATATATAATAATCTTCCTTCTGCTTTCCAGTCTTTCTTCTACACCCAAGTTCTATATATGAAAGAATATATGTGACCCCTGTCTTTATGGCTGGGGAAATCAGGGTGTGTACGCCCAAGTTCTATATATGAAAGAATACATGTGACCCCTGTCTTTATGGCTGGGGAAATCAGGGTGTGTACACCCAAGTTCTATATATGAAAGAATATATGTGACCCCTGTCTTTATGGCTGGGGAAATCAGGGTGTGTACACCCAAGTTCTATATATGAAAGAATACATGTGACCCCTGTCTTTATGGCTGGGGAAATCAGGGTGTGTACACCCAAGTTCTATATATGAAAGAATACATGTGACCCCTGCCTTTATGGCTGGGGAAATCAGGGTGTGTATGTACCACACCTTCTTATCACTTTTCCTGTTCATGGCTCCCATGACTGATTCCATAGTGGGCTACTATGAGTAACACCATGACAAACACAGGTTTTCAGGCTTCTCTATTGTAGACTGACTTAAATTCTTTTGTGTTTATACTCAAAAACGATATGGGTGGTACATATGATAGTTACTTTTTTTTGTTTTTTTTTTTAAGGGACTTAACACTGATTTCCAAAGAGACTGCACTGTTTATAATCCCAGAAACAACAAAAGAGCAATCCTTTCTCTCTGGACCTCCACTAGCATTTGTTATAGTTGTCTGTGTGTGTGCATATGTGTTTGTATGTGTGGTGTGTGTCTGTATGTGGTGTGTGTGGATGTGTGTCTCTGTATGTGTTTGTGTGTATGTGGCCGAGACCCTGAAACCGGGCAGACCCACAACGAAATGGAAGGCTGCTTCTGATTCTGAGCGTCTTCATTTGCAGGGAACAACTGCCCTACGAACAGAGTAAAACGCTTCTTGCCGAGGGCTTTAGTCGTGCTGCACTGAACAAGCAGAAAGCTTTGGGCAGTTCACCTCATGGCCAAACTGCTCAATTATTTGCAGTCTGGGGGTGTAGGCAGGTGGATGAGCACCACACTCCAAGTGAAAGTACAAAGGAACAGTGTAGTACTGACTGAAAGCTGATTTAAAGGTCCCCTGATAACCTTCAGCCAAGTATACTTCGGAGGTGTTGACTAAGCAGAGGTGGGGCAGGTCAAATCAGGCTTCCTTTTGTCTTCACTCCATCTTTCTTATGTGCCCTCTCCATGTGCTAGACTCTTGGATCATAGGGATCACTCATAGTAGAAAATATACCATAAATATTTCCAAGCTGTCAGCCACTCCATGTCAACAACTCACATGAACCAACCATTCTAGTGTGGCTGCAGATACCCTGTGCCTGTTTGGCTTATATTTCTGCATAGTCCACAATTCTCTTGGGATGAAAGTGAGTGGTAGGAATTTAGGGCAAGAAAATAAGTCTTTAGATTGGGCAGATAACAAGGCCAAAAGCTGATGATGTCATTCTAGATTCTTGCCACTATCAAAGACTGAATTCAGTGAAGAGACAAAGAAAAGATGTGGGAGCTCTTTGTGTGTTTGTATGTACAAATCAAGGTATGTTCACACTTGCATGTGTATGCTTGTAGGATATGTATATGTGCATATATGTGTGTGCATGCGCACACATGTGTAGGCCAAAGCTGAAGGTTGGGTATCCTCCTCAGTTACTCTCTATTTTCCAGACAGGGTCTCACTGGGCCTAGAGCTGGCTAACTCACCTAGTCTAGCTGGGCAAATAGTATAAGGTGCCTGTCTCTCCTCTGACTCCCAGTTCCAGGGTTACAGGCTTGTGTCACCACACTCAGATGTTATGTGAGTACTGTAACTAGAACTCAAGTCCTCATGCCTGAGCCACCACCATTTTATGGACTGAGCATGCTCCCCTAGAAAATGCACACACTCCAGGGGTAAAAAGGACATCTCAGGGAGAGATGAGGCATTATAAGCCTAAATCTGGAGGGCTTGACATAAGGGTAGGTAGTTATTCTTTCACTACAGTGACTTAACAAGGGATTCTTTGCTTTTTACTTTTATCAGAATGCAGGTTAGAAGCTCAGATGTGGTCTGAATGCTCAGCGTATAAAAGCGATGGTTGCTTTTCCAGAGGATCTGGGGTTAATTCCCAGCACCCACATGGCAGTTCACAACTTTTTGTAACTCCAGTTCCTGAGGATCTGGCACCCTCACACAGACAAACATGCAGACAAAACACCAATGCACATAAAATTTTTTAAAAATAAATCGTTTTTATAAAAATGAGCCCAGATGCTATCTTCCATTTAATATAAAGCTAAGCTGGACACAGATCCACCCCCTCAACAAGTTACTACAGAAGTTTAGGCTATAAGTTCCTGCTTACTTACTCCTTTATTTTTTTATTTTTATTTTTATTTTGAAACAGAGCCTCACTATGTAGACCTGGCAGGCCTGGAACTCACTATATTAACCAGCCTGGCTTGGAATTCACAGAGATGCTCCTGCCTCTGCTTTCTGGGTGTGGAGATTAAATGTCCGCCCCGTCATGCCCTACTAATTTTACATTCATCTTGGATTTCATTGCCCTTTTTTTTTTTCCTTTTGGCTCCTTTGCCAATAAAATTGGCTGTTGTTGGCTGGTTCATTTTCATTATCTGCTTTTTATTATCTGCCTCAGGTTTCTGCTTTGTATTTTATTTTTATTTGCTTGTCAACTGTACAGGAGTTTGGTAGCAGTTTGAGTGACACCTGAACCAAAAGAATCAGCTGTGTCCAAAACATGCAGGGTCAGCCTGGGTCACTGGTTTCTCAGCGCCAAATCTTCAGAGAACCCTTAGGCTCTGACTAAAATAATGACTGAGCGCTGACAGGAAGAATGTTCTGTGTCGTCTCAGGTGTTAAATGTCTTTTTGGTGAAGCAACATTTTGTGACAACTGTACTTGAGTGTCTTAAAACAAATGACTGCCCTATGATGGGGACATTTGTCAGCATCCTTATCTTGGACATTTTTCAGTTAGTGTTTGCACTGTGCATGGGATGACAGTGAACCTGGAGCCTGCAGAAGACAAGGAATAAAAAGAATTTGACTGACGAAGAACCCTGCCTTAACTCAGAGTCTGCACTTGAACACGTAGCAAACATACCTGCAACTCCAGAACACCCTGGGTCACAGGTAGAGTCAGTTCATGGGCACCAACAATGGGGCTTCATCGTGGGTAACACAAAGGTCCAAACAGAATGTCTCCCCAGGGCCCCTCTTACCTGTCATCAGATGCCGTACTTAAAGGGCTTAATTGGACACAGAACCAAATTTTTCAGAAACTTCTTACAAGGCTATTGACCAGAAATTGATCATGATAGGAAGATTTAGGGAATTCCCATAGTGCAGAAAAGATTCCACACATTGAAACAATGAGAAATGTCATAGTCCCACAAAGGAATTCTAGAACAAACACAGCAGGAATTATCTTAGGAAGGTGATTTTGTGGTGGGTTTTAATTAATATGCCTAGAGATCTCAAATGGAAATTGAAGTTGAATCAAGGCCATTTCCCCCCACAGTCACCATCCTGAATCCACACTGCCCCTTGCACTGCAGAGCCTCCTTATTCCTAGTATTTCTCACAAGACAGAGGCAGAAGAGAAAGAAGACATGAATGATGAGATCCTGATTATCACTGCTGAAAGCCCACCACATGACTGAGGAGCACATTCAAGCTCTCCACAGGACCCATCACTGACACCCCAGTGTGCATACAACCCCTGTGCTGAGTGTGGTGCCTTTCACTATTTCAAAAACAACACTGGTTCCTCCAGAGGCCATGCCCCCAGGCCAAGTTGCCCTTTCAAGATGCCTCCTACCTGGCAAATTCCCAAAATTCAGGCACCATGTCACCACACAAATAACCCACAGGTGCCACCTGTGGGTTAATTCTGGGAAGCTAGAGAGTGTTTGGTTTTCAGGGTGTGGATGATCTCACTCAGCATGTCTTCTGCTTTCATCCTTTTACCTGCAAATTTCATAGTTTACTTTTTCTTTTCAACTGATTATAATTCCGTTGTATATATTTCTAGCATATTCATTATCCCTTCAGATAAAATTCAATGGGGGTGTCCCATTTCCTATCTTTTGTGAATAGAGAGGCAATGAACATGTCTGAGAAAGCATTTGTGGAATAGGATGTTGAATCCTTCAAGTATGTGCTGAGCCATGGTATAGCTGGGTCATATGGTAAATCTTTCATGTTATTGAGAATTCGCCACACTATTTTTCAGATTAGCTGCACCAATTTTCTCCCCACGGAGCAGTGAATAAGGGTTCCTCTTTCCCCACATCCACACCAAATTTTTGTCCTTTGTTTTTTTCATCTGAGCCAATCTGACCGGAGTAACGTGAAATTACAAAGTAATTTTATTTTGCATTTCCCTAATTGTTAAGTATTTTGAACACTTTTAAAGATATTTCTTAGACAATTTCGTTTTTTCTTTAGAGAACTCTCTGTGCATATCCAGCCCATTTTTTAATTGATCATTTGTTTTCTTGAATCTTTAATTTTTGGAATCCTTTATATATTCTGGATATTAATGACATATGGGATGTATATACATGATGTATATATAGGATAAATATACAGAATGTAAGTATGGGATGTATATACAGGATGTACATGTGGGATGTGTAGATGAGGTATATATATGGAATGTGTATACTGGATGTAAGTGTGGAATGTGTATATAGGGTGTATATGTGGGATGTACAAATGGAGTGTGTATAAGGGATGTATATACATGATGTATATATGGGATGTATACACAGGATATATAGCTGGTAAGGGTACTCTCTTGCTTTGTGGGCTTTAATTTTTTTCTTGATGTATCATTTCTTTTTCAGTCCAGACACTTTGATGTTGTATGAGATCTCATTTGTCATTTGTTGGCCTTAATTCATATGGTGGTGACGTCCTATTTAGAAAATCCTCTCCTTTCCCCTCTTGCCTGCAAATGTAAAAATGAAATAGCAATTTGGAGAAAACACGGGTGGAGCTTCAAAAATATACCCATACCTTTTCCCCTCATACTTATACCCAAAAGGAAAGAAACTGTATGTCAATGCAAAATGCTATCCACAAATGTTCTAAGAGCAGTATTCATAGCAACCAAAGACTGTGGAGGAAACAAATATCCCTCCATAAAAGAATTGGTAAACAAAATGTGTATTCATATAAATGAACGTTTCAGCCATGAAAACATATAAAGTACTGACACCTGCCGCAGTGTGAGTAGGGTGTCGTCTGTGTTTTCCTCTAGCATTTTAGTTCTGTAGGCTCCACATCAATGTCTCTGTCCATTAGGCAGTGACTTCTGTGCAGGGTGATAGATGTGGGTCTAATTTCTTTCTCCTTATGTGGGGACATCCAGGATTCCCCCCTCTTCATGGGATCCTGTAACTCAGTGAGTGCTGATATGGCTCCTTAAGAATTGAATTATAATCATGATAATTCTAGGATGACTTGGGGCAGAGCCAGATGACAGACTATGAGAGCCAAGTTTGTACAGCAACCCTAGAATCAGCAAGACACATGCCAACCATGATGAGGGCCAAGAGGTACCCTTAGCTGGAATGTCATTTAAAACAAAGAGGGAAAATGCAGAATTCCTCTTTAATGACTTTCAGAATGTTGTCTCTTTTTCTTAATGAAATATGGAAGGACAGACTAATCTTCATTTATAGATCATCTCTCTACAAGTAACATGGAATGACTACATAGAAACCTCAGTGTTCAAGGACTCCCAAAGGAGAAAACAAGCAATATCAGTGGGGAGAAGAGAACTTACAGTCTGGATGTTGAAATGGAATGTTGATTCCCCCATCTCTCAGTTTGACTTTAAGTGCATCAAGTACAAAAAAATGAACCAATATTTGGATCATGTTGGCTCTTCATCAAGAGAATGGCATGAGAGAGACCCAAGAAAGAGTTCAGGAAATATGAACAGGAACCATTATTTCATCCATACAGCCAAATTGATTCCTTTTCCTAAGATATTCACCTTCCCAAGAGTTGTTCATGCCACCTCCTTAGAAGAAATATTGTACAGAATAACTATATAGGGAATTATGACAACACTCTTTCCCAGAAATTTCCCTAAAGACCTTGGTGGAAGGTTGAGAACCCATCATTTGTGTTTCTATGGATTCAGGCCTATCCCCTAAACTAGTAGGTTTTACATCTCTCACACTTCTTAGAGGACCTCCAAGATTTCGGAAGTTCTAGGGCTCCTCTTGGTGTGGACAGCTTCCAGGAAGACAAGAAGCAGATTGAAGGCGGCTTGCAGAGTCTCTTCCTGGTGAGGGGCTCAGTTCCAACAGTTACGATTCCAGAAGGCTGTTATCATAAGTTCACAGTTCAGCCCAGTGTGTCACCAGAGGATTACACAGGCCAGATTCAGAGAAGAGTCAAGGAAATAAATATGATTGATGCAAAGAACCCCAGAAACACCAGGTATTGCTGTGGACTTCCTTTGGCTCTAATGCCAGTTCTCAAGGATAGAAGAACTTTGAAGAGAAAACTGTGGCTATGATTGCCTATATCAAACTATGATTTTTCACTCAATCTTATACAGTTCTTGGTTGTATCTAAAAACTTAGCTGATAAAACTGAGGCCTAGTTATAACTGCTGTTCACCCTTTATGTTTCCTGAGGCTGAGGTGGAGCTTTCTGTGCTCCAAGGCTGCTGAGGAAATGAGCAAGCACATGGGATATCATGAGACAGTCCCTGCCTTTGGCTCCTCATTTGTGCTTTACTTTCTTTTTAACACAGACATTGCTGTCATAGAGTTTTAGAATGGACTCTGGAATAGTCTGCAATCTGAGGTTTCAAAGTTCAGAAATTCCTTATTTGTCTAGTCTCTTTTCCATAGCAGTCAGAATAATAACAGAAAAAGGGAAGACTTCTGCTTTTGCAGAAAGCAAAAGACAGATAAGAAAGACCATGCAGAACTGAAACGCCTGTCCAGAAAGAGGGTCTGCGTGTCTCCCAGCTGCTTGGGACCTGCCCAGTCAGCAGAGAGCGTGAGATCCTCGTGTCAGCCCTTCTCAAAATCCTCGTAGAAAAAAGTAGAAATGTCAAATCCATCTCCAGTTTTCTTCCTTCTAACTCTTCTCTGCAAATGTAAAGTGAAATACCAATTCAGAGACAACTAGGGTAGGTCCTCAAAGAGATGTACATGTATCTCTCCTCCAATGTTTTTACACAAGAGGGAAAAAAATCTTGTGCACAAATGTTCTAGGACCATTACTTATAGTATCGAAAAATTATAGGAAGAAACAAATACCCAATCCACTTAAAATGGATTTGAAAAATGAGTATTTATATAAAGGAATGTTTTCAGCCATGAATACATATAAAGTACTGACACCTGTTACAAAATGGATGGACTAGAAAAGCCTCATCTTGAATTATCCAGACACAAAAGACAGCATAATGTATGAATCTTTTTATGACATGAATAGAGCAAACAAGCCCATAGGGAAAGGGGGTAATTAATAGACATGTAGAGGAGGGGAATTCAGACTGAATGTGACCAATAAACTTGGAACAATTTTTAAAGTGGTGTAAGTGTACTGGATCTCGATGACAGTGATGGATGCAGAACATAGTGAAGATCACTAATCCACAACATACTCATCTTGAGATGGTAAATATTATGCTATGTGCAGGATATCCATACCAGTAATGATATATAGTATATATAAAATATATACAAGGTACATATAAAGGCAAGATTGAAACCCATGACTTCATGGCCCACGGTGAGGAGAGTGAAGATCTTCTTGGAGACAGCCAGATGCACACATACCTGAGCTGGGTGTTCCAGGGGAAGGACAGCCCCACCTCTGAGGACCAGTTACTCTTGGAGTGAAAGCTTTGCTAGAGGAGAGTGCTGCTGTGGAGGTGCTGGTGTAGATGATGTCACCACTGAGCAATGCTGAGGCTCCAGGCAGAGTCTGAGCTCCTCACACCTGCTCCTCCTGTCATTCTCACAGAACCACTGGGACAGTAGTTCATGGACAGTGGGTCAGAATCACATGGAAGGCCCAGGAGCAATGAGATTGCTGATCTTTATGATGCCTCTGATTCAGAAGGCCTGGGAAAGGGTTCATGAATGTGGTATTCTAGCAAGTTCCCAAGAATGCATGTGCTGGTGACTGGGAACTTCACAACAAAGAGTTTTTCCATTGCAGATAAGCAGTCTTGAGTAAACCAGTTTGCAGGAGTGAGTGTTCCTGTAGTGGAGATGGAGATGACAAATGGGTTGTACACCTTCTCAATGAGGGAAAGTAATTTCCATGAATATCAGACAAGCAGAGATCAGAAACACAACCAAGCTGTTGAATCTTCACCTGTGTCCCTCCTCCCAGCCCTGATCTCTTATTTTGCATGTTCAACTCTGCAGGCATGAGGGCACCAGGGGATGTGGAATGTGAATCCCAAGGTTGTAGGAGATAAATAACCAAGGCTCCAAAGAAAACCATTGCTTCATTTGAGGAGGGTACCTTCTCCCATGGTACAACACTAGAAAAAAAGTGACAGGACTCAGCAGGGTGGATGTTGTGTGCCTGTGTGTGTGTGTGTGTGTGTGTGTGTGTGTGTGTGTGTGTGTGTGTGTGTTTGAGAGATGGAGAGAGAGAGAGAGAGAGAGAGAGGGAGGGAGGGAGGGAGGGAGGGAGGAAGAGAGAGAGAGAGAGAGAGAGAGAGAGAGAGAGAGAGAGAGAGAGAGAGAGAGAGAGAGGAGAGAGAGAGATTATGGAACAACAATAATAAAAAGAAATAAGAAGTCATGAATTTGACAAGAAGTAAGAAATAGGAATTTGAGAAGGGAGAGGAGGACTTGATGTGAATTCAGAAAAGTAAAAATAAATGTAAATTTAAAATAAATAGGTAAATGATAAGTGAAATACAGTGCTCCATGGCACTCCATAGCACAGCATGGAAGACTTCCTTAAGGGCCATGACTACACTCACAACTGCCACAGATATGAGGCCCTGCAGTGAGAGAGCCATCTGAAGCAACACCCCCAAGAGAGGAGAAGGTGGCTTTGTAGCCAAGGAGCACAGTAGGGCTCAGTACATGAAAATACCAAGAAGAGGCATCAGAAGTGGGGGGATGCTGCTGGGCACACAGGACCATTGCTGCAGACAGCCAGTGTGAGCAGGTGCTGTCTGGGGCATGTGGAGCAAGAGGATCCTGACCACAGAGGGAGTGTGGTCAGATAGGGCTGTGGAGGGTGGAGCTCCTGCTGTGATGGCATTCTGGTTCTTGACCATAACTGGATGTGAAAAGGAGCGCACAGGGGGACAACATGCGATGGAGTCTGATGTGATTTGGGCCCAGCATCATTTCACAGATTTTGTATGGACAGGGTTTGTTTGTTTGTTTGTTTGGGGGTTGGTTTTAGGTTTTTGTTTTGGTGTGTGTGTGTGTGTGTGTGTGTGTGTGTGTGTGTGTGTGTGTGTGTGTGTGTTTGAGTGTTTGAGACAGGGTTTCTTTGTGTAACATTCTTAGCTATCCTGGAACTACCTCTACACACCAGGCTGGCCTCGAACTCACAGTGATCTGCCTTTTTCTGCCTCCTGAGTGCTGAGATTAAAGGCATGCTCCACCACTGCCTGGCTGAACAAGTGTTTTGAATGACTGACGTGAATATTTATACATTCAGTTTTCTTGATTAATTTCATTCCCTATTCTCCAAAATTTGGTTTCCTGGTATAAATTTAATTTCAGAGCACTTTGGGCATGGTAAGGTACAAGTGTAATTTTTTTTCTCCCCGATTATAGGGGTCATGGTTGACATTGACCCAGGTTTATTCAGTTATTTTGGTAAGATTCTTATGGTTATAGCTCCTGGTGTTATGAGGAGAAACAATCTCATCAGCAAAGACCCTGGTCATCTGGCTCTCACCATCTTTATGTTCCCTTTTTTCAATTGTTCCCTGGGCTTTAGCTGTGGGAGTGTTTTATAGATATATGCATTGGGACTGGGCTCCTCCACTAGTCAGCATTTTGATTGGATGTGGTTTTCTGGAATATACATGTATATGCAAATAAATATATGCATATAAAAACAATTTATTAAAAAAGAGGCCATGGAGTTGAAGAACAGGTAGGGATATCTGCAAGGCTTTGAAGGAAGGGAAGTAGAGGGGGAAATGTAATTAAATTACAATCTCAAAAATAAAAATAAAAAGACTATTATGTGAAAGGCCCAAGACATCTGTTTGTTTAGGCAAATTTAAATGCTATGTGAAACTTCAGACACCAAGATGCAAATGTCCGGGGAAAACTGTGTGAGCTTGGCTTTGGGAAACGTGATTTCCCTAAAGCTGCTGATTCCAATGGGAAAGCTCAGCAAGGTGTGTCAGTTCAGACCTTCTGGCCTCTCTGTGCAGCATTCCTTCTTCCCAGGTGTGGACAAACCCTCTGGGATGAAGGTCTGCTGTCCTGCTCCCTGACAGGCTAGCTCAGAGAACCCAGCAGAGGCAGCTCAGGGAAAAAATGCTGGGCGGGCACTTAGAACCTTTCTGGGTGCATTGCTTGCAGGAAATGAATCAATGTTCTGATGACCAAGTGGGGCTATTTATCCATCTAAGCAAAAACACAGGGGTCACATTGTTGAAGTGGAATTTTTATTGAGTTTTTGGATGTAACAGAAGGTTGATAAGATAAAACAGAATTTGATCAAAGTTTAAAAATGTATTAAGCAACCAGGTAGTGTTGGCAAACACCTTCACTCCCAACACTCAGGTGGCAGAGGCAGGTGGATCTCTGAGAGTTAGAGGCCAGTCTGCTCTACAGAGGGAGTTCCAGGACAGTCAGGGCTGTTACACACACACACACACACACACACACACACACACACACACACACACACACACAGAGAGAGAGAGAGAGAGAGAGAGAGAGAGAGAGAGAGAGAGAGAGAGAGAGAAACATGTTCTAAAAACTAAACTTTTTATTAAGTCATACTATCGGCACAGAGAAAACCATTCACCCACGTGTCTAAGATAATCAAATGTTATTTATCTGAACATTATTTAAAACTCCAAATGATACAGACATATGGGTGTGTGTGTATGTGTGTGTGTGTGTGTGTGTGTTATGTATATTTGTCTATGTGTGTGTCTCTGTGTGTCAGTGTGTGTGGTAGGTATGTATATCTGTGTGTGTATGTGTGTCTATCTGTGTATCTGTGTGTAGTGGGTGTATATTTGTCTATGTGTGTATCTGTGTGTCAGTGTGTGTGGTGGGTATGTTTGTCTCTGTGTGTGTCTGTGTGTATGTGTGTGTTGTGTGTGTCTGTGTGTCTGTCTGTGTATGTCTCTCTGTCTCTCTGTGTGTATGTAACCACCCTATTAGGATAACAAAAAAAAAAAAAGATAAATTTTTGAAACTCCTAAAATTCACCAAAACCACAAAATAAATGAACTAACAAAGGGCTAAGAGCTACTAAAGATTTTCTGTGAGTAAGATAACAATGAGAGTTCAAATGATGAAAAGATTCTTGACAGCACAGATCCTTGGGAAACACAGCCAAGAATCACTGCACACAGTTGGGGAAGGCATCTTCAGAAAGAGAAACAGAGGACATACCATGTGTCAGCAAAGAGTCTGACATCAGCACCCCGGGGCACAGCTAGAGGTCAAGGACAGTGGTGCCTGCTCTGTGTGAACAAGGAGAAAACTGGATTAGACACCCGTCTGCTGCCCTTCTGAATGTGTACCCAAGCGATTAAAAGCAGAGGTTGGAAATACATTTGTCACCTAGTGGGACAGCAGTGTCACTAGCAAGAAAAAGGTGTAAAGACAGCCAGAGTTGCAACAAAGGCTGAGCAGATAAAGTGAAGATATCCACATGGAGGAGTAACTAAACCTCAGAAACAGGAGACTGGCACATGTGTGGGGTCTGCCCACGTTGGAATGGCCACATGGCTTTATACAGCTGGAATAGTGACTTACTTCCATCACGGCTGCAGTGTAGAGGGGGGTGCAAGCTTCATGCTGTAGCAGTCCTCAGTGTCACACAGGAAACTGAGGGGTAGAGAGATGCAGGACTCAGGAGAGAGGAGACACTGAGATCAGAATTTTAGTCTAGGAATACAGAATAATAAACTCTGCAGATCTATGGTGATGGCAGTTGAAAGACAGTGTGCATGTCCCTAATTCCAGAGATGTGCAGCTGAAAGATCAAATTTCCTATTAGCCTATTGTAACAGTGAAAAAGTTATAGGTCTGAGTTTGTTTCTAAATGGATTATAAATGGTGTCTTAAGAAGACATAAGCTGGTGAATAAGAATGTCATATAATTTTTTGTTTTAATCAAAGAACTTAGAATATGATTTAAAAAGGTGTTTTGGGGCTGGGTGTGGTGGCACACGCCTTTAATCCCAGAACTTGGGAGGCAGAGCCAGGTGGATCTCTGTGAGTTCAAGGCCAGCCTGGTCTACAGAGCAAGATCCAGGACAGGCACCAAGACAACACAGAGAAACCCTGTCTTGAAAATAAAAGGTTTTTGGCGAACTATAATGGAAATATATCACTAAACATTGTTTTCTACAATGTACTTTACTGAGTAATGAGGGTTAAGAATATTTATGGTTTATTTTTCTTAATTGGCAAATAACAAGAGCTTCTACCTACACAATGTAGATTTATAGCTGTTTTCTCACTTAAAAGCTGTCCAAACACTATCTCACTTCCAGCATTACCCTCTGTCAAATTAAAGCCCCTAAATTCAATCCCAAGGCAGAGACTAAAGAAACACAATGTAACCTCAGTGATGACAATCAAAGCAGACTCCAAAATACTGGTCACTTCCCTGTTCTTCACCTAGGTTTGTGCAAAGACCTCACAATTTTTTGTTGTAGCTGCAGATGTGAGACAAGAAAGGCCCCAGAGAGCAGACAGGATGAGATGAATTACAAGTGCCCTGATTCTCAGGATACTCCTCACCCTACTCCATTCCTGGTTTGGCTTTGACCATCTCCTGCCTGTTTTGGGGATTGCCTTCCCTAAAGACTCTTAGAAACCTGGTTGTCATCTGCCCTGACACTGGGGAGAATGAGCCCAGAGTCTGTTACCACCAGCAGATCCAGCTTAGCTGTGGATTAAAGGGGAAACACTGGGCTAGAATATAACAACTCATGGAAGAGCACTGGCAATGATTTTATTAAAATCTCTACTTCTAATAGAAGAGCAGAGTTATGTTGAAAATCCACATGGGGTTAGCTAGAACCTCCTTTTTAAAGGGTTTTTTTTTCATTTTTTAAATTTATTTATTAAATTTAATTTTACATATCAGCCACGGATTCCCTTGTTCTCCCCCCTCCCATCCCACCTCACCCCTCCCCACCCCTCCCCCCACCCCCTCTCGCCTTTCCCCCAGCCTACCCCCCATTCCCATCTCCTCCAGGGCAAAGACTCCCCCAAGGATTGAGTTCAACCTGGTAGATTCAGTCCAGGCAGGTCCAGTCCCCTCCTCCCAGGACGAGCCAAGTGTTCCTGTATAAGCCCCAGGTTTCAAACAGCCAACTCCTACACTGAGTACAGGACCGGTTCCCACTGCCTGGATGCCTCCCAAGCAGATCAAGCTAGTCAACTGTCTTATTTATCTGGAGGGCCTGATCCAGTTGGGGGCTCCTCAGCTATTGGTTCATAGTTCATGTGTTTCCTTTCGTTTGTGTATTTGTTCCTGTGCTTTTTCCAACCTTGGTCTCAACAATTCTCGCTCATACAAACCCTCCTCTTTCTCACCAATTGGACTCCTGGAGTTCCACCTGGGGCCTGACCGTGGATCTCTGCATCCAGTTCCCTCAGTCATGAGATTAAAGATGATGTGATTGAAGAATGTAATAAACATGGAGGAGTTATTCATATTTATGTTGGCAAAAATTCAGCTCAGGGCAATGTATATGGGAAGTGCCCATCTATTGCTGCAGCTATTGCTGCTGTCAATGCATTGCATGGCAGATGGCCTGCTGGTAAAATGATAACTGCAGTGTATGTACCTCTCCCAACTTACCACAACCTCTTTCCAGAGTCTATGACAGCAACACAACCACTGGTTCCAAGTAGACGATGAAGGAAGATATAGTCCCTTATGTATATAGCTTTTTTTTTCTCTTGAGAATACATCTTGAGTTATCTTTTTTTTTTTTTTGGTTTTTTTTTCGAGACAGGGTTTCTCTGTGTAGCTTTGCGCCTTTCCTGGAGCTCACTTGGTAGCCCAGGCTGGCCTCGAACTCACAGAGATCCGCCTGGCTCTGCCTCCCGAGTGCTGGGATTAAAGGCGTGCGCCACCAACGCCCGGCCTTGAGTTATCTTTTATTTAGATAAAAATAAAGAGGCAAGGGTCTACTGTCATTTGTATACAACTCCTGTTATCTTGAAAAATAAAAATGTTAACAGGAATGCAGTGTGCTCATTCTCCAACCTAGATGCCCTTCAACTAAAGAATGAATAAATAAATTATGGCACATATACACAATGGAATACTACTCAGCAGAGAAAAAAAATGACATCATGAGGTTTGCAGGCAAATGGATGGATCTAGAAAAAATCATCCTGAGTGAGGTAACCCAGACTCAGAAAGACAAATATGGTATGTACTCACTCATAGGAGGATACTAGAGGTGGAACGACGATGACTGGACTGCTGCTCATATCACCAGGGAGGCTACCTGGAAAACAGGACCCCAAGAAAGACACGAGGATCGTCCAATGACAGAGAAATGGCTGAGATCTACATGAACAACCTGGACATGAGTGGGAATAATGAAGGGCGAGGGTCGAGGGAAAGAGAGCCTGTGGGAGTGGGAGATCCCAGCTGGATCAAGAACAGAGAGGGAGAACAAGGAATAGGAGACCATGGTAAATGAAGACCACATGAGAAAAGGAAGAAACAAAGTTCTAGAGAGGCCCACCGAAATCGACAGATATCCCCACAATAGATGGCTGGCAATGGTCGAGAGACAGCCGGAACTGACCTACTCTGGTGATGGGATGGCCAAATACCCTAATAGTCATGCCAGAAACCCCATTCAAGGACTGAGGAATCTGGATGCAGAGATCCACGGCTAGGCCCCGGGTGGAGCTCTGGGAGTCCAATTAGCAAGAAAGAGAAGGGTTTATATGAGCGAGAATTGTTGAAACCAAGGTTGGATAAAGCACAGGGACAAATAGCCCAACGAATGGAAACACATGAACTATGAACCAAAGGCTGAGGTGTCCCCAACTGGATCAGGCCCTCTGAATAAATCTCTGAAGTATCAAAGGCCACCTGGCCAAACATCCTAATTGTCATGCTAGCTAGAACCTTCTATCCTGAGTCAAGTGCCAAACCTCTGTGAGAGGACTTTCTCACCTAATGTCCCTAGACTCACACACTCTGCTCCCTGGAGCAGGGACCCACTGCTCCCTTCCCCACAGTCCACCATGGCAGCCCACACCCAATGCCCCAGGACAGGGTGGAAATCAATGTCAGTATGTGCCTGCAGTCCCACAGCCTGGAGGTTCTGTCCAGTTGCTCACCCAGCCCATTGCAGGGAGGGGGAACTGGGCAGGAACAGTGTCCTGGAGCCACAGATTTGGGATTTAAAGCCTGGATCCACATGCAGCTGGGACAGAGCCTGGGATCTCAGCAACCTCTGAAGACCTGAGACTGTGAAGAACACTTGCCCAGCTGTGGACATCGCAGGTGAGCCCCAACACTCCCCTAAGGCAGACTGAGAACTGACACTGGAGGAAAGCCCTAGAGAGACTCCATGCAGGAACATGCAGCTCCCTCAGAAATGAGAGTATCAACTCAACCTTAGCAGACCTGGTGTGGGGATGCAGAGTTGGGTGAATGGGGATCCCAGGAGGTCACCAACATTTCAGGGGAACTGTGTTATTCAGTATCCAAGTAAGTTGAAAGTCAAGGCACAGGCACAGGAAGTACTATCTTGTCCCCTAAACTCTGGCTGTCATGGGCATAACTCCAGTAAGAACACGAAACATCATTAGGCATATCACTGCCACAAAAAATCCATCAGTCTACTATGGCAGGTTGAGGAGATGAGCATATGCCATGTCTTTTGACAATTGCCCTATCTTTAGTGTTGCATCAAAAACTTATAAGACTGGAGCCTGGACTAGTCTGTCCTTCAGTCCCACGTATACAGGTGGTTCTGTCATCCAATGACTTAGCCTTGTGACCGGGCCTCACTGAGACAATGAATTGGAGTTCTGAAGGCACATGCCAGTTTTGGGGCAGACAGATTCCTAGCTGTTGTCCTTCCAAGATTTTCCAGAAAGGACATCCCAGAAAGATTTAAGATGGGAAGAAGCTAAGGGATAGTTGCTCTCTATGTGTACACTGGCCAAGAAAAAGATGGCTGGTACCCTCAAATCATGGAGATCTCTTTGTATGTACTATGGATCACGCTGCATAAGTCTTGCTTAACTGAGCTAAATTGGATGGGCACAAAATCTGAGATAACTATGTCTTAAGAAGCTAATTGTTAGCCAGGTGGTGATGGTGCACGCCTTTAATCCTAGCACTCGGGAGGCAGAGGCAGGCAGATCTCTGTGAGTTCTAGGCCAGCCTGGGTTACAGAATGAGTTCCAGGAAAGGCAAAAAGCTACACAGAGAAACCCTGTCTCGAAAAACCAAAAAGAAAAAGAAAAGAAAAAGAAAAAGAAGTTAATTGTTGCTTTAAGCCTCTGTGGTGGTATTGTGTTCACCAAAATATTGTGCACCCTAATTAACTTATCTGGGGTCAGAAAACAGAACAGCCACTAGATACAGAGGCTAGAAAATGGTGGCACTCACGCCTTTAATCCTAGCATTCCAGAGGCAGAAATCCCTCTGGATCTCTGTGAGTTCAAGGCTAGACATGCTGACAAATGCCTTTAATCCCAGAAAGTGAGCCTTTAATCCCAGGGAGTGATGGCAGAAAGCAGAAAGGTATATAAGGCATGAGGACCAGAAACTAGAAGCTTTTAGCTGGTTAAGCATTCAGGCTTTCGAGAAGCAGTTTAGCTGAGAGCCATTCTGGATGAGGACTCAGAAGCTTCCAGTCTGAGGAAACAGGATAAACTGAGGAACTGGTGAGGTGAGGAAGCTGTGGCTTGTTCGGCTTCTCCGATCTTGCAGCATTCACCCCAATACCTAGCTCTGGGTTTGATTTTATTAACAAGAACTTTTAAGATTCCTGCTACAAGCTTCTGAACCCAAAGGTGCATCTGGTCCCTGTGGTGAGTTAAATGCACAGTGCACACACTTCAAATCTTGGGGCCTGGGCAACTGCTCTTCTTCTTCTTCTTCTTTTTTTTTTTTTTTTTTTGACTGACGGACTCCCTCTACATATGTGTTTGAAAACAAATGGATTCTTAGTCTTTTAAATAATCTTCATGTAAACCATTGATAGAATGGCTCAAATAATTTCATCCCATGGGGCAACCTGAATTTCTGGGGTAGAAATATGATTTTATTGAAGCACTGACATAATCAGAATCTCATTTCTTCTCCATCTCTAGGTTCTGGGATCATGATTCCTATTTTCTTCCTGGCTGCTCTTTGTTTGGGGCTGGTCTCAGCTGCTCCAACACATGATCCCAGTTTGGATGCTGAATGGCATGAATGGAAGACAAGACATGGGAAATTATACAGCATGGTCAGTATAATGAAAACTACCCAGAGGCAACACAGAGACATTGGTCCTTGCTGTGGCAAATTTAGATGGAATTCATATCATGAAAGCCAGTTCCTCCCTGGCATGACCACAATTTATGAAAATTGATGGCAAACCACCTTATTGACATGGATGCGGTCTGGATTATGGCTTCCATAGGTGCACAGCTTCCTTCAGTTTCCATCATCTATAGCAGCAGGTCCACTGAAAGAACTAGGGTTGGGCTTAAATTAAAATGACTATATACTGTATTTATTCCAGAATGAAGAAGGACGGAAGAGAGCAGTGTGGGAGAACAATAGGAAAATGATTGAGCTGCACAATGAGGACTATGCTAAGGGGAAGCATGGTTTCAGTTTGGAGATGAATGCCTTTGGTGACTTGGTGAGTATGACATGAATTACAGAACATGATTTCTTCTCTTCAGTTCTTTGTACATCATCTCTCCCTTTGCAATGATTTGTTTACTTTTTTCTTGAAGACCAATACAGAATTCAGGGAAATGATGACTGGCTTTCAAAGCATGGGACCCAAGGCGATGAAGGTATTCCAGGAGCCTCTGCTGGGTGATGTCCCCAAGTCTGTGGATTGGAGAAAGCATGGCTATGTGACTCCTGTGAAAGACCAGGTAGGACATGTCACGTTCTCAGGTGACAGAGTCCCCCACAAGTCAGGAAGAAAATGCCATTGTTGTCTTACTGACTGGAGCCAAATAAATCATTCACTGCTTGTGAAATTACTGTGTCATGTGAATTTCTGTCAAATATCTGTATTAATATTGTGGATGACAGTTTTTTTTTTCTTTTCTAGGGTAGTTGTAGATCTTGTTGGGCATTTAGTGCTGTTGGTTCCCTAGAGGGTCAAATGTTTCGGAAAACAGGCAAACTGATTCCTCTGAGTGTACAGAATCTAGTGGACTGCTCCTGGTCATACGGCAACAGTGGCTGTGATGGTGGCTTGATGGATTATGCCTTCCAGTATGTGAAGGATAATGGAGGCCTGGACACCAGAATGTCCTATCCTTATGAAGCACAGGTAAGTAGGAATCCTATGTTGTCATTCCAGCTCAGGTTTTAAAGCTCAGAACAATTGTGCAGACAATACACTGTCCTAAGAACTCTTTCTTCAATGGTAGAATCTATCCTGTTAAATCCTAATTGCTGCCATTAAAGTATTAGCCTTTGTATGCTGGTCAGATTCCATGGTTTCCATGCAGCTGCCCCTGCTTCTTTTTACATAGAGTATCTGCAAACCATTCCACAAATAGTATGGATTTCTCCACTGTAGAATATTAGGAATATCTATGTGGTGTCATAGAAGATGCATGAGCTAGTTTCTACCAGCCACTGAAATCTACCAGCTTGTCAGGACATGTAACATTTTATAAACACATACACTTGGAGATCCTCAGCAGCAAATGCTGTCACCTGCAGTTTTGACTTATGCTCCCGGGAGGTGGATAGCAATAACCATGTTTTTGTTTTGTTTTGTTTTTTAACCTTTGTCTTTCAAAGAATGGAACCTGCAGGTATAATCCTAAAAACTCTGCTGCTAAAGTCATGGGCTTTGTGAAAGTCCCATCAAGCGAATCTGCCCTAGTGAAGGCTGTGGCCACTGTGGGGCCCATCTCAGCTGCAATTGATACTAAGCACCACTCATTCCAGTTCTATAAGGGTGGTAAGTGCTTTTCTTTTCAGTAATCACATGAAAGAGCTGTGCGTCTGTGGTGGTATTGTGTTCCCCCAAAATATTGTGCACTCTAATAAGCTTATCTGGGGTCAGAGACAGAACAGCCACAATATTAAACATAGAGGATAGGCAGTGGTAGCACACACCTTTAATCCTAGCATTCCAGAGGCAGAAATCCAAGGGTTCAAGGATACAGCCAAGCATGGTGACTCACGCCTTTAATCCCAGAAAGTGAGCCTTTAATCCCAGGGAGTGACTGCAGAAAGCAAAAAGGTATATAAGACACGAGGACCAGAAACTAGAAGCATTTGGCTGGTTAAGCTTTTAGGCTTTGAGCAGCACAGTTCAGCTGAGACCCATTCTGGATGAGGACTCAGAGGCTTCCAGTCTGAGGAAACAGGACCAGCTGAGGAACTGGTGAGGTGAAGTAGCTGTGGCTTGTTCTGCTTCTCTGATCTTCCAGCGTTCACCCCAATACCTGCCCCAGGTTTGTTTTTATTAATAAGAACTTTTAAGATTCATGCTACATGCGTCTCACCACAGCTCATCAACTTGATGGCTCATTTTGACATAAATAACTTGAGTTGTAAATATCACATTCAACAGAAAAAATATTGATATGTTTTGGTTTTGCTTGACATTAATTAAGAACAATCCTATGAACTTGTGTTCAATATTGTTTTTTAATTAGCAAGATCATTTTCTGCAGTTGCTGAATCTTTATGATTTTAAATAGATAGTCCATTGATGTAGTTCAGTCTTACAGATGCTTCTTGATTCCTGTATTTTGTATTTCATGTGTTTTCCTTGGACTGACACACTTTCTAAGTAGGATGGGTTTTCTTACAACCATTCAAGCAAGTGTTTTCCCTGAGGATTTATGCTAACCTTTATTTCTGTTATGCTACATAAGAGCTTGTGTCCCAAGCCTTGCTAACTCAGAATCACTCCTGTCTGTATGTCATTGCACTGAAATTAGAAATGTTTCCATTATTGTGGGTGACAGCAGTCACTGTGGGGTCACTGGAACCTCTCAATCAGCTTTGATTTTACCTGTCAGGCATGTATTATGAGGCAGACTGTAGCAGCAATAATCTGGATCATGCTGTCCTGGTGGTCGGCTATGGTGAAGAATCAGATGGCAAGAAATACTGGCTGGTCAAGAACAGGTATAAATAGCCAAAAACATCTACATTTGAAACACTAAAGAAAGCACTGTATGCAGGCAGTATTTGGGTACAAATTTCAGCAATTTACCCCATATATTTTGAATACAGAAGTTCCAGGTTGTGATTATTGTTAATATTCTGATCCTGCCCCTTGGCACCACCCTATGCCCTGATATAGAAGCCTATTCTTTTTTTTTTTTAATTAAGAAATTTTCTATCATTTTACATACCAACTACAGATGCCACCTCCTCCCTCTTCCCACCCCTCAGTGTTCCCCCCCAACCCATCCTCCATTCCCACCTCCTCCAAGTCAAGGTCTCCCAGAGGGAGTCAGCAGAGCCTGGTACATTCAGTCGAGGCAGGTCCAAGCCCCTCCCTCCTCCACCAAGGCTGTGCAAGGTGTCACACCTTAGGCAGTGGGCTCCAAAAAGCCCGCTCCGCCCCTTGCTCTCTCTTCTTTTCCCGCTTTCCACCCACGAGGTGCGCACCTCTTGAACCCCTTGTCTCCCCCCTCTCTCTCTTTCCCTCCTCCCATCTGTCTCCCTCTTTCTGTCTTTCTGCCTCTTCATCTCTCTATTATATGATAAACCATTTCCACTCAGATGTATCTCCACCCACCGCCCCACTGCCAATGGGCCACCCGCCAGCCCACCACTGCATCTGGGGGTCCTTCCGCATACAATTCCTAACAATTATAATAACAAGATGTCATGTTTTGGGAGTGTTAAGATGGAATTTGAACCACTACATTTCTAATTTTGAGCCAAATGCGGGTGGAGAGATGCCTTGTCCTATTTCTGCTGTGATTCACAGTCCTGTTTGATGCAACAGTTGGTATTCAAGAGTTGACCCTCTGCCTTCTGGTCCTGTCTATTAAGTGTGCGTGGCCTCTGTCTCTGTGTTTCAATCAAAAGTTAATGTAATGATGCTTCTGCACTGTGTTCTTTCTACCTAATGGTGTATATGCTCTTCTTCCAGCTGGGGTGAATATTGGGGCATGAATGGCTACATAAAGATGGCCCGAGACCGGAACAACAACTGTGGAATTGCTTCTGATGCTTCTTACCCCATCGTGTGAGGAACTGGACAATAAGAAGGAAGGCGTGGACAAGGGACAGCATGTACAGAACAGGGCTATGCCATCTACCCCACTGTATGAGCTGCTGGAGAACAAGGAAGAAGAGGGGATGGCATGTGCAGAGGAGGGCTTCCCCCTTCATGACCAGCCTCTGCTGTGTGGGGGATGACACCTGAGTCTCTGAAGGTCCATGTTATGGAATGAATTCCGGGGCATTTTACTCCAATTAAATGTAACTGCCACTCTGCTGCTGTAAGTAGCTTTGTATCAATATGTTCTGAATTTACATTTTTTTTGTAAGACGTACACAATTTTTATAAAACCTGTGTATGAAAGACTGATGGTTCTTCCTTTTGTCTTTGTTTCAATGGCTTCTCTTAGTCAAACATGCAATTCAGTGTGAAGACACAGAGAAGGTGGTGATGGTATTTAGGGAAAAAGGATGGGTGACTCTGTTGTCAGGTCAATATTCCAGCCATGATCAGATAAAGTCACAGGCTTCGTGAAAGTCCCATCAGGAGAATCTGCCCTAATGAAGGCTGTGGCCACTGTGAGGCCCGTCTCACTTTCAATTGATGCTAAGCACCGCCATCAACCATGGTGTGAAAATATGAGAAAATTTCAAAATCTTAAAATTTTAATTCACACATATTTTCAAAGTTTAAATTATTTGCCATTCTGTGAAATGAGATGGCACTTTGGGCTGTTCCATTGAACTGGGCCTGGGCCTTAACGCTTTTTCAGACATCAGTCCTGTGTTCTGGCTACCCTGTCACCCTGTGACAGAAGCCATCTCCGTAGCCAGGTTTACTGTCACAGGATGCTAGCATGCTGAAGTGACACTTTCATAGCCCTACAGGGCCTTACAATGCTACATGGACACTGCTATTCCTTCACTTTTCTTAATAGTTACTATTGATAGCCCTCAGCACGTATAACAGATATGCATGAACTCAGAGATCCAGTGAGTCAGCTCTCTCGGAGCTACAGAAGAAACACAGCTTATCTTGTCCCCAAGCATTTGGTGGTTGCAAAAAGAAACAAAACAGTCCATATAGGTTCAAAAAGAGCTTATCTAAAGAGTACGGTTAACTTCCCCATTCTGCCCTTAAAGACCCCTTCTTCCCCCTTTCCTGTCATTAAAACAACAAGCTTTGAATTGTGCATCTGTTCTCTCTTGAACTCTGGTCAATGAGTGACTGTGTCTTGTACCCTGATCACCATGTGACTAGAACTTGAGACATCACTGCTCTGGCATTAAATATATCCTGCTCCTGCTGATTTTGATCATCTAAACATCATCTTTTGTTTCTTCCTACAAACTTAATCCCTATCCTTTCTTACATAAGGTCCATACAGGGCAGAGCTGAGTAGGATGATCAAACATCTGGCTCTTTATAGAAAGGGTTGCTGCCAGTGATAACATGTGCTGTACATTGCAGTCAGGTAGTATGATGTGAGATTCAGTTTTGGATGTGGACACATTACCATCCTGCAGACCAGGCACCTGTGGTGGGATGGATGCAGGAACTGACACCTGAAGGTCAGGAAGCAGACAGTTAGAGGGAGGACTATAGAAGGAAGAGGAAAGAGCAGGTTCAATGGGCCTGAGGAACCGACAGTTAACCTTGTCCATGGCAGAGAAAGACAGAATGGTGACTGTGCCAGACCCAGAGTTTGGGCATAGAGGTGCAGGTGATGAGTGCTGCAGGATGTGATTAGGGAGGGTAATATCTCACAGATGGAGTGGTGAGTTTAATTTGACCCAGACCTGTGAGGCAGGTAGGTGTGAAGATTGCCTTAGGGTCAGAACTCCATCTCCCTGTCAGATTTCAATGCCAGGTTCTGGGGAAACTGGAGCCTTGCTAGCAGGAGTCATTGACAGCCAAGGAAGATGTGCAGGTGTTTTCTGGTCTTATCTAGGCTCTGGTACTCTGTGAGGAGAAAAGAAATGGAGGCAGAAATTCCCATGTAGGTGCTTTAAGCAAGTTGTTAAAACTCAAGAAGTGAGTATCACCTATCCTCCAAGACTACCTTCATGATCTTCTGGAGGATTCTAGGTCACCATTCTTGACTCCTGGCAGTTGGAAGCTGAGTTCTCTTCTCCAGCTGACCTCAGCCTGCACTGCTTTCCAGAGGTCTCTCTTCACCAAAGCCTTTGGGCTTTGACCGAAACACAGCCAAGAGTGACCGGAGAAGAATCTCTGTTGCCCCACGTTTGTCGGGTTTTGGTGAGGCAGTACTGTGTCAACACTGTACTTAAGCCTCGTCAAACAAATGGCTCCTCTCTGCTTGCAGCCAAGCATCAGCATAATTATCTCATACACTTTCAATTAGAGTTTGCACAGCACCAAGCGTGGGGATAACACAGCACTTGGTGCTTGACAAGAGATAAGAAAGGAAAAGAATCTATGATAAAGTACTCCTTGTAGATAGTCTGCTGTAGCTTGAGTTTTCCTGCCTTGCCCACAGTCAGGACAAATCTCTGTCACCCGCCAGTCCCACAGCCGCTCAGATCCAACAGAGTAAACACAGAGACTTACATTGCTTATAAACTGTATGGCTGTGGCAGGCTTCTTGCTAACTGTTCTTATATCTTAAATTAATCCATTTCTATAAATCTATACCTTGCCACATGGCTCATGGCTTACTGGCATCTTCACATGCTGCTTGTCATGGTGGCGGCTGGCAGTGACTCCCTCCGCCTTCCTGTTTTCTCTGTTCTCCTCTCTGTTAGTCCCGCCTATACTTCCTGCCTGGCCACTGGCCAATCAGTGTTTTATTTATTGACCAATCAGAGCAATTTGACATATAGACCATCCCACAGCAGTCTGCAGTAAGTCACACATGGTACAGTAAATTCATTGTCATTCACAAAAAAAATTCCAAATGGGTGAAACAAAGGTCTGAACAGAATGTCTCCCCAGTTCACTCCACACACACTTATCATCAGATATCATCAGATGCCATATTAATTGGACACACAACAAAATTTTTCAGGAATTTCTTACAAGGCTATTGACCAGAAATTAATAGTGATCAGATAATTTCGGGAATTCCCATTGTGTAGAAAAGATTCCACACATTGAAACAATGAGAAATGTCATAGTCCCACAAAGGAATTCTAGAACAAACACAGCAGGAATTATCTTAGGGAGGTGATTTTGTGGTGGGTTTTAATTAATATGCCTAGAGATCTCAAATGGAAATTGAAGTCGAATCAAGGCCATTTCCCCCCACAGTCACCATCCTGAATCCACACTGCCCCTTGCACTGCAGAGCCTCCTTATTCCTAGTATTTCTCACAAGACAGAGGCAGAAGAGAAAGAAGACATGAATGACGAGATCCTGATTATCACTGCTGAAAGCCCACCACATGACTGAGGAGCACATTCAAGCTCTCCACAGGACCCATCACTGACACCCCAGTGTGCATACAACCCCTGTGCTGAGTGTGGTGCCTTTCACTATTTCAAAAACAACACTGGTTCCTCCAGAGGCCATACCCCCAGGCCAAGTTGTCCTTTCAAGATGCCTCCTACCTGGCAAATTCCCAATATTCAGGCACCATGTCACCACACAAATAACCCACAGGTGCCATCATACTCTGGGAAGCTATACAGTGTCTTAATTTGTTGTTGAGGATTTCATACAGTAGGACTGTGTCTATTCATTTCCAGTCCTCCCTTTCCTTTCAATTTCTCTTAGTCCTCCCACCACATCTCTCAGATTCAGGACCTCTTCTATAAATTTTATTGTAGATAAAACCTACAAAATCCATTTAGAGTTGCTTGTATGTATATGTGTTTAAAGATGACCTGGAATTTTGTGATTTATCCAGAGACTTGTCCCTGTACAAGGCTGATTCTCCCCCACAGCAGCTATTGATTGCCTGGGGTTCATCTGGGAGTGGAGCCTTGTGACATTTCCACCATCTGTGCTGGCGTTTCATAGGCTTTGCTGCTGGCTAGGGCTATTGTTTGCTTCTTTTGACTCAGCAAGTGCATAGCATGTTTGGTAATGGAAATATGATATATGACTTAGGATCCATTATACATACACCTTTGACCAATAACGCAAAAGGAGGTTCCCTGTTGCCTGACACTGGGGTTTTTCTTAGTCTATAGCTCTTTTGAGAAGCATTATCACCCCATGTGATAGAACTCCAATAAAGCCACACACATACATACACACACACACACACACACACACACACACACACACACACACATTGCATTTTTAAGAAAACATAGGATGATTCTCCCCTATGGGTTTTTCAGTCACCCTTGGTGTTATTCACTCCTGTGCCCTCCCTCGCTGTCCCCATTCCCCCCCTCCAGGAGACTGTCCAAGTGCCCCTACTTTGTCTCAGCACTCCCATAGCATCTGTGTCCTGCTACCCCCCTCTAGAGCTCCTTCTTCCACCTCAGGACCCCTTTTTACTTTCCTGCTTTCTGTGATTACTCCAGGTTATATTCTCACATCTAAAGACTCAAAGCTGGAATCCACAAAGAAGAGCGGATATGAAACATTTGTCTTCCTGGTCTGGGTGCCCTCACTCAATATAGTGTTTTCTGCTTCCTTTCATTTACCTGCAAATTTCTGACAAGGCTGGTGTGGTGGAGTCTTAAGTAGCTCTAGCTAAACTCACTAGGTAGATGTGCTAACTAGTTTTATGTCAACTTGACATAAGCTGGTGTCATCAGAAAGGAAGGAGCCTCAGTTGAGAAAATGCCTCCATTACATCAAGTTATAGGCAAATCTGTAGGGCATTTTCTTAATTAGTGATTGATGGGGGAGGGCCCAGCCCATTGCAGGTCCTGCACTGGTGGTCCTGGGTTATTAAGAGAGCAGATTGAGCAAGCCAGGGGAAGCAAACCAGTAAGCAGCACCCCTTCATGGCCTCTACGTCAGCTCCTGCCCAGTTACAGTTTCTGTGCTGAGTTGATTCAAGGATGAACACTGATGTGGAAGTGTAAGCCAAATCAGCCCTTTGGTTCAGTCATGGTACTTACTTCATTACAGCAAGGATAAGCCCTTAACAGTAGACCAGGCTGGTTGGAATTCAGAGATGAGCTAGCTGCATCTGCAGCCTAGTGGTGTGCTGGAATTAAAGGCATATACCAATGCTGTCACTTTTCCTTATGATGGATGCAATAGAATTTCATTATGTACATGAATTGCATCTGTACTATCATTCACAATTCAGTACCCTTCTTTTTTTTTTTACATTTACAATTTGTCATCTACTTTGTATAGAGTAGCAGTGAACATGTCTGAGAAAAATCCTTCAGGCATATGTCTAGAAAGATTCAGGAAAGACAAATAGTAGATTTTTTCAACTAACATTTAGAGAGTTACCTACTCTGATTTCCATGGGGCCACACCAGATTGCACCAATAGTGAATAAGTGTTTCCTTTCTCCATATCCACAGCAAATGTGTTGTCTTCTTTTTAAATCAGCTGTTATGAATAGGTTCAGATGAAATCTGAAAGCAGCGTTAATTTGAATTTCCCTAATTTCTAATGTTGTTCACACTTTGAAAGATATTTCTTAGCCATTTTTATTTTTTCTTTTTAAGACTCTGTACAAATCTACATCTGATTTTTTTTACATTTTTTTATATTTTTGTTTATTCTTCTCTATACAATGCATCCTGACTACAGCTTCCCCTTCCCACATTCCTCCCAGTCCCCACCCACCCACATCCCCTCTCCTTCAGATGCACTCCACCAGTATACCCACCCCCTCTAAAAAAGAGCAGGGCTCCCCGGGACATCAGAGGAACAGGGCGCAGCAAGATACACTAAGATGAGACACAAACTTCACATCAAGGCTGGGTGAGGCCAGCCAATAGGAGGGAAAGAGTCTCAAGAACAGGGGAAGAGTTAGAGACTTCCCCATTCTCACTGCCATGAGTCCCCCAAACACCAAGCCAATAATCATAACGTATTTGCAGAGGACCTGCACAGAACCATGCAAACTCCATGACGCCCCCCACTAGCGAGCTCCCACCAGCACTGCTTAGCTGATTCTGCAGGCCTCACTCTCCCATCTGACTTGTAATCGGATCTTTTGTCTTCTTGACTGTGTTGGAATTCTTGTTACAGCATGGATAGAAACCCCTTATGAGGTGTGCAACTGGCAAGGATTGTTTTCCATTCTATGGGCTTCCTCTTCACCCAGTGACAGTTTCCAATGCACTACAGAAGTTTTGTTGATTTGTGAAGTCCCATTTGTCAATTGCTGGCCTGACATCCTGTGAGAATGGAGTCCTACTAAGAAAATCTGCACCTATACCTACAGGGGAAGTTACCGTGTTTCCTTCTAGGGTTTTAGCCTTGCAGGTTTCACATCGACCTCTCTGTGCACTTGGAAGTGATTTTGTGCACCATAATAGATATGGGATTAACTTCATCCCCCGATGTGGACATCAAGGATTCCAACCTCTATGTGGAATCCCACAGTTCAGAGTGCACTGATATGTCTCATTAAAACTGAGTCAGAGCCAGGCGGTGGTGGCACACACCTTTATCCCAGCACTTGGGAGGCAGAGGCAGGCAGATCTCGGTGAGTTCAAGGCCAGCCTGGTCTACAGAGTGAGATCCAAGACAGGCACCAAAACTACACAGAGAAACCCTGTGTCAGAAAAAAACTGAACCAGAAAAAAACAAACAAACAAGCAAACAAAAAAAAAAAAACATACTAACAGAAGTGACAGTGGGGACTGAGAAAGGAACACAAAGGGTTAAGTATGATCCAAGTAAGTTCCATGCACATGTGAAAACATCAGTGTTAACCCACTATATTGTACATACAATGAATACAGCATAGTAAAAAATATGAAAGTGAAGAGAGACTGTAAACAGAATGACAGTTTAGGGGAAGAGGAAAGAGCAGTGAAGGGACAATGGATATGGTGGAATATGTTATATTCATTTATTAAAGAATTGCAGAACAACCCATTATTTTATAAAATTAATGTGATAAGAAAAATAAAGTTTAATTATCTGCATTTTAAAAAGAAAGAAAAAACTGAGTCAGAAGCAGGGTGCCCAGGAGTAGAGCCAAGTGACAGATTGTGAGACCGTGGTTTGTGCAGAGACCCTGGAATCAACAAGACATGTCCCAACAATGATGAAGGTCAAGACATACCTTTAGTTGGAATATTTTTTGAAAAACAAAAAAGAAAAAGAAAATCCAGGACATATACTTAATGTTTTTCACAATGTTGTTTCTTTTTCCTGATGAAACCTGGAAAGACAGACTAAACTTCATTTACAAAGCATCTCTCTACCAGTAACATGGAAAGACTACATGGAAACCTCGCTATTCAAGGACTCTAAAAGGAGTAAACCAGCAAGCTCATTAGATCCATGGAGAAGAGGAATTACAAAACCTACATGTAATTGAATGAAGTTATGATTTTCCAGTCTCTCAGTTTGACTGTAGGCTCCTCAAGTATAAGGAATGCACCAGTGTTTAGACCATGATTCTTGTTTACAGAGCATGACAGGAAAGAAAATCAAGAAGGGTACAGGGAAATATGAGCAGGAGCTATCGTTTCCTCCATGAGGCTGCTGTACTTTCTTTCTCTTAGGTTCTTGGCCTTCCCAACCATCTTTTCCTGTCACATTTTATACAGGGAATATTGTACAAAAATCACTGCATAGGAAACAATAGCAAGACTCCGTCCTAGAGACTGGCCTGAAGAATTGGAGGAAAGCTTGAAGACCCAACATTTTTCCCACTATGGACTCAGCCCCATTCCCTAAGCTAGCAGATTTTACAATTCTCACCCTTTGAGGGAAACCTCAAATTCATTCATAGGTTCCAGCTTCCTGGAACACAGGTGCAAATGGAAGAAAGCTTGCAGAGTCCCTGCTGGCAGGAAGAGACAAGCTCCCACGGCTCATGGTAACAGAGAGCAGCGCACAAGTTCACGAGTCAGTCCAACTTCTATTCACTCTAGTGTAGTGCAATGGGATTCTACACATGTACCCAGCTCAAAGCTGCAACCATGTAAAGTGCACGGTTTCCCAGAGTCAGTGAGGTTGGCCTTTGGACACTATGTCATTTCTCAAGGATAGACCAATTATTGAGGAGGAAATTCTGGATGTGCTGCCTTTATCAAAATGCGAAGTTTTATCAATCTCCCTTTTTTTAGGTTTAATTTATCCTTTGACGTGGATGACTGTTTTACCTGCATGTATGTCTGTGAATGACATGCATACCCAAATATTTCACTCAATCTTATGCAATTGGGGTGGTCTCCATGCTTTTAGAGAAAAAAACCTGAGGCCTAGTCATATCTGCCATTCAGCCTTTATGTCTTCTGAAACTGAGGATGGAGCTGTTGATGCTCCAAAGCTGCTGCAGGAGATGAGCAAACACATGGAGTATCCTGAGACCGTTTCTGCCCGTGGCTCCTCACTTAGCCTTTACACTTTCTTTTCAATGTAAACATTGCTGGCATACGGTTTTAGAATGGAATTCTAGAGCATTATGCAATTTGAGGTATCTAGGTTCAGAAATTTTAGCAAAATATTCTTATTTGTGAAGTCCATAGTCTACCACAGTCAGAATAATTAAAGGAAAAGAGGAGATTTCTAGTTCTGCAGAGAGCAAAAGACAGATGAAAAGATCATGGAGAACTGGAACTCATGGAGAACTGGAACTCCTGTCCAGAGTGAGGGTCTGCATGTCTCCCAGCATACTGTTTGGGACCTGCAAAGTCAGCAAGAACATGGGATTCTTGAGTAGCTGGTCAGCCCTTCATAAAATTCTTGAAAGCCAAAAGGTCAAACTCATTCCCAACTATCTTCCTCCCACCTGTTGTCTGCAACAGTGAAGTGAAATAGCATTATGGAGGCAACAAGGGTAAGTTCTCGAAAAGATGCACATATATTTCTCCTCAAATATTTTACCCAAGAAGGAAGAAAATATATGTTCATACAAAATCTGTGCACAAATGTTCTAGGACCATTATTTATAGTACCCAAAAATTACAGAAAGAAGCAAATACCCTTCCACTGAAGATGGATTAAGAAAATGAATACTCAACCACTTGACTAAATGTGTTTATCAGCTGTAGGAGTTCCCTGATAGAATTTTTGGGTTTACTTATTCGTATACTATCATATTATCTGTGAATAATGATACTTTGACTTCTTCCTTTCTAATTTGTATCCCCTTGTTGTTTTATTGCTCTAGCTAGAAGTTCAGATACTATACTAAATAGATATAAAGAGAGTAGACATTCTTGTCTTGTTCCTGGTTTTAGTGGAATTGCTTTGAGTTTCTCTCCATTTAATTTGATGTTGGTTATAGGCTTCCTGTACATTTCCTTTATTTTTTAGGTATGTTCCTTGTATCCCTGATCTCTCCAAGACCTTTATCATGAAAGGGTGTTGGATTTTGTCAAAGGCTTTTTCAGCATCTAATTAGATGACCATGTGGGTTTTTTTTTCTTTTAGATTGCTTATATGGGGGATTTCATTGGCAGATTTTCATATGTTCAACCATCCTTGCATAACATTAACTCAAAAAATTAATAACCCTCCTATATGCAAATGATAAATGCGTTGAAAAAGAAATCAGGGAATCAACACTTTCACAATAGACTCAATAATATAAAGTATCTTCGAGTAACTCTAACCAAGCAAGTGAAAGACCTGTATGACAAGAAATTCAAGTCTTTGAAAAGAGAAACTGAAGAAGATCTCAGAAAATGGAAAGCTCTCCCATGCTCATGGATCAGTAGGACTAACATAGTAAAAATGGCAATCTTACCAAAAGCATCTACAGATTCAATGCAATCTCCATTAAAATCCCAGCACAATTCTTTACAGACCTTGAAAGAACAATACTAATCTTCATATGAAAGAAAAAACCCAGGATAGCTAAAACAATCCTGTACAATAAATGAACTTCTGGAGATATCACCATCCCTGATTTCAAGCTCTACTACAGAGTTATAGTAATAAAAACCACATGGTATTGGCATAGAAACATACAAGTGGACCAATAGAATAGAATCAAAGGCCTAGATGTAAATCCACACACCTTTGGACACCTGATTTTTGACAAAGAAGCCAAAATTATACAATGGAAAAAGAAAGCACCTTCAACAAATGGTACTGGTCTAACTAGATGTCTGCATGTAGAAAAATGCAAATAGATCCATGTCTATTACCCTGCACAAAACTCAAGTCCAAGTGCATAAAAGACTTCAGCATAAATCCAGATACACTGAACCTGATAGAAGAGAAAGTGGGGAATTAGCCTTAAATGCAGTGACCCAGGAGAACACAGAGTGACTTCCTGAACAGGACACCAATAGTGTAGATACTAAGATCAACAATTAGTAAATGGGACTTCATGAAACTGAAAATGTTCTGTAAGGGAAAGGACACTGTCAATAGGTTCAAGGGAGAACACCCAGACCTCTCTGGGAAGGAGAAATAGAAGACACTTCATGAGCAGACTAGGGGCTGGTGGTGATGGGAACATGAGTGATCGCGTTGGGAGGCGATAAAGGGAAAGAGTACTGAAAGAGACAACTGGAAATGGGGGAGGGGAGCATTTTGAGGTCAGACAAAAACTTGGCACAGGGAAATCTCCTAGGAATCTACAAGAATGACCCCAGCTTAAGACTCCAAGCAATAGCAGATACATAGCCTGAACCAGCCATTTCCTGTGACCAGGCAGGACTTGAAGTGGATGGAGTGGGACACCAACCCAGAGACATAACCTTCAACCTGCAGTCTGTCCTGCCTATGAGATGTACTGGGGTAAAAGTGGCCTAAAGATTGAGGGAATGGCCAATCAATGATTGGTCTAGCCTAATAACCATGCAAGGAGAACAAGCCCACCCCTGAAAGTGCCAAGAGCACCTACCCACAGGCTGGATAGTCCAGAGACTCCTAACAATGCGAGCAGGGACTGTCTCCAACTCTTTTACTGACAAACCTTGCCCAGCCTTGAGACATAGGGAGGTGTTTAGTCTTACTATAACTTGATATGTTATGTTTTGTTGATATCCATGGGAGACCTGCCCTTACCTGAACAGAAATGGAGAAGGGGTGGATTGAGGGTGGGAACAGAGGGGGGTTAGGAGGAAGGACTGAGGGGAGAGGAAGAGGGGTGAAACAAGGCCATAGTATAAAACTAATTAATTAATAGAAAACCAGTATTCATATAAAGGAATGTTTTTAGTCATAAAACCATATGAAGAATTAACACCTGCTACAATGTGGATGGACTATAAAAGCCTCATCTTGAACAAGCCAGACACAAAAGACAGCATAATGTATGAATCTTTTTATGACATGAATAGAGCAAACAAGCCCATAGGGAAAGGGGGTAATTAATAGACATGTAGAGGAGGGGAATTCAGACTGAATGTGACCAATAAACTTGGAACAATTTTTAAAGTGGTGTAAGTGTACTGGATCTCGATGACAGTGATGGATGCAGAACATAATGAAGATCACTAATCCTCAACATACTCATCTTGAGATGGTAAATATTATGCTATGTGCAGAATGTCCACACCAGTAATGATATATAGTATATATAAAATATATACAAGGTACATATAAAGGCAAGATTGAAACCCATGACTTCATGACCCACGGTGAGGAGAGTGAAGATCTTGGAGACAGCCAGATGCACACATACCTGAGCTGGGTGTTCCAGGGGAAGGACAGCCCCACCTCTGAGGACCAGTTACTCTTGGAGTGAAAGCTTTGCTAGAGGAGAGTGCTGCTGTGGAGGTGCTGGTGTAGATGATGTCACCACTGAGCAATGCTGAGGCTCCAGGCAGAGTCTGAGCTCCTCACACCTGCTCCTCCTGTCATTCTCACAGAACCACTGGGACAGTAGTTCATGGACAGTGGGTCAGAATCACATGGAAGGCCCAGGAGCAATGAGATTGCTGATCTTTATGATGCCTCTGATTCAGAAGGCCTGGGAAAGGGTTCATGAATGTGGTATTCTAGCAAGTTCCCAAGAATGCATGTGCTGGTGACTGGGAACTTCACAACAAAGAGTTTTTCCATTGCAGATAAGCAGTCTTGAGTAAACCAGTTTGCAGGAGTGAGTGTTCCTGTAGTGGAGATGGAGATGACAAATGGGTTGTACACCTTCTCAATGAGGGAAAGTAATTTCCATGAATATCAGACAAGCAGAGATCAGAAACACAACCAAGCTGTTGAATCTTCACCTGTGTCCCTCCTCCCAGCCCTGATCTCTTATTTTGCATGTTCAACTCTGCAGGCATGAGGGCACCAGGGGATGTGGAATGTGAATCCCAAGGTTGTAGGAGATAAATAACCAAGGCTCCAAAGAAAACCATTGCTTCATTTGAGGAGGGTACCTTCTCCCATGGTACAACACTAGAAAAAAAGTGACAGGACTCAGCAGGGTGGATGTTGTGTGCCTGTGTGTGTGTGTGTGTGTGTGTGTGTGTGTGTGTGTGTGTGTGTGTGTTTGAGAGATGGAGAGAGAGAGAGAGAGAGAGGGAGGGAGGGAGGGAGGGAGGAAGAGAGAGAGAGAGAGAGAGAGAGAGAGAGAGAGAGAGAGAGAGAGAGAGAGAGAGAGAGAGGAGAGAGAGAGATTATGGAACAACAATAATAAAAAGAAATAAGAAGTCATGAATTTGACAAGAAGTAAGAAATAGGAATTTGAGAAGGGAGAGGAGGACTTGATGTGAATTCAGAAAAGTAAAAATAAATGTAAATTTAAAATAAATAGGTAAATGATAAGTGAAATACAGTGCTCCATGGCACTCCATAGCACAGCATGGAAGACTTCCTTAAGGGCCATGACTACACTCACAACTGCCACAGATATGAGGCCCTGCAGTGAGAGAGCCATCTGAAGCAACACCCCCAAGAGAGGAGAAGGTGGCTTTGTAGCCAAGGAGCACAGTAGGGCTCAGTACATGAAAATACCAAGAAGAGGCATCAGAAGTGGGGGGATGCTGCTGGGCACACAGGACCATTGCTGCAGACAGCCAGTGTGAGCAGGTGCTGTCTGGGGCATGTGGAGCAAGAGGATCCTGACCACAGAGGGAGTGTGGTCAGATAGGGCTGTGGAGGGTGGAGCTCCTGCTGTGATGGCATTCTGGTTCTTGACCATAACTGGATGTGAAAAGGAGCGCACAGGGGGACAACATGCGATGGAGTCTGATGTGATTTGGGCCCAGCATCATTTCACAGATTTTGTATGGACAGGGTTTGTTTGTTTGTTTGTTTGGGGGTTGGTTTTAGGTTTTTGTTTTGGTGTGTGTGTGTGTGTGTGTGTGTGTGTGTGTGTGTGTGTGTGTGTGTGTGTGTGTGTTTGAGTGTTTGAGACAGGGTTTCTTTGTGTAACATTCTTAGCTATCCTGGAACTACCTCTACACACCAGGCTGGCCTCGAACTCACAGTGATCTGCCTTTTTCTGCCTCCTGAGTGCTGAGATTAAAGGCATGCTCCACCACTGCCTGGCTGAACAAGTGTTTTGAATGACTGACGTGAATATTTATACATTCAGTTTTCTTGATTAATTTCATTCCCTATTCTCCAAAATTTGGTTTCCTGGTATAAATTTAATTTCAGAGCACTTTGGGCATGGTAAGGTACAAGTGTAATTTTTTTTCTCCCCGATTATAGGGGTCATGGTTGACATTGACCCAGGTTTATTCAGTTATTTTGGTAAGATTCTTATGGTTATAGCTCCTGGTGTTATGAGGAGAAACAATCTCATCAGCAAAGACCCTGGTCATCTGGCTCTCACCATCTTTATGTTCCCTTTTTTCAATTGTTCCCTGGGCTTTAGCTGTGGGAGTGTTTTATAGATATATGCATTGGGACTGGGCTCCTCCACTAGTCAGCATTTTGATTGGATGTGGTTTTCTGGAATATACATGTATATGCAAATAAATATATGCATATAAAAACAATTTATTAAAAAAGAGGCCATGGAGTTGAAGAACAGGTAGGGATATCTGCAAGGCTTTGAAGGAAGGGAAGTAGAGGGGGAAATGTAATTAAATTACAATCTCAAAAATAAAAATAAAAAGACTATTATGTGAAAGGCCCAAGACATCTGTTTGTTTAGGCAAATTTAAATGCTATGTGAAACTTCAGACACCAAGATGCAAATGTCCGGGGAAAACTGTGTGAGCTTGGCTTTGGGAAACGTGATTTCCCTAAAGCTGCTGATTCCAATGGGAAAGCTCAGCAAGGTGTGTCAGTTCAGACCTTCTGGCCTCTCTGTGCAGCATTCCTTCTTCCCAGGTGTGGACAAACCCTCTGGGATGAAGGTCTGCTGTCCTGCTCCCTGACAGGCTAGCTCAGAGAACCCAGCAGAGGCAGCTCAGGGAAAAAATGCTGGGCGGGCACTTAGAACCTTTCTGGGTGCATTGCTTGCAGGAAATGAATCAATGTTCTGATGACCAAGTGGGGCTATTTATCCATCTAAGCAAAAACACAGGGGTCACATTGTTGAAGTGGAATTTTTATTGAGTTTTTGGATGTAACAGAAGGTTGATAAGATAAAACAGAATTTGATCAAAGTTTAAAAATGTATTAAGCAACCAGGTAGTGTTGGCAAACACCTTCACTCCCAACACTCAGGTGGCAGAGGCAGGTGGATCTCTGAGAGTTAGAGGCCAGTCTGCTCTACAGAGGGAGTTCCAGGACAGTCAGGGCTGTTACACACACACACACACACACACACACACACACACATACACACACACAGAGAGAGAGAGAGAGAGAGAGAGAGAGAGAGAAACATGTTCTAAAAACTAAACTTTTTATTAAGTCATACTATCGGCACAGAGAAAACCATTCACCCACGTGTCTAAGATAATCAAATGTTATTTATCTGAACATTATTTAAAACTCCAAATGATACAGACATATGGGTGTGTGTGTATGTGTGTGTGTGTGTGTGTGTGTGTGTGTTATGTATATTTGTCTATGTGTGTGTCTCTGTGTGTCAGTGTGTGTGGTAGGTATGTATATCTGTGTGTGTATGTGTGTCTATCTGTGTATCTGTGTGTAGTGGGTGTATATTTGTCTATGTGTGTATCTGTGTGTCAGTGTGTGTGGTGGGTATGTTTGTCTCTGTGTGTGTCTGTGTGCATGTGTGTGTTGTGTGTGTCTGTGTGTCTGTCTGTGTATGTCTCTCTGTCTCTCTGTGTGTATGTAACCACCCTATTAGGATAACAAAAAAAAAAAAAAGATAAATTTTTGAAACTCCTAAAATTCACCAAAACCACAAAATAAATGAACTAACAAAGGGCTAAGAGCTACTAAAGATTTTCTGTGAGTAAGATAACAATGAGAGTTCAAATGATGAAAAGATTCTTGACAGCACAGATCCTTGGGAAACACAGCCAAGAATCACTGCACACAGTTGGGGAAGGCATCTTCAGAAAGAGAAACAGAGGACATACCATGTGTCAGCAAAGAGTCTGACATCAGCACCCCGGGGCACAGCTAGAGGTCAAGGACAGTGGTGCCTGCTCTGTGTGAACAAGGAGAAAACTGGATTAGACACCCATCTGCTGCCCTTCTGAATGTGTACCCAAGCGATTAAAAGCAGAGGTTGGAAATACATTTGTCACCTAGTGGGACAGCAGTGTCACTAGCAAGAAAAAGGTGTAAAGACAGCCAGAGTTGCAACAAAGGCTGAGCAGATAAAGTGAAGATATCCACATGGAGGAGTAACTCAACCTCAGAAACCAGGAGACTGGCACATGTGTGGGGTCTGCCCACGTTGGAATGGCCATATGGCTTTATACAGCTGGAATAGTGACTTACTTCCATCACGGCTGCAGTGTAGAGGGGGTGCAAGCTTCATGCTGTAGCAGTCCTCAGTGTCACACAGGAAACTGAGGGGTAGAGAGATGCAGGACTCAGGAGAGAGGAGACACTGAGATCAGAATTTTAGTCTAGGAATACAGAATAATAAACTCTGCAGATCTATGGTGATGGCAGTTGAAAGACAGTGTGCATGTCCCTAATTCCAGAGATGTGCAGCTGAAAGATCAAATTTCCTATTAGCCTATTGTAACAGTGAAAAAGTTATAGGTCTGAGTTTGTTTCTAAATGGATTATAAATGGTGTCTTAAGAAGACATAAGCTGGTGAATAAGAATGTCATATAATTTTTTGTTTTAATCAAAGAACTTAGAATATGATTTAAAAAGGTGTTTTGGGGCTGGGTGTGGTGGCACACGCCTTTAATCCCAGAACTTGGGAGGCAGAGCCAGGTGGATCTCTGTGAGTTCAAGGCCAGCCTGGTCTACAGAGCAAGATCCAGGACAGGCACCAAGACAACACAGAGAAACCCTGTCTTGAAAATAAAAGGTTTTTGGCGAACTATAATGGAAATATATCACTAAACATTGTTTTCTACAATGTACTTTACTGAGTAATGAGGGTTAAGAATATTTATGGTTTATTTTTCTTAATTGGCAAATAACAAGAGCTTCTACCTACACAATGTAGATTTATAGCTGTTTTCTCACTTAAAAGCTGTCCAAACACTATCTCACTTCCAGCATTACCCTCTGTCAAATTAAAGCCCCTAAATTCAATCCCAAGGCAGAGACTAAAGAAACACAATGTAACCTCAGTGATGACAATCAAAGCAGACTCCAAAATACTGGTCACTTCCCTGTTCTTCACCTAGGTTTGTGCAAAGACCTCACAATTTTTTGTTGTAGCTGCAGATGTGAGACAAGAAAGGCCCCAGAGAGCAGACAGGATGAGATGAATTACAAATGCCCTGATTCTCAGGATACTCCTCACCCCACTTCATTCCTAGTTTGGCTTTGACCATCTCCTGCCTGTTTTGGGGATTGCCTTCCCCTAAAGACTCTTAGAAACCTGGTTGTCATCTGCCCTGACACTGGGGAGAATGAGCCCAGAGTCTGTTACCACCAGCAGATCCAGCTTAGCTGTGGATTAAAGGGGAAACACTGGGCTAGAATATAACAACTCATGGAAGAGCACTGGCAATGATTTTATTAAAATCTCTACTTCTAATAGAAGAGCAGAGTTATGTTGAAAATCCACACGGAGTTAGCTAGAACCTTCTATCCTGAGTCAAGTGCCAAACCTCTGTGAGAGGACTTTCTCATCTAATGTCCCTAGACTCACACACTCTGCTCCCTGGAGTAGGGACCCACTGGACCCACTGCTCCCTTCCCCACAGTCCACCATGGCAGCCCACACCCAATGCCCCAGGACAGGGTGGAAATCAATGTCAGTATGTGCCTGCAGTCCCACAGCCTGGAGGTTCTGTCCAGTTGCTCACCCAGCCCATTGCAGGGAGGGGGAACTGGGCAGGAACAGTGTCCTGGAGCCACAGATTTGGGATTTAAAGCCTGGATCCACATGCAGCTGGGACAGAGCCTGGGATCTCAGCAACCTCTGAAGACCTGAGACTGTGAAGAACACTTGCCCAGCTGTGGACATCGCAGGTGAGCCCCAACACTCCCCTAAGGCAGACTGAGAACTGACACTGGAGGCAAGCCCTAGAGAGACTCCATGCAGGAACATGCAGCTCCCTCAGGAATTAGAGTATCAACTCAACCTTAGCAGACCTGGTGTGGGGATGCAGAATAGGAAGGATTGGGATCCCAGGAGGTCACCAGACCTTTCAGGAGGCCAGGTGTGTGCAAAATCTCAATAATGTGAAATCAGGCAAAATTGTTCTCTGGGTGAACAGAGCCTAGTAGACCGGCACTGGTTACATAGTACAGGAAGTGCCAGTTTTCCTCTGTATAATTTGCCGAGGCCATCACTCCCTATGCCAAAAGAGATCATCCTTCTCATGTAAACAAAGGTCAGGGAGGCTCTTTCTAGAGTATCCCATGCAAAACCTTATAAAGCTTAAATCTGGCATTAGTATATCCTTGTTTCTCCCCTAAATTGACAGCTAAGCTATGTATCCTGTATTCAACTATGGGGCCCTCCTCACTGATACAGTGAAGGAGAATTCTGAAGGCTCTTCCCAGTTGTGGGGCAAACAGATTCTTAACTGTTGTCCTTCCAAGATTTTCTAGAGAAGGCATTCCGGAAAGATTTCAGAAAGGAAAGAGTCAAGGCATAGTCTTACTCCTGGTGTGTACTCACCAATAAATGATGTCTTGTGATCCCTCCCATGTCTTGCAGATCTCTCTGTATATAATAGGAGAATATATTGTGCTTAAGTTATGGTTAGCTTAGGAGACCTTAGTATCAATGAAATAAAATGTAGGCCAACTATGTCTTAAGGAGTTAGTTGTTGCTTTAACCTTCTGAACCTTGGGTGCCTGCAGGCCCTGTGGTGAGCTAAATGCACAGTGCACACACACTCAAAGTCCTGGGGCCCTGGACAGCTATTCTTCGTTTTGTTGGACTCATGGAATTTTTTTGTTCATGTATGATTTAAGCCAGCCTCATTGTTAGCTGTGTCGACAATCATTGAAAGATGGATAAAATATTTTTATTCTACCACAGTGGCCTTAATATCTTATGTAGAAATAAGAGTTTATTGAAGAATTTCTGTGATCATAATCTGTGGTGGTATTGTGTTCACCAAAATATTGTGTACCTTAATAAATTTATCTGGGGTCAGAGAACAGACAGCCACTAGATACAAAGGCTAGAAAATGGTGGCACTCACACCTTTAATCCTAGCATTCCAGAGATAGAAATCCCTCTGGATCTCTGTGAGTTCAAGGCCACATTGGAAAGAGCCAAGCATGGTGACACGCCTTTAATCCCAGAAAGCCAGCCTTTAATCCCAGGGAGTGGTGGTAGAAAGTAGAAAGATAAATAAGGCATGAGGACCAGAAACTAGAGGCATTTGGCTGGTTAAGCATGTGGCTGGTTAAGCTTCAGGCTTTGGAGCAGCAGTTCAGCTGAGAGCCATTGGGATGAGGACATAGAAGCATCCAGTCCGAGGAGACAAGAACAGCTGAGGATCCGGCGAGGTGAGATAGCTGTGGCTTATTCTGTCTCTCTGATCTACCAGCATGGACCCCAATAACTCGCCTCGGGTTTGATTTTTTTAATAAGAACTTTTAAGATTCCTGCTACAATAATCTCATTTCTTCACCCTCTCTAGGTTCTGAAAACATGATTCCAATTTTCTTCCTGGCCACTCTTTGTTTGGGGCTGGTCTCAGCTGCTCCAACACATGATCCCAGTTTGGATACTGAATGGCATGAGTGGAAGACAAGACATGGGAAAACATACAGCATGGTTGGTACCTTGAGAACTACTCAGAGCAATACAGAGACAATGGTCTTTGCTGTGGCGAGTTTATAGAGAGTTTATAGAGTGAAAGCCAGTTCCTCTCTGGCATGACCATATGGCATGCTTTATGAGCACTGATAGCAAACCAAACTCTTGGTATGGGGTCTGGATTTTGGCTTCCAGAGATGTGCAGCCTCCTTTGGTACTCCCTATCTGTAGAAGCAGGTCCACTGAGGGAACTAGGGTTAGGATTGAAGTAGAATACACATTGTATTTATTACAGAATGAAGAAGGACGGAAGAGAGCAGTGTGGGAGAACAATAGGAAAATGATTGAGCTGCACAATGAGGACTATGCTAAGGGGAAGCATGGCTTCAGTTTGGAGATGAATGCCTTTGGTGACTTGGTGAGTATGACATGAATTACAGAACATGATTTCTTCTCTTCAGTTCTCTGTACATCATCTCTCCCTTTGCAATGATTTGTTTACTTTTTTCTTGAAGACCAATACAGAATTCAAGGAACTGATGACTGGATTTCAAGGCCAGGAGGCCAAGGAGATGAAGGTATTCCAGGAGCCTCTGCTGGGTGATGTCCCCAAGTCTGTGGATTGGAGAAAGCATGGCTATGTGACTCCTGTGAAAGAACAGGTAGGACATGTCACATTCTCAGTTATCTCCACAGCCAAGTCAAGAAAGAAATGCCATCCCTGCCTTGCTGACTATGGCGCACCATGCAGTTCACTACCACTTGTGAAATCATTGTGTCATGTGAATTGCTGTCAGCATCTGTATTAATTTTGTGAATGACAGCTTTTTCTTTCTTTTCTAGGGTAGTTGTGGAGCTTGTTGGGCATTTAGTGCTGTTGGTTCCCTAGAGGGACAAATGTTCCGGAAAACAGGCAAACTGATTCCTCTGAGTGAACAGAATCTAGTGGACTGCTCCTGGTCATACGGCAACAGTGGCTGTGACGGTGGCTTGATGGAGCCTGCCTTCCAGTATGTGAAGGAAAACAGAGGCCTGGACACCAGAGTGTTCTATCCCTATGAAGCGCGGGTAAATACAAATCCTAAGGTGTTGTCTTTCTTGATCAGGTTAAGAAAGCAGAATAATTGCAGATTTAATTTACTGTCCTCAGAATTTGTTTCCATTGTAGAATCCATCCTATTAAATCCTAATTGCTGTGGTTAAAGTGTCAGCCTTTGCACTCTGGTCGGATTCCATAATTTCCATGTAGCTTTCCCTGCTTCTGTTCACATGGCGTACATGCAAACCATTCCACAAATAGTACAGACTTCTCCACGATGAAAAGTTATTATCTATAGGAATATGCATGGCATATCATGGAAGACACATGGGCTAATTTATACCAGCCACTGAAATCTACCAACTTCTCAGGTCCTGTGACGTTTTTATAAGCATATACACTTGGAGATACTCAGCAGCAAATTCTGGGTCACCTGTGTGGATGACAACTCAGCTGAGTGTAGTTCTGACTCATGTTCTCAAGGAGGTGGTTAGCAATAACCATGGCTTTTTTTTTTTTTTTTTACATTTTTCTTTCAAAGAATGGACCCTGCAGATATGATCCTAAGTATTCTGCGGCTAATGCCACAGGCTTTGTGAAAATCCCAGTTAGTGAGGATGTCCTCATGAAGGCTGTGGCCACTGTGGGACCCATCTCTGTTGGAATTGATTCTCATCACCATTCCTTCAGGTTCTATAAGGGCGGTAAGTGTGCTTCCTTCCAGTAATCAGGGGAATGTGCCTCCACCAAAGCCAGTGAATTTGATGACTTTTTGGTATATAAAATTTGATGTAAATATTTTGAGCTATAGATGTTACATTCAACAAGAGAAATATGTATGTATTGTTTCTATTTTACACTAATTAAACACAATCCCATGAACATGTATCATGTTTTTTTTTAATTAGCAAAATTGTGTTTTATGGGGCTTAATTTTATTGAATTTACTGCAGTTGCTGAATCTTTATGATTTTAAATAGATAGTCCATGTATGTAGTTCAGTCTCAGGGGTGCCTCTTGATTCCTGTATTTTGTATCTCATGTAGTTTCCTTGGACTGACATATTTTGTAAGCAGGTTGAGGTTTTTACAACCATTCAAGCCAGTGTTTTCCCTAAGGATTTATGCTAACCTTTATTTCTGTTATGCTACATAAGAGCTTGTGTCCCAAGCCTTGCTAACTCAGAATCACTCCTGTCTGTATGTCATTGCACTGAAATTAGAAATGTTTCCATTATTGTGGGTGACAGCAGTCACTGTGGGGTCACTGGAACCTCTCAATCAGCTTTGATTTTACCTGCCAGGCATGTATTATGAGGCAGACTGTAGCAGCAATAAACTGGATCATGCTGTCCTGGTGGTCGGCTATGGTGAAGAATCAGATGGCAAGAAATACTGGCTGGTCAAGAACAGGTACAAATAGCCAAAAACATCTACATTTGAAACACTAAAGGAAAGCACTGTGTGCAGGCAGTATTTGGGTACAAGTTTCAGCAATTTACCCCATATATTTTGGATACAGAAGTTCCAGGTTGTGCTTATGATGATAAGACGTCATGGTTTGGGAGTGTTCAGATGGAATTTGAACCACTGTATTTTTAGTTCTGAGCCAAATGCGGGTGGGGAGATGCCTTGTCCTATTTCTGCTGTGATTCACAGTCCTGTTTGATGCAACAGTTGGTATTCAAGAGTTGACCCTCTGCCTTCTGGTCCTGTCTATTAAGTGTGTGTGGCCTCTGTCTCTGTGTTCCAATCAGGAGTTAATGTAACGATGCTTCTGCACTGTGTTCTTTCTACCTAATGGTGTTTTTGCTCTTCTTCCAGCTGGGGTGAATATTGGGGCATGAAGGGATACATAAAGATGGCCCGAGACCGGAACAACAACTGTGGAATTGCTTCCTATGCCATCTACCCCACTGTATGAGCTGCTGGAAAACAAGGAAGAAGTGGGGATGGCATGTGCAGAGGAGGGCTTCCCCCTTCACGGACCAGCCTCGGCTGTGGGGGGATGACACCTGAGTCTCTGAGGATCACCATTTAATGTGACTACTGGGACATTTTACTCCAGTTAAATGTGACTGCCACTCTGTTGCTGTAAGCAGCTTTGTATTTATGAGTTCTGAATTTTCGTTTTTTATAAGATGTACACAATCTTTATAAAACCTATGTTTAAAAGGCTGATGGGCCTTTGTTGTGATGGCTTCTCTAGTCAACATGCAGTTCAGTGTGAAGACACAGAGAAGGCGATGGTGGTGTCTAGGGGAAGAATGGATGGCTCTTTTATTCATGAGGTCAGTATTCCAGCCCTCACCAGAGTTCTTTCCAGACTTATGTACTCACCATCAACCATGGTGCAATGAATAATAAAAAATCTAAATGAAAATTCTTGACATTTCAATTTTTTTTTTTCAAGACAGGGTTTCTCTGTGTAGCTTTGCGCCTTTCCTGAAACTCACTTGGTAGACCAGGCTGGCCTCGAACTCACAGAGATCCGCCTGCCTCTGCCTCCCGAGTGCTGGGATTAAAGGCGTGCGCCACCACCGCCCGGCTACATTTCAATTTTTTTAATCCACACAAATTTTCAAAGTTTAAATTATTCACATTTTGTGCAGTAAGATGGCACTGTGGGCTGAGCCTTAACACCCATTTCGAACACATCTGAACAAAGTCATCACTTTCCTTCAATCAGTGATTTTGTCTACACTTTTTATTGTTTGAAAATTTTTACCATATATATTTCTTTGAATTTCTTTGAATAGGGAAAAATGTTGGGTCTAAAGGGAGGACAGTACAATTTCAGAGAGTTATTTATCTCCTACCTCAGAGGGAAAATGAATGTTAAACAAGATACACAATGTTTTACAGACAGAGCACAAGAGTTTCTTTCTGTACATATAATCCCTTTCCAAACACAGGCATATGTGGAGATGCATTAACTAAAATAATTCTAAATTAACTAAATTAATTCTTGGGTGGGGGAGGTTGGAAGAAGTTGTCAGTGGGCTGGACTGGTGACCAAGTTGAAAGCAGGTTTTTCTGCCCTGCCCTGTGAAAGCATTGAACTAGATGACTTTGTTTATTATTTGTTTTATTTTACAGAAATTTTTCACTAGAACACTTCAAATAAAATAATACTAAGTAACAAAAAATAATGTAATATTAAAAGCTAGCAGTTACACTCAGGAGGCAGAGCCAGGCCGATCTCTGTGAGTTCGAGGCCAGCCTGGTATACAAAGTGAGTTCCAGAAAAGGCACAGAGCTACACAGAGAAACTCTGTCTAGAAAAACCAAAAAAAAAAAAAAAAAAAAAGCTAGCAGTTCCAATCCAGCCCCACTTCCTCCCACTGCCAACGTCACTGTTAATAGTTTGCCCGCACGTTTTCCTTTATTTTCTTTTTCTTTTTTTTTTTTTTTTTTTTTTTGTTTTTTTTTGTTTTTCGAGACAGGGTTTCTCTGTGTAGCTTTGCGCCTTTCCTGGAACTCACTTGGTAGCCCAGGCTGGCCTCGAACTCACAAAGATCCGCCTGCCTCTGCCTCCCGAGTGCTGGGATTAAAGGCGTGCGCCACCACCGCCCGGCTTTATTTTCTTTTTTTTAGTTTTCTTTTTCAAGACAGGGTTTCTCTGTTTAATAGCTCTGGATGTAGACCAGGCTGCCCTAGAACTCATAGAGATCCACCTGCCTCCTGAGTGCTGGGATTAAAGGTGTGTGCCACCACCGCCCAGTCTTCTTTGTTTTCTTTATGAATAAACACACAACCATTTACCAGCTGCATAGATAAAGCCATTAAATTTTATTTGCCCTTTAATGATATTGTGTGATGCATGTTGTTCTAGGATTTTACTTTTGTACTCAAGGGTGAATGCTGAACCCCTTCCATGTCTCTAAACATGTAACCGTATTTAATGTTCTCTGGTAAATATTTAACATTACTTTTTAAAATCATTAAGTATGTGAGATACATAATACTGATGCTTGTGGGTTCACTTCTGAAAGACGACAGTGAGTTTCCAGGTAGGACAGTATGCTTATTCAAAAAGCATTTGCCATTCCTCAGTTATTGTCCACACCAAGCAACCCATACCAGTCTCAGGAGCAAACAAAAGGTCTTACTTCTCCAATCTCACCAATCCTAACTCAATCCTTAACAGTTTGGTCACAGCGAGTGGCTGGAAACAAGATGTCCCCTGACTTTCCTCTATGATTATGGGAGAGTTTCGGGATCATGCCCTGGGCTTTACCCCCTGCTGCTCCTGGTAGTGCTAGGGCAGGACATGGAGGAGGAGCTACACAGGAGTGGGCGCCCTCATAGAAGAGGAGGAGGATCAATGAGACATCTCTGTCCTCAGCAGTACATCTCAGAAGGCTGAGAACAGGATGTTTAGGAGGGCCCTACTTGAAGAGCAGGCAGGTGCTAAAGCGACCTCTGGAGAGCATAGAGGACTTTGGTACCCACAGAGCAGTGGTTCTCAACCTTTGGGTTGCATTCCCCTTTGGGGTCATGTATCAGATATCCTGCATATCAGATATTTACATTATGATTCATAACCGTAACAAAATTATGGTTATAAAGTAGTAACAAAATAATTTTATGGTTGGGGATCACCACAACATAAACTGTTTAAAGGGTTGCAGCATTAGGAAGGTTGAGAACACTGTGTTAAAGCACCCCACCCCAACTAACCCTAAAATAAAGGAGAAAGAGTAACAGGGAATCCACCAGAGAGGAGTGTCAGGATTTGCTTGTGTCTTCAGTGTCACTGTTCTGAGTACAATGCCATTTTGAAGGTCAGAACAGCCAAATGTCATGTCCCACACAGAAAACACAAAGCTACATCTAAATGCAGCTCCTCCGTGACTGATTTTAGACTGTCCACTCTAGACACAAATATGGGTACAGTATCTTTGACATGTGAATCTATCAATCCATTCCTTTGTTTTTAGCCTCTGGCTCCAGCTTCTGCTCTAGATTTCTATTTGATTGCCAGTTGCTGAGATTTTGGTGGTGTCTGAAGCAAAGGAAACAGCTGTGTCTGTCACAGTCAGGGTTATGGGGGACTAGGCTCAGAGGATCCTTTGGGGGATCTGGAGACCGTGGCTGAGCAAACACAAGCAGAACACTGTGCTATCTGAGTGTGAAATGTTATCTTCACAGTGAAGCGACATACATAAGCCCTGGACTTCAGCCTTGTCAGCCACAGGATCTGTCTGTGTCCTGGGGTCGTTTTCAACATCTTTATCTTTATCAGTACACATTAGTGTCTGCAGATCATCTAACACAGGGTAAATGCTCACCTTCATGCCTGTCAGCGTACACAGTTGGCAATAAAAGCAGCTGATAAACTGCTGGGGCTGTGCACACAAACATGCGACGCAGACATGCACACCTGCAGGTCCAAGCCTACTACCTGGGTTGCACAGGCAGAATAAAGTCCCTGGCACTCACCATGGAGCTGTGCAATGTCTAGTCATATTGAAAAGAGGGTGGAGCAGATGGTCTTCCCACATGAGAGATGCTGAAAAGGCTCCCAGTCTCCTTGAAGACCCCCTGAATCAGACTAAAGGTTTAGAGGGGACTTTGTGGACCACGTGGTTGAATTCTTCTGAGTTTGTTATAATGTCCCTGACCTAAACAGTTGCAGAATTTGTGGGTGAAAAAAGGTCCACAGATAAAGAGACAAACTTGTCTCTTCATCTTAGCCATTCTGACTGGAGTCAAGTGAAATTTCCAAGTTTTAATTTGATCTGCAGTTATCTAAAACACAAGCTTCTAGCCACACTTGTGATCAACTTCTTTCTTCCATAGGTTCTGGTCACCATGACTCACTGAGTAATGAACTGTGCTCTAGAACTGTGATTTAAAATGAACCCTTCATTTCTCATGGTGCTTTTGTCAGAATGTTTTATCAAAACAACAGAAAAATGACAGATGATACTTGAGTTTGAAAATCCTTATTGGCAATTTTCAATATTACCTTTTTTTAAAAGATTCTTTGCAGCTATCAAGTATGTTTATTTTCCTTATACCATACTTGTATATGTAGAACCTATATAGTTTTCAGTGAAATTCCATGTGAAAGTAAAAACAATATATTAATTTTATTTTGTTTTGTTTCCTAATGTGAAAAATTGTATCAACTGATAAATGATCTACTGTGCTTTTTAATTTCTGTTGGCATGATAAAACACTGACCAAAAACAACTTGGGAAGGAAAGGGTTTATTTTAGCTTTTAGCTTATAGTCCAACATGAAGGGAAGTTGGGGTAGGAACTCAAGGGAGGAGCCTGTAGGCATGAATTGAAGCAGAAACCATGAAGGAACTCTCTTACTGGCTTTCCCCCATGGCTTTCTCAGACTCTATTCTTATACAACTCATGACCACCTGTCTGGGGATGGCATCACCTTCAGTAGGCTGGATCCTGCCACATCAATCATTAATTAAGAAAATGTCTCATAGACGTGCCTATAGGCTAGTATGATGGAGGTATTGTCATAATTGAGGTTCTCTCTTCCTAGATGACCCTAACTTATGTCAAATTAACAAAAAAGCTAGTCAGCATACTTAAACTGTTTGCAAGATATTTACTATAATTTAATTAAGTGAAATGTATTATCTCCACTGAGAAGTATATTTATACATGTATTCTCTACAGTAAGTCTCTTAGGGTCCATCTCATCTGTTTTAGATGGAACTGATATTTATTTCAACTTTTAATTAATAAAAGCTTATTTTATTTGTTGGCATATTTTTTAAAAAAGATCCATAGGTTAAAAGTTTCACAATGAAATTCTAAGGTGGAAGGCAACACTTTAGTTACTGCCCAGACTGCTGCACCAGGTATAAAAATTCTATAATCAATAGAATTTTGTTTCTAACAAAGAAAATGAAAGGTATGGAGAAGGGAAAGAAAAGGAAAAAAGATAATTCTGAGGAAAAAACATGCGAAACTATGAAACACGGTTCTTCAATTGTCTTGTTATTGGTTCTTTGTAAGAGGGAATTTAGGTGTTGATCAGAACCAATACCATTTTCTTCCTTATTTCATTGCCTCCTTTTTTATATCCTTTTAAAATTCCTTCTAGCAATAGAAACAGAGCAGAAACAAATAAACAACAAAATACCTCTTAAAAAGATACTAAAATTAGCACAAAGCTACACAGAGAAACCCTGTCTCAAACAAACAAACAAACAAAAAAAGATACTAAAATTAGGGCTAAAAAAATCAGATTTGGTCTAGAGGATGAGTTAATTTAAATTGTAAGGAAGTAGATATTCCATTTATTGCAAATGTGAGCACATATTGGAAGAATGCATTCACGGGCTGGAGAGATGGCTCAGAGGTTAAGAACACTGGCTGTTTATCCAGAGGTCCTGAGTTTGATTCCCAGCAACCACATGGTGGCTCACAGCCATCTGTAATGAGATCTGGTACCCTCTTCTGGCCTGCAGGGATACATGCAAACAGAACACTGTATACATAATAAATAAATGTTAAAAAATAAATAAAAAAAAAAAAGAATGCATTCAGTAGGGGATTCCTTTTCTATTAGAGTAATCTTTGGAAACATCCACAAAGACACGTATGCAAATATATTTCTTACAATATTATTTAAATAAAAACCAAAAATGGTATGTCCACCAGTAAAAAAAGACATGGATTTTAAAATAATATTTATTACATTTATTTTACTTATTGGGGGGCCCTCATGTCATGTGGGCATATAGATATCAGAGGACAAATTGAGGGAGTTGGTTCTGTTCTTCCACCATCTAGGTTCCTGAGATTAAAGTCAGCTCATCAGGCATTGTGGCAATCACCTTTACCCACTGGGCAATGTTATTGGCCCATTCTAGCATGAACTGACATGTGGTCGGTCAATGGAGTGGCACATGTACACTAAAAAAGAAAGGCATGGATATATAGTAGCTGGGGTAAAACAGAAGAGTCTGGATAGCTTGGAGCCACTTAAGAGCCTAGATATAAGCCGGGCAGTAGTGGTGCACGCCTTTAATCTCAGCACTCAGGAGGTAGAGGCAGGCGGATCTTTGGGAGTTTGAGGCCAACCTGATTTACAGAGCAAGTTCTAGGACAGCTAAGGCTACACAAAGAAACCTTGCCTCCAAAAACCAAAATAGAAAACAAAAAGAAAAGAGAAACTAGATGTACTCTACAAACATGCAATTGTAGATCTTAGGAAACACTCCAAAATCTGATGGTATCTAAGTAGACTTCAAGGCTGCAGGCTTCCAACATCTGTGCTACCCCTACCGTCATCTGTGCTCTTTCATAAGCATGCCTGCCCTTATTTCCAATGTTGCCACCAGAACTCTATGTCAGAGTCCTACAGCTCAACTGTAATTATAAAACTCTGTAGTAGGTAGCCATTTCAACCTTGATCTGGAAGTTCCAACCCCCACTGAGGCTTTGGTAACTGTCACACCTACAAGGTGGGGCCAAGAGAGGACCCTGAACGATGGAGGTAGACCGAGCAGAGTTCTCCAGAGAATACCGCCAGACTGTGCTACATCTTTCCCAGACCCTGCAACCTACCTATCCCTTCATTTGTAAGTTATGCCACTAAATAAACCTCCCTTTTAACTACGTGGAATGGCCTTAATAATTTCACCAATAAAACTCCTCGAAAACAAAGACAAGTTCAAGGTTGAGCTATGGTAGGGCCAAGTGACAATCACAGGCCCTTATAATATGGCTAAAAATCCATGATGAAAGGCACAAGGTGGACTTGATTTTAATGTCTTTTGAGAGAATGAAAAATATAGGGAATGCCATTCTAGACTTCACGGTTTTTTAAAATTTCCCTCTGGGAATTGAGAATACATGGAACCCTTGCTGTTTAGGGGTCCTTTAATGAAAAAGCTACTTATGTATTTAGGTCAGTGGAAAATGAAAGAACTGCAAAGTTTATACATTACTGAAAGGGGTACTGACCCCCCTCCCCTCTTCACTTGACTGCACACTTCTCTGCTGTTGGTCCTTGGGAATCCCTTGGCTCACACCATTAAATGAAAGGGATCAAATAAACCACTCTCCATTATCCCAAGACCCTCCTCGCCCCAACATCTGTACCATCTCTCTGGAAGGTAGAGACTGGAGATGCCAGAGACCTGACACATGGGTTGAAGGAAAGCAAGGACCTGCCACTGTAGTCTTAGGCATGCCTCCCTAAGCCAGCACTGGGGATTCCTGCCTCCCTCCTCACAGTAGAAGCTATAGTGGATAGGTGTAAGATATTATGGTAGATTATTGTATATACTAGTAAACAAATTTAGTAAAATAGCAGCTTAGATAATTTGCACTGTTATGGATTCTTGTATATTGATACAAATGTAAACTATTTTTTATATTCCTTTTTAAGATAATTTGTATATTGATACAAATACAGAACTATATTTGTTGTGATGTACATATATTTCTACTCTTATTTGAAATATTTTGTATATTGATACAAATGTAAATTTATATCTGTCATACTGTATATATGTTCTAACTCTGTTTAGGATATTTTGTATATTGATATATATTTAGGATTATTGTCATATTGCATATTGCGCTATACATTCCTACCTCTGTTAAAGATATTTTGTGTATTGTCACAATTTTGAAGTCATTGTCCTTTTACCATACATTTGCTTACAGACTGTTTACCTTGTTTGCATGAAGCCTTAGTCCTAAGGTTATTTAGGTGGATAAGACTTATGGATTTATAGCCACCTGTACTTGTCATCTCTATAGTTATGTTAGTTAGGTTATCCCGATTTACAGAAACATAGGTCGGATGGACAGGTAATCTTCAAACACTTCATAGACCTAGAGAATATGGCATTTAAATAACTTAGAATTCTGTTGAGGTGAGACACAATTGCTCTTGGCAGCACCAATTTGATCCCGAGAGAATGTTGGGCTTCTAAGACATTTCTACTTGGAAGTTTGTCTTCTTGGCACAAAATGGCCTACTGGGCAAAGAACTGCCCTTGCCTCGACTGCTGACAGTACGAATGCAATGCTGTCCTTTCTGGACAAGCGGGACAAGGAAAGTGACCACTGTACTCTGCCAAGACAGGGTAAGATGGTCTTTCCGAATTCCTGCTTGTGAAAATGGTCTGTCAGATACTCGAGGCCTGTAGCCAATTTGAATGCACCAACAATGCTGGGAAACATTAGGTGACTGTCCTGGCTGCCAGCTGTCTCTGTCTACTCTTACAAGACTCCCAAAAGTTGCTTGCATCCATCTTCCATTTCTCAGGTATCATCATATTCCTTCTCAGGTCTTTTATGGGATTGAAGACTAACAGTTGTAGTTACAACTTAATATATATATATATATATATATATATATATATATATATATATATAATATCTTAGGTAGAACATATTAAGTATTAGATTTAGGTTCTTTAGGATAGGACACCTTTTGGAATGATCTTTGTAACATGCTATTTACCCATGCTCCAGATTTCTCTGGATTTTAGTATGTGTCTCTTGTTTAATATTGTTTGTGTTGGTTGTATTTCCATCTTGTCTAGGTCATTATCCCTTATTCCTCCTGAACAATATTTGATAATCATTCCTATTGTATACAGTTTTGTATTAGGTTAGAACTTTCTTATTTAGACAACAGGGGGAGATGTAGTGGGTAGCTGTTCCAGCTTTGTCCTGTAAGTACTACCCCCATTGAGGCTTCCGGTAACGTCTATGAGGTGGAGCTGAGACAGGAGGGCTTAAGACCTGAGATCCGGAAGTGCCGGCTCTCTTGGTTCCTGGATCCTGGGCGCTGGAGATGGACCAAGCAGAGTTCTCCAGAGAACACTACTGGACTGCACTTCACCTTTCCCAGACCCTGTAACCTATCCCTTCACTTGTAAGTAGCCCCACAAAATTAACCTCCCTTTTAAGGAGTTGCCTTAATATTTCCACCAATAATAAGTAGAAACATTCTATAAATTTTCACACATGTATTGAGGACCCCAAATCCATTTGGAAGTTCTCTATGGAATCCATGGAAGGGGGAGCTGTTCACAACACTCAGTTTTTAAAGTGGCAGAGAATCATCATCTGTTGTGTGATATTTTGTTTGTGTTTTGACAAATAAAGCTTGCCTGGAAACCAGAGGGCAGAGCTAGCCACTAGTTAACCATAGAGCCCAGGCTGTGGTTGCACATACCTTTAATGTCAGCACTTGGGAAGATCATGAGTTCAAGGCTACCCTGGGCTACATGAGATTGATCCAGTCTAAAAGAGAAACAGAGCCAAGTGGTGGTGGTGCATGCCTTTGATCCCAGCCCTAGGGAGGTAGAGACAGGAATATAAGACAGATGGAAATGGATCTTGGCCCCTGTTCAGTCTGAGGATTCATAGAGGTAAGAAGTTACTGGTGGCTGCTCTGCTTCTCTGATCTCCAGGCAAGTTTTATTTGTCAGAACATAAACAAAATATCACACAACAATCATCAGTGGAACAGAGTGCTATGGTTATGGGTATAGAGCTGTTTCCCTGGACTGAGCTAAACACTGCTCCAGTGCAAATGTATAAGAAGGCAGTAAGAATGGGTGGTAAGCAATTTCTCAACACCTCCATTTTAATGTGCTATTAGTGCTTTTGGATTGGACTGAATTCCATTTCTCAAGCATATGAGAATTTTCCCAAGGATATAGTTGGCTATATAAATGTGTTACTTAATTTCTAACATAACTATGTGAGGTTCTGACATTGTCCCCATTTATACTGGATGAAGTCAAGGCTTGAAGACAGTCAGTCATATGCCTCAACGTTATGCCTAGCGGAAGCGGGCTTAAGTTACCTGCATTCCAAAGCCAGTGTAAGGAGTAATGAGTAGAGTCAAGGTATACTGGCATCAATCATTGCCTGCCTTGTGTATCATGTTGCCAGTCATTCTTTTGATGCAGACGTGTAAGTGCAAAGAAGTGTATATGCAAAGACGTGTGAGTGCAAATGCTTCTGAACAGAAGCTCTAGAGTAGTTTGCACTTCAGTTGTCAACTCAGCATTTGTATGAACAAGTCTTATTCATTAAGTCTGTAACCTACGTCAGTCAAAGAATCAATAAGAAAGAAAAAGGGGATTGTTCAGCCTCATTAGTATTCAAAAGGAAAATCTAAACAGCAGGTAGAAATGAAGACTTAGAAAAAACCCATGGTATTGGTCCTTTTTATTAAAAGTATAAGGGAAGCTTAGGAGCACTGGCTCTTCTTCTTCTTTTCTTTCTTTTCTGTTTTTGTTTTTGTTTTTCGAGACAGGGTTTCTTTCTGTGTAGCTTTGGTGCCTGTCCTGGATCTCGCTCTGTAGACCAGGCTGGCCTTGAACTCACAGAGACCTGCCTGGCTCTGCCTCCCGAGTGCTGGGATTAAAGGCGTGCGCCACCACTGCCCGGCTGCACTGGGTGTTCTTATAGAGGACCTGGTTTGGTTCCCAGTACCCACATGGCTGCTCACAAACACCTGAAACTCCACTTGCCGGGGATCCAACATCGTCTTCTGACTCTATGGGCACTGTACACACATGGAAAATAGGCAGGCATGCCAGCAAAACATCTACTAATAAAGAATAAAGATAAATGTTTTTAAAAGAGTGGGGAAGTGAAGTGGCACAGTCACCGTGGGACAGCCTGGAAATGTCAGAACAGTGTGTGTTTCCCGCCTATGTGCATGCACAAGAGACATGGAAATGGATATTATACAAAATTATGTGCAACTCAGAGCAGCCCCAAGGGGAGCAGTCTACTGTCCACCCTCTGTGGATGGATAAAGAAAATGTAGTGTACTTGTAGAACAACAACAAAATGTTAGGTTCTGATAAGTCTCACAACTGTATTAGTTTTGAAAGAATTCTGCTAAGTTCAAAAAGGCAACAAAAAGGACTGTGTTTTATCGTTTTTTATATGAAATATACAAAACAGATACTTTTATACAAACCAAATATAGAAGATGACCATGGAGTTTAGAAGAGCTGTGCTTAACCATGGCTCACAAATGCTGAGGGTCTTTTGGGGAGATGGAAATGTCCCAAGAATACACAGAGATGACAAGAGCACAGTGCAGATATGAAAACCCACCAAAATGTTCACTTTGCATGCTGAATGTCGGTGTAATAATGCCACACATGCAGAGGAAGACTGCATGAGGTTAAAAACAGCAACATTTGTGTCATTACAAGAGTTGAAACTTGAAAGACCTTCGTGCCATTGAGATTCAGGCTCACACACACCTACCATGGTGTTCAATGAGGACAAGGCATTACTCCAGAGAAAGGGTATTTCTGTGAGGGCCCAGTAGTACTCATGAGAACTAAAGCATTATTAGAAAGGACTCCCGCCAGGACAGGAAGGGCAGTGAAGATGTGAAGAGTTTAAGGACTACCCAGATCCAGGCACTATTGTGGACATTTGCACATGCTTCTCCATCAATCCATTAGAGTCTCAGACTTCAGCCTCTGTCAAGACTGTCCAAAGAAGTGGAGCATGGTGGGGCACACCTTCAATCCCAACACAGAAGAGGCAAATGGCAGGAGATCTCTGTGAGTTCAAGGTCAGCCTGATCTACATAATGAGCTCCAGGCAGCCAGGGCTACCCAGTGAAACCCCGTTTCTAAACAAAAATAAATTTTTTATCTGGAGGGCTCAAGAAAATTTATTATCATCCCTGGAAGCTGTTTTTATAGTTGTCAAGGATGCTACTTATTGGGGACCCTACATCAGGCACAGTCCTTAAGAGATGGTTGTCCTCCTTGGTGCCCATTGTATAAGTGAGTGTGATCACATCAGTGAAGGGTGCAGAATCTCACAAGCATAGCACTGGGTAACTTTCTAAAGGGAAGAAGTAACCAAAATAAGCCTTCCAGTGAGCAGAACCTAGCTGGGCTATAGGGTCTTGACTTTCACCCTTCCATTTAGAAAGTTTCCCAATGCTATGCTTGTGTGGTTCTGCATAGCAGAATCCCCCAACTGCCTGCATCATTTTGCTTTGCAAAAAAAAAAAAAAAAAAAAAAAAAAAAGAATCTCAAGACTGAGAGTGCTAGGAGAAGTAGAACAAGCTTTAGCCAGAGATTATCAGAGGTAAAAGACCAGTGATCCCCAGAGCCCTTGTCTCTGCTTGTATTCCAGCTCACCTGCTCTCATGATGTAACAGTGGAGGACAGATTAGGGCTGCTAAGGAAAAGAGTTACCAGTGGCCTCCAACCATAATGAGATATATCAAGGGCCACTGGGATAGGCAAAGGCACCATTGCAATGGGACCGTGGAGCTGAGGAGGAAGACAGGCTTAACTCAGAACACAGCATGGTCATAGATAGAGACACAGGAGCACAAAAAGCAATCTCAGAGGCAAGGAGGACTCTGGTCAAACAGCCCTGGCGGGATTCTTGCTGCAAAAAAAGACCAGAGTGAGCAGCTGTCATCTAGGACATGGTGGAGGAAAGAGCAGGAACCTGATCAGATATGAAGCACCAAGAGGTATTTTGAATATGGATCTTGCTTAACTGACTTCAAAGGACTCTGCTAAACCTGGTGCTCAGATAGAACCAGTAGAAGACCTGGGACCCTGGCTGGAGTCAGCCCAAATGGAGTCTTTGAAGGCAGGCTGGCTGGACAAGACTGGGGTCCCACATCTACCTGGTGTCACCAGCATCTAGCATAGCATGTTGTCCCATGACCTCATGAGAATGTCCTTCCTTAAGCCATTTAGAGCAAACAAAATTCTGCCCTTCTTGGGACCTGTGCATTGTTAGACTTTTAAGCCCAGACATAAAACTCCTTAATTGAAAATCAGTTATTCAAACAGTGAAGTTCATTCATCCACCCATCCTAAACACACACCTGAGCCATGTTTTTAAAAGATGTTGCTTCCAGGCATGGTGCTGTATGCTTGCAATCCTAGCATTTGCCAGGGAGGTCACAAGGGCAACCTGGGAACACGGTGAGATCCTATCTCAAAGGAGAGGTAGGGAAAAGATGCTTGCATCAATCGTAGGCATCCCCTAGGGTGCCCTCAAAAACAAAACCAAAGAGCTCAGAACAAACTTTGAAGTCCTGCTAAATCACTAACTCCACTCTGAGATGGTGGTTCTTTCTCATGTGTCCTGCCTCTCTTAATACTTGCTCAAATCACAGGCTGCTGATTCCTACTCTTGATGTAACTGTCCTCAAGTCAGACCTGGAGGTAGGGTCCCAGGCTTTCCTCAACTCTGTAGGGTCCAAGGAGGAACCAGTTTCTACTGTGTAGAACTAACACACAGTAGCTGTCTTCCTTCCAGCCCATGTTCAACTACTAAAAGCACCTACAAGTAAGAGTTCAGTGTGGGATGCACAGGTCCTAGACAAGAAAGTGACAGCCACTTCTCAAAGAGGGTTTTACACTCACATGGGATTTCTGTTGTATGATGTCCTCTTCTGTAGCAGTCAGATGGTGGCAAGAGGCACAGGTCAGATCTGAGAAAGAGAAGCTCTGAGACCTGGAAGAGGGTTCTGGGGCTGCTGACCTGGGATGAGTCTGGGGAAGGTGGGGATTAACCCCACATGTTGGCTCCCTGCTATCTCCTGGGCCAGGATGCTGAACAACAATCTGATTTAAACATATGTGCCATTATCTATGTCCCTGGCTTTGACAGTGGGATTAGTGTGGTTGTCTGTGGCCCAACATGGGATAACTGAGGTTCAAAGAAAGGTAAACATGGAGGGATTCAAAAGAAGCACTCATGCCACACCACCTAAGGACAGTGAGATGCATCAATAAGATATATCTGCTAATAATTAGCAGTCATCAAAGTCATTTTTCTACAACATGGGCACAGAAGAGCAAGGAGCAGTAGTACCTCAAGCCCCTGAGCCCCAGACACTGGATATGGGAAGAAGGGTTTCTTTATCTTCAGTATCTTAAAGCTGTGTTTGTATGAAATTGTTTTTAAAATTCTTCTGGTGCTGACAGAGTTATTTACTGGGGAAAGTACATTGTTGCCAGCAATGGGACCAGGAAATTCAGTTTTCTACACATAATGAATGGAATTTGCCATTAGCTTACAATGTATACTGACATTATTTTAGTGGATTTGACACCTACACATGAGAAGAGATAGACCTGCAATGGGCTGGAGAGTTGGTTTGGTAGATAAAGACACTTACCACCTCCCTGAATGCCTGAGATAAATTCTCAGAGTCCACATGGTGGAAAGAGAGAACTCACTTCCACAAGTTGTCCTCTGACCTGTAGGGGTGTGCTGTAACATGTGCTCCCAAAACACACACACACACACACACACACACACACACACACACACACACACACACACACAAAGTGCATGGTTTTTTTAAAGCAAACTATAAAACAGAAGAAAACACAAGAGAAAAGTTTCATGACATAGAGTTTGATGATAATTTTCTTTTCTTCTTCTCCTCCTCCTCCTCCTTTTAAAGATTTTTTTTTTTTTTTTTGGTTTTTTCAAGACAGGGTTTCTCTGTGTAGCTTTGCGCCTTTCCTGGAGCTCACTTGGTAGCCCAGGCTGGCCTCGAACTCACAGAGATCCGCCTGGCTCTGCCTCCCGAGTGCTGGGATTAAAGGCGTGCGCCACCAACGCCCGGCCTTTTAAAGATTTTTATTTATTTACTATGTATACAGCATGTATACATGTTACTATGTATACAGCAGGTCAGAAGAGGGTACCAGATCTCATTACAGATGGTTGTGAGCCACCATGTGGTTGCTGGGAATTGAACTCGGGACCTCTGGAAAAGGAGTCAGTGCTCTTAACCTCTGAGCCATCTCTCCAGCCCCTGATGGTAATTTTCAAACATGACATAATAATTAAAAGTAGATCAATTGAATTTCACAAAAGTGGAAACCTTATTTCATTTAGTGTGATAGAGAAACCAATGCTCAGAGAAAAACATTTGCCAGCCATGAGTCTAATGAGGAGCTAACATCTAGAAGATACGAGAAACTCCTAAACTCCAACTTCACCATGACCAAACAAAACAGTCCAGTTAAACAGCAAAGCCTCAAAAGAGCACCCTTCATGGTAAACACTGAGCACTCATCAGCACAGAGAAGATACTCTGTACCATTAGTCATTAGAGGCAGACAAATTAGAGTCACAATAAGTTGAAAGGAAAAGAGCAAAAGAAAGCAAATGTGGTTGAGCTGACTAGAGACGTGTGCTGGGGGGCGGGGATCAGGATGAATCCACTATTAAGATAGAGAAAAATAAACAGAATTACTTACCCAGCACCCGCACTTTTGAGTAAATGTGTGAAAGAATTTAAAGCAGTTATTTGTATGTCAACATTGACAGCAGCATTGTTAGGAGTATCCAAATGTCCATCAAGGAATAAATAAAATGTGGTGTTGATAAGAAAAATGGAACTTATGATTCAACCTTAAAAATAAAAACATTTATGATGTGACATCTGGGTGGCATCATGATGACATTGTGTAAAGGAAAATATTCAGATGTAAAAGAGCAAAGCCAGCAAGGCTCCATTCTCAAGCAGCACCTAGAGATTTGTCTGTTGTGTACTGCTGTCCTGGAGCCATGGGGGCTGGGTGATTTATCATAAACATAATCAATTGCCTCGTAGTTCTAGGGGCTAAGTATTTAACATCAAGGTGCCAGTATCTGATGTGTGCCTTCTTGCTGGGTCTTAACATGGCTGAGGGCATCATGACAAAAGAGCAAGGGGTAAAGGTCAAAGGTCTTCACGGGGCATTCCATCCCCAGATAAAAGCATACTCTGGGACAGGCTGGGACCAAGAAACACCACACCCAGAGAAGCAGAAAGCTCACAAGCCATACCCATTAGCTGGAGGGTTAGGCCGGCCAGCAAATCTGTAACTTTTAAAGCCAGAGGCCAAGTAACAGTCAGAAGATTGCAAGATCACAATCTTTGAAGAGCTGAATTTGAGACGTGCACCTGTGCAGCTAGATCACCTCGGGTAAGCTTCCCAGCCCTGTGAGGAAGAAGAGGTGAGATTCTAAACCTCACGTGCAGGATTTGAGGAGGGGATCCCTCCAGGACCTCCAGGAACAAGAATATCTTCTCCAGCCCTGCCAGGGGAACCAATGAGAGAGGGTGAATGGGGCGTCCAGTGAGGCCTCCGGGCCACACAGTGGTGGGGGTGTCCCAGAACATGTAATTATGTCAAGGTCTGAGTCTGGCAACATGAGACAGGGAAGCTGGACTCCTGCACGTGAGGTTTAGATACTCATCTCTTCTTGCATCACCTCTGTCAGGTAAAATCCTCTCATCTCAAAAAGTACGTGCAGGAGAAGGCGAGGTGAACAAGGGGTCGGAAACTTAACCGAAAAGCTAGCTGCAATTGATCCCCACTGGCAAAGGGAAAATCAGTTCTCTCCAGCGTGTGTCATTGTGTGTATCTATCACATTCCAGCGCAAGGCCGGTGCCCAGATGTAGCTGGCCAACACACACTGAACTCAATGCTCTCTTTGTGGACTTTTTTTTTTGGTTTTAGTTTGCTCTGACATTTTTTGTCTTATTGGTCTTTTTCCTATCTGTTTTTGTTTGGGAGGGTTCTTGTTTTGGTTTTGTTTCTTGTTTCTTTTTTTAAGGGGGGAGCAAAGAAAATAAACTTGGGTGGGTATGGAGGTAGGGATCTGGGATGAGGTCTGATTTCTGTGGGGGAGGTGGGTTGTTGCCGCTGCAGTTGTGTTCTGCTGAGACTAGAGGCTTTTTTTTTATTATTTCTTTCATTTTTTGAGATCATAATATAATTACATCACTTGCTCTTTCCCTTTCCTCCCTCCAAACACTCCCATACATACTCCTCCTTGCTCCCTTTCAAATTCACCATCTCTTTTCATTGTTGTTACATACATATATGTGTATATGTATGTGTATATGTATGTATGCATGTAGATGTATATATACATATATATTTTTCCAAAATACACCCTGCTTAGTCTGTATAATATTTCTTGTATCTTTCTTTTCATGGTATTAGATAACCAACTGGTATGCTCTTCCCTAGGACAACGGCTTCTCCTACTCTACATCCCCTTGCTGCTTGTACTTCTTTATGTAGGACTGAGGCTTCATGAACTTTCCCACCCACTTTAGCATGTCTTTTTTGTTACTCCTTGGTAGGCTTGATTTCTTGGCTAGGTGTAAAAGATCATTAGAAGTATTGGCCCAATCAGGCCCTCACTCCTCTTCCCTCTACAGATTGTTACGTCATGAGTCCTGCTCTCTGCTTGGCTATCCTTTGCTTAGGAGTGACCTCAGCTGCTCCAGTATTTGACTCCAGTTTCAATGCTTAATGGCACAAGTGGAAGATGAAACACGGAAGAACATACAATCCAGTTGGTATCATGGAAACTTTCCAGAAGGACCCCAGTGAGAAGTCTTTGCTATGGGGAGCTCATGACCACAGTATAGGTTCTAGGATCCAGATCTTTCCAAGGTATAGCCTAATTGAGCATGGGGTGCACACATATCCCTATTGCCTCTAGCCTTCAGAATGGCTTCCAAAAGTGTACAGCCAGCTGGGTGGTGGTGGCACACAGCTTTAATCCAAGCACTTGGGAGGCAGAGGCAGTTGGATCTCTGTGAGTTCAAGACCAGCCTGGTCTACAGAGTGAGTTCCAGGACAGGTTCCAAAGATACACAGAGAAACCCTGTCTTGGAAAAAAATAATAATAATAAGTGTGCAGCCATCCCTGGCCATGAGTCATCTTCATCCATGGCTACAAGACCATTTGGTGAGCTTAGATTGGGCTTTAAGGGGAAATTAAGTCTGCTGGTTTTATGCTTCTAGAGTAAAGAAAAACAGAGGAGAGCCACTTGGAAGAAGAACATGAAAATGATCCAAATGCACAATGTGGAACACCTTGAGGGCAAGCATGGCTTTACCATACAGATACACATCTCTGGAGGCATGGCAAGTGTAATGTGGATGCCTCAATGCTGCCCTTTCCTCCTCAGCTTTCTTTAACAAAATAAATGCTCTCTTAATGTTTCATTTGCTTTTCCTTGAAGAACGCTGAAGAATTAAATGTGTTGAAGAATGGATTTCAAAACCAGAAACACAGGGTTGGAGTAGTCCAGGAACCTCAACAGAAAAAGATCCCAGATCTGTGGGTTGGAGAGAGCAAAGCTACAGGACTCCAGGGGAGGATCAGGTATGGCTGTCACACTCCCCTGTCAACTGTCCATGGGGTGCCAAGAGCGAGCCACCATCCCTAGTTTGTGGAGGACACACAGCTTGCTGCTTTCCTTTAAAGAACTCAGACATGTGACCTGCTGTTGACATGTTGCTGCAGGCTCTGTGGGCAACAGCCTTTCTGCTCCCTCTTCAGGGTCTGGGTAGTACTTGTGGGCGTTTAGAACTTCTGGGACCCTAGAAGGACAGATGCCCCAAGAAGAAGGAAAGTTGGTCTGAGTGAGCAGAGCATAGTGGACTGCTCTCTACCTCAACACAATAAGGGCTGCAAGGCGGGGTTAATGTACAGAGCCTTCCAGTATGTGAAGGGAGTTGGAGGCTAGAACACAGAGAGCTCTTATCCATGCAAAGCAAAGGTAAATGTCATTACTGTCCATGCTCTGGTTTTAGAAAGGGGACACTGCAGAGATAGCATGTCTGTCTCACGACTGACACTTTAAATGTTAGAAGCCACGTTTGCAAGTTGTCAGTTCTGATGTTATAAAGCATTATCATCTGTACTGCTCTGTAATGAGAAGCTCAGCAGAGGTATGGTCTACTGTTACTTAACAGGAACCAAATGCACACTGTTCCATAGCTAGCATGTTCCACCATGATAAAAGGGTTTCTTGTGGATTGATGAACCTAGAAATGTCATTGAAGACAGATGCTAATTTTCAGCTTAGATCAATCAGTAGCGCTGGACTTCCTGGGATGAATTGTAAGCTCCCAGACTACAGATGCTCGGCTGCAAGGTGTGGAGAATTGTGGTTCTGACTCTTGCTCCCCAGAAGGTGACTGGAAGTAACTGAGTCTCTTCCTCCTTTACCTGTGAAAGGAAGGACCCAGCATGTATGGCCATTGGTGATCTGCTAATCGCACGGGGTGTGTGATCACCCCAGGAATGAGGAGGCTCTTTGGAGAGCTGTGGAAACAGAGAGGCTCATCTCTGCTGCTGTTAGTGGACTAGGGGTTCCTTCCAGTTCTATAAGGGAGGTAAGTAGGCCCTGGGTGGAAGCTCATTCGGGGATGGTAGAAAAGGTCCCAGGACCCTCCGGCACGAACAGTCCTTTGATAGGCAAAAGTGAATGGAAATACCTTGGTGCATTGATTCCACACAGCTGTTTCTCCTGGGCACACAACAGTTTCACCTGGTGCTCCCATTTGTCCTTAGTTTAAGCACACCCCAAAATATGTAAGTATTTCACAATTTCTTAAATAGCTAAACTGTTAGATATACAGCTTCACTGTTTAAGTTGTTAATTTGCCCCCAAAGAGCTTTTTACCTTACATTTAAATCTTTTGATCAACAAATTTTGTGTTCTGTGCTGTCCTCCAAGATTGAACACATAGAAGTAGAATTACAGGGTATCTGAGGGCTGTCTTGAAGTTGGGCATGTCTCAACTCCACGCTTGTTGGACCTAGGAGTTTGTGCCCTCCTGGGTAGAGCAGTGGAACCTGTGTCAGTAGATAACACCCAAGCATCACCATTTATGGCTCTCACCAAGCCCTGTACAAAAGATTATGGGACATTTTGAACTATTATTGGTTCCAAATGAGAACATAAATCTTGAGCTTTAATTTGGAAGAAAATGGATTCTACTTTCAAATCTTTTATGGTGTTCATGTCATTTTCCTGAATTTGGAGGTGGATGGCAGAGTGTGTCGCTGCCAAGTACAGGAAGCCGCTTGGCTGAGCTTTGGTTTTATTTTTCAGGCAATTATTATGATCCAAATTGCAACAGAACCCTGACTCACACTGTTCTCATGATCAACTGTGGCTCTGAAGGAACAGAATCTGACAATAAGAACTACTGGCTGGTCAAGAACAGGTAGAAACTGCCAAACATATCTACATCTGAGCATCAAAATGAGCTTGATCAGTACTTGGACAAGTCTCCAAAGGCCTTAAGCTCTTAACATTGAACAGAGAACCATTCATACCTGACCATATTATGATGATGTTGCAGTCTCCCTATGCTCTTACATTGAACAGAGAACCATTCACACCTGATTGTATTATGATGATGCCACAGGTCTCCCAGAGGTATTTATGCTGTGCTGGTACTATTACAAAACTAAATTCCAAAAGTTTTTCTTAATTCTGAAACACACCTACCTGGAAAGACATCTGCCCTTTCTGTCTCTGGCTCTTACGGTCCAATGTAAGGGAATGTTTTGACTCGGGGGTAGAAGATATGCGCAGATTTCGACTCAGTAAGCGGAATGCCTGCCTCCTCGCCATCCTTTCTGTTGAGCCCACATCCCCAGCATAGCGTTTGCACGAGGTGATGACACAGTGTCTGCACGTGCTAGTGAAGACGGTGTACTTTAGTCCTCACGTAAAGTGGTAATTTGCTGTGCCTTCAGCTGGGGTGCAAAATGGAGCGTGGATGGTTATGGAAAGATTGCCAGAGACCTGAATAACAACTGTGGCACTGTGTCAGTGGCCATCTATTCCTTGGTATGAAATGTTACACTGTGAAAAAGGAGGGCTAGAATGAGGACATGTCCACATGAGGGGTTTCACCTTCATTCTGACCAGCCATTAGTGGGTGGGCTACAATATAGGAATCATAGAAGATATAAGCTGTGCCATAATTTCTTTGATACTAATGACGTGTATTGATTCACCTAAACAACATATTTAATTATGAATTAAATTTATAGTTTTTGAAAAGGTGAGAAACATTTGATTTTAATCTTTATGCATCAGCAAACATGTCATTAGTATCCAGAGACAAAGCAGAATGTGTCAGTGGCACACTAGAAAAAGACTGGGTAACCTCAGACTCTTCTAGTGATGCATATGCAGATCTATGTCATCTGTCCTGGGACCATATTCGATCCAATCCATGGATGAAGCAAAATTATGCAAAGTGGCCATAAGGACAAATAAAAACTGTTCTAATGAGGAAGCCTTCACTTCTTAGACAAGCAGACACAAAAGCACATGGAGGGTACTTCTCATTTCCCCCAACTTAGGTACAAGGTGAAATGTCTCACACCAGCCTCATCAGCATCCTTGCAGTTGAAGACCCCGTGGGTGGACAGGATACCAAGGGCTTACCAATGCTTGATCGTCTTGGAATCCACAAAGGATAAGGTATAAATTCCTAGGCTTGAGGCAGGGTTTTGAAATGGTGCCAGCCCTCAGAACGTGGAAGACAGGTGTGCATCTAAATGGAGGTGCCCTGCTGTATCTGCTTTCCATGGTTGTAATGCAACAGTCCCTGGACTAAGTACTTACAAAGAAGACAAATTTATTTGACTCATGGTTTCAGAAATCTCAGTTCATGGTAGTTGGGCTCAATGCCTTTGAGCCCAAGATGAAGCCACATAACATGGACTGGATGTGAGATAGAACACAGCTGCTTACCTCATGGCAGCCAGAAGGCACATCATCAGTCAGACAGAAAGGTGGTGATTCCAATACCCACTCCCATGGCCTGTCCCCAGTGGACTCCCATCCTTCCCCTAGCCCCACTTCCAAAGATCTCCACATTTCCCAATAGCATGGCAGCCTGGGGACCCAGCCTTCAACACATGGACCTTTAGAGAATATTTAAGATCTAAGCTACATCACAAGTTGTCGACTAAAGAAAACCCTCCCATATGTTCGTGTATAAAATAACATCTGTGTTCACGACATTATGAGCCCACTTGGGAAACTCTACAGAAATGCAAGTACCTCAGGAAAGGAAGGACATAGACAAGCTGGGGTCCCTGCCCACAGTGCTTACAGCGGCTTCTCTGCAAGCCCATCCACACTGGACCACTTGCAATGCTAAACCGTCTTCTGCTTTCCCTTGTGGGTTCTAACATTTATATTTTTGATTAAAAATGATATATATTGCATCTGGACTGACGAAATTCCTTCGGTTTTATTACAAAAGCAGACAGCGTTAGAGCAAGATGTGTGAGAGTCCCAAACCACTGCACTCCCCCACCCCACCCCTTATGTAAGCCTGCAGTGTTGCAGCTGCAGGTTCGAAGAGCAAACATTCTGCTTCTTAAAGGAGTGGTTCTCACCCTGTGGGTTATGACCCCTTTGGGGTCGCCTAAGACCATCAGAAAACACATATGTTTACATTATGATTCATAACCATAGCGAAATTACAGTTATGGAGTAGCAACGAAAATAATTTTATAGTTGGGGGTCACCATAAAATGAGGAACTGTACTAAAGTGTCACAGCATCAGGAAAATTGGGAACTACTGCCTGAGAGGATGAAGCAGATGCAGGAGAAACCCTGGGCTTTTTCAGACCAAGCATGTCCCAACCTAAAACTAGACCAAGGAATGTCTAACGGGAGGGAAACATGGGCAGGAGGGTCGAAGAAACAGCATAGTCAACTAAATTTTAAAAATGACTTCTCTAGTCATACAACCAAGCCTTCTGCCCTTGATACAACACAGCTTGCAGAACTTCCTGATTCCTTTTTAAAATGTAATACTTTTGTGTATTAGTCCAGCTTTTCTCAGAATTGGAAGCAATAGGGTGTTTGTGTGGAGGAAGGGTCTTATTTTCAGGAATTGACTTATGCCTGGCCAGTCCCAAATCTGTGGTTCAGCTGACTGCACAGTTACACCACAGAAAGATGATGTTATAAGTCAAGTTCAAAGGCTGTCAGTGAGAATGGGACATGGTAGCACATCCATGTAATTCCAGCACTGAGGGTAACTGCAAATTCAAGGCCAGCCTGGGCCAACTGTGGGAGCCTGTTTTCAGGTTCCTCGTGGCTTTACCCAGCAGGTCCGCATAGAGAGGATGATTAGGATCACCAACCTGAGTGCAGGTGTCTGAGATGGTCTGCACTTGGCTGTGCTGGGGGGTGGGGGTGTCTTTTGCTCCACCCCTTGGTGTCTCTATAAATACCCTGAGGCAGAGACAGTCAGGGCCCATTGGAAAAGGTTCCAGGCCCTCTTGAGGCTATCCTTTATTTTCTATCTGTTTATCTCCACAATATTATCTGCAATAAATCCTTCTATCTAATATTTCTTGCTGCTCACACTCAAGAAAACTCTGGGGAGCTGTGGGGTTGGTGGGTAAACGCCCCACAGCCAACCCACATCTCAAAACAACAATAGCAGATTCAGAGCTCTACCAACCAAAGAAAGCTGTGCTGATAAAGGCTGTCTGCTGAAGTACTTACTCTAGCTTACAGGAAGAGTATCATTCTTTCATTTTATTGTTTCCTTCAACTGAAGGAGAAGTAAGGCTCACCTATGTGGTGGAAGGCAATCCTGTGTACAGAAAGTCCACTAACTTAACTGTCAATCTCATCTGAAAACACCATAACAGAAACACCCAGAACATTTGACCACATCTGTCCTCTAAAGTCTGGTAAGAATAACTAGCAAGCTTCAGCACCACCTCGAGTGTTCTGTGCATCTTGTATGCATTCTCATAAGTTTTTTGTTTGTTTGTTTCTCATGGAACGTGGAACAGGACATGTGTGTCTGTTGGAATGTCTGTTCCAGTCTATGAAAGATGAACCCATAGGGAAATTGTCAGACTTAGTTTGAGTGTTCAGGATACTAATGCCACTTAACACACCCCTTCTAAATATTTTCTCATTTAAGTACAGTGATGCTCACTGAGCTAAGAATGCCCATTACAAATAACATACAATATTATCCAGCCAACTGTCCATTTGCAACATGACATTACCATTCAGTGTTAAGTAGGCACTCCATGTTTAACAATTAATGCTCATATGCAATCACTTAAATAATTTAAGGCCAGCAAGATGTCTCCAGAGATAGAGATGCTGTGCAAGCTTGCCGATCTGAGTTTGATCCCTGTAATCCATGTAAAGGTTGAAGGAGAGACTGGCTTCACAAGGGTGCTCTCTGACCTCCACATGCATGCCATGACGAATACACACACACACACACACACACACATTATGCTTACATACTCAATGATAAGTAAAGAATGTCTGCCTAAATAATACCTGAACAATCACAACACCAGCTCACATCCCAATGTGGATGGAGAAATCTCACAAGGTCCCATCCCTAAATGAAGAGCTACAGGCAGTTAATGGCTTCTGAGAGAGGGACAATCAGTCTTCCTCAGGGTTGAGACCCTGATTGGTTATCCAGTCCCAAATGACAGCAACTTAGCTGGTTGTATTTATAAATTTACATGTATATGCATATATGTGTACATACACACATATTAATGATATTAAAGAATAACAGACCATGATTTGAGGAGTGTGGGAGTGCAGGGGAAATTAGAGGGAGGATAACAAGGAAGAAATGACGTAAATACAGGACTCATCAAAAATAAATAGTAAGTCACCGGACAAAAGAAATTGAAATGTCAGCAAACCTATCATTTATATATGAGAAAAACAAAACTTCAGTAATCCCCTAAATTGGACAAAAGCCCTAAAATCCCATGAAGTTTTATAAGTAAATGGATCTTGAAGCTAGCTAGAGCTTCTTCAAAGTCACAATAGGTATGAGAACTGAATTGCTTAAGTCTCTGTGACAGTGAGGATACTGAATTTCCTTTCCAATCTTCCTAAAGGTGTAATATCACAAAATTCCTTATATGTAGCTAAAAAAAAAAAGAAAGGTAGTCAAAGAGAATTATAAAGTGCTAACTGTTTAAACTAATAAAATAAGGTTTTGCTTGGGGAAGCAGAGTATGATACACTTTTTTGCATTGGCAGAAATTCTGTCCTTAAATCTTAATCATTATGTGTCAGAAGTAAAAACAAAAAACATATATTTATATTTTATATGCAGTTAAAATATGTTAAACAGCTGAGGGTGTGGGGCAGGTGAGCATTTGTTAGTATGCATGAGGTACTAGATTTTATCTCCAGAGCCACACACACACAAAAGCACCAAAAGTAAAAACGTACCCAAAGATGTTTGTGGAAGCTGTGTTCATAACACAGGAAATGCCCTCCTGCTTCACAGAAGGTGACAGTTAAGTGAGGATGTGATACAGTACAGTCCTCTGCAGCCGTCAGAACTAATGTTTCTATGAAGCTTCTATCACCATTGAAAACTAGCTGTGTCGTAACGGTAGGTTTAAAAACAGCAAGAAAGAGAAGCATACAGTCTGTTTTACTGAAATCACATAAAAATATGTCAAAAAATGGCTGAAAGGGGAAAACAGCAGCACCTTTTCATTGCGCGAGACGCCCTGACGGCCAAAGGCCCACCCCTGCCCTGGGCAGGACTAGCGCTGGCTCACTTTCGGCCTCTGGTGCACACAGCAGCAGCGCACGGAACCCCCATCCCCACGCCCAGGACAACTCTCACCTTTCTTCTGGGTGGTACTGATCACGTGGCCTGTGTGGCTCCAGGGATGTCCTTCTCGGGAGACAGGGATGTATCATTGGTTGACACTGACTGTGACAAAACTTGAGGGGTTCTTTGGAGGGCTCAACAGAAGTCCTTGGGGCTCTTACTGGGGTCAGAGCTGCAGATTCTGATGCCTCAGAACCAGGGCAGGGGAAAGCTGCCCTGCTCTTCTCTTTGCTCACAGTGAGAAGATTCACACAGAGCTGAATCAGCCAGATTCTAGGGTCATGACAAAACATATCTTCAGGATCAGAGAATTCTTTTCTACATACATGTACACAAATACAAACACAAACACATGTACATATAGACATATACATACACCCTTATTCCTACACACATGTAACTTGGCACACATAGGTGGTTATGTATATATGCATATGACTTACAGGCATGTTTTTACTCATATGTACAAACTTATAAATAGACACACTTAACATGCATGCATATGTTTACACTCATGACACACATGCCAATGTATGTGCAAGTGCCATATTTAAAGGAGCAACATGAAAATAAAATAGACTTTACGGGTGGACTGGGGGCAGGAGGGACAGGTGGGGAGGGAGAGGGACTCAGGGAGACAGAGAGCTGGAATTAAGAGGCATTTGAGGGATGATATAGAAATCTAGTGCATTTTAAACTTCCTAAAATATTTGAAGTTTATCCTAATGAGCTCTCCTAATAATGGGAAAAACAGGCACCACGTGGGCATTTCTTGTCACTAAACAAGTCTTTGAGTCCCGGAACTTGGTTGCATTCAACTGAGTGGTTGGCCATGGGGGTCCCATGGAAATCCCCAAAAGCCAGGCTGTTGCCAAGACTATGGGTTGCTCTCCATAAGCTGACAGTGAACCCCATTGCAGGGGACAACACTCACAGAACTCATTGAACATGGAGAAGTCGAGCTAGTGACTACATAGAAACTTCACCCAGTGTTCTAGTGTCTTTGGTGAGGAAAGGTGCTCTGAAGGCGACAAAAGAAAAACAGAAACACCAATCCAGCCACAAAGCCTTTGACCTACAATTTTTCCTGCTTGCAAAATATGCTAGGGCAATGATGGAACATAACTTGTGGGAGTGGCCAACCAATGTCTAATTTGACTTAAGGGCCCACTCCATGAGATGAAGATACCTGACACTGCTTGGGTGACCAAGAACCAGAGATAACCCAGAGATCTAGGGTAAAACCAAACCCTATTGATCTTAAAAAAAAAAAAAAAAGTATTAATAAAACGACTCCCAATGTTTTGCTATATATTATACTATAAGTAAAATATAAATAATATAATATAAAGTATATACTATGCCTTATTCAGTCATCACCAGAGAAACTTCCTCCAGCAGCAAGCAGGAAATGTTACAGAGACCCACAGCCAGACATCATGTGGACAATAAGTCTAAATGGGAGGTCTCCATCAAATCCCTCCCCTGTTAGCTCAGGAAACCCCATGGAGGGGGAAATGGAAAGAGTGTAAGAGCCAGAGGGGATGGAGGACACCAGGGGAACGAGGCCCTCTGAATCAACTGAGCAAGGCGTGTATGAGCTCAGACGCTGAAGCCAACACAGGTCAGCATGGGTCTGTACTAGGTCCTCTGTATATATGTCACAGCTTTTAGCTTATTGTTTTGGGGGACTCCCGAGTGTGAGAACTCGTGGGTCTCTGGTTCTTGTGCCTGCTCTTCAGCCTCTTTTTCCTCTGTTGGATTACCTTGTCTAACTTCGATATGATGGTTTCATCCTATTACATTTTATTTTGTCACATTTGGTTGTTATCTCTTAGAAGCCTATTCATTTCAAATGAGATACAATGGAATCAGAAGGGAGGGGAGGTGGGAAGGAACTGGGAGGAATAGAGGGAGGGGAAACTATAATCAGGATATACTATAAAAGAAAAGTCTATTTTGAAAAAAAGGAAAAAATGAAAAAAAAATGAATCAACAAGGCAGAGCCAATGTAAAGGCCCACCTGTGGTTAGATGACCTGATCTAAGCCAAAGTTATGACTGACTCAAGTGTACCACTTTGTCTAATTCTCTTCATTCCATGACTTCCAGATCCTGGAGCGTGTCGGAAATAGTTCATCTCTAAGTTGACTTTATTTGTAAATTCTGTGGTTCTGATGGAACAAGATGGCATCTTCCAAAAAGATAGCCTGGTTCCCACTCTGTACTCCTTATGAGAAGGCAGCTGTGGGCTGTCATTGAAGCCTCCTTCATGTTTCCCTGACATGGGGAAACATGTCAGATGCCTGGCAGTGTCCCTCACTCTGGTGTCGACACTTGAGAGTGACTGGCCTTTGGTCAGGCCAGGCCAGGGCCCAAGTTGCACTGTAAGTGCTAATGGCCTCTCTCCTGACCTTTCCACTCCCATACATAGTCTCCCTCCCTTCTGACTAAGACCTGGGAACACATGGTCACTAACAAGCAATCAATGGGGCAAATTGGGGACAATAACTAAGTCCTCTACTGAGCTATTCCAGGAGTTTCCCAGGGATCCCTTCCTGCCTATAAAGGTGTGTGTCAGTCAGTTTTCTGTTACCATAACAAATACCCAAGATACTCAACTTACACAGAGTAAAGTTTTATTTTGGAGATTTGTTTGGGTTCATTGCCAGTTGACTCCACTGCTTTGGACTTGTGCTAAGAAGGCAGACCATAACCGGGCACATGTAGAAAGCACCTATCCCTGACTCCAAATGCTGGGGTTAGGTTTTGACATGGGTAGGGATTCATACTCAGGTCATCATGATTGTGGAACAAACTTTCTTGCTCATTCAACTATCTTCCAGCCCCTCCTCCCACCTCTTTGAGAAAGGATTTCATGTAACCCAAGCTGGCCTCGAACTCATTATGTATCCAAGGTGGACTTTGAACTTCTGATCCTCCTGCCTGTACCCCTTAAGTGGATGGATTCCAGGCATGTGCCTACACATGTGGTTAAGCCCAGCCTAATGGCTTCAGCATCTTCCAATAGTACTGGATGGAGTCCTAAACCTTTATGGACCTTTGGGGAAACATGTCAGATGCCAACTACTGCAAAAAGATGATGAATACTCCTTAACACAGCTTTTCAGGGCATCTTTCTGGTTCAGTCTCTGGCCAGAGGATTCACTGAAGACAAGGACCTCCTTTCTGACTGAGGACCATGTCATCTAATTTTATAAATAAAGAAGCATCTAGAGAAAGTGTAGTGCTTTCTGAGTGCTGAAGATTGCTTTAAAGATTATCTGGATTCTAGACTGGTGGATGCTGTGGTGCAGAACCCTGGGAGTGGAAACTTAACAGAGAGAACAGCTTCTTTTGAATCAAAGAGTAACCAATCAAATGCAATACGCAACAGTTTATTTATAAAACAAAGAAAAAAAAACAAACTTAATTCTTTTACGACATCTTATAGATTAAGTAAAAATACCAGTATTAATATATATGTATATACATAGTGCATATATATATGTACAGATGATATGGTAACATTACATGCTTCTCAGGACAGAATTAAAACATGTTCCCTCATATCGATGTAAAATTCAATCACAATCTCAAACACCCCAAGAAAACTTGTTTCCTCTATTTTCTCTCTTTCAGACTTCAAGTACAGGAAGTGATCAAACCAGGATCTAAACATAGAGCCCATCTGCTATGCACCAACAACAATGGACTGCCACAGAGTATGAGTTGGGGGTCTTCGAAATTCTTAACACGGGTCTCCATAACCCTACACTGTGTCAACCTTCTACCTGAGATGGGAGGGAGAGATGAGGCATGACAGTCTGTAGGTTTCATGTGCATGTTTACATGGATGTTTTGACAAAAGCAACTAAAAGAATGTCTTCTTACAGCAACACTGGCCATGAACACTCTGGGGGAGGATTCCTTTTTCCTCTTTCCTTGCCAAATGAAACACAGAGCCCCCTCCCTGGAAGGAAAAAAAAAAAAAAAAAAAACCAAAACCAACAACTCAGAGTGAAGCACCTCTGGCGATGATCAGCACACAGCAAGGGACAGAGAGGTAGCGTTTCCTTGGTGACAGCTCCGGGCTGACTCAGATGATTTCAACACACCCTCTTCTGCAAAAGGCACTCACATATTGTCTGTTTATAAATCATACAGTGGGGTCCAAGCATGGGAGTCTCTCCTACAAATATAAAAGAGATAAGCTGAGGAGCTGGTACAGCAGAGAAAAGGGTAAGAAATACACATTGTGTGTTCTTTTTTTTTTTTTAAGGATAATCAATAAGGGACTTTAAAATATTTTCATTGAAAAGTTTGGAATTCTAATAAAATTATCAGCAAGAAGCAAGGTATTAGAGGACGAGAGATGGAGTCCAAAACACTGACAAGGGGGGCACTAGCTTCCCAAGTGGCCAAAGCGAAGGACATGGTTTGCTTTTGACCAGTGGATGCGTGAGAGGGAGGGAAATGGAGGCTGAGAAGCAAGGAACAGGGTAGAGGGTGGGATGGAGGGCGGCGTCTCCAGGAGCAGAAGGAATGTATGCGGATCTGCACTGAAACGAATGGGTTGCCCCCTCCCCACTGCCCTTACATCTCTGTCCATAAAGACCCTGCCCAAGCCAAGGCTGCCCTCACCGGGACACCACTGAGCTAATGGAATTGTAGGAGGTGCCACTGTTACAGCTTGAGGCATAGGCCTCCTGGCCATTGCCATCAAGGTTGATCTTGAACACAGAGGAGGCCTTCAGTAAAAAGTCCGCAGCATCTCGACGCCCCAGCTCCCGAAGTTTGGATATGAGGATGCCCACTGTACTCTCAGGGTAGGAGGTCCATTCCTGTAGCAAGGCATGCACTGGGCTCGGGAGAAAATCCCTAGGAGCCCTGGTATTGATGTTGTGCTTGGCCACCATGTCTGGGAGGCCCAAGTTCATGGCCAGAAGGCACCAGTCCTTCCCCATGGGGTCGGGTGGGTCAAGCAGACGACTCAGTTTCCTCCGGGTCAGCAGACTCAGGTCTGATGCATGGATGTCCATGCCGAGGCTGGCCTGTGAGTAGACATCGTGACACCCAAAGCACGTGATGCTGCTGAAGCTCTCCTTGTACCCTCCCATGGTGTTGGTAAGGGAGCTCTCTTTCAGGGTCTGAGCACGGAAGAAGTCCCGGGGCTGGTAGACCATGACTGGTTCATGGTGTTCCCGCAGCTGCTGGGGGCTCAGGTAGTGCTTCACCGTCAGCAGCCCTGGCAAGGTGGTGGCCATGACATTCTCGATGGTGCTGCATACCGAGTCTAACAGCAGGCAGCACTTGATCTTCTCTGTCTCCAGCCCGCGCACCTGAACCTCGATGCCCTGGCCGTGATTGACCAGCAGTACCAGTAGCTCAGCCCCTCGGTTTGCGACTCTGCAGCCACTCACCCACAGACGGATGTCTGCGTCACCCTCGGCACTCTGCTGGTGAATCCACCGGCACAGGTTAACCTGAACTTTGTGAAAGATGCCACAGGGGAAGGGAGTGAGGTGCTCCACAGGGACGATTCGCACCCCGCCGTACACCATCACCTCATCCTCCTCATCGGCCCAGGAGCGCTGCAGGCTATCTGTTTTGATCAGAGCAGGAACATCCACCATAGTCCCACTACTCAGGTCCCGGGCGCAGATGTCCATAGCATCCAGGATCTGCAGCAGCTCCTCCACGTCACTGTCGGGAACCAAGCGTTGGATGTCTTCCACGGTATAACGGCCCCGATAATGGTGTAGGGCCCGAGGTGTCTCCACAGAGAGCAGCTTCCCCAGGACGTTGGTGCAGAGCCATCGGGGGTCCAGCAGCAACACATCCTGAACCGTCTCACTCTGCATGATGTTGATCTGCCAGAAGCGACAACTCAGAGTCACCAGAGGGAAAGGGCACCCAGGCCAGAGGCACTTAATTACCCAGAGCTCAGCAGGGAATCCCCAAGGAGACACTCTGAGACGTGGCTCTATCTCTAACACCAAACCTAACCACTGCCCTCAGCTGGTTCCAGAATATCAGAGGAGAGCTTCTCAGAAGCAATTCCCATGGAAGTAAAAGTCAAAAGTATGTAAAGACAGGGACAAAAGCAACAACAAGCCAAAGCAATAAACAAACAGTGAAGAAGACAAGGAAAGGGAGCGAGACAAGACAGCAAAAAGATTGGCTCTGATGGAATCTGGGTCTAGAAAAAGCCACAGCTCAATAAAGGGAACTATCAAAAGAGTTTAGCAGGGCAAACAGAAACCCTTGAATGAAGACAATAAACTTGGCCACTGCCTTAAATCGGGGTTGTATTTCTGGACTGTGAGCATGTGTTTTACTGAGCTTTGTGTGGGAACAGCCCTGTCTTTAGAGACACTCAACGATTTACAGTAAAATATAGCAATGTCTGCAAAATAAATTTTTAAAAGGTAAGAGAAAGGAGGCAGAGGAGCCAAAATGTAAAGACTCGGTCAAGGTCAGTTGAGAATATGTAGTTTTCGTGTGCTATGTTTTGTTTGTCTGAGACAAGAGGTCACTATGTGGTCCAGGCTGGACTTCAATTCTTCATTTTCTTGTCTCAGCTCTCTGAGTGCTGGGATTACAAGCATATCCCATGATACCTAGCTTCCATGGTGATGGAATTTTCTTTAAAAAGGTTCAGAATATTGTAACTAACATATTAATGCAATATAAAGTTTAAAGACACATTAAAAAAACAAAAAAACTTTATATATATTGTTTGTCCCTATGATAACCCTTCAACTGAAAGAGGGGACAGAATGATACCAGATATTGACCAGTGTGTCCATTTCTTTAAAAGCCCAAAAGTTGGAGAAAAAAATGTAAAACGAAAACAAACCAAAGCCAGAAATCACTTTTTCCTTCTGGACCCTTTAAGGATATTCTATGAATAACAGTGTTCCCAGGTAGGTTTTCATTGCAGGGGCCTCTGGCTCCACCTGCTGGCCATGGGCCTCTACTGCCCCAGTGTAGCTTAGGCTTCTCACTGCTTTCATATTTGAGCCTCAGACTTAACTTCTCCAGAGGAGACAGTCCATTTCCAACAGGGCACTGAGAAGACCCCTTTACCATTTCATACTAACTAATTGTTGTTATTTCTTTAGGGTCGAGACAAAAAAGCTTGACCCATGGAGGAGGAAACTAAGGAGCTAATGGTTCGTAAAGAAGGTTGCAGCTGCACAGAACTGGCCCACGTCACTGAGCTTCTCTTTCCTTTTCCCTTTCTCCCAGTCTTCATTTCCTAAAGTCTCAAGCTCCAGGGAAGACGGGATATGATATGAAACTAAGGGGATCCCACATCATGACTCAGAAAATTTCTGGTCAAATACTAGGAGGTAAGAGAATCCTATCAAAGGAGAAAGTTTATTTTGGCGTGCGCGGGGGGCGGGTGAGGGTGGGGGTCAGGGGTGGGGGGGGGATGAGGGTTAGGGGGAGACGCCCTATCTAAATGTCTAAATGCCTTTGCCCTGTTCCTGTCCTTTTCCCTGCATTCAGTTACTTTACAGTATGCTAGTCAGTCAGCCAATCAGTTGGCAGTTTACTGAGAGTTCAAAGGCTGGCATTACTGTTTGAGGTCCTTCTGGGCCACTAGCTCTTTATTCAGTATTAGTTTAAAAAATACACAACTCAGACAAATGCAAGCCTTGACATGGCGTACAAAACCAATGAACCCAGCTCTGTTTTCAATATTCTCAGATGACTCTAAGTGTTAATGATCACCACTGTTGCTCTCGACCCAGCCTAGCTCATGTGACCACTGTTTCATAGGAGTGAGGAGGTAAAAGGCTGTGCGTGTTCTGAGGACAGGCACTCGGGATGCAGTGAGAACATTTTCCATACTGGGCTAAAGGTCACACAATCAAGAACCAATTTCTGTCATTTCTGGTAGGTGTTGCTTGCTGAGAGGGTCTTTAAATGTGGTCCTGACTAAAGGACACTGCACATCAGAGTGTCTTCTTGTCCACAGACACTGTCCATGAGGATACCTCATGGGCTTTTCTCAGTATTTGTCAACCCAGGACCATTTACGGAGCCAGGGCTTCTCAATTCCCTCAGAGCAGCCAGCCTAAGGCTGCCAGGAAGAGCAGAAAAGTAGTGGGTGGCTGAGGGGGCAATGGAGACCCAGTTACCTAGGACAAGAGTAACTAACAACAACAGCAAACCAAAGAAAACAGACCAGCTGTTGATAAGGAGTAGGGATAGTTGCTTCTACCTGATATGACTTCTGAAAGTGCAACTGGTATCCTGAGGCCCAATCCTGAAGTACTATGCTCACACATCACACTCCAAACAATGGACCTAGAAGCCTGTTAACATCCTAGGACTTCAACCTCCATTAAGCTACAAACACACAGACACACACACACACACACACACACACTGAACAATGGAATAAGTTTCTCCTTTTAACAACCATCAAACATATAGATTCTATCCAATCTAGTCATATCAATGAATAGTAGTAGGAGAGCCAGATCCAGCCTGAACTAGTCTTGGCACAGTAGCAATAAGGAAAATAAATGTGTCCTATAAATAAACTTTCAGGGAAAAACCCTTATTTATCATGCTATGCTTATGCATAATTAGGTGTGCATATGACAAAAATCAGATGCACCATGGGAAAGGATATTCATCACATCAAGCAAAGGCTTACATAACCTAAACCTGTCAATTAAAATAGAGAACCTCCCAAGCCTGCCCTTTCTCTTTTAGGCCTCATAAAGCCTTGATGTGAAGCACAAGGCTCCTGAACACTTTCACCTATGTGACCTGCTGTCACTCTGGTCAGTGTATTTCTTTCTGATCTGCACTACTGCTTTGCTTTGAAAAAAAAAAAAAAAAAAATCTTGAAATTGTGTAAACCAGGCAAGTCTTTAGTTCAAGTCCTTGAAAAAGAGGCTCAAAACCTAGAAACCCCAGGCCCAGACTGTTGGAATTCCTGGCCACTCCCCCAGCTACATGACTACACACGCGCTGTTCAGATGTTTAGTCATTTCAGGGCTTTACGTCCTACGTAATCTGTGCGCTGCATGGTCGCGTGATCGCTCAATCAGTGCGCATGCGTGGCGTAGCTCTATGAGCCCATATGAGCATGTGCAGGGGAATCCATAAAAATCGGGTCACAGACTGCTCCCCCTTCTTCTCCCCCCACTCCCTGCACATGTCTTCCACAGGCCTGATCACATTCTTTCCTGTCCTCCCTTCTTCTAATAAAACTCTGATAGTGGGTTTTGTTGTGCCTCGTGGCTTTTCTCCCACGGTAATAGCGCCACTTAATGAGTAACATTGAGCTGCCACATAAAACCAACACAGACTCCAACCACTGGTAACATTAAGGTGAAGGAGAAGCAGAGAGCAGGAATTCTGTGTGACTGGGCAAGGTGAGGAGAGCCTCGTGTGGTGCAGGGTCTTTTCTCCTCTGCCAGCTGGAGCTCACCCACCCTCAGGCATGCTCACCTCGCCTGTGCTGTGCAGCTGCTGTGCAATGCGCCTGAGGTCATCCTCAGAGGCCAGGGGGTTCAGCTGGTCCTGCACATCGTACACAAACTGCTGCAGTGACATGAGCTGGTTTGGCCCGTTGAGCTTCCGCCAGGAGGGCAGGGTCGAGATGATCTTCTCACACAGGTGAGTCATGGGAGGGCAGCCCTAGACAAGCAGGTAGGAGAAGTTAGCCACTGCACAGCTGTGAAGCTCTCGGAGCCCAGGAGAGACATTGTTCATGCTGCACATACACAGAGTCAGCGCTTTACAGGCTCAGTCTCAGGGCCCATCACTAACCTAGCGGTATAATTCCTTTGAAAACTTTTAGAAGGATTCTTCAGTGCCAAATTATTTTAAAAATACATTCTCCAAAATTCCCATTCATGATACTTACTGTTCTACATTTGTAAATTTATAAGCTTTAATCCATGCACTTTGGGGCTATTCCATGGGTTGGATAATCCAACTTATTTCATTCCAAGCAAATAACCATGGTGCTGGTTTATTAAATAACCATTTTCCCTATTAAACTGAAATAACATCTTTTCTTCATCCCTCCCTTTTCTGATATGTGTATGTGTATGTGTGTGTGCACACAATGCATGTGCACATGTGTAAGCCTGCATGCCTACTGTCTTCCTCAAACACTCTCCACCTTATTTTTGACACAGGGTCCCTCACCCACCCTGGACTCACTGACTGACTAAAGTAGCTGACCAGCAAGCTTCTTGGATCCTCCCGTGCTGGAGCTACAGGTGTGCCCCGACATGCTTAGCTGTTGTGAGCGTTCTGGGGATCCAAACTCGGGCCTTCATGTTTGCGCACGGGGAACACAATCAGACTCAGCTACCTCTTCGGCTCAGCTTCTTTGTTTGCTGGTAAATGTCTGAGGACACTGTGATCTCTGGGGACACCATCTAAGCTGCTCTTAACTGTTTTAGTTATAAAGCCTGTGAAACCTATTTTCTTCTTCCATTTCCATTTCAAGGTGAAAATCCCAATGCCCTCCATCCCATTTAGATTCTGGGTAGAAATGTATTACATTGGAAAAATGTAACACTCCTTATTTTACCTGCATTGAGAACACCGTCTAATCTAGTATGTTCTCATCTGTTAGCACACATCCTTCAGTAAATTTTGTTAGTGACTATTTTTCTTTTCTGAATTTGTTACACATACTAAAATAAAGCAGATTAGAATTGCTGTTGTAATTTGTAAAAAGAAATGTTATATTTAAAGAAGTCAAGAAACACTGTAAGAGCTTGATATACTCTGAAGTGGTCCACTGTTGCCCACAACAGCTCTCGTCTCCAACCTTCCTGCCTCCCTCAGAGTAACAGGATAACATCACTTGCACGCAGACCTTTGTTCTGCCTCCTACTGTCAACCTGTCCCCCTGAAAACAAACCAAAGTGAGGGCAGTACAGTGGGGCCACCTCCTTGGTCAATGCTGGCATCTCCATGGCAGAGTCCAGGTCCCTCCATGTGTACTCACCGAGACAATCTGACTCCGTATTTCCTGCAGGTGATTCCGAAGAACCTTAATGTCCTTGGACCCAGAAGCCCCTGCATCCAGCACAAACAGCTTATTTGAGACATGAAGGTCATTCCCGAACCTATGGCAAAAGTGGGGGACCACATTAGCTCCGGTTCAACCTTAGGTTTTCCCGTGCAGGGGCTGAGCTCCTACTAGCCCCAGAGGCTGATGGGAAGAAAAGGGAGAGGGCCTAGTGACTGAAGCAGCTCTCTGTCCCTGCTGTTGGGTGAACTCTGCTGGTTCCTCTGGATGCAGTGTGTGGGAAGTCAGGGTACTCTTTCAGTCTTGTAAGCAGGAGTCTGGGATTTCAGCACAGGTAGAGGAAGAGACAGTAGAAAGACATCAGAGCCTCCTGATGCAAAGGCTTAAGTGTTCACTTTCCGAGGGAGGAGAGGAAATACTGCTGATGGTGGAAGGCTAGGATCACAAATAGAACAAGGAAGTTATACCACTCATCTAAAAATATTCACCTAAGACCTCTTTTCATAGCAGGAAGAAAACAGACTGCAGCTCTCATTGACAATTCAACGAGTGCCAGCATGTTACAGAAAACTGCAACTTCAAACTTTATGCTTTAAAGATTCATTTTTATTTTTATTTATGTGTATCTGTCTCTGTGTGTATGCCACCTGTGTTTGGGTGCCCACAGAGGTCACAAGAGAGCATTGGATCCCCTAGAACTGGAGTCACAAGCCACTATGAGCTACTTGTGTGGGTGCTGGGATCCAAACTCAGGACCTCTGCAAGAGCGGCAAGTGCCCTTAACCACTGAGCCCTCTCTCCAGCCCCAGTTCAACTTGTTAATGGAGCCTTGGAATATGCTATGGTTTGGATGTGGTCTGTCCTCCAGGGATGCCTGTGATATAGAGGCTCTGTCCCCAGTGAGGTGATGTGTGTTAATGGGGTCTTTAAGAAGTTAGGATTAACTGAAGGTCGAAAGTCTCAGAAGTACTGCCTTGCCAAAGAATTACTGTAGCTTCCATGGGGTCTGTGCTGTCTCAAGAGAGCCTACCTCCCAAATCCCTCCCTGAATTCCTGTCCTTACATGCTTTCCACCATGATGCCACCCACTAGGAAGTGATACGATCAAGGGGACCTCAGAAGAACTGATGAAAGAGGAGTTAGACTTCTTGCCTCCTAAGCTCTTAGCTAAGTGCCCCTTTTTATTAGCTACCCAACTTCAGGTAAATCATTATAGCAATGAAAAATTACCAATAGATTCCAAGTAAAAAGTTATATTTACCTCTAGTCCTTTATAAGAGAAACAAAGGTCTTATATAAAATACTTGACAGAAAAGCACCCTGATCTTTTCTATTCTGTTCTGTCCCATTCCACCCCACCCTAACCCATTATGGAGCTGGACATTAACCTAAGTAATTTCATAATCCAGTGAGTGTCTGCAACTTACATGTTAAGAAATACTAATCAAAGTGCTAACCATGTAAGTCCGGAGAACAGAAGTCACCTCTGTGTGGAGGTGCTTGGTGAGGTGGTGAGGGCAGGCTATGCCCTTTTACCATGTAGTCTCTGTGTCTAGCAAGGTTTACTGCATGTGTACTCATTGATTTGATGAAAATGAAAAATTCAACAAAGGTTCAATCAAAGATGAAAATTCCTTCCACCCCACCCCACCCCAGCATGGCCACTTGTCCCTTGCTGCATCCTCTCACCTGACCCAGTTTCCCAGTTCAGATGCTCACCCCATCCCACCAGCGGGCGGCCCTCACCTGTTCCTGATCTCTTTCAGCAAGGATATATCCTTATCATATCCAAACTCGCCTCCAGCAGGCCGGGGGATATTCATGATGTCAGCATGTGTGGCCACCAGGACAACTCGGAGCGGGTTCTTCAGCTTGCCTCCAAATGCTGAGGGAGAAAGTGCACCCTTTGAAAGTCTGATCTCCTCCCTGGCTGATTCTCCTGGCCCAGAGGGAATGTGTTGGCCTCATGCCTAGACCGCCTGCCTGTGCAGATGATATGCAACCTGCCCACAGACTGGACGGCAGCACTCTGGAGTATGTCCCTGGCTCTGATCCTCCACTACAGTTCTTAGCAGAGTCCAGGGCAAACTGCAGCACAGAAAGCAGCTCTCAGGGCCTCCCTTAAAGAGGCAACATGCACGAGGGACATTTGCAATCGGGGACAGCTTTCACAGAAACAAAGAAAGCCTTCTGAATGCAGCCACACACTGGAGAAAGCCCAAAGACAAGCAGTCTCCAACTCACACTGACAGAGCCACTCCTCACAAAGTGTTTTAAAGAGATGTGACAAAGGAGAAAAAAGAAGCAAAACTATATCTTCCAGATCAGTCCTGCTGATGTGATAAGTCTGGGCTTTTTGTAGAAGCAAGCTGGCTGCTGAGCATCACCCTGAACCAGGGAGAAACCAGGTGGAGGCAAAGCCATCACCGTCTCCTCTAGCCAATGTGCTGAGGCACGCCACCAAGGACTTTTCACAAGGGCTGTGTGGAGGTGAAGATAGAGAGTTAATCCCTCCTGCTGATGAATGGCCCAGTACTTTCCAGAAGGGAGCAGAAGCCATGGATGGAGGACTCCACTGTGCACTCAGCAATGATGACTTGCTGAGGAAGTGCAGCAGGGGTGAGAGGTTCAGGACTGGGAGGAAAACACAGCTGGGATCCCCATTCTGTGGGGTCTGAGTGTGGCCAGCGTGAGGACCCCAAGAGAAACATCACAGTGGAAAAGAAGGAAGGACCTTGCTCACCTATGGGTTCTTCAACTGGGACCAGAGACTTCAAGAAACTGAGCCAGAAAATCACTTGGTTCAGCTGGATCTCATAGGGTTCTTCTAGACTGAAAACGATGACATGGATGGATGTGGGGTCGTTGGCAGCAAAGTAGTCATAGCAACAAAAGTACACAGGGTTTCCAGAGAACTCCCATACACTGAAATCGCCAACTCCTTAGAAAGAAAACAAAGGCTGCAATCAGGAAACTTCAGTGGCTGTTAGCATTCTCAGGACTCTGCACAGGGCTTGTGACATCTGCAACATGCGTCTGTGTACGTACACAGGGACTTATACACAGGTCCATATCCAGTGCTCTATGCCTGTCTCTCTCCACCTATGTCTACATGACTCCCTCATAAAGGTTTTCATTAAGATAGCTCTGCCTATATCTACAGCATATTTATTCTAAATTCCTGGGAGATATATCTGTGCGTTAGAGGTGTGTGGGCCAGAGGCAGATGTTTGTATATAAACAAACTTTGTGTTCCCCTTTCATATTATCATATAAAGAGGGAGAGGGCCAATGAGGGAAAGAAGAGATCAGTCCTGTCAGATTCCACAGAATCACATGATTTTAGACACACACACACACACATCCTATAAACTGGAGGCTCAGCACAGCGTGGAAAGTTCTCCAAACAGAAATAGGACTTTCAGCACCAGAGACCTGGTTTGTGGTGGTGATGTCAAGTGAGGCCCAAATACAAGTTCCTCCTTTCTTCATGCTGCCGGGCCAGCTCTGTCCTGGGAAGCTGGGAAGAAACAGCTTGAAATGGAGGAAGTAGAATGGACTTTAATCCTGGTCATTGGGACCAGGAGCTCTCAAACTTGGTCCCCTCCAGGGAAATCCTGGGGGATACAGCAGTCTACACTGTTACAGATCTCCCAGGTGATTCCTGAGCCGGCTGGTGTTAAACAGTCACAGCTTCAGGTAATGTGATGTTTTTCACTAGGTACAGGATAATCATAGGGCCTCACCAGTGTGTCTAACTTGTGACCCGTGGGCCACATTCCAGTATAGCTAGGAATGTGGTTCAACACACGTGCAAATGTTGTTGTCACATCACAGTGTTGAAGGGTTGGACACATCTGGACATGATATGATCATCCTGCTATGTTTCTGAAGGTCTCCCCATGGCAGACATGATTGCAGCCCTTCACTACACATTCCTCCCAGTGCCTTTTGGGCATCCCCATCACTCTGTCACTGTCCCTGCTCCCTGCTGAGGATTTGTGAGCTGCAGGCTGCATCCCCAGTGACCTGATGGGAGGCTGAGAGGTGGGGCGTGGTGGGAGGTGGTCAGGTGCAAGGCCCTCAGGAAGAAGTTAACACCTCATTACTTTAGTGTCTTTTGAAAGTAGGTTATTATGAAGAGAGGCTGGCCACACCCCTGGGCTCTCTGGCTTTCTTTCTCAGCATGTACCCTCTCCTGTCGTGATGCTATCTACTTGCAATGTGAAAAGGGGACCCTAACAATAGATGGAGCTGATGGGGCCATCTGACGTTGGCTTTTCAGCTTATCTTTCCTTTATAAAGTACTCAAGGACTTGAGTGACAAGAGCAGAAAATGGAGTGGTAGGACAGTGATACCTAGAAGGGAGTTCACTTTTGTAACCATACCTGAAAATGGAGAATCAGCTTTAGAACTGGGTAACAGACAGAATTTGGGAGAGTTCTGAGACACAGGCCACCCACCACTCCCATCACAGGCCAAGGGACTTAGGAGGGCAGTCTAATTTCACAGAGCAGAGCTCAGGCAGTCCTCACAAGCTCACCACCCAGCCACCTCAGGACTCTGATTCCTGCTTTATGTTGAGACACTGTGGGTGCTCCAGTCATGTGACTTCAGACTGGGAGCAGACACATCTGGCATCTACATGGTGCTGATTCTGCAGGCATGCAGAATGCTCAAGGGCCATGTGTTACTAAAACTTCCAAGGAAAGTTGAGAAACCAGGCAGGGGCTGTCACACCTGGGGAAGAGACCAGAGCGCCTAGTGAATTCATGGGGTGGGCTGCAGCTGGGGTGCAGCTGGGGCTAGGGGAAGGCAGAGCTCCCAGCATGATGCACTGCTATCAGCTGGCAAGAGCTTCGGGCACAAGATGCTGCTGGACTTGGAGACTAAGGTTTGATGTCTGCTTTGATGGAGTTACTTCCGTCTTGGGCCAGCTAGCCTTTCTTGTTCCTGTGTCTTCCTTTTGGACCTGGAAGGTTGGTCTTACCCCTCCCCCGACACCACTGTGTCTTGGGAAAGTAGTCAACCTGTTATTTGACTCACATAGGTTCTTAGCTGCAAGGAGGTTAAGTCTGAGATGAGACCTGGACGGGCTGTTTTACTGAAGTTTTTGAGATGGTCTCACTCTCTAGCTCAGGCTGGCGTTGAGCTTGTGGTGAACTTACTGCCTCATCTTGGGTGCTGGAAGTATAGGCATGCACGGCAGTGCCTGGTCTGGACTTGGGCTCTGAGGTAAGATTTTGGAACTTACGGCAAAAGAATGACTGAACTATGGGGGCAGGAACTTCGGCGGCCGGAAGAGCATACTGGAGCCTGGCTGTGGCTCATGCAAGAGAGCCCTGCTCTACAGTGTGGGGTGCTAAGAGGTGAGGGGATGCTGAAATGTGATGGCAGAGGAGGGTGGTGAAGTCACTGGGGTGCTGCACGGAGGCTCACCTAGGTTACATCAAAGTCCCTGTCTCATAAGCAAACAGACAACAACAAAACACTCAGAGAATTCCCTGTATGTATGCCACAGCATTAGGCATGACTGTCAATATGTTAAACATCACCTTGTCAAACTTGCTTCATCAAACTATGAGGGTCTGTGTGTATCTTTATATCCCCACCTAAACTGGCATTCGATTCTACATTTCAAAAGGTACTAATCACCCAATCAGTCATTTACTGGGTGCTAGGTTTTTTGCTAGGTGCTTCCTACCATGTGGTTTTGCTTTTAGTGTGTTGCCAGCCAGCCATGGTTCAAGCCTGGATTGGCCCCATTATTGACTTCCTTTGGATGCAGCAGATACTGCTTAGTAAAAGCTGCTTTTGGGTAATGACTTGAAGCCCTGTGAAAGAAAAAAACAAGTTCCTTCCCTCAGGGTAGGTAGGGCGTACCGTTCAAATAAGCATTCTGGATGTCGATGGCCTTCGTGGACTGGTCGTCAGCCGAGCAGTGTAGATGGTGAGATGGAGCCACAAACACTTCCAGCATCCCTTTGGTGAGGCCTGGCTCGAACATCATGCTGCGGCTCCTCACACTCACATTCTCACAGCCGGGGTACAGGTTGTTAATGCTCACTGAGACTGCAGGCCAAAGGATTAGGACTCAGGGAGAAAGGTGGATGGTAAGGGAAGAGGTGGATCCAAGGAAAGGAAGGAGTGTAGGGTCGGGCGATTAGATGCATGTGCATTTCAGTGTATCTTTCCACAGACTGAAAGCCTCACATGAGCACTGGGGATCCCCAGGAATGTCTCATGCCCAGCACCTGTGTCCAGGACAACCACCTGGCAGAAGTGGACATCCTTAGTGGTCTGTGGGCACAAGCTAGCAGAGGATGGCAGGCAATATTGGCGGGAGGCCTTTCCTTCCTACACTTCAGTGATAAGTGTTCATGGCATGGATAAAGGGCCGGGACAGGCTTGTTCATAGCAGGATAAAAGTAATAGCTTATGAAACCACAGAGAGAAAAAAATTGTTGACTACTGCCCTCTAGTGACAACAAGAGGCAGACTTGGAGGGAAAACCTATTTTGATCTGAAGGTCATTAGCAACTTCCTAGGCAGGCTGTCAAGAGCAGGCTGTCAAGAGTTCTTCCCATGATGTTGGATGTCTCCCTTTATCCTGTACAGAACAACAGAACAGCCACAGTCCCTGAAGGGGGGCCACAAAACAGAGTAAGACATGTGGCAGCCAGTGACAGTGTGCGTAAAGTTCGTTGGAAAATCAAGTCCCCGCCAGCCTGAGTCACCCCAGTGTGTGAACTCAGACCCCACCCCACCCCCAATGCTTGTCTCACTTCAGGAGCACTGTGGATTTCTCCAGTGGTAACAGGACCTCAACCTTTGCCTTCAGGCATCTCTCACCCCAGAGAATGTAAAACCCAGCAACTTCAGGCGGCGTGGCCACCCCCTGGAGCTCCTACCTGTTGGCTTAGCAGCCAGGGGCGATGGTGGGAAGCGGGTGGAGTTGGTGGAGGAGAGTCTGGGCCTGCGCCTTCTGAAGAAACTCCTCAACAGCCCACATTTGAGAGATTCCACCAGTGTGGATTTCCCCGATCCCGAGTGGCCAAACAGCTTGAGCTTGATTCTTGGCTGGAGATTCTGCGTGGGTCGGAGTTGCTGGATGAAGAGTCCTCTGTGTGTGTCCTGCCAGAGGAATAAGAACCCCCTCACCCTTAGTCAGGGGAAAATTGAAGCTCTGAGCAGACTGTACCCCATGGGCCTTGTGCTTTCTCGTCCTGGGTCTGCACTTCCTACTGGAATCGGGAATACATTTCCTTGCTGTTTGCACAGAAATGTTTTTAAACTCAGGAAAGCACACAGCATGGCAGTCACCATTCTGAAGGGTGGGCTCTGGGGGGGTTCCAGGCTATCCCCTTGCTGTCAACCATCTCTGCTCCCCCACTTCAGAGCCCCTTTGTCATCCCCAGGAGTCCCAAGCCCATTAGCAGTCACTGCCCTCTCCATCTGTTCAGCCCCTGGCAACCTCTGTTCTCTGACTCTGGATCTGTTTCCATGGAATCTGGATCCTAACAAATTGGGTGGAAAAACCTGTGAAGCATCAACTTAGACATGAATTAAGATGAGCCCTGTCTTACCAACTAGGGGTCTGTTCTTCTGTGTGGAGAGTCTGAGGTATTGGTGGTACTGTCATGGCATAAGAAGGTAGAGCCTGCCCCTTTCTGGGCTGTGAGGTGGTTCCTTGAGGGCCAGTCATGGTACATGCAGGGCCTGTCTCTCTTTGTGTGAAATTTCTGGTTCCTTTCACAAGAGAGTCCAAGCCTGTTCTGGTATGTTTGAAAAGTCTGGTTCCTTTAGGGCCACGCCCGAAGGAGACTGGGGAGAAGGCATCACAAATGGAGACCACCTGCTGTGGGACAGCAGAGTGGCAGTGCTCTGCCTGTGGGGAAAGCAGGACTCTCCTCAGCACGGAATCATCCTCAGACTCACTCACTCGTCCATAAACACAGTGGTCTCCAAGTGTTAGGCTCAGTGCTGAGACCTAGGCAATTGAAGCTGTCAGATCCTTAGTCTTGAAGAGATACAGCCCTCTGGACAAACTGACTTTGAGCGTAACATCTGTACCCTGGATGGGATGTTTTGTCAGGAGGCAACATCATCTCTGTCCTCAGGCATCCTTCATGCCACAAGGTCTCATCCTGACCTCAACACTTGTCTCATTTTTATCATCTGCTGCTCTTTCCCTAATGAGGATCTGTTTGAAGCAATTACATGAAGTGATTGCATATCTCCTCCTTCACCAGGTCCCAGGAGTTTCCCCTTTATTGCAGCCTAACTTCCTTGCACACCACAAAACTCATCTGTCTTTCATCTCCTCCTGCAACCTTCATTTCTAGCAGGCTTGATCCATGTGTGGCTCTCCATCATGACCCAATAGACTGAGTTCTAGCCTCCAGACCAGGAGCCAAGTGAAAGGCAGAGCTGGCATCCCAGCCCTGGCACACACCAAATGATTAGCAAACAACTGGTAACATCAGATGAGACCCACAACAGGGCATCTCACCGAGACACACGCCTGGCTGGGTTCTAAGTCCTGAGATGCTCGTTCTCTGCTGACCCCTTCACATTGAACCATCATTGCTTCTCCTGTTAATTACCTTGTGGTTGGAACCAGACCTTTCTCAGCAGTGGTGACACTGCCCCCTGGTGGGCACTATGGGGAGAGATGTATTTTAGGTCCCACAAAGTGAGGATGCTTGGGCACCAGATGGAAAGGTGTGCCTCTCTATACCTCCTCCGGTGAAGAATATTCTGAGTCCCTGGTTGATCAGGGTTTACACATGAGAGAAATCTTCTGAGAAGTCATCTCAGTTTAGGACTTAGCACATTTTTGCATACAACCTGGGGAGGGAGAGGGGTGGAACACAGAGTTTTCCGAGATTATGGGTATCTTATAAATTGGTGGCTGGCTCACACAGTATTTAAATCTTTTATTTACTTATCTTGTGTGCATGTGTGTGGATGCTGTGGCACACATGCAGAAGTTAAGGGCAGCTTGTGAGGGATGTTCTCTCCTTCTACCTTGTGGGTTCAAGCTGACACCTTCATTTCCTAACCCATCTTCCTGGCCTTATCTAAATTTCTGTTTTACCTTTATGCATTGAGACTGACGGCCCTTTGCTTAATCCTAAAATTGAGCTGTTCAAGTTGCCATGCTAACAGTCCAATTAGCACCTGTGGTAAATGCTCTCAGTAACTCCAGGGCAGTGGTAGGCTCTCCCTAGACCAGGAGCACTAGGCCCCATGTCCCAGCATGTTCACACTGAGACACATCATTTCTTCCAAGTGTGTCCACTTCCCGGTTGGTGAGATTCCACTGAGAAGTGTCTGCAATGTTCTCCTTGGTGACATGGCGTTACAAAAGGCAAGCTGTGAACTCTCGGGTGACTGTCACAGAAGCTGTGTCTGCTCCTCCCCTTTGTCGGATAAGGAAACTGAGGCTCAAAACAGCCCCAAACTGTTGCCCAAGGACATGGATCCTCTATCCTTGTGAGTGTGAAAGGGAGGTGAACAGAGGGGAGAAATGGACAGAGACGAGCGGACGGAAGGCAGAATCTCAGGCTGTGTGCTGCAGGCCCAACACAGTGGACCACATAAGGCATCCACAGCCCATCTCACTGGAAGACACATGAACTCACTATGGGGGCTTCTAGACTTTAGTAAGAATTTATAAACCATCACTAGAAAACTGTGCAAGGTGAGAAAAGACCCTCCCTGCTTATTTTTCCACAAGGTGTGGCATGTCACTTTGGCACCTAGTGGTTTTGCTTCAGAGGCAAACCCATTCACGTCTGGGAGCAGTGGAGCATGGTCATCTGCCTCTCAAGAGCGGGAGTTGGTCATTCATCTCTGAATCACATGCCAACAAGCTAATTAATAACTGACTTCCACACATCCTGTTTTATAAAAGAATGCAGTGTGCTGCTAAATTTACACCTTGGCTTTTATGAGGTCCTGAACTCGGGGTGACCAGGCAAACAAACACATGTTCTCACCTTTAAAGTGGGGACACAGATATCAGACAGGAGTGGATTTCCAAGGAAGGAACCCCACCTAGATCACCCCCTGCTGCCTATGTTCAGGTCCCTTTCATGGCTTTTTCTGTCCACCAAGAGATGGCAACCTTGGCCAAGAGGCTCTGGAGCAGTGGTTCCCAACCCTCCTAATGCTGTGACCCTTTAACACAGTTCCTCATGGTGTGGTGACCCCCAACCATAACATTATTTCATTGCTGCTTCATAACTGTAATTTTGTTACTGTTATGAATCATAATGTAAATATCTGTGTTTTCCAGTGGTCTTAGGTGACCCCTGTGAAAGGGTCATTCGATCCCCAGGTTGAGAACCACGGTTTTAGAACATAAGCCAACAGGAATACTTTCTCATGAAGGCAGGCAGAGAACACTTTAGTATTGAGCAAGAAAAAGCAAAGAATCCTAATTCTCGTGTCTGAGGGAATCTTACTTCATCCTGCAGGATGATCACTCTTGCTTCTCACTTCGAACCCTGAATATAAACCCAATGCATTGTCACAACCTGCCCTTGGCAGGCGTTTCTCATAGCCCTTTCACTTCTGGCCACTAGATGGCAGAGCAGGGACAAGCTGAGGTGCCCAGAGGGAGCACCCTGGAAGGCAGTTTTTAATCAACCCTGTGAACTGTTTTCCTACCCTAAGGAACTGCTCCAGACCAGTTCTAGAAGGTGCTATGTTAATTGGTTTGGAGCGAAGCACAATTATAGCCAACCAAAGTGAACACTTAGCTGATGGTCTGAGACTGGACTTGGCCTCAAACCCAGCCTGGCCAGGCCCTCAGTAGCTGGGCCAGGCAGGAGCTTTTCCACCCAGCATCCCTGGGGAGTAGCAAGCTGGGGTAAGGTGCTACTTCCTTCTTTCTCAGGTCCTACAATGTTCTCCAGTGTGTGTCCCTTGGGTCTGTGGGTGTGACTGGGCCACACACAAGGCCTAGGGCATCAAAGGTTTGGGTGAGTCCTCTCTGTGCAGACTAGACACCATTTCATAAGACACCTCCCAACACCAAGGAGTGCAGGTTTATGGAACCTTCCACGTGGCTGTGAAGGGGGGTTGCAAGACAGGTTACACCCACCACTGGAGAGCTTTCATTGCTTGTTTTAAGTGCTTGCTTAGGTAGTTATTCTTTTTTTTTTTTTTTCTCCAAAGCTCACAGGGCAACTGGCCTGCACAGTCCCTGCCAAGCCCAGCGCCACACTGGCTGTCAGTGGCTTCCAGGGCTCCCTGCCTCTCCTCAGATCCTCCCACCACAGCCTGAACTTAGCAGGTAGGCCTCTGGGTTTGCAGTTTTCTCTCTTCAGCACTTTTCCCCTGGCAAATTAGCTTTCACTTCCCCCAGGAAAGATGACTGAACCCACAGACTGAAAAGGAAGCGGGCAGCAATCTGGAGGAGCCAGATAAGAGCCCCAAGAGGAGACAGTGGCTTCCAGCACATGGCAGGAGCTGTTAGACCCAAATGGAAGGAGTGAGGATCCTAATTATGCAAATGCTTTTCACTCCTGGTGAATCTAAATTCTGGGCAACACCCAACGTTGTCCATTTTCCAAGACATTGGAGAAGTGGGCACTTTTCATAACAGTTTAAGGGAAAATCTGATTGATATGACAAATCAAGTAAACTAAGTCCCCAAAGCCCTGATAAACATGGAACTTGCAGGGACAAAGGTGGCAAAAATGGACTTCAAGGCCAAGTCTAAAGCAGCCTACTCCCTCTGGCCATATTAACCTTGCATTTAGATGAGGAGACTAGGTCTGGCTAGGCAGCACAGTCCAGGTGTGTAGGGTGGAGGGACTATTTCCTGGTAGGAATCGTGTGTGTGTGTGTGTGTGTGTGTGTGTGTGTGTGTGTGTGTGTGTGTGTGTGTGTGATAGAAGGGACACCTTCCTTCTGTTAGTTCCTCTGGCAAGCACCAGCCAGGCGGCAGTTGTGGGGCTTCCAGACTCCACCAAGCCCAGTGTGCTGCTGGGAACTAGCTCCACAGATAGAGGTGACTCACGGAAGGGACCTACCTGCGGGTTCTTACCATATAAGGATTCCCTCCCACATCTGACTGTAAGAGCCCAGAGTGATGTCACTGAGCTGGGAGAAGACACACATGGCTGGCTGTCAGAGATAGTACCAAATGTTCCAAATCCTCCATATTGAACTGGGACAGTGTAGACTCCACACAGCTCAGCCCTACCTCGTGTTCTTAATTATCACGTAACCCTGGCCTTGACCTGGGTCCCTAGTGGTGACCTTCCAAAAGAGATGCTCCTGAGGTCCCCTGAATGCAAGGCTGCAAAGCCCTCCCTGGTCCTGTGTCGGCCCCTCACTGCAGTGATGCACGCGCGGACCCTCTGACTCTTGTGTTCACTTCCACTGGTGGTGGTGACGTGACGGCTTTGGTTCTATTTCCATAGGCCAATCTCCTTATTTCCTTCACAGCGAAGGTTCAAAATTACATTCCTAGGAGGTGAAAACCGGGGGTGATCCTTTGATAACTGCAGTGACCACACGGGACGGCCCCAAGTGAGGAAGGCCAAGGCCCACCTCTCCCCTGAGTGGCTCTAAGACAGGCAGGGAACGCAGCACAGTGTGTGGAGGTAACCTTTGGTTTTCACAAAGGAAAGAAAAAGAGAGAGAAAGAGATGCTGTAACAGGGCCCTGGAAGCCAGGGACCAAAATACTCTTCAAAGACAGGCCTTCCCACCCACCTGTAACGCCAGGAGAACCCTGGTGAGAGCTCTGAGGAGCATGGTAGAGAAGGTAGAAGAGTGGAGCGGACACTCTGTGGCCTTCCCTCTTTCTCCCACTGTGCTCTTTTGAACACTCTCTCCTCCTGGCGACCCAAATGAGAACCTCAAATAAATGTATCCCCCCGACCTTCTCTGCGGGTACTGGATTCTGAAGCAAGCCACTGCCGTCCCCCCTCAGCCCCTGAGGCTGTTGCTTTGACTTCTGAAACCAGATCCCTCATTGGGTGTTTCCCAATGTTGATGAATCATTTAGTTCAGGACTCTGAATGACAGGATGGATTAGCAGGGCTCTGCCTCAAACCAGCCAGGAGGCTGCAGTCTAGAGACATGTGAAGGACAGTGAAGGCAAGTGTGTGTCCTGCTGAACAAGAATTCTATAAGATCCCGCCTGATAGAACAGAAACCTCAGCTCATCACAGTGGGGAGTAATACGACCTGCTACAAGGCAGGGCGGCTCAGCAGACTCACTGTGATGTCCTCCCGTGGTCTGGGAATACACAGTGCAGAGGCTCTGTGCCCACAGAGACCAAGGAAGCAGGGACACTGCACGAGAGACGGGACTCTTGGCTTTGCACTGACCCCTTCGATCTCTCTGAGGCCAGGTTTCCCACAGAAGCATCCTCCTCTGTGAACCCCGGGCATGTAAACTGACAGTGGGTTGTCACCACAACTGCCACGGTCCATTCTAAGGATGCTCTTCAAGGTGCCAACCACAAAGGAAACCATGTGGTGCTTCCCGTGTGCAGGTGCTATCCTCAGGACATCATTTACCTCAACTTTCAACTCTCATTACCATTCTCTGAGGTAGCACCTCTTCCCATGGGTCAAATGCGGATGCTGAGGCACAGATTTGGTGAGCAATGGGCCAGTTCTTCCAGCAAGAGCTTAATGGGGCTGAATCCAGATTCCAGGCCACCTGCGCTCATTAGGTTTGCCAGCTTGATATAAATTAGAATCACCTCAGAAGAGGGACCCTCAATTGAGGAATTGCCTTCATCAAACTGGCATGTCTATGAGGTATTTTCTTAACTAATGATTAATTTGGGAGGGCCTGGCCCAAATTAATCCTGGGTTCTATAAGAAAGTAGACTGAGCAAGCTATGGGGAGCAAGCCAGTAAGCAGCACCCCTCCACACTAGGAATGGAAATCAGGGCTTCTAGAATGTTCTGTAAGATCTCTACCAACTGAGCTACATCCCCAACCCTAGGGTAAGGGTTAAAATGTGCAGACAATTTATCTATTTATCCTTTCGCTTCAGTCTAGAAACATCCTAAGCATTAAACTCTTGTACTTACAACCTCTTCATAGGTATTTGTAAAGACCAAACACCATCCTATTCCCTTAGTGTTGGTGACCTGATGTGTCTAATTTTTTCTACTACACTTTAAATAGGACTACAATGAATATGTGTGTTTTAACAAATAGATATCCTAACCAAAAGGGTTTGGGGAAGTCTCTTGATGCATGAAATGGGCTGCAGATCTCACACCTGTATTTACTTATTTTATGACTTTATAAATTTTACAATGCTGTTGTGATTTGATCAACAGGAGCTTAACTGATACCTGGGAATTCAAAACAAAAGAGTGAAAGAAGCATCATCAGTGTTCTTCCCCCTCAACTGTAGGGGTGTGTGATGGTTTCAATGTAATTGCCCCCCATAATCCCACAGAGATCAGCACTATTAGGAAGTGTGGCCTCGTTGGAGGAAGTGTTTCACTGTGGAGGTGAACTCTGGGGTCTCCTTTGCTCAAGCTATGCTCAGTGTGGTATACAGTTCACTTCCTGTTCCCTGTGGGTCAAGGTGTAGAACTCTCAGCTACCTCTCCAGCACCATGTTTGCCTGCATGCCTCCTGCCACAATGATAATGGACTAAACCTCTGAAACTGTAAGCCACTCAATTAAATGTTTTCCTTTATAAGAGTTGCCATGGCCATAATGTCTCTTCATAGCAATAGAAACCCTAACTAAGACAGGATGGTTAGCACAAAAACAATGGGGAACATCAGACTAGCTTGTGTGTCTATCTATGCATCACCTGCCTGCTGCCTGTGGAGGTCAGTAGGGGATGCTGGGTCTCCTGTAAGCATGGGGCTAATGGATGGTTGTGAGCTGTTAAGTAGATGTTGGGAATTGAACCCTGATCCTCTGCAAGATCAACTAGTGCTCTTAACCACTGAGTCTCCAAGCCCAAATACATTTTTTACAGCCAACTGTATAATAAACCCAACAGGTGCTTTTGCATGTGTGTGCCAACTTATAGGACAAGGACAGATGCTCTTCCTAAACCTAAGCCCAATGCCTCCTTCTGATAGTCCACAACGAAAACACCAAGAACTTCTCACACAAAATGAAGTCAAGAACTTCAAGTGAAGGCTCACCTTTCGCAGTCTTGCTAGCAGCCCCGCTACATGCTCGTGCTGTTCTGACTTGGCCAGGTCCTCAGCCGTCTTGCCATCCTGTAGGAGACAGGTGATCAGTGCCTTTCCCCTGCAAAGCAGAGCTGCATGTGACCCAAACACACCAGCTCAAGGAAGAAACAAGCACAGCAGAGTCAGAAGAAAATCAGGTAAAAGACCATGTCCTCGCATGTTTTCCTGTCCAAGGAATCCTTAATTTATTTTGTGGCCCAGGAAAGAAAGATGTCAGAGCTAGGAATGCAGCAGGGTCCTGTGGTGACAACAGAAATATGCTCAACCCACAGGCTCCGCACACACTCATTCTCTGGCTTATTTTCCCTGCCCTGAGCCCCTGTCTCTAACGCAGCAGTTAAGCGTGTCTGCTTCAGTGTAAGCTTTTGTCTTTCAGTTCCAACACGTACAAACCTGGCCCTCAGACAACACTGTGGCTGGCAATTGTTGTGCCTTCCAAAGAATGCTTGGTCCAGCACAGTTTGGTTTAAGGTTGCCCTTGGTCTAGCATGGTTTGGTTTAAGGTTGCCCTTGGTCTAGCACAGTTTGGTTTAAGGTTGCCCTTGGTCTAGCATGGTTTGGTTTAAGGTTGCCCTTGGTCCAGCACAGTTTGGTTTAAGGTTGCCCTTGGTCTAGCATGGTTTGGTTTAAGGTTGCCCTTGGTCCAGCACAGTTTGGTTTAAGGTTGCCCTTGGTCTAGCACAGCTTGGTTTAAGGTTGCCCTTGGTCTAGCACAGCTTGGTTTAAGGTTGCCCTTGGTCTAGCACAGTTTGGTTTAAGGTTGCCAACAAACACAGAGCAGGGACCTAAGAGCCCACAGCACTTTGACCCTCACTGTTTTATTACAGACTCTTTATGGAGCCGTGGTTTCGTATGAAGGGATTTATTCTTATTTCTACACCCTGGACAAGAACATCTCCTGAGAATCTTCTGGTCTAGACCTGACCCAGTTCACAGTGAAGCATAATCATAACCTCACAGTCCCTCAGGGAGACAGGAGCTGTGGCTGTACCCCTCCACACCAAGGGAGATGGACGCACTGTTCAGCTGAAGTTTTACTCAGCCCTAAGAAGCAATTTTCAAATAAATAAAGACACCTTTTCAGCAGAAGAAAAATAAGTCTATGGCTTCATTATCAGCATTTGGAGGTAAGCCATCCCATGGGGGCCTGGGACACACAAAATCTGTCTGCCTGCCATCTTCTTCAGCTCAAGTTGCTCTTGAGATACTCATGGGGTCTCTCTAGACCAGCAATTCTTAATCTCAGCTCTACTGGACTACGTACTTCTCTGCTGTGAAAAGCCATTATCCACCTTACACAGTGGTTAATAACACTCTGCCATCTACCAAGATGCCAGTAACATTCCTCAACATCTAGCCTGAAAGTCACATGTCTCCAGATAATTCCAAGTGTCTCCTGGGGACAAAACTGCCAGGCTGAAGATAAAGTGTGTGTTCCACAGGGGGGTGCTGCAGAGCCAGGGTCACCCCGTTCCTACTGTGTCCTTAAAGTCCTGAGATGGACCCAACACCAGCCAGGCTTTCTCCTTCGCTCTAGGATGAACTGAGTTCCTTATTGGACACTGCACCCCCAACCAGGAGTTCCCAACAAACTGTGTATTTGTCTGGGATGACTTTGGTGAGGATAAGCACTGAGGAAAGGGAGGAGAAAGTGGATGACTGCCCCGGACTTTCCAAGGTGACATACAAGGCTGAGCTCTGAGGACATGCAGGTCCAGAGACATGGAGGTGGGCCTAGGTGTTCAAGTAAAGCTGCAGGCCTGGGACCCAGGAAGGAACAGAGGGAAGAGCCACGGGCAGGCAGAGACACAGTGTGTCAGGACTAAGACACAGGATTAACAGGAGTCACTGGTACTTGCTGAGCAGGACAAGAAGTCAGTGAGAAGAAGAGACTCAAGAGAAGGTTATATCCAGAGAGAGGAGGCACCATGGAGTCAAGCCAATGGCTCCTCGGGCGGCTCTCCGAGTTATTCCATGGCCCAGGTGGATCTACAAAGGTCCTATAAATGACTTACCACACTTTGATCATTTTGATGACATACGATTTCATTTTATTTTTGAGATAGGGTCTCACTATGTAGCTCTGGCTGTCCTGGAACTCTCAGATTTGCCTTCCTCTGCCCCCCAAGTCCTGGTATCAAAGGTGTGTACTACCACACCCAGTCGCTTCTTTTGTAATCTCTGTCTTAGTTTATACTAAAAGAGACAACTTCCTAGGGGAACTGGGGCCTCTGCTGAGTCAATGGTCGAGAAAGCCAAGCCCGTGGAGGGTGAGGAGGCAGGGAAGTGCAGGAGCACTCAGAAATCATTCCCAATGACCCAGTCGAGATCAGACTAGGAGAATAAAGCTGACACTAGGAGGCGCTGTGGAGCCAAGTGTTGCTTGCACAGTCTTCTCAGGAGTCAGAAAAGGTTACAGCTCTGGCTGTCCCATAGGACAGAAGCTCCAACCACAGGTCAGAAACGTGACCCGGAAACACAGCGCAGAATGTCAGCGCAGAACACACAAAGGCACTAAAAACTTGGCACACATGAGAGAATATGAAAGATAGTAATCATCTCAAAATACTCCTGTTGAAATGTGTGCATGTACTGCTGAAATTTGTTTCATCTATTTCTTCTTTAACGTAGTTCCTAGAAGATTTGAATGACAGTCTGGGCTTAGTCTTTTGGCGATGTCCTCAGCACATGGTCACCCCACTCCTCACACAAAGTCATCACTGCTCCAAGAGGAAAAGGCCTGCCTTCCCCTGGCTGGAGTGCCACATGCCACAGGAGGCTCTCAGTGCATGGTCCCTGGAGCCCTTACAGAAGTAGGCGGCCACCAAGCTCAGGCCTCTGTATTTGGTGCTTTCTCTGAGCCTCTGATGACTTCTGGACTACTCAGTGGCCACACTCCATGTGCCAGCTCCTACAGAGGGGTCAGTTCCACCAATTTCCCAGGACCCAACTCTTGTCTGCCATCACTCTTGCCTCACTCAGGGACTCCAGATTGACAATTAAGACTTTGATCAGCACCCCTCTTTCATTTTCTAGAAGTTTCCCTGTGTCTGGCATGTCTGAGTAAATGGTGAGGCTAGTCGAGGAGCTATAAGGCGTGGACAGAAAACCCTGAAGAGTCCCTTTAGAAGCTGGAAGAGGCAGGAACCAGAGAAGAGGGTGGCACATGCAGGGTGGCCGTGGGGAACAAAGGAGACAGACACCACAGGCAAGCATGAACTGAGAGGACCATGGGCTCACAGAGGAACAAAGGGACCACATTTCTGGCTCCAACAGCTGATAGCATTCCAAAGTCATCCTTGTTTTTATTTTTTCCTATGCAGCGTCATCCGAGACAAAGAAATATCTTTTCCTCTTAAACCTGTGCATGATGCTTTATTGCAGGACAACTAACCTGTGGGTAAGGAGTTGGTATATAGATGGATGAAGTCACCTCGAGCCTAGTAGGTCCTTGTAAGGCAGGAGTGAACAAGTGCCCTGAGAAATGCACCCATGCTATGCAGAGCATTATTAATATCTGTGCCTGCAGAGAGCCCAACACTGCACAGAACAGAACTGTTGCATCTTGAGAGTGAATGGTACTGCAAAGACCTACATGCAGACCAGCACACAGGTGTTGGGGACTCTGCAGCATGCATAGCCAAAGACCATGGGTAAATGAATGTGAGTGGCGGTGCTACAGGGAAGCTTCATTTACAAAAACAAGCAGCGGGCTGGATTTGGCTCTGTGGGCCGCTTGGTTAAGATAAGACCTTGAAGATCGCCAAGAACCAAACCTGAATTTCCTATCTCAGAGCCTCAGGTGGGTTGCCACATCAAATACCATGTGATCACCTTTACAACTGACTGTCAGAAAAGCTAAGATCTGTGAATGTCAAGACCCCACACAAGCAGTCAACCCACTGTTGGGCCAGCAACAACTCACGAAATTATTTCGTGGCCACAACTGAACTGCCACCTCATCTTGTTGGGCACTCTCTGATCTCTGGTATTTTATGAAATGTGGAGCAAAGGGTTTCTTCTGCTGTTGGGGTAACAAGCCAGAAATGAGAAGTGAGAGGAATGGATTGCATCATACTTAAAAGTAATTTTCAGGCACAAAGGCAGCCACTAAACAGTAGACAGCACCCCCTTGTCTGCTCAGGACCCCCAAGGCTGCACAGGGGATCCAGCTCCTCCCACAGGGCACTGAGCCTCTGTGCCCTGGGGCCAACGGGAAGCACTTATGAAAGAGAAATCCATACGTGGAATGGAGAGCTAAGCGGCACTGTTGTGTAACACGGTAAACAAAAGGCCAGTATGAGCCAGCGGGTCGCTGGCGGAGCGAGGCTGGCGAGATGAGAAAAGGATGAAACATTAACTAGATATTAAACTGGGTCTGTGTGGGCAAATGTTTATGTAACTGCCGTGGAGGGTTAAAGCTTAATAGCAGCCTGTCTGCTTCAGAATGCAGTTGCCAGGCAATACCTTTCTCCCCGTGCCCTTGAGGCATGAGAAGTTTCCATGGCTCTCTGCAGCCAAACACCTGCACCTGCCTAGTACTCACCGAGGTCAGAGCCTCCACGTTGGCGCCCATCAGACAGAGGTAGCGGACCACATCCAGGATCCCGTTGTTGGCTGCAAGGTGAAGAGGAGTACGTCCATACTAGGAAGAGAAAAAATACCAAAGGTGTTTTCCTGGCTGCTGCATGCAGAAGCCCACAGTTCACAGCCGTTGTTGTTGAGGGAGAGACAGTATTATATAAGGGGCCTGGGTCCATCAGAACTAAAGAGGAGGTTCTGGCTCCCACTGAGGCAAGCCTGCCAGAGAGAACATTTTCAAGCACTTTGAAGTTGAAAGACTCGCTTCAAATACACCTTGAAAAGATGAATGAGGAGGCTAGCCGCAGGATAACCAAATTTCCTGCTGTGCTGGCAGAGAGCAAGGCAAGAGGCAAGAACGTGAATGTCCAGACATCCATGTGTCCTGCACCATACAGTTCAGATTCAGAAAGCCAGGGAGGCAAAAGAAGGGCTGTGGAGGGTACTCTAAAGAGGCCAAGCTTTGAGACCACGCCCATCACGGTGTTAATGCCTGCGGTTCTCAAACTGTGTGCCCTGAGCCTTGAGGATAATGAAGGCCATTTAAGGTTTGAAGGATATGGGGTGAGTCTCTCCTCCAAGTATCTCAGAGTAGGGATATTAGACTGCCAGCTTTCCTCCCAGTGACACTTGTCTTTGCAGGTCTGCTCTCAGGAGTTGGTGGCCTCTACACTAAGAAGCAAAGGTCTTGAAAGTGGGGACTGGAGTGATGGCTCCACAGTTAAATGAACTCGCTACTCTTCCAGGGGATCTAGCACTCACATGGTGGCTCACAACCATCCTTAACTCCAGTTTCAGGGATCCAACACCCTCTCTGATCCCACGTGGCACCAGGCACACATATGATGCACAATAACACATGCAGACAAAATACCCATACACTAAAGTAATAATTCTTTAATGTTTAAGTCTTAAAAATAATCGTCTGAAACAGGGAAGAGAGAGAGGCACCCAGCCCTACCCAGTCAGAGAAGCTGTGCAAGACTCAGCAACCGCACACCCTGGTGACTGATCACGTGAGGAGTAAGAGCAGGCGACTCCTCTCTGCAGGCATTTTGTCTTTCTCAGAGGCTGCTAAAGTTTGGGGGCTAAGAAACTCCATAAACACAACAGTGAAATAACAAAATCACCAAGACACCACGGAGGATGTGAACAGTCAGGTCTTGGGAATATTTGCTTACACAGTGTTTATTTTTACATGGGTCAATACATTGTCGTTTTAAGTGTTTAATATAGAAGGAGTGTGGTAGAAACTTAACTCCTCAATGCCACTCCACCTCTTCCCCACGCTACCCTGCTCTGCGCTCTCTCTCTATTAACACACTGGAGCATTTCCCTCCCGGTTCGCATCTATGAAGTTTTTGGTAAGAGACAGTAACTGAATTGGCGAGCACATAATCATATTCTTTGTTCCCTTACTAGCTTATTCACCCGACATTGGTGTTTCTGACACTGTAACTAAATCTACGGCATGCTTCTGAAAGCCTGCATGCTACTCAAGCCACGGTGACTCCTGTAGCCAGCCCGCAGGGAACAGAACTGGAGGCAGCGTTCCACTGCATCCCTACCGCAAACAATGCTGTGACGTGTCATCCTCTTTACTTTAGAAAAGTTTTAACTTTCAAAATTGCAAGAGTTAATGTGAGAAGAGAAAGCGATAGCTCTGGAGATCTAGATGAAATGTTTGGAAGATGAAATGTAAGGGAGATAATTCTGACACAGTTTTGTCAGGGGAAGAGAGACAAGGAAGGAAGAAAAGCAACAAGGAAACCCACCCTGTCCATGGACCTCAAACAGAAATCATCAAGGAAACCCACCCTGTCCATGGACCTCAAACAGAAATCATCAAGGAAACCCACCCTGTCCATGAACCTCAAACAGAAATCTTAGGACAGGGCCTCAGGTAGCCTGAGCTGGCCTTGAACTTCTAACCCTTCTGCCTCCACCTCCCTCCAGTGTGTAGCACTGGACATGACAAAATTCAAATTCCTTAGTGTTTTACTCTAGGCTTTTCACATCTGGACCCCAGGGTTCCTCCCAGCTTCATTTCCCCCTTTCTCCATCCCCTCTGCCCTCAGGACCCACACACCTGTGCCATGATGTGCACTACAGTGCTCAGGAGCTGTGCATCCGGCTCAGTCTGAAGTTGCCTCTCCTGACCTCTTCATCTAGCTGTATCCTAACCACTCTGTCACCTCTGTGAAGCTTTCAGATTCCTTCCTCTTCCCAAAGCGCCTTGTGTCTGCCCCCTGCCCACCCCAGCAGTGATGACAGGTGAGTTTGCTACTTTGTAGTGTGTGCCTGGTTGTCTGAGGGCAGAACCACTCACGGCTGAATCCTCACCTCCTCAAGTGCCTGGGCTGTACAAGAAGGCATCTATTACACCTGATGCCATTGCTGTCACAGGTGTGGGTGGTGTGCATGCGTGTGTGTATCCATCTGTCCATCTAGGGTGTTGCCCTACGAGGTTTCTGCCTTAGTGACATGGGGTTTCATCCCTTTCTCTCATATATGTTTGCTGACTCAGCTGCGTTAAAAAGCAACCACCCTAATCTTCAAATAAAGCATGAAGAAATGTCACCACAGAGTGACAAGTCCCTGCCCTCTTAGTGTGAGAGGAACAGGATGTGAGTGGTCAGTTTATCTCTGGAGGGATCTAATCTAGCAAGACGGCACTATGGGGAAAGAGTGGCAGCCTGCTGAGGGACACAGACGCCACTGTGCGGCATCCACTCTGACAAACGGCTACCCAAGTGGGCCTGAGTAAAGGCAGACCGGACAGACTGGGGAGAAGCTGTGACTGGAACGAACTTTCCTGCACACGACTTAAACATCTCTACTTCCAGGAAAGAGAGAAAGATATGGGGAAAGGGTCAAGGATGGAAGGAGGAAAGGACGAGAGAAGAGGTCAGAGGGACAGAACAAGGGAAAGAGCGGGAGAGGAGGAAGCAGAGGGAGAGGGACAGGCAGGGTTTGACTATCATTTGTCACCTAAAGGTTTGTAGGATAGAGACTTGGCTCATAACACAATGATGTGGGAGGTCACAGAACCTCTGAAGAGGTGAAGCCTCGGGCCATGTGGGTCACTAGGGCTTTACCTTTCAGGAATAGGTCAGGCCTTGAAGGACAGTGTAGGTTACAAAGTGGTTTTTATAAAGCAAAGCCAGTTTCCTCCCATGTCCGTACCCAGTGTGATGCCATTCAGCACGCAAGAGCACAGCCAGAAGGCTTCGTTATGACAGCTGGCAGATTCCTGCTGCATACATGTCTGAACTAGTTGCAGATCACAAGCTGACACCCTGCCACTCAAGGTTTTCGCTTTGGCTGAGCTCAACATACTACCAGAATCACCCACCAAAGGCCCTCTGTGCCATCCCAGCATGACATGTGATGAAAACAGTTCCCACCAAATGAGCCAAGTGTCCCGTGGGCCCACTTTTGTGGTGCTGTAAACAGGACCACAGGCCTTACACAGGCAGCCGAAGAGTCCCAGGGCACATCTCAGCCCAGGCCAGTTGTTTTTAAACATGGAAACTTAGGCTTGTCTTGGTGGATGTTTGTTTATGTTGGAGACAGACTCTTAGCATGTAGCCCAGGCTTGCCTCAAACTCGCAATCCTCCCCACATATCAGGGGTATTGGGAGTACAGGTGTGTACCCCCATGCTCAACAAAGCTGGTCTTTTTAATGAATATGTTTAATAATATTTTGCCTGTAGTCATGAGCTAAAACATGTTTTGATTTGTTTTATGTTTTCTGGATAGTGGGAACTGAACTCTGGGCCTTCCTTGTCCATGCTAAGACATTAGCTGGTGTAGCCCAAATGCTGTGCACAGGCTGTCCACCCTGCTGCCCGCAGTGAAGGTAGTTTAATGAGCACATGTCCATTGAGGTCCCTTCTAACTCACTGAGGGAACCCTGGAAGGAAAGGCATTTGGCTTCCTTCTTAAGCCACTTACACATCTATCTTGGCACGATTAGGAAAGGATAGACCAGGAGAGCAAGAAACAGCTAAAGCAAAGACCTAGCTAAAGCCTTCACTTTAGAGTATGAGGATTACCAGCTTCAATTTCCACCACAATTAATCTTGGAATATGCAAGAGGAATAGCAAGACAATTCTCAGCTGTTTTATAAATTATTGAGCCTCCAACAAATCATCATGAAACCCTATGACGTGTGTGTGTGTGTGTGTGTGTGTGTGTGTGTGTGTGTGTGTACCATCTATAAACTGACATATCCCGCAGTTAAAATAAACTTCACTTTTAACATGACCTTAAGAAAAGAGTGTGCCCACCTGTCACAGTTACACACTGAAGCTACACAACTGTTTAACTGTGCTTATTTTGTACTGAAAATCTATATGGAATTCAGTAAAATGACTGGTGACAGCTACAGTTCAGAATCTGCACTTGTGGCTTTTTATGGACTGATAAAATGCAGTTTATTTTCATTCCTGTATGACTGGTAAGATGACAGTATTCCCTTGGTTTTGCTTAGTGTGCATGCGTGCAGACATACACAGCCATGTTTGAAACTTTCGCCCACAGCCAGCACAACAGACACGAAGGAGACAGCCAGTGCTCCTGGGGGCCTTGGTCAGAACCCAGCGTCGCGAGCATTTACTAAGACCGCCTCAGAAGGAAGCCTGCTTTTGTGCCATGGACTCCAACTCTGCTTGGAAACACAAGCACACATGCATGTGTGCACATGCATAGGTTCAGCCCTGCTACACACACACACACACACACACACACACACACACACACACACACACACACGTTCATTCATTTTACAAGCACAGTAGTGGATAGTCAGGACAGGCAAAAGTGTTATGTTTTTTTTTTTGTTGTTGTTTTTTAAAGATTTATTTATTTATTATGTATACAACATATATGACTGCAGGCCAGAAAAGGGCACCAGATCTCATTACAGATGGTTGTGAGCCACCATGTGGTTGCTGGGAATTGAACTCAGGACCTCTGGAAGAGCAATCAGTGCTCTTAACCTCTGAGCCATCTCTCCAGCCCCTAAAAGTGTTATGTTAATGTCCCCATTTTCTGTTAGTCTAAGAAACTACTCAACAGTCACACAGCTCAAAATGGCACTGTCCCCTAGAAAGCAAGTGCATATGAAGGACAGTCATCCTGAACTAGACAAGATAATAATAAAAACATGGCAGAACCCAGCAGCTGGTGGTCACCTGGGGACCCCACCCTCCACAAGTACCTTGTTTGAGATGTCCAGATTGCAGTTGGCTTCGCAGAGGGCCGCCACGATAGGTGCGCTTCCGTCTTTGCAGGCCACATGCAGGGGGGTGTTGCCATGCCGGTCTTGGAAATCCACAAAACACCCATGGCCGAGGAGGGTCTTGATGACCTCCACCTGGCAACGCCTCACAGCAAGATGAAGGGCAATGTGTCCATCCTGGAACCAAGCCCAAGCCCATGAGTGCTCTGACTTAGACCCTCAGCCCTCTCTCTCCCCTGTGTGAGGCTCAGCTGGAAATAGGATGGCTACTTCAAACACCCAAGAGTTTCAAAGTCATTGGCTGGCCTCTGGAAGGGTAATCCATTTCACTCTGCACACCTGGAACCTGAGCTGATCACCAGTTGATTCATTTAGGCACACGCAGGAGATCAGACAGAAAGACTCCACACCTCTGTCTCAGAATTGGTAAGATATAACTAACTATTGGTATGCCAACTGCCCATGCAACAGAATGAAAAAGACTTGCTAAATTTCTAAGCAGAGAAACTCCTATTTTAGTTTGCATCAGGAGACCGGGGGGGGGGGGGGGGGGGGGAAGCACAAGAAGAAATAATTTCCCTCAGGGCTGTTGAATATTCAGAAAGAAGATGCAAGAATCTGGCCTAGGAATTAATAGCACCCCAAACAGGATCCCTGGGGAATAGAGGTGATGAGTGCTGTGGGCAAGCGCAGCTTTGGCCGCATCTCTATTGTGTCTCATGAGTTTCTCCACTCAGCACTCTTGGCATTGAGACTTTCGAATGTCTAGAAGAAGCACTAGCTCTGTCTACCAGGTGCCAGTATCAAATACCCAGCCCAACCTCAGCAACCAAAATGTCTCCAGATATTCCTAGAAAGTCTCCTGGGGACACAGCTGCCTCCAGCTGAGAACCACACACTGTTCCATGGCACCACTCCACAAAGGGCTGCATGAACTACAAGGCCCCAGTCTAATTGTACACAGCACCATTACTGTATCTGTTTAAGTACAAGTTCAAAGAGATTGTGTTGAATTTGCTTAGGTAAGAAGGGAACAGCTAGTCTAGAAGTGAAATTGTAAAACAAATAATAGCAGTTTATTGTCTTTTTACAAAAGAGCAAAATAAACACCCATTTCTACGTACGTCTAAAATCTGACAATCTGGTGTCATTGTCCCTGCTCCAAAATTAAAAACGGTGGCCAAACTGGCTTGCTCAAGTCATAAACTTAGTTACATACCAAAAAGAAGACTCTAGAAAATTCCAGAAACTTTTGGAACCAAAAATAGGAAATCCTAGTACACTGAGTTCAAGTGGGCAAGTGTCTCAGTCCCTCCAGCCCATCAGATCACTGCATGGTGAGCACCAAGCGTTTCCCCCATAAAGCACCTTATCAGAGGCATTCAAGTCGGCTCCATGTCCAACCAGACACTCCACGATGTCGTGATAGCCCCTGGCTGAGGCTGTCAGCAGTGGGGTCTCCCCCTCCCGGTTCTTGATATTCACATTGCAGCCAACTTCACAAAGGGCTTTGGCCACGGGGTAATAGCCGTGCCAGGCAGCACAGTGCAGGGGCGTTTCTTCTTCCTGGTCAAGGGCAGATGGCGGCAAAGTCAAGGCCATGGAGGACACAGAGACCGCAGCCAATGGGGCAAAAAGTTAATCTGAAATAACGACACCAGCAGGGGCCACTGCCATTAAGAGGCAGACCCAGGCTCTCCCTGGTCAGTCTGTGCCCTCAACGGGAGTGCTGAGTGAACTTGGCTTTCTCGGTATATTACAGGCAGCACCACTGGGGCCCCACAGGGCTGGCTCTGGCTCCTGAAGAGCAAAACCTCCATGTGGGTGGACTCAGAACATCTTTCGGCAAAGTTGCCTTCCTTTATTTGTCTATCTGAAACTATTACAGGCAGGAAAGCTCTCCTCTGCCGTGCTTTGGTCCCTGTCAGGTATGTAACTCCAGGATGAGTCAGGAGAGCATGCTGTGAGGCAGCTATCATGATGGCCTTTCTGTAACCAGTCAAGGAAGCACTGGCCTGAAAGTTCAGGGGGATGGGGAGTTTGAACCTCCATCCACATTATCAAACACACATCTGTCTACAAGGTTCCATTACAGAGCAGTGCTTATAAATAGAAATCCTAAACCCAGACTGGGTAGGGTTCAATCCCTGGTCCCACCACAGACAGCTTGAGCAGGCTGTGAAACTTCCTGTGTGATTTCCCACATCTATAAAGCAAGGGTGCTGAGAGCAGGCTGTCCTGTGGACTGAACGGGTGAATGAAGACCTTAGAAAGGAAGCTGGTTGCAGGTGCTGTCTGAGGACCTGTGCTCTGCAGTAGATAGACACCTAAGTCGAGAGGCTCCCTGAGTCACCTGGGTCACCTGGCTGCTGCACATCGAGGCCTGGGGGCAGGGAATTGAGCAAATTAGTTCCCACAACCTACCTTGTCCTGGAAATCAGGATTAGAGCCAAAGCTGCACAGTAGCTGAACCACATCTGCATGGCCATATCGGGCTGCCACATGAAGGGCTGTCTCTCCAGACTGCAAAAGAAATGGACTCATGATCTAAATAAAGACCAGAATTCAAAACCACTCGGGAGACCTAGAGCGCTGGCCCACGCCTTGCTTTGGTGGTACTTCACACTCTCTCTCAAGCCATTTGCTCCCGAGATTGCAGGCAGGACCTGGGGTCAGACAGCCCAGGCAGCTGCGATGCACACCTGGTTCATCTCGGTACTGAAAACAACTCAGAGTGTGTTCCCTTTACCACGAGGGCCATGTTTTACCTCCTTGATGAACAGATGCTTGCAGCTGTTGAACTTGAAACTAACACTACTCCCCTACCCGACTCTTGTACATGTGCACAAACCCCACCCCTTTAAGATCAGGCTTATCATTCTGCAATTACTTAAATGTGTGGTTTTATTTATTAACAACTTTCTCCTTTCATTGCCTTATCTGTGCTCAGAAACTTATTCCTTACATTCTCTGAGATTTTAAAGAATGCTACAATTTGCTCAAAATAAATTAATGTGAATAACAAATACAACTTCCGATGCTTTGCTTGTATCTGCACCTGCCAGTGTCAGACTAAGCGAACCACAGAAAATATGGTTTATTGTCAAGTGTCAGGAAAACTGCAGGGATGAACTTACGTGCTGCTGTCCAGATCTCAATCACCCCTTGAAGACTGTGTGTGAAAAGCTTGGAGCTTTAGGAGCGGGGGTGGGGTGGGGTGGGCTAATGAAGTTAGGTTACAGTAAGGAGACATTGAGGGTGCCTCTGTCCCCCTCCTTCCTGGCTGCCCTGAGGAGACCAGCTTTGCTCCACCACACAACCCTAAATATTTTGCTTCCCCACAAGCCCAACAACAGTTAGAAACGTCTAAGGTAGAAACTCTAATTTAAATACTGGGGCAAGCCACAGCCAAAAAAACCCCAAAACTTTCAATTTTAAATCCCCTACTGGAGGACTTGGTCCTCAACCTTTACCTTTGGGTTCTGGTGCATCAGCCAGACCAACATTTAATTCACCCTAATTCCTCTTGTTCGTCCTAAGACACATGGCCTTACCTTGTCTTTAACATCCAAAGGGCATTTGTTCTCATTGAGAAATTTCAAAGTATCCACGTGGCCATGCCGAGAGGCCCAGTAGATGGCATTGGATCCTCCCTGCAGGGAATGCAGAGTCACAGCTGGAACCCCAGGGGAGCCTCCTCCCAGAGGAACAAAACCCCATTTGACTTCAAGGCTTTGATAATTATACCATGGTTGTGTACCACATGAGCAACAAGGGAAGCTCAGTGAAGAGTGGAAAGGGGTTTTCTATATTATCTTTGCAACTTTTCTTATAAATATGTAAGTATTTCAATGTAAAACCAAAACATTCTTTCTCTTTTTTGAAGCGTTCATATCAACCTCTAGCTAGAATTTCTAACAATCCCCTCGGTATCTTCAGGGGTATTTAAGAAACTTCTATAAAATGATATAGCTTGCACAGAACCAGCATATCCTCCAATCCACTCTAAATCACCTCTGACCTACTCATAACACCTGATACAGCTGGAATACCATGGGAACAATTGTTATGCTTCATCATCTAGAGAATAATGAGAAGAAATACACTCTAGATTCCCCACACACACACACACAACACTCAGTCTACGTTTAATTACATCAGGGCTGGAGCTCATGGATTCTCAGAGCCTGTCACTCAATGACATCTGCCTTTACAATGCTGTTTACACCAGGACATGTGTCCATATCCAGAATCGTGATAAACATGCAAGGTAATGAATTTCTGATTAGATTAACTACACAATGTATGACTTGTAACACCATTGAGTAAATGTGATCTGCAAGGCATAAGGCAGGAGAGAGGAGCAGAGCCCGCGGGGGAAAATGTGCACACCTTTCCCTAGGGCATGTCAGCCTGCACAAGGCTCTTTATGCAGCTCACTTTTATAGGAAATCACAAGAGTAGACATACTCTCCCACTTACTGCTCCTATGATTAGGAAGACATTGGGGAATACATTAAATGAATTCATTTTTAATGACACAGAATTATGACCTTATCCTGGACATCGATCCTTGAGCCTCGTTTTATGAGTAACTGTAACATCTGGATATTCCCACAGCCAGCAGCAATCAGTAACGGAGGTGTCCCATGCTGGAAGAGAGGAGGAAACTATTCTGTTTTTCGGGTTTGGTAGGAAAAGGAAAGCCCACCCCATCATGGAGAGCCTCTCCCTGCTATCTCCATACCCCTCCCCAGATCTGGGACAGGAAGGAAAGACACCCTGAGAAGGGCAAGAAGCACCTCCTCTTTCAGATTTACACTCAAGGGTGGTGCTACAATTTGTAAAAGAAAAAGAGCTGCAAGGGTGCAGGTGCAACTGGGGTGTGAATGAAGGCCCTCAATGCAAAAAGTCCGTATTTGCAACTCAAATCACTCTAGACAGAAAGGATTTCCCCCATAGAATAGACTTGTGGGTGCACAGTCTGTGGTGCAACCCTCTGGCCCCCCTGGCAGAGGAGAGTCAGACCTTGTTAGGCTGGTTAACATCATAGCTGGACAATGAGCCCAGCAGGTGCTGCAGGCCTGGGACGTTGTCATCATTGATGGCATGGATGATGGCTTTCATCACAAAGGAGTCTTCCTCGTCCTGAGAGAGACAGGAGGATGGAAAGAGTTGCACAGTGGCCAGGATGCCACACAGTGGATGAGCCCTAGCTTGCTTGCCACAGAACCATTCTAAGGAAAGAATGCCACTTAATCCCCAATCCAGTCACAAAGGGAGCTGGGAGGTGAACTGCTGCCAACTATTACCACTTTCTATTAACTGAGCCTGATGGCACCTGCACTGTAACTGAGAACAAACTGTGTTTAAGGTTCAGATTTTGAACAAGATGCTGACTAATGACCCTCTGTTTATCTTAGGAATCTGTCAAAACAGAGTTACCAAAAAGCACTGTGGAGAGGTTCCTTTGTGACATGACCTCCACTGCTGGATGAAGAAAGAGAAAAACCACAGAACCAAGGAAATCCATGGTTTATTTAAAGAAGACAGTCTCATTTGCTAAATTTTCCAATTACAGAATTATCTTTTTGCTCTTTCTTTCTTTCCTTCCTTCTTTCCTTCTTGTCATTTGAATGTTTTCTTTCTTTAGGTCTAAAATAGTAAGGTAAAATCCTCTGAATGGCCAATAAAAGTGTGTGTGTGTGAGTGTGTACACGTGTGTGTGCATACATGTGTATGTGTGTGTGTGTTCACATGCATGCATACAGCCTACAGCCCCCCACAGTCAACAGAAGATAGTATACAGCTCCCCACAGTTAGCAGAAGACAGCCTACAGCCCTCACAGTCAGCAGAAGACACCCTACAGGCCTCATAGTCAACAGAAGACAGCCTACAGCCCCCACAGTCAACAGAAGACAGCCTACAGCCCCCACAGTCAACAGAAGACAGCCTACAGGCCTCACAGTCAACAGAAGACAGCCTACAGCCCCCACAGTCAACAGAAGACAGCCTACAGCCCCCCACAGTCAGCAGAAGTCAGCCTACAGAACCCCCAAAGTCAACAGAAGACAGCCTACAGCCCCCCAAAGTCAACAGAAGACAGCCTACAGCCCCCCAAAGTCAACAGAAGACAGCCTACAGCCCCCCACAGTCAGCAGAAGTCAGCCTACATGCCCCCCAGTCAGCAGAAGATAGCCTACAGCCCCCCAAAGTCAACAGAAGACAGCCTACAGACCCACAGTCAGTAGAAAACAGCCTTCAGCCCCCCACAGTCAACAGAACACAGCCTACAGCCCCCCCAGTCAACAGAAGATAGCCTACAGCCCCCACTAGTCAGTAGAAAACAGCCTTCAGCCCCCCACAGTCAACAGAAGACAGCCTACAGCCCCACAGTCAGCAGAAGACAGCCTACAGCCCCCACAATCAACAGAAGAAAGCCTACAGCCCCCATAGTCAGCAGAAGACAGCCTACAGCCCCCACAGTCAGAAGACAGCCTACAGCCCCCACAATCAACAGAAGACACCCTACAGCCCCCACAGTCAGCAGAAGACAACCTACAGCCCCCACAGTCAGCAGAAGACAGCCTACAGCCCCCCAAAGTCAACAGAAGACAGCCTACAGCCCCCAAAGTCAACAGAAGACAGCCTACAGCCCCCCAAAGTCAACAGAAGACAGCCTACAGCTCCCCAAAGTCAACAGAAGGCACCCTACAGCCCCCCAAAGTCAACAGAAGGCAGCCTACAGCCCCCCAAAGTCAACATAAGACAGGATACAACCCTCACAGTCAACGAAGAAAGCCTACAGCCCCCACAGTCAGCAGAAGACAAAGCAGGTGGAGACCTCCACTCCTAGAGCTCCTACCCTAGCTTTCACTGTGACACAGGACTGTGAAGAATGCTGACTCATGAACTTCAGTCATCCCCACAGTCAGACCCACACTGCCATTTTTCCATGGCTCCACTAACACTTCCACATCTTCCAAAGTAGTCTTCCTTCCCAGCCTTTGTAACTTCCTCTCTCCGGCTTTCCTTCATTCGTGTGTGTGTGTGTGTGTGTGTGTGTGTGTGTGTGTGTGTGTGTGTGTGTGTGTGTGTGTGTGTATACATACACATATATATATATATATATATCCTTTTACTCTATAGTTGTAGACTAGAGCTGAAGCATTAGTGCAGAGTAGCATCAGGAGAAAAGAAGAGCTAGTGTCTGCTGCCATGTGATCATTGCCCTAGGAGTCCCTAGCTCTACCCAGGAAACACCAACTATTGGGTTACAGGCCAGGGTAGTTCCCACAGAACCACTGTGTCTGCCTTTCCTGGAGTCCCCTTCACCTTCAGTGAACAAAGCCCCATTGTGTGACTGGCTGGATAAAGTCTCTCTGAAGTGAGAGGTGTCTAGCTGTATCTGAAGAGCTCATCAGTGATTAGGTTTCAGTGTGGACGTGGGGAAAATTGTGGTGCCGTTCTCAAGGGCTTTGGACAGTCAGGACAATGTCAATAAACCAAGTGTATATGGCCTTGGGTCTGCCATGAGACAGTCACTGTGCTTTCCTTGGTGTTGATGGGGGAAGGAAGTAAGGGTAGTCTGTCCTTTTGTGTTACTGAGACTCTGCATTCTCCTATTGGTGGTGATCAGAGCTCTTATGTTCACTCATAAGAATTAATGTAAGCTCTTTCTTCTTCCACTGGTTACCCTTTCTTTCCTACGTTTGTGTGTGTGTGTGTGTGTGTGTGTGTGTGTGTGTGTGTGTGTGTGTGTGTGTGGTGTGTGTACAAGTGTTCATGGGAGGAGTAGTGTTGGAAATAGTAAGAATGGCAGCTAAGACAAATCACAATCAAGGAGGAAAGCAGGACAGGGCACAGGGTGAGCCCACCTCAAGAGTAAGTGTGAACCTGGTATTTCCATGATGTGGCGTTTTCTAGACTGATGTGCAAACAGAACAATGGAAACAATCTAAACACAGTGCTGAGAGAAGCTGGCCAAGGCAAACAGGATTGCTTACCAGGGTATCATCGCTTCTGGCAACGCTCATGTTACTTCTGGACAAAAATGACCTGGATAATCTTTGGCACAGTGATATCAAGCGAACAGATTGCTAAAAATAAAATAAACATAAAAAGTCAAGGGGTGGAGGAAAGAGAACTTAAGAAGAAAACATTGAGAGCATGTTCACTGCTAGCAGGACTCTGGGGGTGGACACTCCATGGCAGGTTGGACTATTTGCTTAGGGAAGTATTCTAAAGGTCATGAGCCCAGATAGTAAGACAGAGAGACTCTTGTACATTCACTATGGCCTGCAGAAGTGGTTGCCTCATACCCCATCTCTCTCTCTATGCCTTGTTTTCTTCACCCCAACAAAACCCTTCAGGGTCTTCCTGGGTCCAGCATGGGATGCAACGGCCTTGCTCTGAGCTCTCTGGGCCCAAGTCAGCTAAAGGAATACATGTGGCTATTACCATGCACAGGTGGGTGACAGATACATTAGTCTGCAGTATAAGTTCCTCCATATCCTCAAAGGCTGAAGCCACAGGGAAAAGAAGAGACAGGAGGGAAGGAAAGAAGAGGGAAGGGGGAGGAAAAGAGGAAGAAGTGGGAGAGACTAAGACATAAGCTCTAAGCCTTGTTGAGAGTCTAGCCTTAGCTTAATGGGTGTAAAACTGAGGTACGCCACTGGACCAGCCGGGGAGAGAGGGCAGGGGCTTGCTCCTCCCAGGTTTGACCTAATCTTGAGCACTGGAAGCCACGCCATCACTTTCTGATCCTTGAATTTTGATTGTTTCAAAGATGCCTGAACCAGCATCCCACCCATGAGGAGAAAGGTGGGTTTCTGATACAAGCTCCAGGCCATACTGCCAGGGTCCATCCCCATCCCAGTGCCCCCTACAAGCCCACAGAGGAAGGTGGGTTTCTGAACAAGTTCTAGGCATCGCTGCTCACCAGGAAGAACAGGCTTATTTAGAATGTTGTTTTTCACAGTTGGAAAAGTGTTTATTGTAACTTTATTGTATTGATTTAAAAATTTGCCTTGGGGATGATCTGAGAAGGAGCATGCAAAATTTCATTTCAAAGAACAAGTCAAATAGCACTTAAATATGGTTTGTGCTTGCCTTTGAAAGTAACAACAGCACAGGAGATTACAGATTGGACTTTTGTTAAATGAATGCATTTACCAATTCCCAGTATGAGAAGACATGAACCCTGACCAGAGCAGACAGAAAACATAGAATCAGAGAGTCTTACTTTCCATTTTTTCCGAGCTGCAAACTTCTTGAATTTCTCCATGTTCACTGCTGAAGCTTTTCGACTAAGTGCCTGTTGTGTATCTTTAGGCTAAAATGAAAAGTCAAGAAAACATAGTGAAAGCTAATTACAGAAATGGCTCAAATGACAATGTTTTACAACCCCTCATTACTCTACAAGGCTTACACACTCACAATCTTAAAATAGCATGAGGAGTAGAGATTAACATTCAAGACCCAGGAGCTAGGCTGGGATGTAGCTCAGCAGGTGGAAATTTCCTAGCTTTCAATAAGCTCTGAATCTTTGATCCCCAATACCACATAAACTAGGCAGGGAGGTCCATGCCTGCAGCCTCAGCTGTAGAAGGTGGAAGTAAAAGAATCAGAAGTTCAAGGTCATCCTTGGCTATATCCAAGATTGAACCTGGCCTGGCATACTTGAGACCCTCTCAAAAAACAAAAGCATCTAGGAAGAACTAGACTAGGCCAGCTGACTCTTAATGACTAAGTCTTTTGTATAATACATAGAAAGTGCATCTAATCAAAAGTGAGCTTGTAACCAATCATTTATAATCTTCCAGAATGACAGTTTCAGAATGGCAAGATTCATGGGGAGGCCATTGTGTGACAGGCTGGAACCTTAGTCTTTCTTACTAAGTGATTTCAAGTTTGGAGGGAACCTAGAGGTATGCACATTTGGCTCATCCTAACAGCATTCAGACAAGTTCACTGCATCTTGTTCAATGCATACACTTAGGCACAGGCTCTACCCCAAGTGGGAGTGGGAGAGCCTTGGCCTTCTGTAATGCCCACTGATGAAGCCCATAGGTTTGTTTTCAACTATTAGATACCTTTATTATCTTAAACGTTCCCAATGCCTCTTATTCTAAAGGCTTACTGGCCAGATTGTGCAACTAGTAAGCAGAAGAGAAACTTTGCAGTAGTGGAGGCTAGTGGAAAGAAGATAAGTCCTTGAAGGAACCTACTGGAACCGTTGGCCCCTCATCCCGCCATCCTGCCTGGCTATTCTGCAGTCAGCAGCTCCGTCCTACCACATTCTCTCTGCTGTAATGAACCATCTTGCTAGAGGCCCCAATGACAGTGCCCCATGACCACAGGCTGAAAACTCTAAAACTAACCCAAACCAGTTCCTTCTTCAAAGGCCTTTTCCCAGGTGTCCTGCCACAGTGACAGAAAGCTATACATTCGTCAACCTCGGTTCCTTTAATTTCAGGCTGAAGCAAATTCAGTTTTGTTTCCCCAAGTGCCAATAGGGCAGCGATGTAAAAGTGTCATGTGTCAGGGTCAAGGCTCCAAAAAAGGGGTAGCTTCCCCTACAGCAGTGTGGAAGGAGAATATGGTATCTACAGACCTTCAGATCTTTCAAAAGATTCTGAAATTTGAAACACTTATATGACAGAAAATAACTCAAGCTTTAAAATGCTGCTTGTACTGTAACCCCATAGGTTACACCAAACATGCCTGTTTGACAGACGTGACTTCTTCCTGCTCTTAACAGCTCATTTTTCTCCCTCTGTAATCATTGGGACACACTGCAGTCTACCACTCTGCTTTAAAGCAGCCAGCTAACACTCCAGCACGACCCATAAGTGCTCACACCAATCCCTCAGAAATTATTACAACTCCAATGTAAGAAGCAACTCACCTTGATCCAGGGGTGCTGCAAACTATCCTGGATGGTCATCCTCTTCCTTTGGGGGAAAGAAGGAGAAAGAAAAATATTCACAGGACACTGAGACAGTACTAAAGTTATTCTCATGCTGGTTCAGCCTACCAAGCAGACACTCTGGAAAACGCAGTTTGTGGCCCACACTTTAAAAAAAAACAAAACAAAAACTGAGTGCAACCCCACAGGTCAGCTCAGCTCCAGACTCTTCCCCTGTGCAGGGGCTGAGTGAGCAAGCAAGAAGACCCTGAATGCATTTTCTGAAGCACTTCCTTCTGGGGTGTTCTTCCTTCAGCAGGTGGAACAGTGAGGGTCTGACAAAAGGTAGCCACCCACAGAACAGGTGCTGGTCTCCAGCCTCAGCCACACAAGGCTCTGCCTTACAGAGGGGACACTCACTTCGGATCCTTGACCAGCAGTCTTCTGATGAAATCTTTGGCAAGGGCACTGGTATTACGGAAGAATTCCTCCTCAAATTCGTAGTTGACAGCAGATACGTTCGCTAATGTTTCTTGCTTAGTGTCTCCAAGAAATGGGGAGGCCCCACTTAGGCTGTTAAAAATAAAGTGGGGCATCAGCAGAATATTAACACCCTTAGTGTGTTGTCACTGCTTCTTCTGAGTCTCACGTGGGAAACACCAAACAGGACTAGAACCTGGTGTGGAATCAGTCACCTCAGAATCAATCACACTTCATGAACACTGAACAGTTATGAACCAAAGTATGAATTTCATGCCAAGGAGTCATGCTAAAGGTTCATTTGGGGCTGGAGAGATGGCTCAGCTGTTAAAATGCCTGCTGCACAAGCATGAGAAACTGAATTAGGACCTCCAGAATCCACATAAAAAGCCAGGCACAGTGGCATGTGGGTGACAGAGGAGTAGACCCCTGAAGCTCACTTGCTAGCCAATGTCACCAAATCAATGAGCTTAAGGTTCATAAAGAAACCCTATCTCAAAAAATAATAATAAAAGTGGAATGCAGAATAATCATTCATACTTGTGTACAAACACACCATGCACACACATATTAACAAGTACTTACATGACATCTAAACACACCATCACACATGGTCATTTGAACCAGTGTGTAGTTTAAAATAAAACTCTTCTTCCTATTTTCTCAGCAATGGACAGCTAGAATTTCTCACCATAATTATGTTACAATCTCTGGCAATTCATTTTGATTAAGGAACAACAAACCCAATTAGCATAAAATAAACACATTTTTGAGGGTTCAGGATAAAGATGCTTAATGGAGAGCATGTACAAACTGAAGGGGCCTACATGATCTATCTGGTTGGCAGACGACATTTGTGGTCTCAGAGACAAGTAAAGAATACATGAGCTGTAGACTTGATACTTACAGAATATAGGTTATTACCCCGATGCTCCTGTACATAAAAATAAAAACAAAGCCATTAGGAGAACAGCCAAATAGATCAGAAAGATACCAACACTAAGGACATTCTCCTTACCACATGTCTGCCTCGAGACCCAGGGGCTCATAGTTGACGATCTCTGGTGCTAAGAGAAAATAAAGACTCATTAGCTTGGGAAGCCTGCAGACCAACAGAGTCTGTCTTCACATAACAAGCAGAAACATGCACAGGAAGTGATCCTAAAGCCAGGGAGACTCTGTCAGCGGACTGTAGATGAGACATAAGTGAGCCCGAGAGCAAAGAAAATTTACCTACAAACTCTGGTGTCCCAAATATATTTTTGAATTCATTTCCAAAGTCAATTTTATGGGCCAAGCCAAAGTCGATGATCTTGATCCGAGGTTTGGGCACATTTCTATCCAGAAGCATTATGTTTTCCGGCTTAAAAAGAGAGAGAGAAGTAAAAGGGTGACAAAACAGTTCTTCTTCACTGCTTAAACAAAAACAAGAAGATGTAGATGAAAAGAGAGCCCTGGGAATAACACGTTTTGGGCTCAGGGTCTTCAGGAGGCAGGTCTGAGTCCAAGAATTTGAGGCCAGAAAACCCTTGGTAAGGAAGGGGAGGCAGGAACCAGGAGGCAGGTCTAAGATGTCTGCTCTGCTAGGACAGGATGACTAGAGCACTGCCCTTCTTGACAACTGGAGGATAAAGGGCAGAAATCAGAGTCATTCCCATGGAAGCGGAGCCTGAACCCATCATCTCCCACCCTCTGGTCCTGACCGCTGCCCAGACAGCTCCCAGGTCAGAAACAAGAAGTCAAGCAGATGGACACTGGCAGAAAGCCACCTTGCGGTGTGCGCTGGTGAACGCTGGGGACACAGACATGGGCCTGATGGCCCTGCCACAGTGAAAACCACAGGACACTTTCTCCCTCTGCAGTCTTGTTCCAGCTTCATGGCCTGCACCAGCCTGTGGTCACCTCCAGTCAACCTAACAGCCACTCTCTGTTGTCCCTGTGTTGTCTTCCTTTCCCAAAAGAGCGTGCCTCCGTACAAGCTAGACATGGAGCTCACGCATTTTCAATCCCATGCAGCCTTGCTTCCAACCAGTCAAGGGCCCTATACCCAGCCAAGTTTGGAGTTGGGTCTGCTTGATAGTGAAGGGAAGGGTCAGACTCCAGGCTTGTATCAAGAGAAGAAACACTCAAGATACCTCCCACCAATGTCCAGCCACAGGAGGATGAAAGCTGTGCCACCCACCAGCCAACCAGCCAAAAACAGCCTAATGTCCAAGCTGAAGCACCTGGTTAGCAAGCTCCTTCGGTTCCTTCCAAGGATTCCTGACTGTGACCATTGATATTAAGCCTCTACCCCACAAAACGAACATTAGACACCCCAGCCATGGGAAAAGATTGTAGGCTAGTGATTTACATGAACAACTCCACTTGTTAAGCCCACATGGGAGAAACGTCTTTACTCATGTGCCTCAGTTTACCTTAGCCAACAAGCCACAAAGGCCACGGCTGGCCTAAGCTTCTATCTGGTTTCCACTCACAGTGTTACCTTCAGATCAAAGTGGGCAATCTGAAGCGAGTGCAGGTAGTAGACACCACTGAGAATCTGCTTGAGAAATTCCGTCGCTTCCTCTTCAGTCAGGGATTCCTTCTCAGCCAAGAAGTCAAACAGCTCGCCCCCTGCAACACTGAGAACAGACAGAGAGCCAGGGTCAACGGAGATCCTCCTTCCACATCTTACATTCATCCTCCCATGGCTGACAGGCAACTGACAGGCATGATGTCAAGATGTGCTGAAACCACTACGGGTTCACAAGTGAGGGGACAGGGCAAAGAGAGGTTGTGGGGAAATAAAAAGGAACGGGCATCGTTAAACTGTGTGTGTGCTCACCACATAGGTGCAGGCCCATGGGATGCCAGAGGGGACATCTTCCTCAGTCTCTATTCACCTTATGTTTTAAGATGCAGCCTCTCTGAGCTCAGCGCTCCTCATTTTGGCTAGAGTGGCTGACCAGCGCCCCTGGGATCTGCCTGCCTCTACCCCACAGCATGGGGTTACAGAAGCCAGTGGCCATACACATGAGCTTTTACATGAGTGCCAGGGGTGTGAACTCAGGTCCTCACGCTCGCTCAGCGTTTACCCACTGAGCCATCACTCTAGCCTCCAGTGTTAATTTTCTACACTTCAATTACATTTCAAACTTGGAATTTTTAACTCTCTGTTCAGGGATGAGGAGCTACACCCCAACTTGTATAGGACTCATGGAATAATTCATCCTAAGTTAGAGAGTAACCGGAAGATTCCTACCTGTATTTCAGCTGATTTTAAACTGATTTTAACATGGTATCATAAGGATTTCCTTTGGTCTAGTATTTGTTTATAAGTGAATATGTTCATTTTTATAAATGTAATTTCAAAAACACACTTACTAATGACTTTAAGAAATATTTTAGTTGCTAAGAATGAACGTAGGCAAAACTGCAAGGTCCATGGCTGGTGGAGGATTTATTGAGTCTATACCCACTGCCAGACAAGAAATCCACTGCGGGCAGCACGTAGAGCCCTGAGCTGTTGGTGACTCTTGAATACTGCCCTACCCCCAGCATGGTGCCAGGCTCATGGTACAACTCAAAACTTCTCTATCCAGCGAAGGGAAGAACAAATTCCTCCAAAACTCCACAGCGGTGATTAAGAGAAAACAACAGGGAGCGTTTAATAAGAGTTCTTGTAAGGCAATCTTTATCACATTTAACAATCTACAACATTATAATTAAATGTGATTATGCACATAACTGCTATATTCTGTATTGTTCAGCAAGACGGGACTCCATAAACATCATACCTAGTGAATCAACACCCATTCAGTATAAACAAGCTAGTGTTCCTGGGCTTTATCTTAAGGGAAAGCTCCTCACCCCACCTCCTCAGCCTCCAAATCAGAAGCTGTCTGCTTACACAGCTCAGGCTCCACTGACCTGGGAACTAGAGACACCTTGGTGATGCAGACTGTGGGCCTTCCAACCTGCTGCACAATGGTTTCTACAAATTCAGGCCAGAAAACTGGGCACTTTTAACAAGCACTGAAAACACTGGGAATCACTTCTTCGGGGGTTTGTCTCATGCCCCTTTAGCAAGCCTCACTCAATCCCTAGAGGGCTGGTGACCCAGCCTGGGACTCCAGAAAACAGCAGGAGCCAACAGAGAGTGTGAACCTGACTCTCCTCACCACACCCCCCAGCTCAGCTCTGAGAGACGCATTCAGGCTCTGCAATGCTCTTGACCACATGCTTCCACTTCTCCCCATTCAAAATGTGATGCTCATTGTATTATTGGAATCAAAACAATGAGAGAAGGAATCTTTCAAGTACAGGGAGGAAGAAAGGACAGGAAAAACAAGAAACCGCAAGGGACCCTACACAAAGAGAGAGATGGGCCAGCCGGTCTGCTCCTCCAGCCTTTTCTGTGCTCTCTGGGTTGGGAATGGCTATTGCCCTCTCCATCCAGTCAGAGGGCATCCACACTGCATATACTCAGATTCAGGGTGCCCAGGTTAGATTATTTTCCTAGAAATAAACTTTAAGATTTATTTATTTTATTCTATGTATATGAGTGTTTTGCCTGCATGTACTTATGTGCACCACATGCATGTCTGGTGTCCGTGGAGGCCAGAAGAGGATATGGAATCTCCTGGAACTGGAGATACAGACACTGTGAACAGCCATGTGGGTACTGGGACTGAACCCTGACTCTATGGAAAAGCAGCCTTTACTCCTAACCACTGAGCCATCTCTCCAGCCCCCAGGTTTAGAATCTTAATTCCCTCTCAGCCAGACCTGCATCCTGAAGTTATCTCTTCTCTCTTCATTCTCCCAGCAGTCAGAAGCCACAAAACAATCCTTTGAGGGTTTGGGATTGAAGATGGATGAATGCTAAGTACTGCCCAAGTCTGGCACAAGGCAGAGTCCTGAACGGTAAAGGAAGAAGGCTGTACCCCCATAGCACAGGACACAGGATGCCGCAGGCTCTGACCAGAACGCTCTCTCCCCTCAGCTGTTCCTCGGCTGGCCCGTGCTGGGGACCGAGTGCTGAGCTTCCCAGAGACAGGAGGGAGGAACCGAGGAGCAAACAGAGCAGGGCCTTTCCTGTGAGTCTAGTGCTGCTCCCTCCTCCTCTGTCTTTCTTCAGGGCTGCCCCCGTCCACCAGACACTGGCTGTGTTTCCACACATACTCACACCTTCTCTGCCCACAAGAAACACTGGCTGTGGTCTGGCTGTTCCTGTTGGTGTCTGTCTGTCTTACTGCACTGCCAGGGCTGGGTACAGCACATAGGCAGATAGGTTCTTCTAGTGACTCTACCAATCCTTCTTCCTGTCCCAGATTGTCATCCTTGTTGCCCAGGGCTTTGGGCTCTGTCCTCTTCAGTGGCTGGCTCTTCCCAGCAGTCCCTTGTGAATCTGCTCTTTCTCTTCAGATCCAAACCTCTCACCCCCAGGAGTTCCAGCCTTTATGAAGCAGGATGACAAACATGAGATGATCCTAACTCAGACCCTGCAGGGTCACTCAGGCCCATAGAGACTCTGGTTCTTTTCCTATAAAATAAGGGGCCAACAACACTTTTAATGAAGTTGTTCCAAGATTCCCAAGCACATCTAGGCCCTCTGTGGTTAGCAAATACTGATGTGTGGCATGAATCTTAAATGGTCTTATTAATAAAAGGAAACCTGGAGCCAGGTACTGGGGTCATCGCTGGAAGATCAGCGAAGCAGGACAAACCACAGCTTCCTCACCTCGCCAATTTCTCAGCTGATCCTGTTTCCTCAGACTGGAAGCCTCTGTGTCCTCATCCAAATGGATCTCAGCTGAACTACTTCCCGAAAGCCTAAAGGCTTAACCAGGCTAGTTCCTGGTCATCACGTCTTATCTGCCTTTCTGCTTGCTGCCATCACTTCCTGGGATTAAAGGCGTGAGTCACCATGCCTAGCTATTTCCAGTGTGGCCTTGAACTCACAGAGATCCAAGCAGATCTTTGCCTCTGGAATGCTAAGATTAAAGGCGTGTGTGCCACTATTTTCTGGCCTCTATCTAGTAGCTGTTCTGTTCTCTGACCCCAGATAAGTTTATTAGGGTGCACAATATTTTGGGGAATACAATACCACCACACTGATGTCTTTCTTCCTGTTTGGCCTCTAATTAAAACTCCTCCCTGATTTAACAATAGCTCTCTGGAATTAGGGTAGGACAAAAGCAGTTCCCATTGTGTTCTGTCCCCATGTGGCCACTGCAAGCCACATGGTTAGGAACTGTGGGGTTGGAAAGGTATACACACAGCAAACCCCTGTCCCGTGGGTGCCTGGCTCTGGAATGATGCCAGCCACTGTTGTCTTCTTAAGATAGCTACACCGGATCTTACACCTTGCCCCTCTGCACCTGGATCCTGCCATCATACCTCAAGAGGTGTCATCTATGGCTCTACTTTTAGAGTGCAGGCAGGTCCTATGACTACTTTGGCTACTGGGACAACACAGAAGTGATTATATGCCAACTCTAGGGTGGCCCTCATAGGCAAGGGGGTTCATCCCACATAAATTCCTTCTGTAAGACAACACATGTGATTATCCACAAATAGAAATGATATAAGAGAGCCATGGAGAAAACCAAACAACACTGGTGGTTTGAATAAATATAGCCCCCATAAGCCAACAGGGAGTGGCACCATTAGCTGGTGTGACCTTGTTGGAGGAAGTGTGTCACTAGGGGGTGGACTTTGAGGTTTCAGAAGCTCAAGCCAAGCCCAGTGTCACTCTCTCTTCCTGCTGTCTGTGGATCCAAATGTAGAACTCTCAACTCCTCTCCAGAATCATGTCTGCCTACATGCCACCATGCTTCCCACCATGATGATAATGGACTAAACCTCTGAAACTGTAAGCCAGCCCCAGTTAAATGTTTTCCTTTATAAGAGTTGCTGTGATCATAGTATCTGTTCACAGCAATAGAAACTCTAAATAAGACAAACCCCAAGTGAAGGTCTTGGAGCTGGAAAATCCCACCCATTGGAAAGCATGGACATCAAAGACTACCCACAAATACATTCCAGAACTCATGAGAAAACTGGAATAGCCATTTTAGGCCACTATAGCAGACGCCCATGGGCATCACCCATGTTCCTGTCCCTGAAAGATACCTACTGTCCTAGTTCTAAGGGTGGCTCAGTGGGTATTCCTTTGACCTCTACCACCCCAGAGCTCTTCTCTGCTGAAGAGAGCCCCTAGACTCAAGGTCATGCTTCTTCCCAGGAAGCTACCTAGTCCAGCAGCTGATCAACCTGGGGCCATGTGGCAGAGACCATCATCACACTTCCGTAAGACTACACATGGGGACCATCACACTTCTGTGAGATTACACACAACATACTCTACATACATGGGACCATCACATTTTGTAAGACTACACACGAAATACCGTACACAAATAGGGACCATCATACTTCTGTAAGACCATACGTGAGACGCTAGGACTGCACATTCTGTTGCAGCTGCTTGATTCAGCCAGCTCAGCATCAACATGAAAGAAACAATAACCGACATTTGAGTGAATGCATGTGGCTGTGTCCCAGTAAAACGTTATTAACAAAAGCAGGTGGCTATCTGAGTTTGGTTGCTGGTTGGTAATTTGCCAAACCTTGGTAACTTCTGCAGCTCCATGACCACAGAGAATCAAGAAAAACCCCAACCCCTAGAGTCAGGTCCTGGAATGTCCAGTGGCACTGCTTAACCACAGCTGACGGAGAGCAGGCCCCAGCTGGTCTTCTAATTACCTCTATGATTCACCCAGAACATTGCTTCAGTCTCATGTTGTACATAACATGGGTGCATGTTGTGGCTTGTCTAGGAAGCCAAATGTGCCCCTGGAAAACAGACCATCATTGGTGCCCTACATGCCCTGTGTTTATCATCCTTCCTCCTATTTATATGTCGTCCTTCACCTCATTCCTCCTCCAGTCCTACATACATACTCATCCTCGCTCACCCCACTTACATACTCATCCTCACTTCAGCAAAGGTTTGGGCCCACGCTGCACTGTTTATGATGTACTTGCCCCTCCTATCTCAGAAGGCAGCAAGTGATTGGATATTTGTTTTCTTGCTTGTTTTTCTTCTCACAAAGTCATTTCGACACACATGCTCAGAATCAGACCCTCCAAATAAGGCTAAGAAGGAAATTGGTGCAATCCTCTGTACTTGAACTTTTTGTTCCAAGTTTTATATTTTGCTTACAAAGGAAGATTGACGGAAGGAGAGATGAGCAATCTGCAGAGTAGATTCTGAGAAAAAACTGAGCCTCCTCATTAGGTCTTTGAGTCAGAGAGCTTTAAATTCCAATGCTAACACACACACACACACACACACACACACACACACACGCACACACACACACAATGTGTAGAATGCAAGCTTACAGGCACCTGCTGTCTCCACCAAGAGAGGTAGGAGCAGGAATTCTCTCACACCAGCGAGGCCTCCTGAAAGGATTCCTTACAGCACAGTTTTAAAAGCACCGTGGGCTCCTGGGTAGGTACACGGTCAGTGGGTTGAAGGAAAATCCATTTTAAAACTTCCCCCAATTATTACTTTGCAAGATTCTAGTCTCTAAACTAAAAACAGCAGAAAGTCCCTGACTCCTGTTAGCAATTGCCCTGAATATAACAGGATTCAATTCTGAATTGGCTCTGGTCAGTCTACAGTGCAGAGGACTCTCAGCTGCAGGCTAACTACCAGACTTGGCCCTTTTCAAGGTAGCTACTAGATTCCCTGAGATTGGGGGACATGTCCTCATCTGGTACCACAGACCAACTACATGTGACAGGTGAATTAGGGACAGTCAACAATCGGGAACCACCTACACTCTACTGTGTACAGGCTCCAGGGAAAATGTCTGGGAGTGGCCTGCCAGGAGTCTGAATAGGCCTTGGTACCAACTGTGTCCTTGGATGTGGGTGAGTGAACCCTAATTTTACTATCTATAAAATGAGGGGGTTCAGTGACTCAGTCCAGCGGTTCTCTTAACCTAATAATTAGGGACATTTTTAAATGCAATTTCCTTACACCTGCTTGACTAGGTCCCAGAATCTGCATTTAAGATGATCTTGGTGCACATTGACCACACACTTAAGACAAGCACCTCTCAGTTGTCCAAGTCAACATTTTAAGATTCTATGAGCCTGTGAGCATCCGGGCCTCCTTCTAGCCAGGAGTGTAGCAGAAAGTGATGTGTGCTGCTCCACTTCAATCATGGCCCCTAAAGCATCCCACACAAGCCTTCACCCACATTCTCGATATCCTCACTGATAAAGGCATTGCCACCAAACCTGACAAGCTGCATTCAATCCCTGAAACCCACATGGTGGAGGAGAACTGACTTTCAAAAGTTGTCCTCTGAACTCTCTAAGCGTGCCATGGTGTACCTGTACATACTTGCTCACACACATGTGCACACTGTACACACACACAAATAAGTAAATAAATAAATCTGATTATTTTTGAAGATTTATTTATTTATTATACATAGAGTGTTCTGCCTGCATGTGTCCCTGCACTCCAGAAGAGGGCACCAGGTCTTACTACAGATGGTTGTAAACCACCTTGAGGTTGCTGGGGATTGAACTCAGATCCTCTGGAAGAGCAGCCAGTGCTCTTAATCCCTGAGCCATCTCTCCAGCCCCAATAAATCTGATTTTTAAAAAGAATCCTGTCTTCTACAGTCAGGATGAAGAATCAGTGATGTAGCATTAAGATATGGGCAATGTGGAAAACTGACAATTCCCACCCATCCTTCTCGCTCATGAACAAAAAGGCAGAATGAGTAAGATGAAGACATAATGCCAGAAAAGCGTCACGGTTTAGCATTGGCAGCAGGCACCACTGATGTGGGCACCACCGATGGGGCCGGATCACATCACTGAGCTGCAAGGAGGATGTACCGCACAAGCCACAGCCTCACATCCCACCAGCTCCCAGAAAGCCTCACCAAGCCCTAACTGAGTTGACCACACACTCAAGCCCAAAGCCAAGTAATCAAAGCCAGTTTGCTGAGGCAGACTCTCAAATAGGAGGCCATGGTTCTTAGCTGCATGAGGTACTTAAAAAAAAATCCTTATCTTCCATTTTTTTAACTTAAGGAAGTATGTGTAATATAATGAAACATTTATAAAACAAGCCAACAAACCCAAATCCATTTTATTTCTCTCTTCCTCTTTCAGTGAACAGGCTTTACTTTCTCTTTACCCATTGCACAGATCACTAGGATAGTCAGCCTTGAAAATGTGCATTGGGTTCACAGACAAGTTGTAAGAGACACCTTTGGAGGAGAAGCCCTTCCTAGCTCCTGGGAGATATCACACAAGACATGCTGCATGCTGCTCAGACTGCTGCACATCACGCCCTGCAGGGTGTCTCAGGTAGGTGGTTGTCACACCTACAATGGATTGGCATAAACCACAGCCCTTCCTCCCCCAGTTCAGAACACTTGCTCATTTTCTGATTCTCTACTTGCATTTTCATTTCTAAAGGGACCAGAAGAAAGGGCACATGGGAAATAGAAATGGATGTGGGAGACGGCATGAAAATATTTCAAACAGATGAAGCAAGAATTTGTTTAAAGTTCCAGGAGATGATGGAGTCCATCAGTTCAGCTGGGAACAGGCAAAAACTTCAAAGAGAAAAATCCACAGTTCTGCAGACAATGGCCTAATGCACCTCTCAAGATGTTCCACAGAACCAGAGGTTGCCCCTGAGAGAGGAGCAACTGTCGGGAAAGGGTCCTGAGATAGGTGAGGGCTTAGGGCATTACCATGACTTGAGAGGGACCTTAAGTTTCTAGTCTCAGTCTTAGGAGCTTTGGACTTGGGGTTTCCCAGGCCCCAGGGTTCCAAGTATGTCAGGTGATGTCATGAGCAAATTCAGGTGAGAAAAAGCAGAGGCAGGCAAGCTAGAAAGGAAGCCTGGGGTCCAAGTGAACGCTTAGCTGCTCATCTAGAGGGTAGAGTGTATGTTTAGTACTCAAAGCATGAGGCTGGGCTACCCCATCCATCAAACCCAAAGACTACGGATGGTCTTAGGTAGTGTATTTTAAGAGACATACAAAGTTGGAAAATATTCAGAAAATGTGACATTGGGAGTGTGGCTCAGTAGTATGGATTGGAGTTCTCCAGGCCCTGTGTCTGGTTCTCCATCACAGAAGAGGGGAGGGAAAGAGAGAGGAGAAACATGCACACAGCAGGCAATAAAGACTTCCCTCTCTCGAGAAATTTAGATGCAGAAATTCATGCTGCAGTTGGCCTCAGAAAAGAGGAAACTGACTAGTGGGGTGTCAGACAAAAAGCCCATTAAGAAACACATGTCCCTCTGGGTACCACATCTTAGAGTTCAGTGGCTGTGTCACTATGGGTGGGATGCAGATGTGGAGAGAGGGATTCATGGCCCTCAGATTGCCTGCATGGGCCCTTGGTAGTATATCACTTTCCCTGGGAGACATCTACTCACCTGCCAGGTGACCAAAGTCAAGACTCCACCCAAGTCCAACTTAGTGAACCAATAAGTCTACTGGGCTTGTTTACAGGAGCATGGGTGACAGGAAATACTACATCACTACATACTCCCCAGCTCATCATGACAATGACATCAGGGATGCTACATCTTGGAGTCTACTTTTAGTTACTCCCACTTCTTACATACACCAGCACTCCCAAGATCACTAAGGCTAGGATCAGGGTGAGAGTAAAGGCTGGACCCCCATGTGAGGGACCCCCAAGATGGTGGTGGGTTTATGTTATGCTGGAGGAAAAGTCCATATACAATACTACATGATGCCCCAGCTTGATCATGAAGACAGTCATCTCCAGGCAGAGACAGCCTCATCCATTTAGCCCAGTGACCTAAATCCATGGCCACATTCAAAGCACCAGCAAGAATGTTGTGGAGCAGCACTATGTAGGCAGTCCTGTGGAGGAGGTGGAGGAGAGGGAAAGAGCCGAGAGACAAGATTCCCCTTGCACTTGGGCCATGTAGATTTCTTGAACTAAAGAAAAGAACTCATTCCAGGGAAAATGAAAAACCCCACAGCCGGAAAGCCCTGCAGCATATGCCAGGCCTCTTTTTACTTTAATGGCTTCAGCCCAAGCTTTGGAAACCCACAGAAAGAATTAGGCCAATCGAAAGTGGGGCAAACGGAAAAGCTGGGGCAGCCAGGCCTCTCCTCAGCTTGGGTAATTATAACCAGTATTAGAACAAAAGGCCAGTGGGACATAAACCAAGCTAAGAGAGCCATAGATGGAGGATGATTCCAAAACCAATTTATCTTGTCTAGCTGAAAACAAGGGAAAGCGATTACCCAGGGGTTGTGTGACTTCAGCCCCTCCTTCCTGACTGGATGGAACTCTCCATCAGGAGCTAAAATGACAGTTGCTGATTGTTGTTAATGATCTGGAAATCCAGGCCAAAAGACCACCAGCCTGTAGGAGAGCACACAGCCATTGCAAAGGACCATGCTGCCCCTGAGATGTGGATGTGGAGAGCTAAGCTTCTAATGTGCACAAGGCAAGAGGCCTTTCCCCTCGGTTTGAGAATGTGTTTTAGGAGGAAGAAAAGCTGAAGGAAGGGAAGGATTTCTGGAACTGAAATTCACTTGTGGGTATGGAGGCTTCCCATAACTTCCTCCCTGTTGCTAAGAAGCCCAGTCCCTGAGGGTTAATAAGGGGGATCAAGGTCAGGGCAGGGGAGGAATCAGGAACCCTGCAGAGTACGTAGGAAGTGAAGAGAGCCTTTAGTTGACTAGTTATGCTGAAAGGAAAGGGAAGTAGCAGCCTGCAGCCCTGTTCTGCTAGAAGGTGGATCTGAGAAAAGAGAGGCATACCCACCAGAGACGCTCAAAGATGGAGAGGAGACCTGGATGTCCCTTTCAGCAACATAGTTCAGGTCCATGAAAGGAGAACTCCATCTTGAGCAAGGAGACCTTTCATCCTCTAAAAGACTCTTCTTTCTCTCTGTCTCTGTCTCTGTCTGTCTGTCTCTGTCTGTCTGTCTCTCTGTGTCTCTCTCTGTGTCTCTCTGTGTCTCTCTGTCTCTCTCTCTGTCTCTCTCTCTCTGTCCCTCTCTGTCTCTCTCTGTCTCTCTCTCTCTCTCTCTCTCTGAACACTAATTTAACATGTGCTCCATGATGAGCAGGATTACACTACAAGTCTATGGCAAATTCCACTCCCCATGTCTGAGTGACACTGGCATCAGTGAGAGGCTCACAATAGCTTTCAACTTCTGTGCCCTGCAATCCCATCTACTGTCCATCTTTCCAGTCAGCTTGTCCCAACCTACACACCCAATGTGAATACAATTCCCCTTGTCCCAATTGGAACAATCTGCCTGTGCCCATTAAAGAAGACTACTTCAACCATGGCAGGTCACAGGCAAGCAGGATCTTGGGTGGTAATGCCATGGGCATTCCTTCCTCTTCTCATCCCCAATGTCCTGGCCTAGACAGTCCCCTCACTGTTGTTCCTAAGGCCCAGACTGCCTTCTGCTGGCTAGTCTCCTAGACTGACAGGACTTAGGCCACTTTTACTAGGCACTGTGCTAGCCTGCACATCTTCTAGATGTTTCATGTATAAGAGCAAACAAGTAAATTTCTAGCAATGTCTCAGAAAGCTTATAGTTCATTAAAGGGGAAAAACAGACACATAGTCTAGTAAATGCATAGTCAATACACTTCTAAAGGTGGTTTTTTTTTTTTTTTTAATGTGAAAGATGTCAAAAGGTAGATAGAAAACCAAAACGAAAGACAGGGGAGCCATGGGCTAGAGAGAGAAGACCAGAAGCTCACATTGGAGTGTTGAAGTTTGAGGAGATCATTTGGGTGAAAATGTTGAGGAGATCTCTGGAAGATGCTTACAGGGCTTCCGAGAGACCTAGTGATGTAGTCTTGGGGGATTGGAAATACTTTAGGAGACAATAGTTAAGTGTCTTGAACTAAGTACATACTAAAGCATTGTGCAGAATATATTAAGAAGCATAAATGGAAGCCTTTTACAGGTCAAAGAGGAACAGAGGGCAGAGTAAACTCTTCTGAAGAGGGAACAGAGACCAACAAAGAAGAATAACAAACAGGTACAGGTTGCTTCCTCTCTCCATCAACACCACTTCTATTGTAACCATTCTCTGTGTGGATGGCTCTCATCCTTCTGACGTGTGTGGATGGTTTTCATCCCTTCAGATGTGTGTAGACGGCTCTCACCCCTTCTAATATGTATGGATACCTCTTAACCCTTGTAGAGCTCCAAAGAGGCTTCCTTGTGAGAACTTACTCAAGGTCTGAGAATCTGAGCTTGCTTTTCCCAGCAGGACTGCATAAGGAGATGATTTGACCACAGGCATGATTATGAGGTGTTTGGAAGGATCTAGACTTGGCTATGTGGTGTGCTTTGATCTAGCAAGGGGGAAGTCTTTTGCCCTGCCCCTTGGCATTGTTATAAAAATCCCTTGAAGAGGCAGAAGGGGGACTTTGGGCTTTGATCCAGGTCCTCCCAAAGCTATCTTGTGTTTCTGTCTTTCTCCTCTCCACTATCTTTCTATCTAAAAGTTTCTTACCCCTCTCTCCTCCTCATAGGAACCCTTTAAAAGGTGGGAGCCTCTCACAGATGGTGCCTGAACAGAGACTTGGGTACAGAGGAAGTAAGTGAGAGTAGGGAACACTGTGGAAGCAGTTGGAAATGTCTGGTTTTGTATTAAGATTGAGGCAGTGGTATTTTATTCTTTGGGAGCAAAAACTAAGTATAGAAAAGTTAGGCTGCAGCAAGTATCTCTCTGTGCCTAGGTTTCTTTCTTTCTGTCTCTCTTTCTCAATCTCTATCTACTAAATTAGGTCTAAAAATGGTAGTATAATTAAGTTGTAGAAATGTAGGCTTAGGTATATTAGGATAGATAAGCTCTAGGTCTAGGGAGATGGTGAAGATTTAATATAAAGTAATTTAGAGTAGAGTAGTTCCCCCCACACACCCAGCACAGATGGAACCTGGGCCATAAAAGGCAGTGTCCAGGACTGGGCAGACACTGCAGGGCTGGTAGTCTGAGAACAAAGGGCTGTTTCAGAGACTGCCAGCTTCAGAAGCCCCCACAGCAAGTGGCAGTAGCTAGGCAGCATCAGCTGAGACCCTCAGACACCACAGCAGCACAGGTGGCAAACACCAGAGCCAGTGCAGGCAGCAGGGTTCTGCATATTTTCTGCTGTGAAAAAGCCTTGGTTAGGAGCTGCAGCAGTGGCAAGAATGCAGCAGAGGCTTTGGACCCCTATCACTGGGAGCAGTACTAGGAGATATCTGGGAGACCGCAGGAAGAGAGCCAAGCAGGGCAGCATCCCCCCAGGATGGAGCAGTGGTGGAAATAGGGATGCAGACCTGGGGAAACTGCTGGCTGACAGAGCACCCAAGTGAGACACACTGGAATTCAGGCCAGTCCAAGCTCCCAGCAACAGAATGAGGCAGAGCCCTGCAGCTACCCTGGGAGTGGCATTTGGCTGTTCAAGCAGGGTAGCACACAGGTGTTTCCAGGACCCAGTGTGCTGAGCGCTGGTGGCCTTGTGCTCACTAGGCCCTGAGTTCAGTAAGCAAGCTGCCCCAGAGGAAGTGGAGGACAGCCGAGGTGAGCCAAGCACAGGGAAGCCTGGGAAAGTCAACAGTCAGCAGCTTGCAATGCTGGGAGCTGCAGTCCAGCTACCCTGGAACCTCCTAGATCAGCTGTGGGCCTGGGACCCAGGAGGGAAGGGACAATGAATATGTATGCTGAGGATGCACAAGGTTAGTGCACACTAGACTGCTCATAGTAAGTGGTGGCAGCCAGCCCCTGGAGGGGACTCGGTGGACTAACATTAAGTCCCCCAGGCCTCGAGGGGACCACACTGAGACTCCCAGACTGCACATCTCCACATCATCATCATCATCATCCTCAGAGCCAAATAGTGGTGGCAAGAGCCATGCAGGAGGTTGATGAGCCAGGCCCTGATATTAGGCTGTCAGTGGAACTTTAAGACTGTTATTAGGACTGAGTTTTTTGAGCTTTTGCAAACCTCAGAAATGAAGCAGTTTTGAGTTCACCTACAATTTTAACTGTGGTGACTCACAATTCATGTACCCTCTGTCCTGTTGGAAGGAAATGTAAATAGTTCTGTTATGAGATCTCTTTTGAATGTTTGCTAAAGTTTGTAAAGTGTAAATAGTCCTATGGAAAGTTTGCTTTTGAATGTAAGTTTGTAAGAATTGTAAATATTGTAGTAATATTCATGCTAGTTATAATATGTACAATAATAATCATACTAGAATTATGCTAATCCATTGATATTGATGAACCATGGTTTGGTGAAACTAAGGGAGTCTATTGATTTATTTGAGGTGTTTGCATTAAGAGTTTATTGATTTAAAAAGGGGCTTTGCGCAGCTAAGGCTCTTATAGACATCTTAGACCCATCAAAAAAAAAAAAAGACATTCCATCTTGGTCATCCTCTACTTCTTTACTGGGGGATGTGGCAGCCATAATGATTACTGTGGTTGTTCCAACTACTTGCAAACTCTTAGTAGGGACTTGAGTCACAGCTGAGTTAGCTCTGTACTTCCCCCTGTCAGAGGCTGGTAGTCAAAAATGGGTAACATTCTTCTTGCTAGCTGCCAACCTAAGACAGAGTATGCTTGATGGAAAGTGTATCTCCATGATGGGTGAGGCTAATTAGGAAAGAAGGATGACCTAAGGCAGACACAGTCTATCTGAGGGGTCTGGGGGCCCTTTAATATATTAAGAAGAGAGAGCTATAGAGACCCACAGAGGTTTCCTAGTGAGAACTTACTCAGGGTCTGAGAATCTGAGCTTGCTTTACCCAGTAGGGCTGTATAAGGAGATGATTTGACCACAGGTGTAATTATAAGGTGTTTGGAAGGGTCTGCACTTGGCTGTGTGTGTGCTTTGATCTAGCAAGGGGGAAGTCTTTTGCCCTGCCCCTTGGCATTATTATAAAAAGCCCTTTTGAAAAGGCAGAAGGGGCTGTTGGGTATTGATCCAGGCCCTCCCACACCTGTCCTGTGTTTCTATCTTTGTTCTCATCAGCTAGGTTTCTCTTTCTACTGAATATTTCTTATCCTTCTCTCCTCATCCTAAGAACCCTGGAAAAGTTGGGAACTGGACTTCCACAATCTCCCACAACCCCTTCCAATGACAGGGAAATCTGAGGGGTAGAGAAGGTTGATAGTCTGACTTCCCAGTAGGTTTCTGGCAACCATAAGCTACATCAGCCAAAAAGTTCTACCTCTCTACTCTCCCCTCCGTGTCTCCATCACCCCATTCCAACAATGTTCTTAATGAAGTAGAAAAATGAGAAAACAAAAGGGAGATTTCAAAAAAGTGTACTTTTTTAAAATTTATTTGTTTATTTATTTATTTATTTATTTATTTTTGAGCAATTTCTGATGGACCCAGGGCTTTTGAACGGAAGGTCCAGGGTTAAAATGGCCTCTATTCATTCAGGGACAACTAAACATTCTTTAGTAGAAGGATTTCATCGGCAGACAGGGTACTGGGAATTGTGGGTTGTCCTCCTTCACCTCAGTATCATGAATCAAGTGAGATCAGAAAATCCAGAAAACTTCTTTACAACTACTCTCCAGATTTTCCTTCCTTCCCCAGTTAGTTGGCCTTTCCCAGGCACCTGTGCCCCTCACCACCCTTCACCCCCACCCCTGCCCCGCACTCCCGCCCCCTCCCCTCCCCCTCCCCCTCCCCTGCCCCCGCCCCCGCCCCTACCCCCACCCCCGCCCCCGCCATCAGAGGGTGAGGAAAACCCCTTGCCATAAGTGGCTGTAGCACACTGTTTCCTGGCACTTGTTGACAACACTTGGTTAAGAGCCTCACAATGTTCTGTGTGCTGCCTGCTTCCTCATTGATTCAAACCCTAATGTTCAAGAATAAGGGATACACCACTCTCTAGGAAAGATGTTTGCAATTATTTTCACAGCACTCACATAAGTAAATCATCAACTCATAATAAAAGACATCCTGGTTGGTCAGCTCCTAGTTTTGAAGTCAAAAATGACATTTTCATCCCTCTAAGCTGTCTATACTCCATCAGACCTGGCATATACTTGTAAGGCCAAGAACAGTCCTGAGTAGTATGGCAGATAAAGTAGGACATGGTCTTGTCTTCAAGAGAACTTCTTAAGAGGAGCACAGGTGTACACGCAAGTGTGACACCAGAGCCCCACCACATCATCTCACTGTCCATCTTCCCACAGTTTAGGGAAAAGCTTAAGAAAGGAGCAATAAGAACAATGTAGATGGCTGGAGAGATGGCTCAGTGGTTAAGAGCACTGGCTGTTCTTCCAGAGGACCTGAGTTCAATTCCCAGCAACCACATGGTGGCTCCCAACCATCTGTAATGAGATCTGGTGCCCTCTTCTGGCACACAGGCAGAACACTGCATACATAATAAATAAATCTAAAAAAGAAAGAAAGAAAGAAAGAAAGAAAGAAAGAAAGAAAGAAAGAAAGAAAGAAAGAAAGAAAGAAAGAAAGAAAGAAAGAAAGAAAGAAAGAAAGAAAGAGAAAGAACAATCTAGAACTTGGAGAAACAAGGCTAGAGAAAGTGATAGAAAGACCAGAGGCCCTCATAGTCCAGGCTGCTCTGGCTTTCCAGAGTCACCTTTTGAAATCCACCGAGATACATGTGGTTTAAGAGTCATAGAATACAGGAAGCACAAACTAAGGAGGTAAAGGGCAGAGGTGCCTCACAAGTTCATGAAAAATGAGGTATGTATGTAAGACATACAGAAGTTTAAGGCTTATAAAACCCACATAAAATAATCCCTTCCTAAGAAGCTACTGTGAGAATTTCAACCTCCCTCCCTGGATCTGGACTCAGAATATCTGATCTGGAGGTGGTACTGCCAACTCTCAGAGTGACACACACAGATTAGATGAACTTGTACAAGGCAGGGCCTACAATGGCTGACCCAAATGAGATGGTATAGATCAAATACAGCTTCCCCATTTCTTCCGGGTCTCTTATTAATGTAGTGTTTGATGATCCTGCCCAAGTGCAACCACTTTAAAGGAAGCCAATGTTAAACCCTTCCTTTCTGATGAAATCTGATCTACTTGAATTTTCCCATCAAACTATTTCAGACACTATTACCTAGGGACAGTCAGAGCCTGTCAGCCCAAGCCTCATGCATTCCAACTCTGATAGGACAACAGCCTTCTCATCATCTCATGGTGGCTGTGCTTGGGAAGTGCTATAGTGCACAGCCTAGACAAGTTGTTGATGCTGCCCTATAGGACAAGCATACAGTGATTATTGCTGTGCTGGGACCCTGCTTCTCCACATCTGCATCACAGAAATGGTAACACTATTTAAAAAAAAAAAAAAAAAAAAGTTCCATACATGTTAAAAGATATCCAGATGGAGACTCTCACAAAAATCCACAACTGGTCAAATGCAGAGAACAACTAACCATGGGGCACCAGTCTCAACACATCTATAATACAACCCCTGCACCTCAGGCTCAAGAAACATTGGAGAAGAGGGAGTGGAAAGATTTTAAGAGCCAGAGGACAAGGAAGGGCATCTGCCATGAGTCAGGGTGCTACATATGACAGGGTGCTACACACATGAAATCTTAACAATATGCTCACCTAAACAAGATCTGCACAATGACAAGACCAGTTGACATCCCAAGTGAATGAGGAAATGTTACAGTGCTAGGTGAAGAGCCACAGGAAATAAATGGCTACTAAGAGAAGGAGAATAGTCTTCTGCTGTGGGATGTTCTGTATTTCAAATGTGTTGCTCTGATTGGTTAATAAATAAAACACTGATTGGCCAGTAGCCAGGCAAGAAGTATAGGCGGGACAAGCAGAGAAGAGAATTCTGGGAAGTGGAAGGCTGAGGCGGAGAGACGCTGCCAGCCGCCGCCATGACAAGCAAGATGTAAGGTACTGGTAAGCCACAAGCCACGTGGCAAAGTATAGATTTATAGAAATGAGTTAATTTAAGATAGAAGAACTAGATAACAAGAAGCCTGCTGCAACCATACAGCTTGTAAGCAATATAAGTCTCTGTGTGTTTACTTGGTTGGGTCTGAGCAGCTGCGGGACTGGTGGGTGAGAGAGATTTGTCCTGACCGTAGGCCAGGCAGGAAAACTCTAGCTACAGTCTTCTCAAGGGATAAGCTCCTCAATAGGTTATCCAATGGCAAGTGGTCAGCCCCAAATGTGTATGCACACAAGTAACACTAAATGGACTCAGCAGGTTGTATTTATATACACATGTGTGTGGAAGAGGTCATGAAGTTGAGAGGGAGGGATATGGGAAGAGTTGGAAGTAGTGAAAATAATGTAAATATAGTACCTATATATGAGATTCTCAAAAAATAAAATAAGTAAAAATATTTTTAAAAATAACAAAGAGATTCAAGAGAAGAGGTGAGATAAAAAGTTACTTGGAAGTAAAAATTAGGAAAAAGAGCAATGCATGGATGCTTCTAGAAGTATCTCCATTTGCTTTCTAAACAGATTTATAAGAATGAGACCAAGGGGCTTACGGATGATTCTGGAATGTTTCTGACCTGTTGTGAACCCTGGTCAGTAAAGCAATTGTTCCAGGGGCCTGAGGTCTTCAGGCTCTTCTGGTACACCAGCCGTGGGCGAACTGTCCCAGCTTCTCATTCGTGTCCAGCTCTGACTCAAACACCATCAAAGAATAAGGACACTATGTGACCAAAGCCAAGCAGAAAGTGTGAGCTAAGCCTGGATCCCCAACCTGTAGTCCTCAGGCCTCAGGAGAAGTGAACACACTCTGAAGAGACAAGCTTTAGCAGCAGCCCCAGGGTAGAACAGCCTGTGGCTGGGACAGAAAAGATAACTAGAGATGCTAAAAGACTCAGCATGAAGCAGTGCAGGGCCGGGGGATCAAGGAAGCCAAGTTCCACAGTGCTCCCTTAGTCCAGATGTGCAGGGCCTGGGGGATCAAGAAAGCTGAAGTTCCACAGTGCTCCCTTAGTCCAGATGTGCAGGGCCTAGGGGATCAAGGAAGCCAAGTTCCACAGTGCTCCCTTCAGTCCAGATGTGCAGGGCCTGGGGGATCAAGGAAACCAAGTTCCACAGTGCTCCCTTAGTCCAGATGTGCAGGGCCTGGGGGATCAAGGAAGCCAAGTTCCACAGTGCTCCCTTAGTCCAGATGTGCAGGGCCTGGGGGATCAAGGAAGCCAAGTTCCACAGTGCTCCCTTAGTCCAGATGTACAGCTTACAAGAGAAGCTAACAGGAGACAATCAAGCCTGGCATGCGGCTGTGGGTGTCTAAGAGGAAGTGTGAAGAGGTCACAGACACTACACAGTGGGCAGAGCCTGCGGCCCCTGGAAAGGGGAGAGCTACTTGTATCCCAAGTTTTCCAAACCTTAGAGACCATACCTTTCTTGGATGCAAGCAAAGGGTCCTCATAATCAATGTCAACAGCTCATGTGGAGCACACACCATGACAGAAGGCAGAGAAACAGGCAATGGACAGAGCCTTCACACGACACATCCAAGTGCTCAGGCACACGTTGCCATCCAAGCATCAAGCCGTTCACATAAAGGAGTAAAAATACTGATTAATAACCTAAGGAACACTTTTCAACCAGCCTGGCAAGAAGAAACAATGTATAAGAAACACACTCGTGGGGCTTTATTTCTCAAGAGCACACCTAAGTGGAAAGCCTTCTACCATATGTTATTTGATCTGTTATGAAAGGCTCTTGACTTTCCACTCTTGCCTAATAAGAGATATCTAAAGGGTAGGGTACCAGAAGAGCTCTCGAAATTGCCTTGGCAAACAAAAGCAAAGGTTCAAAAAGTTAAAAGAGCACAATCTCAGGGAGGAACGAGCAAGTGTGCCAGCAGGAGAGACCATGGAAGTCCTAGTGCTCCTCTGTGTCACAGGCACCATGGGAGAAGCATCCAGCATCCCTCTATCAGCTCCCTTCAGTTTACCACCATCGATTAATTCTTGGCCTTTGTCTCTTGAAACATGTTCCCAGTTCTGGACCAGCCAGACAAATGTGTGTGCACCACACCAGAGTGTGATGATGGGAATTCACAATTCCCGCACTGGTGATTTCAACTCTCGGTTTGGCTGAGGAGTAAAGGGCTGGCTGAGCAATGATCTTACGGAAAGTGTCCGACACACACACACAAAAGTTTGAACACAACCTGTCTGCCAGGAGCAGCTTCATCCCAGAACTTACTACTTTGCCAAACCTGAGAGAGCCAAAAAGAACTGCTGTTCACCAAGGGAGGAGTTTCAGACTGTCAAAAAGAATTGTCCGAAGAGCCAGGCAACAACAGTGTACATACAGTTCATACCACTGTGCAACATGTATAAACATGGTTAGCACAATAAATTTTACAATGGGTGCTTTTTTATCATGATTAAAGGAAGCAACTGAAAAAGGGGGTGGGGGATTAAGGAAGACACTTGTACCAAACTCTGGCCTCACACACATGCTGTCACCACACACGTGCTCCCACGCAAACAGGAACACATACACACATGCACACCACATATATAAATGTTTTAAAATATAATAAATAAAATGTAGCCATTTAAAGGAAAAAGAAAATTATTTTCATGACCTGAACTTGAAATGGAATCACAAACGCATACCTACATACATGGACGGATGGACACACACACACACACACACACACACACACACACACACACATACACACACACATACATACATACACACATACATACACACACACATGCACACACACATGCACACACACACATACATACACACATACACAGACATGCACACACACACATACATACACACATACATACACACACACATACATACACACACACATGCACACACACATGCACACACACATACATACACACATACACAGACACACACACAGACACAGACACACACACATACATACATACACACACATCACACACACACACACACACACACACACACACACACACATACACACACGGTGGGAGCTTAACACAATTTACTATCTCACGTGTCTAGAGGCCATGAGACCAAAATCAACACTCGTCTCCCCTGCCCTTGGTTTGGAGGAGTTCCAAGCACCCCTTGGCTTGTGACCGCCTCTCTCCAATGTCCTGTTTACCAGCATCCTCCCTATACCTCTGCCTGCCCTTCTTAAAACGTCATCAACCACATTGATTACTGCCCTGCTCTACTGCAGTGTGACCTCCTGAGAACTAACCACACTGGAAACCACCCTTTCCCCCAATAAAGTTGCATCCTGACAAACTATCTATTAAGAATTACAATATATTTGGATGTGGGGCATAATTCAACCCTTAACAGCTTTTCAAAAGACAGAGCCCAGACCAGTCATGGCATCTACATCAGAAGATGATAAAAGCACAAATGCTTGGCTAGGGATGTAACTGAGTGGGTCGAGTGTTTGCATACAGCATGCAGGAAGCCCTGGGACGGATCCCTAGCATAACAGAAAGCCAGGCAGAGTGGTGCAGGCCAATACTTGAGAATTTTAAGTCATTCTCTCTGCATAGCAACTCAAAGCTAGCCTGGGAGAGATGAAGCCCTGTCTCAAAGATTAACTAATTAATTATTAATTTTTTCTTTGTCTTTTATTTATTTGTTTGTTTGTTTGTTTGTTTGGAGACAGAGTTTCTCTATGTAGCCTTGATTGTCCTGGAACTCACTATGTAGATCAGGCTGGCCTTAGACTCACCTAGATCTGCCTGCCTGTTTCCCAAATGCTGGTATTAAAGGCACGTGCACCGTGCCCAGCTAATTAATTAATTTTTGAGCCCTATGATGAGAGTCTAGAAAAGGTCAAAGAGCCTGTCTTCTGTAAGCCTTTCAGGAGACTCTAATGGACACTAGTATTTGGAAACTGCTTCCATACAATGCCCAGAGTTTCACACTGTTTTCTAGACTAAGTCTGTGCCTTGTCTTTCTGGGGAAATCTGGAGCCTCCAGGACTTTCCATCTTCACATCTATCTAAGGTGGCTTCTCCTGTGGCAGATTCCCAGATGCCATTGCTCATGTGAAATGTTCTCAGATCTGGATGTCTGTAAAGGCCACAGGTGCCTCTCACACACTGTTTAATCTGCTTGTGAATACTATAAACTGACTACACCACCCAATTGAAAACAAAGATCTGGCCAACCTAAATTCCAATATGAACAATCAACCTTTGGTGATTGTCCCCTTAAACTACTGTTGAAGGACAGCATTGAGGACCTCAGACATAGTTTCCACCATCAATGATTCTTATTTCCATTGTCAGCTGGACCCTGAGGATATTTGGGCTTGAGTCGGCCTGTGTGGTCCCCCAGGATCAAAAGAGAGATGGAGAAAAAAACTGCATCATTACCCACAAACCAAAATGTTTAGCAATGCACTGCTAGATGTCAGTATCTCTGATTGACACCACCATGCACTTAGAGACAGCATTTACACTTGGATCAGAAGTGTCTACCACAACCCTTTGTGTTCCCTATGGTACTACAGGCAAGTGTCGAGCCTTTAGTAAAGGATGTGAGGTCACTAGAGGATACCCTTCACAGGTACTAGAGCCGCAGTCCCTCCTCACTCTCTCTGTCTTCTTTCTAGCTACCATGAAGGGAACAGCTCTGCTCCAACACATACTCACCACTATGACATGCTGCCTACCCAGGTCGCCACATGGCAAGGCCAAGCAAACACAGACTAAAGACTCTGAGACTGTGAATCAAAATAAAGCCTTCTCTCCTTTCCAGTTGATCTTCTCAGGCATTTTGTCCCAGCCGTGGAAAGTTAAGCTGCGCAGTCGACGACACTAAGTTCTCTAAGTTCGGCTTCACTGCTCACAGGGTAACAGAGTGGTTATAAAATGATTCAAGCGCATTGCGAAGTTTTGTAGTGGCTTAGCTGTGCAGTGAGGTGGGTGGGAAGAACACAGGCAGAAGAGATCTTTGTCTCGGCACGGGCATGACTTCGTTAAAGAACAATGGCGTGTGGAGGATGTGAAGTCGTGATCGTGACATGTCACCTAGGCCTCCTTCGTGTTTATTCTGCACACACTGCAACAGTAACTCTTCTCCCAAGAGGCAAGAGGCTCCAGGGGAAGTTATTATCTTAAAGCTACTCTTCAGGGTGGCAAAGAATGTAAGGGCCTGGCCTAGGGTCTGACTGCTATGTCTGGAACACAAGCAAACACATAAATAGTATTATCCACTCTGGGGTCAGCAGCAGGACTCTTCGGATCCCGGGATGTTGTTCCAGAAGTATCTCTTACTCAAGGAAGGATTGGTCATTTTGCTCTAACTGGGCCTGCAACTGATTGGATGAGGCTCACCCACCTGATGGAGAGATGTCTGCTTCACTAGGTCTAGACAATTCACATGTTGATCTCATGCAAAATCACCCAGAGCTTTTAACCAAACGTCTGAGCAGCCATAGGGCTCAGTTGGTGACACGTAATAGTAACCACCAAAACTGCACATAGAATTGGTGGGTGAAGAGAACACCAGCCCCAGGAGTGCCGGACTCTGTGAAGATGCTTCTGAACCTGTGAGGAAGGAGCCAGGCTTCTAACCCTTCTGCCCACTTCCAACTCCGGCTGCTCCCACTGAACTTTCTCAAGTTGTACCCAAGGTCACAGCACAGTTAGCAACATAAAGCTGCATGCTGCCAGGCACCTAACCACATGCCTGCAATTGAAAACATAAACACTGCTGGTGTTGGGGCTGGCAGGGTAACCAAAGTTACCTATGCTGTAGAGGCTGAAAAGTGAAACTTTACACTTTGGAAAACAAGTCTGGCAGTTGCTTATGGGATTCCCACATGCCTCAGCAACCCCACTCCTAAGAGTTTACCCAGGAAATGTGAAAACTCGTTTTCACATGAGTCTGTGAGTACTGGGGACAGCGTCACTCCTGACTGTGAAATACTAGAGACAGCCTACGTATCCACTGGATTGTGGAAGAATAAACAAGCACTCCATCCAAGTGATGGAGAACTACTAGGCAGTTTTAAAAGGAACAGAGTATGTGCAAGTCTTACACTGAGTCAGGGAAGCTGGCATCAGAGTTTTCACATTGTGTCATTCTATTGGCACAACATTTGGGGGTTAGGACATGGAGATGGGCATGATTATAAAGTAGCCCAAGGGATGCTGGAGTTTCTAGGAGTGTGGGGAGGGCTGCGGGGCTTTTCTGAATCATGATCTGGGAGTCACCTGACTGTGCTTGTTAACTTCACTATAGTTACTCGACCTTCCTGCAGCATCATTTACTACAGAACAAGAATTTAAAGACATCGGAAGGAAGGTAAAGGAGTTGTATAGCATCCAGGTTACGTACAAAGAAAGGGAGCTGCCCATCCGAACTCAGGAACCTCCCGGGGAATGGATGGGACTTGTCACCACAGGGGACCATCCAGGATCAGCTGTCAGGCATGAGCCAGAGAGACATCCTTCTCCCAGAGAGACATCCAAATGCCTATAGAGAGACTCTCCAAGAACTCTGACTGGCTTCTTCCTCTCTCCTGCCAGAATGGGCTGCTGGACTTGGTCACAGTGGGTCCCCACAAAGCACATGCAGGCAGGAATCCAGGAAAAGGAGGGACAGGAGGTGGAAAACGGAAACAGCTCAGAACAATGCTTGCCAGTCAGCTTCCCACCATGACACTGGATGTGCAAGATGGAAAACCAGCAGCATGCTTCAAGAGTCCTGTAATCACATCTCGAAGCTCAGCTCCAACTTCACCCATTCCTGTAATTAGCACTGACAGTTCCACAGTTAAAAGCAGGGTATGTGTGAAAGATTGAGGGGAAAGAGGAAAGAAAGAAAGGAGAATGGAGCGAGAGAGGCAGAAAAACAGGGAAGATGGGGGTGTGCATGAAGCTTATGAAGAACCCCCCAAAGAAATGTGCTTATGGCAAGGAGAGTTGAACCTCAGAAAAGAGATGAGCCCCAAGATCTGGGGACTCTTGCAAATTGAGTGTCACTCTGTTAATGGAAGTGGCTCTTCAGAACATATTCCAGGCAACTGTATGTAACTAAGGCTCAGGAAGGCAGCTCAGAAAGGCAGCTCAGGGCTGCTCTCAACAATGGTCCAGTTGGGCTAACTACCACCTACGCATACCCATGTCCCTCCCCACCATCTCTTCCAGACACCACAGGGACACTCACAGCTCCAGGATCAGAATGACATCTGTCTTGTTCTCATAGACCTCATGCAGGGTGATGACATTTGGGTGTCGGATCTCCTTCAGGATGCTGACCTCCCGCTCGATATCCTCACGGCTCACACCCCGCCGGCTGGACTTGGTCCTCCTTTTCTTGATGAACTTGGCTGCATACTGAAGACCAGTGCTTTTCTCACGGCATTTCTTCACCACTGCGAACTGTCCACTAGCAGAGAAAGATGGGACAGTGTTTAGGATTCACTAAAGACAGGACCTGAGCAGGGACATAGCATGGCAAAACTGTGACTAGGGAAGTTCAAAAGGTTGACAATTAACAAAAGAGGTAGGCATACTTCTTACTGTGCATAGTGCAGCTTTATTGAGCCTGTTCCTTCTGAATAATGTCATAAGGAATAAAATGTATTTGACTGAACAGGTAGTCAGCCAGCCTGTCTATACTCTTTTCCTCCCATTTCAACAAACTCTTCTTCAGCATGTCTAGACATAGAGCTAGGAAAGGATGGGGGGAGGATGAAGAGCAGGATATCGGTACAGAACATGCAAGACTCTCTTCAAAGACATGTCTCTAACATCAATATTAAACACTGCAACACCCAGAGGAACAAGGCCCACAGTACCCAGAACCAAAGGATGGACGGGCTATTTCTTTACTCTGTCCATCCTCCTCTACATCTAACATCCTTTCCAGGGATCTCTGTAGGTCTGGGCTGATGACTCCACCCCAAACACTGGATTATGTGATCTAGACTGAGCCAATCAATGCGGTGTATTCCTCTGGCTTCAGTGATAGACTTGACCTATCTAAGACCTTCCAGACAATGGGGAGACAGTCTTTATGAGGCTCTTTTCATGAACACTTAACTATATACAACCCCAGAGTGGCTGGAAGCTATGTGGGATCATTAGGGGAACAGTTTATGGTTTAAGGGCAACCACCGCAAAGGGGTGCCCGTGGAGGGAAAGGAACCAGGTCTGTGGGAACACTACAGAGTGGCTGAATTAACTACAGCCTAGAACTAGGTAACTGGACTTGTCAGCTACTTAAGCCTTTTTACTAAAGGTTTGATCTGAGCTGTTTCTTCTCACAAAAGGAAGCATCCTCAGTGCCACAGAACATAGAACCAGAATCTCCTTCCCACATATGAAAGAGATCAGAAAGGATGGTAACACAAAATAACATGGTCAGAGAGCAAATGAGACTATGGGAGTTACAGAGCAGTTCTCTGGGAGGTACTGAAACACAGGAAGAACCTTCTAGAACAATCCCTGCCATTTCCCTTCTTCCCTACTGACAAAAGAAGTGTCCATTGGTCCTTCACAGGCTCTTTACATTTCTGTGCACCTGCTGAGAAATGGCTATGTAAGGAAGCATCATGGATATTTGTGACTGTTTAATTCTCTCACATGAAGACAAGGGGGCGGGGCAAATGAAGGATAATACTTTGATGATCAAGAGTGGACACTTCACCACACACACATTTGCTTTAGCAGAAGCCACTGAAGAAACACACACACACACACACACACACACACACACACACACACACACACACACACATTATTTTTGTAGCAACTTGTACATAATCGGTTAATTCTTACTTCCCCCTCCAGCAGCAAAATAGAGGGACAGATACAACAGAAAGCCAAAATTGGCTGCTAACTTTCTGGCTTAGAGTCCAGGGATAGGATGTGACTATCTCAATCATTTTACAGTTTTTCTAGGAATCCAACCCTGCTCTCTGTTGTACAGTGGAGGATGGCAGAGAGGCGCTTCCACAACCTTAATAAGAAGCAGGTTTACATCAGCTTTAGAGTCTTTAGACATTTAGCTTTAGAGAAGTGCTAAGTGGCCCTCTCCTCACAAAGACAGCATCTGGCAGACACCAAGCACACGAGAGGACCCAGGATGGAGAGGTCCAGCTGGGACAACAAAGGACTGTGCCAGACCGCTAGAGCTGAGCTGTGTGTACCTCACACATGGCAAAGTAACTTGGCTCAAGGATACAGGATACGGGATACAGGCTCCACATCTACTCAGGATTGACTCAAGAATTTTAACACAGTGAGTAAAGACATTAAAAACAACAAAAGCGAAAACTTCTTGCAAAGGAGCCACATGATCCAAATAGAAAGTTAGACTCAGAGATTCTCCTGAGTGTGGCTTCACTTCTTGCTGTTCCAAGGTGAGTAGGCAATATTCCTGCTTGAGCTCAAGGGCCAGGGAGGTGGGAGCATAATGTACAGGGCTCATTCCCCAATTGACAACAATGGCAACACCCAACACAGTGCGGGAACTAAGGGCAGGTAGTGAGGAAAAACCCTGTCCTTGCCATGCAGGGGAGGCCAGGGCCAGAAGGTTTCCGAGAAGCACCCACACTGCTGCCCATGCCACTCCTCTGAAGACACCTTCCCTTATTTTCCTGTCTCCCTTGGCAATCTGACCCCACCTGCCTGAGTCTCCCAGAGTCCTGATTATTGCATACCCCTTGTGTGGGGCTTGTTATTTCCTGACTACTTCTTTCCTAGCCTTCCTTCCCAAGGCTGTGGATTGCCTGAGGACCAAGGGCTCCAGGCTCCCCTGTCTGCCATCTCACACACACACTGCAGACTGCCCTCAAGGTTGGTTGGTGCGCAGCACTGGTTTGCAAGGCTGGCATCCTGAGCACCAGAGCATCAGATAGAGGACACTGTTATAAGCCAATGGAACTGTGCAGCAGCTGCAAACACAGACCACCTGCAAGCTGTTAACACAGATTTCCAATGATCACACTGTCATAAAGGGTTATTGAAGCAGAGGGATGTGCTCATCTGCTTTCCATTACTATAATGAAACACCTGATATAACTTATTGAGAGAAAGGCTTGTCTCGTAATTTCAGTGGCACCAGTCTGTTATCAACTGGCCTCATTGCTTTGAAGCCCAATGTGGGGCCCTACATCATGGTGGGTGCACACCTTTCACCTTGGAGCCAGGAAGGAGAGTGAGTGAGGAGGAGGCCAGAGGCTCATGAAGACATGCCAGAGCACACACCCAATGGCCTAAACACCCATCCTGCGGCTCCTTTGCCACCTCTTAGAGGTTTGGCCACCTCTGGTGAGCTCCGGCCAGGGCCACACCTTTCATGCACAGGTTGCTCCTAATACCTACATTAGAGCAAGGTAAGTTGCTTAAATGAAGTTCTGACAGACACAGTGATTAGAAGTGCCCTGACAACAGCACAGGAAGTCTTCAGTCAAAACTATTACTAATCTGCAAAAACTGAAATTATTTTCATCACAGTTTGCTTTTATATCAATGTAATGTGATATTACCCTCAAAATATAACTTCTCATCGATGTCCCCTTTGGGGGACGATAGTAGCATGGGCAAACAGGACCAAAAGAGAGAAGAAAATGCCCACAAGACAGCTGTATTGATGAACGTGGCTGCTGGCTCCAACCTTCACTCACATCTTTCCTCTACCCATTCTCTGTCCCCGCCCCTGCTACAATTGTAAACTACAGGCTGCATCCCCTGAGGTTCAGGGTCATAAGCTATGCACAGTCCTGGCATCTGTGTACCCTGGGTCACACCGGTGGCCCTGGTCATTTCCTCAGGAACATCTCCTCAGGCAGCCGCACACACAGCCAGGGACTCCTGGGTGAAAGACTCTTCCTATATTAGTTACCTTATGGTTGCTGTGATAAAATACCAGGACCAAAAGCAACTTAGTGGGGGAGGGACGGCAGCTGGAGCAGGAAGGTAAGAGACACACAGCTTCAACCACAAGCACAAAGCAGATCCGGCAAACTGGAAGTAGGCTGAGGCTGTGAGCATCAAAGCCCCCGGAGACACACTTCTCCAGCAAGGGCTCCTAAACCTCCCGAGACAGCTCCACCATCAGGGAAACAAGAGTGCAGATGCCTGAGCCTGCACAGCATTCTCATCTAGACACCAGCTCATCACAGACAGCTACTGCAGACACTTAGTGCAGCACTAGGCCAATTGCTGCCGGGATCCTTTTCTTCCTCGGCAACCAGAGCTCGACCATGGCTTTCCTGTCACCTTGCTTTGTGCCCAGGATCTGACTTTGAAGATAACTCTTTCCTAACAGCCCAACCCCCAATAACAAGTGAAGGGTTTTTTTTTATGCAAATACTTCTACTTTGAGGGTCCTAGCATAATAACATGATCCAATTCAAAGACTAAACCCAGACCAGGTAAGAGTCCCTTCAGTTCTGTTACCCACACCTTGACACTGGTTAGAATTTAATTCCAACATTGGAGGCCTGCATCACAATTACTGTTAGTCCAGAAAAAGCTTGGGTGTGACGTAGTCTAGTTTCTGTGCAGGGAAAGGGTCTGTACCTGACACTGAATTTTCATGAGATGGTATAATACATCCTCACCACCTACAGATTCTGTACTATGAAGTCTCCTGCTAACATTTACTTGTCACTTCCCTGTCAATCCCTGTGGCACTTTTTAAAGAAAGATTTATTTATTTTACTTTATATGCATGAGTGTTTGCCTGTAGGTATGTGCACCACATGCATGCAGTATCCATGGAGACCAGAACAGGGCATAAGATCCATGGAACTGGAGTTACAGACAGTTGTGAGTCACCATGTGGATGCTAGGAACCAAATCTGGATCTTCTACAAGAGCAGAAGTGCTCCTAACTGTTGAGCCACCTCTCCTCTCCAGCTGCCTTGTGGCACTTTTGTAGATGCTTACACACACACACACACACACACACACACACACACACACACACACACACAAAGAGTTGAGCTGTTAATAAGCACATCCTAGCTGAGGACCCTCAAAGTGATGATGTTCCTAATGATGTTGTTCTTAATTCAGCTCTCACACTGGCAGCCAGCAGCCCCTTAGTACTCTGCTTAATACCAGGTCGTTTTGTTTTGTTTGTTTGGGGGAGGGGAGTGTCATTGTATTTTTTAGCTTTTTGTGGTATTTCACTATTTTGGATGGTTTCATGTGCTGTTTATTAAGCCAAGAAGACTGATGTGCCTCATAGAGAAAAGAGGCTTATCAGTTAAGCATCATTCAGGGTGAGGAGCCATTGCATGAGTTCAATGTCAGTGAAACAATACCACATATTTAAAAGGTATCTATAAATGGAAATGCACATAAAAAGGTCATGCAGCATGTTTGTGGAAATGCTGTAAACAGGCTTATATGAACCCAGCTGCATTTCCCCAGGAGCAACAGCTCAGTGCTAGCCACTGATTAATAGGCACAAATTTCCCTGAAAATGGAATGCACTGCATGCCATTCTGTCAACACGCTAACATTTTCCTGTAGGATAGCCTGCAGCATTAGCGATGAACAACCAATCTGTTTAACACAAAACCTTTCAATGTACTAAACATTATCTGGTAGACAGACACAGTACTGAGATACACCCCTACTTTAAAGAGTTTCATAAATTTACAAAAAAAAAAAAAAAATAGACTCACACTACAGCAAAAATGGGCTGCTGATGTCACTTACAGAGCACCTGTGCAAGATCCTAGGTTTGGTCCCCAGTGCAGGGGCTGACACAGACGTCACAGGGGCTGAGAAGTAAAGCCCTTGCTGTGCAGGCATGAGGACCTGACTTCAGATCCCCAGCACCTGTTTTAAAAACAGAAAGTTAAACGAGGTGGCCCCCCAATCCTGGGAAAAAGAGGTAGAGACAGAGGAATCCCCAGAGCTTGCTGGACAGCTGGATTAGCCAAGCAGTAAGTTCCAGGTTCACTGAGAGAATCTGTCTCAAACAATAAGGTAGAAAAGATACTGAGGAAAACACCTGATGTCACTCTGGCCTATACATTAGTGCGCATGCTGCATGCATGCACACACATGTGCACACACACACATATTAACACAGACACACACAAAAAATATTTTTTTAAAAAGCCACAAATTTTCTCTAAAGAGGAAGACCTTAGCTTAGAAGAATAAACTGCCATCAAGCTTCCCAGTCCAGCTTATTAATATATTCCATTTGGCCATGATCCAGATTGCTATTGTACCCAGGACTCTACAAGGCCCAAGGCACAGAACCCCTGATGGACAGCCACAATGCTCGGACACACAGGAACATTTTATAAACATCTTAACTATCACACGGTGTGTAAAGGTGCATGGCTGTCAATCAAGCCCCAAAGCCCCATTCACCAGCTCAGGGGCTGCTCTAACCTGTGCACAGCCAGCACAGCCCAGTGGCTGGTCTAACCTGTGCACACCTGGCCAGTACCCATTGGGGGACAGATCTTTCCAGAGAAGACAGCTAAAAAGAGAATGCAAGCTGAAGACTCTGTGGATAACTGAGGTCACTTGATGTCATCTCTTCCTCTCTGAAAACTAGGTGTCTTGGACAATTAAAATCAAAATTTGGAGATGCTCTGAAGAGCCTGCAACAAAAAGCAACGTGTGTTTGTGGAATTGCTAGAAGGCACTATAGAGGATGGGCATCCCTAATAAGAACATCAAAATATGAACACCTAATAAGAACACCAAATCCAAAATCTTTGAGCATTTTGTAACAAATTCTACACCATAAAACTTTGTTTCATGCTCAAAATTATTAATAATATTTCATAAAATACCTCCTGGTCATAAGTGTGTGGTGCATATGAAACAAATGGATTTCCTGTCTCCTATTAGGACCCATCTCAAGGACTCTTCACTGTGCCTATGCAAGCATTCTAGAATCTGAAAGCACTCTGGGTGAGGAATGAATTGTCTGCATTTGAAACTACAGGCAGCACAAGCAGAGTCAACATCCGGTCATGTGCGGTGCATCTATTTCTGAAACACTGGTGTTACTGTAGCTCTTACATAGTTCACTAAACACTGAAAATGAACCCCTTAAATTTTGGTTGGCCCAAACAGGTCTAACTCTGAAATATAGTAATTTGTGGAAGACTCTGCTCATGGGAACAAAGAGTGAGATAGAGATCACTGCCAGAAAGGTGCCGTAGGGGCTGTGTGTGTGTGGCTGGGCATTAAAGCGCTCACTTGACATGTACAGGAAGGAGGGGGATGGAGGATGGGAGAGAAGGGGAAGAAGAGAGGAAAGGAATGGGAGAGGAGTAAGAAGGGGAAAAAAGGGAAAGGGAAAAAGGAGGAGGAAATGGGAAAAAAGATGATACCAAGCATAGAAAAGGCATACTGTAACAAGATAGGACAGTGCCCAACCCGGGGTCTAACCATGCCACACTTCTCCACAGCCACTCCTCAAGAACACGCTCCAACCTGGACAGGGTGCAGATTCAGACTACCAGAGCGTGTCGTTTTTATCTTTGATTTTAAAGCACACCCGCAAGGAATGTGCGGGTTCTCCTCTCAGATAACATTTAGAAGAGGAAGTAGGATCTCTCCTTCCATACTAACCACACCAGCTCCACGGATTTTGCCAGAAGACAAGGTTGCCTGAATAGAAACTTGCTAACGTTGGCCCCAAGTGGTACTCAGTCCCTTGGAACATCTTCTTGACGTAGTCTACACCTGGAACGGCTCTCTACCTCCCCACTGAGAAGCTACAACGAGAAGTGCTCAAGCTGCATGCTAGGAAGATGAAAAGCTTGTGAGCTTTAAAATACTCATTGAAAAGGAAAAAATTATTTGACCTGCTATGGAGCTCGGGAAATGACCTGGAGAGCAAGGGCCCCCCATGAGCAAGCAGCTCAGGTTGCCATGACACACAGAGAGACACAGCTTCCCAAGTGGATAAACAGCATCCTGTCACCCAGGGAACCCACAGGGCCCGAAGGTCAGGAGCAGAGGGGGGCCATGCAAAAAACACAATGAGTGGAGGGGAGTGGGACAGATGCTAGTCCCTGGGAACAGCAGCACCCTGAGGACCAAATCACACAGCAGAGCATGGGAAAGAAGAACACCCCAGGCCCAAGGCCTCTACTCTCCCATGGAAACAGAAGGAAGGTTTCAGATCCATCTGGAAGAACAAGTCTAGAGCTCCTAGGAATACCTAGAGAAAGCTAAAATCTGATAAGCAGTCCTGATAGGCTGTGTATGCAGGGCTAGAGCTGGCCCTTGTCACGGGAGGGCGTAGTGTGTGCCAGTTCAATCATTTAAGGCTGTTGTTATCCATAAAACCCTCACAAACTTATTCATGGTGTTTTAGACTTGGAGCATTTTAAAGTCCAGAATTCTGGAGGGATGCTGGGTCCCCTCTCCCAGTGACACTGTCAGCTTCTTCGGAGTGGGAATGGACTATATTCCACTGCAGGCTTTAGGGCTCAACACAGAAATGCCTCTGAGGCTATTCCTAATGGGTGGTACTTGTGGCAGAGTCCCTCCATGGACGGATGGAGCTGAACATAAAGGTGGAGGTGGGAGATGTGAAGACTAGTTAGTGTAGATCCTTCTGGGGCTCTGGTGCATTAAAAAATGGGAGTGGGCTGTGTATGGCCTGGGAGAGGTCACTGCCTCGTTCAGGCTGCTGGTCAGAGGGCTGCCCTGGGGACAGGCAAATCCATGACAGTCTCAGCTGGCACAGCTCTTACCATAACACAGTGTCTGAAGTTGTTTTCTTCCCTCAGTCAATTGTGCTGCATATTTCTGGTGGCAATTGAGAACAGAGTAAGATGAAGAGGTTAGATACTCAGAATCAATCGAGTGTATTGGATCCTGGCCAGCTGTCACAGACCAATTGTTTTTTGGTTTGGAAGGGGAAATTTTTGGTAGTAACTGTGGATTGAAACTCGGACCTTGCTGATTACCATTGAGCTATAAACCAGCCCCTTTTTTAATTTCTGTTTTGATACAGGGTCTTTCTAAATTGACTAGATTGACCTTAAACTTGTGACCCTTCTGTCTCCGACTCCCAAACAGCTGAGATTAAAGGCTTGTGACACCAGGTCCAACCAGACCAACTCTCCAGCTCTCACAGTAACAATGGATCATGAAGGAAAAGTATGCTGGTGACAGGCAGAGGTGTGGGTCCTGAGGTCTCCCGGGACCATCCTGAGTGGCCTGAGGCTCCTAGGAGCACAGTCCTGAGTGACCTGAGGCCTCTTGGGAGCACAATCCTGAGTGGTCTGAAGCTCCTGGGAGCATTCTTGAGTGGCCTGAGGCTCCTGGGAATAGTCCTGAGTGGCCTGAGGCCTCCTGGGAACAAGTCCTAAGTGGCCTGAGGCCTCCTGGGAACACAGTCTCTGAGTGGCCTGAAGCCTCCTGGGAGCACAATCCTGGGTGTCCTTTCCAGGTACTAGCCAGATGGGAGCTGATGGATGCACTGCTATTTTTTTTTTTTTTTAAATCATTGTTTGGTGATTTGTTTTTGTTTTTGTTTTTGTTTTCCCCAATTCAGTTTTTTCAAATAGACCCTCACTATGTAGCCCAGGCTGACCCTGCACTCAGGACCGATCTGCCCCCACCTCCCAAGTCCTGGGATAACAGGTATGGACCACCTTATCTGACTACATTGCTATTTTGCTCCAGTCTAGGCTCTTTTGCCTTTTGGTACTTACCAGTAAACAATACTGGTCCAGATAAGGTCTTGACAGTTCAGGAATTTACAACCCACAGGGATATCCAAGCATTCAATGTAAGCTGGGATGTAAGACAGTGGGTCTCCTGGGCAGTTGGGAGCTGTGGTGGGATTCTCACTGGCCATGCACACCACCACCCGTGACCTAACAAGACAATGCAAGCCTGGAGCTACATCTGCTCATTGTTTGTTTTTTTTCTTTAAAGCCAAAAGAGAAGCAATAAAATGTTGTTGCAAAATGTCATTTAATGCAATCCAAACAGGGTCTCCATGGACCAAGCAAGCAAGCAACGCTCAGATATCTTCCCCAAACACAATAAGCTCCATATTAGAGTGATACTGGCCTCTGAGTCTAGAATTATGAAAAACAAAACATTCTGTAAAGAACGTGTGTCTGCAGATTACTGTCAGGCAGCTGCCATTCCATGGACGTGACCACATCAGACGGACAGAGATGGGGCCTTCCTGCCTCAAGAGCATGTTCCAGCCACGGGTCTGGCCATCCCGGCTGAGACTCAGACCCTGTTTGACTACTCTGACTTCACCCTGCTAATCCCTGGAGCCCTTCCTATTATTTGATCACGCCGGCTCTGTCTTGTAGTCTCCTTTCAGCTGCTGGGACAAAGTTAACCAGGCCAGAGGGTATAATCTGTTCTGAACTCTGGGCAGTAGTGCTCATGTGTCTGCATGAAGAGAGGAGACATGCCAGGAGCTCAGCCGAAGTTCCTTATTCCAATAGAAGGAGAAAAAAGTCAGATTTAGTCAAGGTGCCGAGATGGAAAACAATAAGCTGGAGAAAAGCACATGCAAAAAGTCAGCAATCTGCTGTGCACAGCTCCTAACTAACTGGAAGCAGCATACAAACTGGAGCCAGATTAGGATGCAGTTGGGGAACTGAGGAGATGGCTTGGGGTAGGAGCACGGCTGTGCAAACACGAGAGCCTAAATTCAGATTCTCACACCGACATAAAAGTCATCATGGCTGCAGGTGCCTGCAACCCCAGTGCTTGTACCGGTTGGTGGGGGGTTGTCCACAGATGCTTTCTGTGTCCATTAGAAAAACAGCTGAGTTCCAGATTCAGTCAGAGATGCTGTCTCCAGGGACTAAGGGAAAGAGAGTGATCCTGTCTCCAGGGACTAAGGCAGGGAGGACTAAGGCACAGGGCATGTGACATCCTCCTCTGGCACACACGCGTGTGAGCGCGCGCACACACACACACACACACACACACACACACACACACACACACACACCACATCACACACACAGTGGAGCTTACAGAATCATGGGAACCTCTAGTGTCTACTCGGCTGTTTTAGAACACGAGTGGGTCTAACAGAGACGTTAATTCTCATTGCTCCCTCTCTGTTTGGGTAGAGTTTGCCTGCCTGTGTGCTCTTATAGAACAATTAGCTCCATCACCCTTAAAAGATCAGGTGCACAGTGGCTGTCAGCACTGCCTCGTGGCTGGTGTGTTTCAGCCATGCTCTGCTTGGGTCAGTCTAGCTCCAGAAGTAAAAGCTTAGCCTAGACTGTGCTGTCCTTCTCTAGGCATGGGAGCCACAGACTCAGGCCAGCAGGAGGCAGGATGGCTGACTGGCAGTCTGCACGACTAAGACAAACCCTTTCCACGGAGCTCCTGACCAGGTTCTACCTGTGGTGTCTACAGGTCTGTCACCTGGCTCTGAGTCAGGGGGGCTCACCGCACAGAGGAAGTCTAGGGGTAGTAAGAGACAGGACGACCTGAGCAGGTCACTTCAGGCCAGGTGAGGCATGGCTGGCACACAGCTTCCCTGCTGGAGTTACTGAAGGGAGAGCCATTCTGATAAAAGTGAAAGACGATCATCAGTGAAAGAGAAACCAGAGCTCCCCAGAAGCCTGGGCATTCGCTCCGTGCAAGCAGAACTCTCTGGAAGCCTGCCAGAAGGGCTGACCTCACCCCAGGGATGTGATCCCTACACACATGAGGCTAATGGTGAGAGCCAGGAGGTGACTGTAAACTCCACAGCCAGGAGAATAGCCTCTGACGATGTTACTTCTCAGGGAAGCGGGTGTCCAAGAGCAGAAAAGAACAACAAAAGATACTCAGTGTATATTAAGTTTGCAAGTGACCACTACTAAAGGGGGGTGGGGAGGGCAAACCCTGGCCTTTCCTGGAGTGATGCTACCCACGAAAACGCATCTGATTTCTGGGAGACTTGGGGTGGTCAACTGTGGAGGTCCGACTTGATGAATGCCCTGTATAAATCCACTGCAGCTTCCAAGACCATAACCAGCCTCTGTTTGAGTTACTTTTCTGTGGCTGTGATAAAGTACCATGGCCAAAGAGTTTGTTTACAGTTCCAGAGGGACAGTCAGTATCAGTGGGAGAGGCAGAGCAGCAGGCAGCCAGAGCAGGAAGCTGAGAGATGACATCTTCAAAGCAAACAGGAAGCAGAGGGAGTGAACCAGAGGAGGCATGAGGCTACAGACTCCCAGAGCCCACTCTGTGAGGCTTCCTCTAGCCAGGTTACACCTCCTAAAGGTTCAGAGCCTCCCCAAACACCACCACCCACTGAGAGCCACCACAGACCCAGCAGAAATGATGGGACAATCTAATGGGGATCTGGCATATGTTTAAGGGAGCACACGCATGAGACGCCTGTGAGCCTGCTTTCTGTCCCTGTGACAAACTGTAACAGAGAAGGATACTCTCCTCCCCCTGGGATCCTGAAAGGAGCCGACCACTGTCAAAATCTATCAAACTCACTTTAAGTTTTCATGATAATTCACTGAGTTCTTACTGTAAATACTCCTAATGTTCAGTTTTTTTGTAAATAAACAAAGACGTCGGAACAATGAATCAATCTGCCCCCCTATGTGGTAGCTGTTGGCGTCTCCCTCGTCGCCCTAGCTACCTCAAGTAAAACAGCAGAACCTTACGCCAGTGCAAGCCACTCTGAACACTCTGCAACGCCTTGAGAACTGCACCACATCTGCAGCTGACGGTTCCATCTCCTAAGGCACAGGCTCAGCCAGGCCTGTTTCAGTTTGGGCCACACAGTTTGCTAACACAGGCCTGGATGAACTCTGGATGACCCTGCGGCCATTTCCAGCTGGACCAGACAGGGAGCCCTTGCCCTAGCAGAGGCCAGAGGCAAGCCTTCATTTGCATGTGAGGTGTGCCAGGATGGGCCTGAGCAGCATCTCTAGCTGAACTGATTACGTGAAGAAGGAGCAGCAGAGCAGCAGAGCAGCAGGGATGGAGGAGCGAGCAGTGGTGACACCGGCGAGCAGCTGGCAGACCACGCTGCCAAGGGGGAAAGTTGGCATCTGCCCGGCAGATGATGAAAGTGGCTACAGCAGGAGCAAGTGGGACGGAGAGCCGAAGCTGGAAAGGGCGAACATCTGCAGAGAGCTGGTGGACAGAAGTGGCACGGTCTGCCTGCTGGGACGGTCCCAGAGAACAACCTAGCCTTGAGGGACAAGACAGGGCTGAGGGTCCTGACACTGCCTACAGATGACCTTGTCAGCACTAGGGCTGCCACCGCTGCTGCTCCGGCCTGCTTGCTGTTGCTGTTCTGTCAAAAAGACAGAGAAGCTTCACTCCTCCAGCATCGTGATGTCATCACCCTGCTGCGAGGTAATCACACTGTTGTGATGTCATCACCCTGCTGCGAGGTCATCATTCAGGAACAGCATTTATTATGTACAGGAAAATTTCAAGTACTATGAGACTAGTTCAGAGTTAGGAAACCAGGCATCAGAAGCAAGACTTAATCAAGCCAAAGGGACTGAGGAGGGCGTGGCTTTGCTTCCCCTTCTTGTTAGTGTGACAGGAATGCTGCCGGCTGCAATCAGAGAAGCCGTCCTGCCTGGGAGCTGGTGTTCAAGGCACTGGGCTGAGCCCCCCGGTGACGTGCAGAGCCATGAGCAGTATAAGCACTTCCAAATTTGTGCTTCGAGGGAAGGAGAGGGTCCCCAGCTCTGCCAAGGATGCCAAACATGAAGCACAGAAACAGAGACCTCATCTCTTCACCTCAGTAAACTCCGGTGCTGGCAGAGCGGATGATTCAGTCTCAGTCCTTGGAATCCCAAGCTCCTGGGGTTTGAGTGACTGGCCCAGCCACTTAAAAGAACAATAACTGAGTGGATTTTTATCATCATCATCATCATCATCATCATCACTATTGTGCCTTTAATATGATAAGGAAACAGACACAGAAACAGCAGAAGCTGGTGTGTCAGGGGCACACACCACAGTTAGAATCACAGTTAGAATCACAGTTAGGATGCTGGTGTCAGCGCTGGATGAAGCTCAGTGCAGAATGCTTGCCTGGCGTTCACTAAGCTGCAGCACCACAGAAACAGAGCTCAGCTGTGGTTACTTGTCCTCTCAGCACCTCAGAGTGGAGGTGGTGATCAGAAGATCACGATAATTCTGGGCTCCATGTGACCCTGCCTCAAATAAAAAGGGCAGGCCAAATTAACTTCAATAGCGTATTTTATTCCAGTATTTCAAATTACCATAATCTCTACATAATATAGACATTTAGACTATATGATTATGAGATTTCTTTCTCTTTTTATTTATTTATTTGTTTGTTCTAGATAGGGTCTCACTTTGTAGCCCTGGGTAGCCTAGAACTCACTAGGTAGATCAGGCTGTCCTTGAACTTGCGGAGACCCACCTGCCTCTGCCTCGTGCACCATCATGTCTGGAGCATTTTGCATTCACAGCACAGCTCTGCTCAGACCAGCCACATTTCAATGCTTGGTGGCTACAAATGACTAGTGGCTGTTGTGTCCAACAGCATAGCCTGAGGCTAATTTTATAGCCATAACATAAAACTGGGACACAGCATGGGTATTTATAGATGGGAGGTAGATGAGATCCTTGTAAGGTAGCTGGGATGTAAACCACACTGATTCAGCACCTTAATGGCTAGAAGGGAAAGTGTGAAGGTCTAGGATGGCAGGGCTGTTTACTCAGGACCACGTTCCTTAAAGTATACAGATAGACAAAGGAAACAGAATGAAGAGACAGCCTGCAGGATAGGAGAAAGTCTTCACCATTTATAAAACTGACAGGGGATAATTGTTTAGAATCTATAGAGAACTCAAAAATTAAAAATCAAAAAAATAAAACAGCAAACCAATCAATAAATGGGCAAATAAGCCTAACAGTTTCCAAAATTATAAATACTGATGGCCGATAAACACTTAAGAATGTGTTCAGCATCCTTGGCTTTCAAATTAGAACTACATTAAGATTCCATCTCATCCAGTCAGAATAGCCATCACCAAGAACTAGCAGCCACAAATGCTGGTGAAGATGTGGGTTAACAGAAATCCAGATTCACTGCTGGGAGTGTAAGCCTATGCAGCTACAGCAAAAATCAGGCTGGAAGTTCCTCAGAAAGCTACTCTGCCTGGCCAGAAAGAGGGCTTAGCACGTAAAGGTGCTCAAGGCAAAGCCTGACGACCTGAGTTGGAGCCACAGGATGGAAGGATACAACTCCTGCAAATTTCCCTCTGACTTCCACATATGACATGGCACATGTGTACACACACACAGGCACTCATGCACACACACCACACACACACACACACAGGCACAGGCACACACACGCACACACACACAGGTAAACCAATAAAACAGAATTTTCAAAAGCTGCTATGCCACTCCTGGGGACATCTCTCAGGGACTGTAAGTCACTATACTGCAGAGTCACCTGCACATCCACATTCACTGCTGCATCAGTCACAGCAGCCAAGTCATGGAACCAATCTAGACATCCATCAACAGATGAACGGAGAAAGAAAATGTGAGACATGCATACAGTGGCGTTTTCTTCAGACACAAATAAGATGGAAAGTTTGTCATTGGCAGGAAAATGAGACTGGAGAGCGTGTTAAGCAATACAAGTCAGGCTCAGAAAGACAAACACTGCATGAGTTCTCTCATATGTAAAATCTAAATGGCGGGGGGGGGGGGGGGGATGGAGGCTGCATGTAGGTATGTGTTATACACATGACACGAAGGCAGAAGGGTGACTATGAGGAAAAAGAAAACCAGTATGGGGCCAGGAGCTGGACAAATACAAGTAAAATACAATGCTGTAACATTTACAAAAACAGGATGAATTTTTGAGGTAAGAACGTGACCTTTTCAGCTCTTGATGTGCACTAAGACAGTTTCCTATTTAAACAGACGCTGCCAGTTTGCCTAGGGAAGTCACCTGGGCATCAGGCACACTGCAAGAAGCATTTGTGTGCTTGAAGGCTTGTGCCGAGTCTCCACACAACCCTCTCTTGCCAACCGCTGCTGGGATCACCACCGGTTCATGCAGACTAGCCTAGGGCTCCAACAGAGGGAACACCAGTTTATACGCAGCACTTTATAAGGCAATGAACAGCGTCCAGGCTCAGTGTGAAAGCATGGATATGAGAACTCAGCTAATTTTGAAAGTCTGATCCCAAGTGGTAAGTGGACTTTCCATATGATCTTATTTCAACTACCATCACACCCACCTCCTCCCCAGACTGAGGCAAGACAGGGCAAGGGGAACAAGACGATGGGAAGTGAGAATGGGCATCTGGAAAGGGGATGTGGGGGAATTTCTGACGTGGTCAAGGATGCAGGAAGCAGGTGTTGTGACATCGTGAGCAGAGGTGAGAGTTACAGGTGGGACGAAGAGGAGGATCGAAGAGCCAGCTTCACTACGCGGGGCGTCGTCTTCTGTGTACATGCTTGTTCATATTCATGTGGGTGCACATGTGTGCAGGGGTGTGTGTGTGTGTGTGTGTGTGTGCCAGAGAACAACTCCAGGTGTCGTTTCTCAGGCATCATCCACTTCTTTCTGGCACGTGGTGTCTTAGTCACGGTTCTACTGCTGTGAAAAGACACCATGACCAGGGCAACTCTTATAAATGAAAATATTTAATTGTGGGCTTGCTTACAGTATCAGAAGTTTAGTCCATTATCATCATGATGGGGAGCATGGCGGCACTCATGGTGCTGGAGCACTACATCCTGATCCACAGGCAGAAGGGGGAGGCAGAACTGGGCCTGACACGGGCTTTTGAAACCTCAAAGCCCACCCCCAGTGACACATTTTCTCCAACATGGCCACACCTCTATGAGCCTATGGGAGCCGTTCTTATTCAAACCACCACACTCGGCGGTCTCTCACTGGCTAGGCTGGTTGGTCATGAAGCCCCAGGGAGCATGTCTCTGCCTCCCCAGTGCTGGGATAACAAGCACACACCGCCATACCTGGGTATTTTATATAGGTTCTGGGGATATAATTCAGGTCCCTTACCAAATGAGCCATCTCCCCAGCCCCATACATCATATTTCTTAAACTACTATTTCCCTCTTGCTTTTCAAAGCCATAAAAATGAACAAACCTACGGCATGGGATTAACTGTGTTGCTATGGGTTGCTTAACGCTCTGTCAGGATGCTGACGAACATTAAGGACACCTGCCTGAATCCCTCTGGGCTGCTGTCAGCATGCAGCCATTTGAGGAACACTGTCAGGCTCACTGTGGTAGCAGAACAAAGGGAAATCTGTAAAATGACACACTGTTCCCCGTCTCCTCACTTAGGATAGTAACCTCTGAATAAATGTCTTCTCTCCTCTTTCCTTCTTCCTAACCACATATAGAGAGGAAAAGGCACAGCATTTCAGCCTTGTCCAAGCCTACCCACAGTTGACCTAGAAAGGATATGTTCTAAGTTCCCAGGCACCAACCACATCTTCATGGAGGGCAGCACCTCCAGAGGCTACGCTCACTCAGCAGCTCCAGTGCTGATCCTCCCACAGCTCAGTCACTTGTGACACAAAGACCTCACTGGACGTAGGGGCCGCTGACAACGTGGGGAAGAGTAAGGAGAAGTGGAAAAGCCACAGGGAATGTGGCCAAAGCCACCCGAGTGGGAGTCTGCCTCGTGCTTGCCAACTCCTGATCGGCTCTCGGGTGTTGGCTCATCACTCTGCAGGGCCGTGAGAGCTGTCACCAACGGTCCATGACCTCCATGCCAGTGAGCTGGTGTCACAGCCACAGGACTTCATGAATCCTCCTGATCTCTTCATTCATTTCTTGGCTCTAAATCATTTGACACAATCACAAAATCTGCCAAGATGTCAGCAACCCTTCTGTGTTGTTCTACGAATACACACACCTGTGGTGTCACCGACAACTCCCGCTCATTAAGAGAGGAAAGGAGCAGTCCCCGCCTGGTACAGGGCCACATTCTACCAGAACTCCAAATAGACCTTTGTTAAAAATGTAAGTTTGATCCCTTTGAGTAGCACAGATTTAAAGCCCTTCTGGGTTTTGTATTTTTGTCTTTAAGTTTAGTGAATTGTTTTAGCATCTAATTCTCTATTTGAGGTCCCATTCAGTTAAAATCTCTCATTATTTTAAGCCCAAGAATCGCAAGTGAAATAAAATGAGAACAAATAATGTTTAAAGTTGCATAGGACCTTGGAGCAGTCACGTGGTCTCTGCCAGGTGCCAGGCTCAAGATGAATGGCTGGCTTGTTCCATGGCAGGTTGGTGAAGGTTTTCCACATTTCCAAGCCAGTGTAGTCAGGTAAGTTCCACAGCTAACTGTTGTGTGGGCCGGTCATGTGAGCACCTCGCTTTTGACCCAGAACAGCTTATCTTTCACAGGGCCCACAGGGAATTGGGGAGAGACAGGAGAAAGGATCCAATTCCAACCTGGTCAGAACTACACAAGAGCACATGATTTTCAAGCCTAAAAGAGGCCTCAGGTCTTCCAAACCTTCACCCTCTGGGGCCACTTGTCTGTCTTGGGTCATGAAAACATACCGTTTTCAACACATTTTGATTTCTAGATGTTGTCCTATATAAAATTAACTAAGTAAAATAATAATAATAATTATTATAATAAGGGTTTTTTTTTTTTTCCAGCTTCTGCTCTCTGGCAGGCAGAAGGAATCCAAACACAGCAACTGCCACTCCAGGTGCCGGGGTTTCTGAAGGCCACACCGGACAGTGGAGGGAATTACCTCAGTTTGGGAAGATACATGAAAGCAGTTAGGGGAACCAAGAGAGCAAAGCAACTCAAGATGGTTAAGTTCTCAGGCTGTTACCTAACTGGGTCATGAGTTCAATTCCTCCTGCTGCCTGTAGCTGAGAGGAGAGGATTTAGGGGTCCACAAAGGTCTGTGTGATCTGTATTTGCAGTAGAGTCAACACCGAGCTTAGCAGGGGACATGCACAGAAATAAATGTCACATATTCACATTCAGTGTCTCATGGAGTTTCCAGAGCTACACTCCAGTACTGCCTCCCCCTAAAACTTTAGAGAACCTCTTTGGAAGCTTAGCTTCCTGCCTGATTTGGGGTACATGTTCTCCTTTTCTGAGAAGCCTCATGGCACCAAAATGATGGACAAAGAGCAGGGGGTGGGGGTAAAAACCCTCAGGATCACTGTTTTGGGGGATGGAGTTTTTAGACAGGGTTTCTCTGTGCCAGCCTGGCTCTCCTGAAACTCACTGCATAGACCAGCTGGCCTCAAACTATAAGGTTAGTGATGTCTACAGGAAACTCCTTCAGAGATAAGGATAAACTCTGTGTGGTCAAAAGTGGAGTTCTATTTACCAAACCAACCCCTGAGACAAAGGGTCAAAAGGGCAAAATTGTACTCATGAGGCCAGAACTCGAGACTGCTTCTGCATTAAGCTCCGCCTCTAGCCTGTGTAACCACCCTGTCTCACACTGTGAAGTCCCTTTACCATCCATATAAAGCCTTTTAGTCACAGATTCCAGAGATCAAGAGGAAAACAACGTTGGGGCCATCCTCTTTCTCACCACATCCCCAAAATGAGCCAGCCAGACCACTGTCCTCCTTGGTTCCCTATTTTCAAAATTGGGAACTAAAAGGACTGTCTGGAACATCAGCTTGGAAAGTCCTCTAGTTGTGGACCACAGGTAAAGAGTTTCTATACTCAGCTGTCACGACTTCGTCTCCCATACCATTGCCTCTGAATAGGTGTTCCTCACTGTTGGAGATTCTCTACATGGTTTCCATTATATCTAGTTTTGACCAAAAAGCTTCTGTCAAGGTCACCCTGGGTCTTACTACAGTGGATGTTATTGCTGTTCTTCTTTACAAGCCAAAAGTTTGAGCAGTTGCTTGCAGAATTAGGCTGGGTGACACTATTTAATACATTTTTACTAGACTCTGGGTGGTTGGCTGGGTGAATGGATGCATGGAGGAAAGGATGGAGAGAGAAGAATAAACAAATGGGTCAATGACCAGGTGGATGGATGGATGGATGGATGGATGGAACAGAATATAGCTTGGAGACTTTGAGATAAACACAGCCCATGTGTTCATTCCTGCAATATCTTTGTTCATTTCTCGAGTTCAACAGGAGGTCAGATGGTTCACTGTGCACAGAATAAGAAGAAAATGTGGAAATCTGTGGCCCTGACCCTAGGAGAAGAAACATTAGATCAGCCTCCGATCCTCACTCCTCCTGAGCTTCCCTGCCTTCCATTTGTCTGGGGGATCTGTGTCCAGAGGTCCAGCCAATCATAGAGAAGGTCCCGGGGTGGGGCTGCATCAGCACTGCACAGGTCAGGAGGCTTCTGGTCAGTATTCCCTAAACAGCCCAGAACAGCAGTTATTTACACCAGATTAGATATCAGCCACAGGTGAACTCAAGTATGCAGGAGGATGTGAACAGGCCACGCGCACAGACTGCCAAGGGATTTGACTGAGCACTGGCTCCGTTTAGCTTTACAGAACAGGGGGCATGGCTTCCGGGAAGGAATCCTCCAACTGCATCATTCTTGGAATTCACCAACAGAGGCCTCTGAACCAGACATTACAAGCTTCAGCATGAATTCTAGCTAACAGGAAGCTGTCTATCCATCCAACAACAGAACGATCAGGATGCAAAGGTTCCTTCAGCAGAACAAGGATGGATTTATGAGTTTCTTACCTGACACTCTCTCCCAGCCCAGAGGTTTCTCTACTAAGGTACCCAGCCTAGTGACTGACCTGTATGACCCTGCCATTGTAACCAGCTGGGGCAGCCTGGAGATGTTAAAGGTAATAGTGGGAATGTTCTCTCTACCTAGTCTTGGATGATTTGAACTCACTTCGCCCTTCAGTCACATATTAGTTGCCCAGAAAATGGGTTCCCTAATGTTTTAGTCAGGGATTCATGGAGAATGCATGTGAGTCTGTGAGTCAGCATGCAGGGGTGTGTGCAGCACGGCCCCCTCATCAACAGGTTACATGTGCCTTGGTAATCTGGGATAGCCTGAAGGCAATGCTGGGCATGCTGTTTGCTACATTATCCCAGAGAACTTTGCATGTGCCCCTTAGGGCACTGTCCTCAAGGACACACCTGTCCATGAAGATGTACTGGGCATGAGTAATTAAAACATACAATGGAGGCCAGGACAGCTGGGGCTACGTTGAGAAACCCTGTTCACCAAAAAAGGGCAACAAAAAACAAAACAAGCAAACAACAACAACAAAATCACAACAGCAGTACAGATGACGCCCAGACTGATGAAGATGAGCTGACAGGAGGGGCAAAGCCAAGGACTCCAGATGGTCTCAAAACGAAACCCCAAAGCACGGCTATCTGACACCGGAAGGAGACCACGGCTCCCTAAGAATGAGCAGAAGGAAGACAGGGCTGCTGCGTGCGGAGCTCTGCAGTCACATCCACGGAGAAAGAGTGGGGGACAAGGACTCAAAGTTCCTTCCCGCCAGCAAACTGACCTGTGGGTTGTTAGTCAAAGAGACAGTTCGGGTCTGGGCTCTGCTTTTTAAGAGAACAATGTCTGGCAAAGGACAAGGTATGGTGTACTCTCTCATCCAGAGAGTGAGAATGAACTGGCAAGACCCTTCTGGAAACAACTTTAATTCTATTCAACATGAACCTTCAAAATGTAACTTTGGCTCAGTGAATCAACTTCTAGGAATCTATCTTAAGGAGATAATCAGAAAAGCACTCACATCTCTTTATAAGGACACTTACACTTACCACAGAAAACAAGAATGGCATTAGCAGAGGCAATGGCTGATCAAATCACAACAAACCCACACAGTGCAATCTGATGCCAGCTTCCAAACTGGAATCGTCATAACATAATTTTTGTTTTAAAAAAGGCATTCAGCTAGAATCATAAGTATGATTTTCATTTATGTCACGAGGCATAAGACTGGCAGCTAACGCAGCTAAATACTGTCCTGTAGTGGGATCTTTGGGGGTTCAGGGTGGTGACAGATGCCTACTTCCTCTTTCCTACTTCCTCTCTCCAAGTTTCCTAATTTTTTTTTAAACTTTTGGCATGGCATGGGTTACATTTAAAGTCAGAAGGAGGCTGCCATCAGGAACAGCAGATCACTGCAGGAAATGAGGTGCTGTGATGCCACTTTCCTGTGACCCGTGGGAAATATCTCATCTAGTCCTGTTATCTCCTCTGAGCACCTCTTAGAGAAGAATTCTTCCTTCAATTCCCATCCCTGCGCCAGAGAGTAAATGGAGGAGGAGAGGAAAGGGAAGGAGAGAAAGAAAACAGAAACTTCATAGTGGGACTAGTCTTGGTTGGGGAGGGGAGGTTATAGTGAGGTACACATATATACAGTGGCAGCCGAAGGTCAACCTTGGAGTCATTCCTCAGGCGCCATCTACCTTGTTTTTTGAGGTAGGCTCCTCATTGGACTGGAGTTTGTAGATGAGGCTGGCCAACAAGCCCCAGGAATCCACCAGTTTCCTCCTCCTCCGCTCAGGGATTACAAACAGGAGCTACATGCCTGAATGGGTCCTCGGGTTTGCACAGCCAACTCTTTACCTGCTGACCTATCCTATCTGCCTGACTCAGCCAGAATCACTAAGTCAGAATAATAGGGCAGGGGCCCTGGCTCTGCATTTACAGGGAAGTCATCACAAGGTCCAACAGCAGAGCTAGCTCTCAAATGTTAATACGCACTCTGATCTTCTGCATCTTGGGTAAAACACTGATGGCTGGGCCTCCAATTCTGTGGGTCTGAGATAAGCCCTGAGTCCATGCCGCCATCGAGTGCTAACGGGGAAACACACGGGAACCACGGGTACACAGAAACAGCTCCTCAGGATTGCCTCGTTGGCTACAAGTTCTGCACAAGATTGATGTACAAATCCAACTGAAACATCCTATCATTCCATCTCCTAACTCCTAAACACTGGCTAGCATGACAAGTCACAATAAAAAACAACAAAACAGAGAAGTGAAATCTGGGATGGATGCTGGCGGGATCTGTCCCGTGCACTCTGACGCACGCACGCACCATCCTCCTAAAAGCCACACACAGAAGCCACCTCTGTTTGTACCTCAGGAAACTAAACCCTGAGCTCCAGAGAAACATGGAGAGGCAGAGGCCAAGAAGTAACCAGGGCTTGTCAATATATCCAAGTCCAGGCTTTTCACCTGCCAAGAACAGACACAAACACATGACAAAATTCATGCAGCTTAAAAAGGGTAGGATTTTGAAAATCTGGGAAGATCATTAGAACAAAACAAGCCTGTTGAGGTTTGGATTTGTTTTGGCTTTAATTCATGTACTTATTATGTATGTCTGTGTACACTCATGCATGTGGAGGTCAGAGGACAACTTTCAGGAGTGGGTACTCACTTTCTTTTGAAGTCCAATGTCTTACTGTTGTCATTAATGCTATTTTGAAGGTCAGGCCTCTGTTTCTGCCTGTGCATTCTCCCATCTCTGCCCAGCAGCTCGCTCAGGGAGTGCTGGGGCTATGTGACTTCTGGGGGTAGAACTCAGGCCATCAGGCTTGCAAGGTAAGCACTTTGCCCAGCCAAGCCATCTCCAGACCCTTAATTTTTATTAGTGTGGATGAAGTGACAATGCATTCAGTACTGGTAGATACTTGCTCTCAGCCTGCTTTTAACACAGATTCTACTGTATTTTCATAGACTCTGCCTGTGTGGGTGTGTGAAGAATGGGCCCATCAAAATCCACCTAAGTTTGGAACATGCAGGATGCTAACATTAAGAGATTGCACTAAAAATGACACCCAATTACTGCACACAGCTGTGTCAGAAAAAGCAAAACATGGAATGACCAAAGCACTTGTAAAGCCTGAGAAGTGTGGCTGCTATGGATTCAAGATTGAAGGTGTTCTAGACCTCCTTCCCGGGGCAGGACTAGGTCTGTGCGGCCCCCACCCATACACTCATACAGTCGAGCTGTGCCTCTGATGTGCCAGGCAACGTCTCCACGCAGGAGGCTGTCAGAGTTGTTCTGTTCTGAGTTTGGCACCGTCGGCTGAAGAACATTATTTTTATTCCTCTCAGGGTACACTGCCTTCTAAAGGGAAACATTGTGTTTGCTGTTAGGAAAGAGAAGGCAGGAGGAGAGGGGGAAGGAGAAGAGAGGAGGGGAAGAAGGAGGGGGGAGAAAGAAGGAGTGGGTGGAGTGTTAACTATTGGCTCACTTATGAATATTCACCTTCACAGGCACTTACCCTCAGTGTTTTCTAGGGCACATGAAACAACCTAGAGCAGGGAAATTTTATCCGGGTCTCAATGTTGAAGTGACGGCGACACCTGGCCTCACTCGTACGTCAGGTACATCTGGGCCAGACCCAAACACTTCCTTCACAGTAAGGACCAGTATGGTCTGAATGGCCTGAAGACCCTAGTGAGACAGAGGTATTTGTTCACCCCAGTATTTGATCTTTCCTTTGCTCACAGTCATTGATCTATCAGTGTTTGGGTGTAGGGCTGGTCACTTGGTCTAAGTACATTTTGCCACCTACCTTGTGGCCATGTGACTACATTCTGAACAACAGGATGTGAGCAGGAACATCTTTCATTAGAAAGAGCCTGTCCACTGCCAGGCCCCCCACCCCCACCCCGGGATGGTTCAGGGCATCAGCACCCATACTGACAGTAACATCAAAGTCCTTTGCTTAGGATGGCAGAACAGCACCAAACAGGTGGCAGAGTCCTTGACCTCCCAAAGCTGCCAGGTCACTTGTGGACTCCCACATGACACATTATTATTCTGGGCTGTCTTTGATAAGCAGCTCAAAGCAATCCCACCAAGCACCCAGTAATGAAAACGTCTATAAAGACACCTCAAAGCCTCACATGACCAGCAGTCAGTGAGGGTTAGTCAGAGGGCTGGGGCATAAAGGAACCTGACACTTTCTATCACTTGTTGAATTTCTGGACACAGGCCTAAAGTGGTGACCGCAGTTGGAATCATTTTCTCCATCCAGATGTAGTGCCAGCAATAAGGCTCCAAGTGTGCTGCCCACCTCTTTAAACACATGGGCCTCTTCCAGAGCCACACAGCCACACCACCCCAGACCAGATGCGTGCATCTTTCCACCACATCCCAGGTTGTATGAACAAATGACTCTGTGTGAAGCACACTTTCCTGAAACTACCACTTCCATCCCTGTGGGGCAGAGTGTCAGTTCTGGGGCCACTGGCAAATGCCATGCTGAGAATGAGAAGCACACCAGGCTGTTCCAAGGCAGGAAGTGTGCTGGTTCCCTGGGGAAGCCAGGTGGGGTCAGCTGTGCAGGCCCCAAGAAAAATGAAAGATCCAAAGTTGCATGCATTCTTCAGTACATGGCCATTCCATGTCACACTGGCAGCACAGGCGAGGTGCACACACTGCCTGCCTTCCTTCAGACCACTGACACTCTCAGGATGCCAGTTTTCCTCAGTGGTCTAAAAGCAAGGCCTATGTCTTCAGAAACTAGTCTCAGAGTTTGGAGGGGCTGTAACTTTCATACTCTCAGCCAGGCCTGGCTTTCTCCAACATGGAAACCTGCACTCTGGGGACAGCGGTACCAGTGGCAGCAACACAAGGCCTCAGTCCAGCCCAGACCTGAAGAACTTGAATTTGCATCACCTGGACCTCACAGGCTCACAGGCACGCTAAAGTCTGAGAAACAGATTGGAAATCTTGGTCATGACTGACACCCCAAAAGCAGAAGAAACTAAGTACCCCAAAATGGAAGTGCTGGGATCTGGGGTCATCTCTGAAGGAGTCCACAAATAGCTGGGTCGCTCTCAGAGAAGCTTCTATAACTCAAGGTCAAACAGTGGCATCACATAACCTCAGTGAGAAAAAAGACAAAGCTGGTCGATGTCCGCTAAAACCCCAGGAGCCCCAAGTTCTGGCATGAGCACCCACACACTCCCTACAGATGGCTACGCTTATGGAACAGTGTGAGGTTTTCCAAATCAATTCACCCAAACTGAAGTGCTGGCAGGCAGATGGGCAGCCACACAAGGCAACCCTCAATTTGTGTCTCTGGACGTCCACAAAGAGGCAGAGTGCACAAGAGAACAAACTCTCTGTCCCCCTTTGAACTTCCTTCTGTCCAATGTCTGTGTGTATATGTGTGTGTGTGCACATTTGTGTGTGTGTGTTTCTCTCTCTCTCTCTCTCTCTCTCTCTCTCTCTCTCTGTGTGTGTGTGTGTGTGTGTGTGTGTGTGTGTGTGTGTGTGTGTGTAAGGAGCAAGGAATAGTTATGGACTAGACTCTGTGTGTCTTCAAAGTTGATCTCCACAAAGCCAGATTCATCTTTCTTAGATTTTAATTATTTCGTTTTACTTCTTTTTGCAATATTGGTATTGAACTCATGACTCCCACGTGCTAGGAGAATGCTTTAACACACACACACACACACACACACACACACACACACACACACACACACACCACTTTCTGCTCTGGGAAACACCATTCCATGGATCAGAATTTCACAGGTAAACATCAGCCACAGCTGAGATGTTTGCTCCAGTGTTCCCAGCCACTGACTTTGCAGAAAGGAAAGTCTAAGTTTGCCCCATATTGACCCTAGGTAGCAGCTTTTGTTCCCAATGTACAATTAAGTCACTGTTGGCTTTGGATACGTGTGTACCAAACACACAATGCCTTCTATTCTGGGCTTAAAGAAAACAGGCATTGGCATGAGGCGTTGCATCTTCCTTCATGCACTGGACAGTCCAACCTGAAATTCAAGTGCTAAACTTTCAACAGCAAACAGAAGGCTCGTGTTCCAGAGCGGTTCACTGAAACCAAGAGGAACCCTGGGAGTGTTGACTTACTTATTCTTCTCTTATCAGCACGTTTAGGGGTCAGTTCCCCATGTAAGCAACAAAAGCCAATTGATCACATGATACTTTGGATAGAGGAAAATAAAATCATGGAGACCCTTGCTTTACGCTGTATGTGTCCTACTGTATGTGGCTACTGTCCCTTTCTCTCTCCTGGCCCCTGACTCTAGGACTCAGGATCTATACATGTGCACAGGCAGTTCAACATTTGGAGTCAGTAGCCTAAATCTCAGCCATAACATGCCAACTCCTCCCATTGGGAAGTCCATGGAAGGGGATGTCTGTGGGAAGCAGGTGTCTCTCTCCCCAAGCAAGAGTGGTCTGCTCACATGTCATATAAACTACAGGTTTGAGCATGGGCATCTATATTATTTATGCCATGTGTGATAAGCTGCTTATTTGCATAATAAGTGAGGAGAAGAATGAGAAAGAGCAATGGCCCAATGGGAAGCTGGCATTCTAAGAGGTAACCACGACACACACTGCCAACTTGCACCAAAGCCACTGGAGATGTGATAAACTTGGTTCCTAAACATGGCTTCTCTACCTCCGGCTACCAGGCAATTTGTGTCTGTCTCTGTGCGTGGTTAATAATTAGGCAGGCTGGAATCAAAAGCAGAGTTTGGGCCAGGCAGAGAAGCCTGAGTCAAGAATGAAGTGTGCCTCACCCGGGGACCAGAGGGAAAATGAGGTCAAGTCCGTAGGACCCCAGTGCTATTTGACCAGCAGTGTTTGATCCTTCTTTCCTGAACTTACAAAGATTCTTCCCTTATCACAGGCGACAAAGAAAATATTAACAGGTGACTCAGTTATGCAAAGAATAACAGAAGTGCAGCGCAGCGTTCCAGATAAGAAGTAAAACTCAGCTGTGAGAAAAGCAAACTCAAGGGCGGTCTCCAAGCTGTCCGAACTAACTAAGAACCAGAAATATAAACATTGTGTTGCTAGAAATAAAATGTGGCATCCAGAAGTCTGGAAGTAGATCCCAGAGTGACTTCTTCAAAGAAAAAAACTATCTACTGTATGTATTTCTAATCTATTTACTATATTCTTGAAAGTTGTTTTCTGGAGTCTTGTGGAGAGAGAGAGACAGAGAGACAGACAGAGACATAAAGACATGCAGACAGAGAGACAGCCAGGGGAAAGTAGTTCTCAGCTTCATGGAGCCATTTCCATATGCCCATTGCAGGCAGGAAGCCAGGACACAGGATCAGTGGCCTGGAAGGGGGGCCTGGAGCATGTCGGGCTTCAAGAGAAAGCTGAGGAAGTGTCTATAATGAGACACAGGACTCAGCAGCGATCCCCTCAGCCCCTCCTGCAAATCACAGCCTAGGACCAGTGCCCCAGCTGGCATAGGTAATGACAGGCTCTGGGCCCAATAAGTACTTGTTTCTGAATCTACTTCCTCCTCAAGCATTTGTCCAACATGGGCTTCTAAGGCTGACTCACAACACTCAGGGGACAGAAGCAGAATCGCCACAAGCTCTAAATCAACCTGATTTACACATGGTCCTTGGACTAACCCCACTACAGAGTGAGACCCTGTCTCAAGTCCCACACACACTCACATAAGAGTGGGCCACTGAAGAATTTCTATTTATTTCTGTGCATGGGTGTGTGCATGTGTGAGCATGTTTGTATGTGTGTGCACACACGTGGGGTGTGAGCACATGTGTATAGACATGAGTGAAGGCCTGAGACAACCTGGAATGTCATTCCTCAGCCTATGTCCACCTTTTCTTTAGAAACAGTCTCTCACTGACCTAAAGCTAATGAGATAGGTTGGGCTACTTGGCCAGAGCAAGCTCCAGAGCTCGCCTGTCACGACTGCCCAGCACTGATTACAAGTGGGTTCTGGAGTTTGGACACATGTCCTACAAGCACCTTATTCACCAAGCTACCCCCCCCAAGTGCTTCTATTTATTAATTGCAAATGCTATATCTGCGTGTAGATTTAGGTACCTGAACTGTAGCAGATAAGCCAGTCCTCAGCTGAGTTTAGCTGGAGGAGGGGCTTTTAAAAATACTGGTTCCAGGGCCCTTAGGATCTGACTCAGCTACCAGGGCCAGTAATCTTCAGCGTAATAAGCTCCCTAGGTATGCCTCACTCACTGTGAGGTTTAACTCAGGCACCTGAGCTGGGTGTGGCGGCTCACTCCTGTGACGCCCAGTACTTGGCAGCTGAGGCAGAAGCATCAACAGTTCAAGGCAAGTCTGGGTTACGTGAGACTCTGCCTCAAAATGCAAAGAGTAAAAAGAAAGTGAGGGGCCTGGGGAGATAGCTCAGTAATTAAGAGTACTTGCTGTTCTTCCAGAGGACCTGGATTAGGTTCTCAGCACCCACATGGTGGTTCCAGTTCCAAGGCATCCAACACCCTCCTCTGGCTCCACAGAAGCCAGGCATGCACATGGTGCACAGACATACATGCAGGGAAAACACACATGAGCATAACATGTACATATAAATATATGACCCCACAGCTGAGCAGACAACTTTGTGGGTGAAGTGCTTGCTCTGCAAGCATGAGGATGTAAGTTCGTAATCTGGGCACCCACATAAAAGCCGGGCTGGCAATCCCTAGACCTCACTGGCCAATCAGTCGAGCACCAATGACTCAAAGTAAGTTCTGTAAGAGTCACACACACACACACACACACACACACACACACACACACACACACACACACACACACAATTAAACCAATGGTCAGACTTCACCCAGTCTAGCTAAATCTGAGGCTAGGCCCACCAGCAACGACTTATAACACTTACAGAGTGAGTGGGGCGAATAAGAGCAGTGCTACTTATTCAGACCCAAGCCCGGGTTTCCTGCCCCTGAAAATGAGGTAAGTTGATGGTTCCCTTCTGTAGCCAATTCTCCATTCCTCAGAGGTCCTCTCTCCTAGTCTGCTCCTTTCGATGGTACCACATGCAAACTAGGTGGGAGTGAGGCCATTGTTGTGGTCCCCTTCACACCCTGGGAGTAAATGATTTACAACCGCAATCCAACAACAGGCCTGTTTCCAGAATCACAAAACAGCATGTGGGCAAGAAGGCGCAGGGAGCAAAGGGGCTGTGCTACACAGGTCTGGAGACAGTTTAACCCAAGGATTCCACACAAAGGGGGAAGGATCTCAAGTCCACACATGTGCATGCTCACAGAGACACTAAAAATTCAGAAACTAGAAAGCCCAGACAGCCCTCATCCACTTTTGAAAGCTTTTTCAGAAAATGTCATTTAGGAACATTGGTATATAACACAATACGGGTCTTCCCCTTCCCCTTTGGGATAGCTCCCAGTCTGAGGTGCTCAGACCGCTGCACAGACAAGGAAGAGTACAGTTGAACTGTAAAAGTAACCCAATGCCCACACTGCAGCCCAGCTTCTTACTCTCTTGAGCCACACGCCTGGAAGTTGGAGACACAGGGCAGACCTAAGAAGGCATCTTACATAATAAGCCATCTCTCCAGGGTCTGCATTAATTTGGAACTGAATTGCTTCAACAATCTTCTAAATGCAAATGCCCTCAAAGGAAAGTAAGCCCCAATCATGAGGAAGTGTCACTTTCATCCTCTGGTTACAGCTGGGGGCTTCAAAGGCTGTTTGAGCCATAGCCCTGAACCTCTGTGGTTTTGAGGAACTGAATCCAAACTCAGTATCTTAAAACTCAGAATCCTAGCATCGCCAAAAGACTCAGGAAAGCTGGTAGCACTGGCCCATGTTACCATGGGCAGCAAGGACAAGGGAGCCATGGCTGTCTCAGGATGGCCCTGTGATCTATAGCTGGGCATAGGATGCCTCACTCCTGGTCAGCTTTACCCAGCACTGTCCTCTGCACAGTCAATTTGTCATAGGACAAGGAACTGGATCTGCAACCAGGTGCTGATCTCCTTACTCATTGGCCATAAGACCTTAGATAGACACGGTCCCCTCCTTAGAGGCTCATTTCTGTGATGTTGGTTTACAGTGAACAGTGCCAGCATATCGGGGTGTCCACATGTACTAACAGGAACTGAATGTGAGCAAGCACCCTGAGCATGATGGAGCAACATTTGAGAAATAATCACTACCCCACAAGACTCCTGAGCACAGCTCTGAACTCTTGAGGCACTCCCAGGTGGGATGTCATAGACATGCAAAACCCATCAAAGGATCCCAAGTGTAGCCTCATCCACAGAGACCCCGGGAGGCTCAGATCAATCATGCCAGTGGAGACCAAGAGGTTGATTCTAAAGGGGCTATAAAATGTATTCCAGCTGAGGCAGATCCCTACATTACTTCCAGCATCTCCAATTTGGCTCAGGTTCTCCTGATCCACAGCTTGTCTCTCTCTAGCTGGAAGAAACGCACAGGTAGGAAGGACCCAGAGGAGAGGAACAGGCACAAGCCCGCTCCCTCTCTTTCTCACTCCTCCCCACTCCCTCTTCTCTGTTATCAGCTTAGTAAACTGTTTGCATCCTGACAGGATTTTCCTTTGCCAGCACTGGAGGCTGAGGGAGACAGCAGATGGCTCGCTCACAGCTAATTTGAGTACATATTCAAGACAATAACCAGCTACAGATTGACTTGGCATCCACCACTGTGGGAGAAGAGAGGGCAACAAGCATTGCTGAAGTCCACCCTGTCCCCATGACTTTCTCCACAATTGCCAAGACACAGAGTTCTAATGTTATAATAACTTGTTTGGAAAGAAACTCTACATTTCACAAGCAGCCGTCCATCTAAGTCTTCGGTGAACTACCCACGTGAATTCTGGAACATTTCTCAGTGAATTGGAAACCTTCATTACTTGTCTTTCTTGCTGTTCTCCCACCCACCCAGGCACCTAAATGTGTAGGAATCAGCTCATATTCCAGACTGACCCTGAAAGATGCCAGCAGCCTATGGAAGTCCCCTGTATGACACAATGTAGGCCTGCTCTACATCAGTCCCGTCAGTGGTGGCCTCATACAGTGACTGAGTCCTGGGGACGGGGACGGGGGTGGGGGGGTGGGGGTGGGGGGTCACTGCTCTGGAGACAGCAAACCATTAGGAATGCAAAGGGCACATCACTAGCCCTTCTGCCTTTGGCTAGTGGCAATTTGTCATGACTCTTGAACTCTCCTAGGATAGTGAAGCCTCTGCCTGTGACTCCTTGGTTTTGTGTGGTGACAAAGGGAAGCCAATCTTACTTCAGCTGAGATGCAGGCCAAGCTTCTACGAAAGCCCTAGGTTGAGCTCTCTATCTTCTACTAGAGTATACACATCACTGTCCCCAGACCTGCACACATCAACCTTGAAATATCTCACTATGCATACCCATCTAGTCTGTTTCTTCGAAATAAGATGCATATCCTGACCCTTGTGTAATCAGACTTAGGTCTGGACCTTATCCCATGTTCTGTGACCTCAGGCAAGTCAAGGCCTGTTTCTGTGATTTCTTTTCTTCAAAAGCAGCAAAAGACCTATGATTGTGTTAATCACACTGGTCATCCTTAGTGGACTCGAAGTGTGGAATGTTGGAGCACCTTGGAGAAACAAAACTCTAGAACCCACTCAAGGTCTAATGAATTACAACTTCTGTCTTCACAAGATACCTGGATTCCCCTGTGTGAGCTCAGGGCAGCCACGGGACACCCAGGAATGCTGGATCCTTCATCCTTCACTGGAACTAACAGCAGAAGGCACACATCCTCCTGCAGTCCCCTGCCCTCATCACACATATCCCCTTAGTCCTCCACTTTCCCCTCAGAACTGTAAGCACGGTCACTGATAAAGGGCAAAGCCTTCCGGTGTGATTAGTAATTACTTCCTGGGTGAGTCAGAAGTGGGGACAGTCGAAGCATAAAATAATTTGTTGAGGCGGGGACACCCTCATTAGAGCCTTACTCCTTAAAGAAGAGTCTCTATGCCAGCCAATAGGAAGCCGGCTGGATTCAGTCCCAGAAGCCAGCCAGGATGCTGTTTACAAGCTCTCAAGAGCCTTGTAACGGACAACAAGGTTCAAATCCCAGCTCTGATATTGATTCTATGCTCACTCTGGCAAGATGCTTAACTTCTCTGGGTTTCATCAAGAGACGAACACAGACAGGACTCAGCAGAATGCATGGCATATGACGAAAATCAGCATTTGCATGCAACTAGGAGCAAAGAGAAATAATATACATGACTGTAAGAACCCAGAAAATTAAATAATTAAGAACAAAAGAAAAACAGTAAATTTCAAATAGTTCTGCAAGCAGATAAGAGCCAGCACACATTATACTTTATTTCTCAAACTGGGGCACAGACCCCTTAAATTCAAAAGCATTCAAGGACTTTATAGAGTCCTGTTTACTTTTATACTACAGCTTCCACAGCTCCTATACAAGAGGAGTTTAATAAATGTGTGCCTGGTATGATATAAAATACCACAAATTCATACACGTATGTAAAAAGGGATGTCCCTGCAAAGAATGTGCCAGTATCGGCTCCCTTGACCAGTCACTGAATGCTTAATGACTGCTCACTTCCAAGATGCTCCTTCTCCAAGGCAGCAAGGCCTGTGACACTGCTGTGCTAAGTTTTTAGAAGTCTTGTGCTATTAAAAAGAAGAAGGAGGAAGAGGAGGAGGAGGAGGAGAAAAGAGCGAGGGAGAGAGAGCGAGCAAAACAGAATATAGTGGTGCATGCCTGTAATCCCAATACTCAAGAAGCAACGGAAAGCAGATCTGTGAGTTCCAGGCCAGCCTAAGCTACAGAGTGAGACCCGGCTTTGTTGACAACCATGGGAGGTCTGCCTCTGAACAGAAACAGAGGAGGAGTAGTTGGGGGAAGGGATGGAAGGAAGGAAAGAGGGAGGGGAAACTGCAGTCGAGATGTAAAATAAATTAATAAATTTAATAAATAAATAAATGAAATATTTAAGGCAAGAGAATAGGAACGTAACGACCCATAGAGGAGTCTCTGCCTTGGGATCCACAGCTTCCATCTCCGGACAAGCTGCTGCTTGCCGTCCATTCTCTAACCTTCACATCAGATCACATCATCCACCGGGAAAGAAGCAGAAGAGTTTAAGGAGGTCAGCACTCAGCTTAGGTTCCAACAAAAAGCAAAGCAAGTTGTCATGTCTGAGAAGAACCCTTGTTAAATCATTCTTCAAGCTTAGGAGTCAGCAATCAGCCTGTATTTTGTAATAGCAGCTAAATGTCTTCCAAATTCGGACAGCTGACATGCCATTACTGTATGAGCTAGGCTTACAGGAATCTGTTCATTCCCCTGTGGATACTACCAGAGATGCAGGAAAAAAGCAAGGTTACAGGGCAAGCTCACCTCCTCCAGGCTACAGGGCAAGCTCACCTCCTCCAGGTTACAGGGCAAGCTCACCTCCTCCCAGGCTACAGGGGGAACACCCAGCCACTCCAGGTTTGGGTATGATTATGTGACTTCTTTTTGCATGCATGTGTATTCATATTCCCCTGTATAGCGGTGTGTGTGTGTGTGTGTGTGTGTGTGTGTGTGTGTGTGTGTGTGTGTGTATGTGTGTGTGTGTGTGTGTGCGCGTGCGCGCGCACGCATGTGTGAAAAGCCAGCTCTCTTTTTGCCGCATCTTCCTGGTTCATCAACAGGACTTCCAGTGGGACTTCCAATGGCTTTGGTCCTAGACTTGGGACATTAGACATAAAGGCTATTTGTTACAGCGGCATAATTCTGCCAGTCCTAAAAATACAACTACAACGAACAGAAACCTAATCTTCGGCTACTATGCTAACAAGCAGGAGAGCTTCTTTTAAACAAGATGGCATTTGACCCTTTTTTTTTTTTCTGTTTTTTCGAGACAGGGTTTCTCTGTGTAGTTTTGGTGTCTGTCCTGGAGCTCGCTCTATAGACAGGCTGGCCTCAAACTCACAGAGATCTGCCACTTCAGGTCTTTTAAAATGGTAGTAAACACACATTCCCCACTGAAAGGTTTCCCATATTAAGCCTCTCTGCTGATGCAGTAATCCAAATCAAACCTAATTAAGAATTAAAAGTCCAGATTTAATGAGTAAAATGCTCCCGGATGATTTTTCGGCCCCCAGAGAAGAGATGGGAAGAAGAGACCAGAAAACCACATGGCCGTTCTTTGGGGGGCAGTTTAAATATCCTGTAGATGTGGTCTTGAGCATCTCTGGGGTAGGAGCTGCCGTCCGGCGGGCTTTCTGAGATGGGGGGGGTGAGGTGGAGCTTCCACCTGAACCCCCACTTCCTAAGCCACTCTTCCTTCTCTGTCCTTGCTTGCCTTAGATTCAGGAAATCGCGGAATGTCATTTTTCTGCTGCAAACCCTCAGAAGGTGCTGGGGTACGAAGCCAAGTCTGAGACACCCCAAGTTCTTCACCCGTCACAGCCCTTTGTACTGACTCCTTTGGCCGGCACTGCCAGGTCTGTAGTCCTAAGGTGGGGGCATCTCCACTGTCCTGGGAAACATCTCATCACAGCCCAGTCCCAGAGGGAACTGCCCAGACTGTGCCAAAGCAGGTAGAAGCCGTGGGCTCCTTCCCCGGGCTCACTCCTGGCCCAGGTTACACTGCCTTCAATGCCAGGCCACCTGCTCTCTTCTCTGCAATGTGACATCATCTCTGACTCTGGGTGTTCATCTCAAGTCTCAGGGCCTGATCTCCATGGCCCTATAGCTGGTCACATGTCCCAGGGGCCTCCAGAGTCTATGACCTCATCTCAGAGAGGCTCAGAAAGCCTACACTGGCCTCTGTAACATCCCTGAGCATTCCAGGCAGGCTCCTCCTGCTGTCCCAGACCCAGCTTCTGAGGAGCCAGGATGACATCAACCTCCACACCCCCCAAACCCCTTCCCCTCACAGACAGTGAGGAAAGAGAAGGATACAGCCTTGGGAACCATCAGAGCCATCTGTGATGGTTTGGGTGGATGAGGTTCTGTCTGGGAAGAATTTCCTAAGTTGGAGGCTTGGTCCACAGAGAATGCTGGGGCCATAAAGGAGTCGAGCCAGATGGGGCTCAGAGGTCCTGTGGCATGTGTCCTGAGAGGAACAGGTGTCAAAATTAATCTTATAGAAACTTGTAGTTCGTGTGAGTTGTTTCCAATGAGTCTAAACACTCTCTGGGTAGCAATGAGGATACTGTGCAACCTAACCTGGCTGGTAGAGGACAGCAGACCCACTGGTGAGCTCAGGTGGCCAAAGGCATGTATTCCTATACAAGCCTTTTGCCCAATATGCTTACATCTTTCAGAGCCTGAGAACATTGCTCTAGTGAAGTAAACAGGACACCAAAGATGACACTGTACAGTTTCAGATGAGGAACCTCTGGTCACAAAGTACTAAACAGAAGCAGAATGGCAGCCGTCACAGCCTAGGAAGGAATTCTGCTTAGTGGATTTCCCTTTTTTGGGGGAGTAGGGGGTTCCAAGGCAGGGTTTCTCTTTGTAGCCCTGACTGTCATGGAACTCATTCTGTAGATCAGGCTGGCCTTAAAATCACAGAGATGCACCTGCCTCTGTCTCCTGAGTGCTGAGATTAAAGGTGTGCACCACCACACCTGGCTTGATGGAGTTTCTAAGTTAGTGTTTAACAGTTTCTGAAAGATGAAAACCGTTCTGAGTTGTGTGCACGAGAATGTATTCCATGCTACTGAAATGCACACTCAGACTATTTAAGATGGTGAAATTTTACTTCCTGTTGCCTCGGCTCAAGATGCAGGGCTCTCAGCTCCTTCACCAGCACCGTGTCTGCCTTCACACCACCATGTCCCACCGTGGTGATAAAGGAGTAAACCTTTGAACAGTGGTGCTGTCTACAAGCTATTTTATAACCTAAATTGTACTTCCATCATGGAGTCAGTTGTGCAAAGGTCTAGGGACCTACTAAGGTCTGGGAACATGTTATAATATGCTTAAATATTAAATACTGAATGCAAAAGGAAACAAAACGAAAACAAACAAAAATATGGTAAAATTTAAAGCCATGTAATATGACTCCACAATTAAACACAAAAATAGAGTTGGGCATGTAACTGAATGAAGAATGCTTGCCTATGATGAGCAAGGTCCTAGGTTCATTCCTAGCACTGGGACGCGCGCGCACGCACACACACACACATTTTAAAATCTGCAGGGGAAAGGAGGGAAGAGTGGACGGAGGCCTCTCCAGTTGCGCAGGGCGGAGAAACGGCAAGGCTGGTAGAGAGGCCGAATGGGCATTGCTCTGAGGCAGGTGCTTGAGCCGAGTCACACAGAGTCTCTTTGTGGAGCTTCAGGTCTCAAGCCAGGGCCTTTCAAACCCCCAGAACTGTTACAGACATCTGACTGCCTACTGGTCTAGATTCAAAGAAGCCATGGAGAGGTGCTGTGGAGCTCCTTCTGTGGAGACTGCCGAAATGTCTGCACCACCAGAAAGCTAGGCACCCGCCAGAGCTCATCAAGCCTCAGTCTTTTTAGCCAGTCTGACCAAGTGCAAGGCTTGGGTTCTGGAAAGCCATGAGGAGAGCTCACAGCAGAAGCTGTTGGAGACAACCCGAGGCACCAGCCACAGTAGGACCACTGCAATTGAACCTTAAAAAATGAAAGCGAAACCCACTTCTCAGGTGCACTTGTCACATTTCATACGCTGTACAGCCACGTGGGTTAGTGGGCACAAAACACTAATTCACCAACACTGGGACAGTCTGCATGCAGTGACAACCTCGCAGCCATCCTGTTCACATCCCACCGCCGCCGGCTCCACCTGCCTCTTGATGGAAAGAGGCCTGACTGGGAACAGACAGACTCTGTGTCGTGCTTTCTTCTGTAGAAAACAAGGGTGGTTGTGGTGATACTGTGTTCCCCAAAATATTGTGCACCCTAATAAACTTATCTGTGGTCAGAGAACAGAACAACCACTAGATATAGAAGCCAGAAATTGGTGGCACACACACCTTTAATCCTAGCATTCCAGAGGCAGAGATCCGTCTGGATCTCTGTGAGTTCAAGGCCACACTGGAAACAGCCAGGCAAGGTAACAAGAGCCTTTAATCCCAGGAAGTGATGGCAGAAAGCAGAAAGGTATATAAGGCGTGAAAACCAGGAACTAGCTGGTTAAGCTTTTAGGCTTTGAGCAGCACAGTTCAGCGGATAGGCATCCAGCCTGAGGAAACAGAATCACCTGAGGAATTGGCGAGGTGAGGTAGATGTGGCTTTTTCTGCTTCTCTGATCTTTCAACATTCACCCCAATACCTGGCTCCAGGTTTGTTTTTATTAACAAGACCTTCTAACAATTCATGCTACAGGTGTTGGAGTCCACACACCACTTACCAGGGCCCAATTTAGGGCTTTCCATCGTGACAATGGGCAAAAGTGGCACACATGCGATGGAGTCCTCACTCTGACTGGGGGTGGTAACACGTGCCTGTGATCTCAGCACTCATGAGGCTGAGGCAGGAGGATTGCTGTGAGCTCAAGACCAGTTTGGACAGATATCAAGAATCTGGTTCAAAAACACCAAAAATGGGGTGGGAATGGAGGGCAAGTTCACACCTTACTTCAAATTTTTAATTTTAGTCTTTTCCTGGGCTATCAATATGCCACATGAAACCCTCTTGCCAGACAGCATGGCAGCCGGCAGCCGGCAGCCGGCAGCCTGGCCTGTGATCAGACAACATGCTGTGCGGCTGAGCTAGATCAGAAGCCCGCAGGTTAGACATCTTCACTTTGACTTGAAACTTTACCTTAACAGGTTGTAACCCCGTAGACTGAAGGGCATCTTTGTCACCACCTACCTAGTCCAGAGAGTGAATGAATCAAACTGGATAGCACCAGCCACCTGCCGGCAGTCTGTTCCCTGAGTGCCAGTTCTCATTTGGTAGGAGAGAAGGGAACGGGTCTGTTGAGTCGTGTACGCATACAATCACACCCACACTTGGATTTCCTGAAGAAAGGACCCCGTACCACCCTGAGTTCCCCAAGTATGAAGATTCTCAATAAACAACTGAAATGGGTGGAGAACCCATGCCTCCCGCCCCCGGCAAAGGCGCCATGGCCAGGCTCTGGGCTGTCTGGTTTACCTCTTTCTTCCTGCCAATCAGGAGTCCATTCACAGACAGCATGGGAGTGGGAACCACAGGAGCGGGAGCAGCCCACAGAGAAAGCTACAACTGAGCCTCCACATAGCTCTCACAGGCCCCGCAATGAGGCATGAAGGTAGGTGCATGAAGGAACCTACCATTCTGTCAGGAAAAACTTTCAGTCACAGCCTTCTTTGCAATTACCTTGAGGTAGTACACAGGAGAAAACCAGGGACCAGCTGGTTTCTACATAAACAAATGTTCACATGCCAGGTCCTCTCGTGGCTCAGGTATCTGTCCACAGCTACAGATGTGTGTGTCTCTCTCTGTGTACACATTTGTGTGAAGCACATTATCAAGCAGCCATTCTTATTTTGGTTTGCCCACTGGTTTTTCCTTGGCTCCTGTAATGTCACCCAATGGGCTGATTGTGCCAAAGGGATTTAATCTACTATGTCTACAGTCTTCCCATGATGCCTCGGGGAGAGCAACTGGCAGGCCAAGATAGATGACCATCATGCAGTCACTTTGAGGTTCTGCGAGCATCACCGGAAGCCAGACAGTCTGCCTTCTTCACTAAGCTCTCAAAGGCCAGGGAGAGGGGACAGGACTTGCCAGGAGCAGCTAGCCAGCACGCTGGGCTATTTCTCACAGTTCTGATAATCTAACACTAAAATGGAAGACTTACTGTGGCTGAGTAAACAAGAAGGAAAACATCTGAACCATCACTAGCTACTTACCCATCACAAGATATGCCTGGCTACCAAAGGAGGACTTTAAACATCCAACACACTTCTACCAGATCACTTCTCAAGGCTTCAAATGAGCGGATGGGGACTCTGCTGCAGAGGGAAAGAAACCATTCGAAGACTTTGTTCTGTCAAAGGACAAAATTACCTCAGTTTAGTTTAATGGTCTTCACTGGTTTCTAGAATCAGGCAACGTAAAGTAACGAATATTCTGAGAGACCCGGCAGAAAAGGAAGGCTCAAGAAAGCAAGATCAGGAGTCAATAGCAGCAGGATCATTTCAAAACCACAGAAAAGAAACGATTACTTAGAATTGAGCTTGGCTGTTTTTCTTGTTTGTTTTGTTTTTTTGACAAGTGTATGAGGGGCTGCACGTGTGTGTGTGTGTGTGTGTGTGTGTGTGTGTGTGTGTGTGTGTGTGTGTGTGTGTAGGTCAGAAAACACCTCACATAGCAGTCCTCTAGCACCATCTACCTTTTTATTTTTATTTTTATTTTTATCTTTATCTTTTTGAGGCAGGGTCTCTTGATAGCCTGGAGCTCCATAAGGAGGCTGACCAGTGAGCCCTAGGGATCCACCTGTCTCTGGCTCCACAGAACTGGGATTACGAGGATGGCTACCACAGCCTCTTTTACATGGGCTCAGGTCCTCACATTTACAAAGCAAACAGTCCAGCCAAAGCAAAAGAAATTTCACTATAATGATGACAGGCACTCGTGTTTGGCATTTGGTAGTCCACCCTCTCTCTAATCCTGTCTCAAAGTCAATGGAGAGGAATTGAGGAAGACAACCACTGTTGATCTCTGGCCTCCACACACACACACACACACACACACACATTCAAAAAAGAAAACAACCAACAACTGGAAGTCAGACATGGAGGCACACTGCCACAGAGACAGCCTGGGTCACACAGCAAGTCCAAGACCAGCTTAAGGAACATTTGAGAGTCTGTTTCAAAGTAAGAGAGAAAAAGGGGAAAAGAGAAAGGGACAGGAAGAAAGAGAAGGAGGAGGCATTTCTTCACCAAAGGAAACCAGCTAAGGAGTCACATAGGCCTCGCTGGATCTTTCCCATCATGCTATGCTTCCTCATTAGCTGCTTCATCGCCTACAGAGACCAAGACCCGGTCCCTTTGTGAGACAGCGGTAGAGGGTCCTCCACACATCTCAGATGAAGAGCCTGCCCCACCCCACATGCCCTGTCAATCATCTGCACCATGAGGCGAGACTGTCTTTTCTACTGCTGTGTATCAGGGACGTAGAGAGCAAACTGAAGCCCCCTGATCACCACAAGTGGCACAAGAGGCAGATGGATGGCGAGTATGGGCACACAGGTGGGCCCTGCAGCCAGCTCCGTGGCCTTGGATTATAGGGAAGCTTGCACTGTTCCTCACCGGTTTCCCCTAGTTGCCAGATCTGTAAAAAATCAGTATGTTTGTGCTGATCGCACAGAGCTTCTGTGAAGAAGCATGAGATCATCACACCTGGATTACCCCCACCCCCACATGTGATCAGTCACCATCCACCCCAAATGTCTTCTATTAGGAGTTCTGCATCATGGAGGAGTCCCAGAGAGGGAACCCAGAATGTGAACAAACAGCGCTTCTTCTGTTCCTGAGTGGTAATTAGGATAGCCCCATTCATCCTTGTGGCTTCTTTGATAATGTCTCATTTTCCCATTTGTCTTTTTAGAGAAAAACAATGCCTAGTAGTGACATGAGCTGGTGACTATCTCCACTGCTTTAAGTAATAATTTCCCCAAACACTGTTGAATCATATTGATATGGAACTCGCCCACCTTTTAGCTAGCCAGTAATTGTTAATAGTGCGCATTTCCAGGGTGCCTATTTGATTTAACAGCAAATAATATTAAGAAACATCTAGTACTTTGTGGGCATTTAAAAATGGGAGGTGATTTTTTAAATTATTTGAGGAGAAGGTTTTTGTTGTTTTTATTACTCGTATTTGAAGAAGAGCAGCAGATGGTCTCAGAGTCTTTCTGCTTTCTCTCTGGTCTGTGTAGAAGAAAGAAGAGAGGGGAAGGCCGAAGGAAAGGCGATGTGATACTTTAAAAGGTTTAGACTAGGCTCAGCTCACTTCTGTCCTGCTTAGGAATGGGCTCTGCTGCACAAGTGGCCTCTCAGCACAGCTGGGCCAGGAACTGGTCTTGGGGGATTGTGAGCTCTTTACAAATGTGCAAACTCCCTCTGATGACAAAGGGATACCGAGTAACTTCCACACCCCTAAATCATCCCTGTGAGGACTGGGTGCATCCAGAGGACTCTCCTCAACTCTGTGGACTCTGGGGTTGAGGTTTAACCAACAAGAACCCGGGCTCCCAGGAGAACCCAACATCAAGTCTGACAACAACTGTGTCAGGAATCTGCCACCTGCAAAGTTCCTCTTTGAAGACCTTTTGAAGCGCAAGTGAAGCCAGGACAGAGGCCAGTCATTCTCTAGAGTCTGAGGGGGCACAGAGGCCAGTCATTCTCTAGAGTCTGAGGGGGCACAGAGGCCAGTCATTCTCTAGAGTCTGAGGGGGCACAGAGGCCAGTCATTCTCTAGAGTCTGGGGGGGCACCCAGAATCCTGGGCAGAAGGTAGAACTGTCCTTGGTGTAAGCTCCTGGTGTATCCAACAAACAGAGGCCATCTGAGGGCATGGTGCTCTTTTGGGGAGTCCAGGCACCCATTAAGATCTAGACTCTCCCAGGAGGCCTCCTGGCCACAGAAGTAATCAGTATACCCTTGCTGATGGATCTAAGTGCACAGCCCTGATGATGGATCCAAGTGCACAGCCCTGAGTCTTTGGTAGTGGGGCTTGGGGGTAGGGGGGTACTGTGGGTGATCCCTTCCATCTTCCCACCTGGATCACCATTATGCTCAAGGTAAAATTCATTAAAATTGCATTATTACTGAGGTTCTGGAGATGGAACAGATAGCTCACACATGCTAGTCTAATACCCTACCACTGTGCTGAATATTCTAGATGCAGTGAAGATGACCCAAGTTTGATATCAGGCCTAAATAATAACACCACCTTAGGGCATTGCAGGAGGTGGGAACAATAACCACTTTGTAAATCATAGTCAGTGATGCGAGTCCTGAAAACAATCACCTAGGAGGATTCTAGATAACTTCCATGGTTGGGTGTGGGGGTGCACACTTGCAGTACCAGCACAGCGAAAGCTGAAGCAGGAGGATCATGAATTAAGAGGTCCTGAGAAAGGGGAGAATGAAAATCAAAAAAGGGGAGGGGGGGAGGGAAGGAGGGAGGGAGGGAGGGAGGGAGGGGCTCTTAGAGATTACTGAAAGCAAACTCAAATGCAAACTTTCCAGGACTCGTTAGTCACAGTTCTTTAAGAAAGGTCTACATGGATTAAAATAAACATGATGCCTGCCTATGTCATCATTCAGAATGTGACTTTCTTTCTTTTGTTAATTAGTTTTTACTTCTCTTTAATGTGTGTGTGTGTGTGTGTGTGTGTGTGTGTGTGTCTGTGTGTGTGTGTCTGTGTCTGTGTGTCTGTCTGTATCCATGGAAACCAGGTGGTCAACTCCTCAGGCAGTTCTGAGGCACCCAACATGGGTATTGAGTGCTGGAAATCAGAACTCCAGAACTCGGGACTTCTGCTCTTAAGTGCTGATCCCTCTCTGCAGCCCCTCTGGGCATATTTTGCCAGGTGGATCATGGCTGAAGCTTGCAGAGTTCACAGTGGGCGGGTCTGATGACTACTCTTCTCCTCCAGTGATGCATTCGGCACCTTTGTACGTTCCCGCAGAGATGAAGCTTCCATCTGAGGACCAGCCAGATTTTGCCATGTTCTATGACTCGAGAATGTGGTGTCTTCAGCAAAGGGATCTTGCTGTCAAGTTATGGAGGGTAACAAATAGCAATGGCCATAACCTGTAATGTTTGGAGGATCTATGGGACAACACTGGACAACAACTCAGAAAGATGTAACCTATTCTTGGTACAGGGGTTTTATTTGGCATCATATGATGTCTCGTTGGGGTATTGTCTCTCCATTTAAGGATAACTCCACTTAAATCCTCAGGTAAATAGATGGAACTGGAAATAATCATCATGAATGAGATGACCCAGGCCCAGAAAGGCAAACATTGCGTGGTCTCTCTCACACATGGTATTATTAGCTGTTTAAAGTGTGTGTTCATGGAGGTGATGTAATCAGTAAGAGGACAATGAGGGAGGAGTAGCCAAGAGGGAGGAGGAGATCTTTCAAGAGAGGAGAAATAGAGTATAGAATTATAAAGAAGAAAAAGGGGGTAGAGGGTGAGGGGCAAGGTAGGAGAGAATATGGTGAGGAATAACTAATACTAAGGCCTACTGCAGAAGCCATATGGAGACCTACCACTATAGAACTTCCTAAAATATATACACATAAAGAGACTTTAAATGTAGTTTCTCTCTTTTTTTTTTAAGACACGGACTCTTTTAGAAAGCCCAGGCTGGCTTAGGATCCTCCTGCCTCTCAGCTCCCTCATACTGGGATTTCAGACCATTTCACCACAGCTGACTCTGGGGCAGGATTTCCAATAGGGCAAGAAAGGGCGGCTCTAGAACTCTACTAAGACAAGAACGTTCTTGGGAACATTCTTCTGGGGTGGGTACCGCCTCCAACTATACTCAGAGGAACTTCCCAACTGTTAAGCTAGAGTTTGCTTAATCTCCAGTGAAGTTTCCCAATCTGTTCCTTCTTTTCATTCCACTGAACACATCACAACCCAGAAAGGAAAGGAGTCTAGAGGGGGGGTTCTCCCATGTCCCTCCTGACCGTGAGTGACAGACATATCACAGCCTTTCTCTTCCTCTTTCTCTTGTTACTCTCAACTGTGAGATGTTAAAAAGAAGTGTGTGTGTGTGTGTGTGTGTGTGTGTGTGTGTGTGTGTGTGTGCGCGCGCGCGTGCGCACGTGAGCGCACCACGTACAGTGCTAAAGGCTGAAACTGTATCAAACAGGTCAGAGAGGGTCTACATTCTTATGGGACTCATTACACTCTTAGGGACCACATTCTTATGGAAGATCACATAAACTGATAATCAGTGGCAATATCATTAGATTAATTGTATTCTAATATAATTAATAATTATATGATAGCAGTTAAAATGCACAGACTATTAACTAAGAGACAGAGACTATACAGCTCAAAAACATGTCCAATCATTTAGTGCCGCACTATGACATGCAAAAGCCAAGACAAAGAAATACTCCATAAAAGCTGGTGGGGTAGGGGGAGGAGTTACTCAATGAGTAAAGCGCTTGCCACTCTAGTGTAAGGACCCGAGTTCAAATCCCCAGTACACACATATGGCACACACCTGTAATCCCATTCCTCCTGCAACAAAATAGAAGACATACATAGGGAGATCCTAGGAGCTTACAGGCTGGCTAAACTGGTGTGCTCACTGGTAATCAACAAAGAGGTCCTGTATCAAGTGAAGCCAAAGGCAAAGACTAACAAACAAGGTTATCCTCTGATCTCCACACTGTGGCATGTGTGCACCCACAGTCACACACAGGACCATGTCTCTACACACATGCACACACACAAGAGAAAAGGAGGAAAATAGAGTCTGACAGCTAGGATTCTGTTGGTCTCCAGCTGTCTGCTGAAACCTAAATGTCAATAATATCCAGGACTAGATTTCATATTTCCAAACTAGCTTTAAATTCAGACTGAGAACATAGCATGGTAGCTGTCCCAGGGTCACAGTAGTGCTCAGTGCCAAATTTCATTTTAGGAGGATGATAAAGTTCTGTAAAAGGAGGGTGGTAACAACTGCACAACACACACACACACACACACACACACACACACACACACACACACAGAGAGAGAGAGAGAGAGAGAGAGAGAGAGAGAGAGAGAGAGAGAGAGAGAGAGAGAGCTCATTGCTTTGCTCAAACACTGTGACCAAAAGCAGCCACGGGGAGGAAAGGGTTAGCTTCAACCCACAACTCTCAGGTCACACTCCATCACTGAGGGAAGTCAAGACAGGAGCTCAAACCTGAGACAGAGACCGAGGAAGGATGCTCACTGGCTTGCTCGTCCTGCTTTCTTATACAACCCAGGACCACTTGCCCAGTGGTAGCACAGCCCATATCAACCATTAGAAAAGAAAATGCCTATAGGCCTACCTGGTGGGGGCACTTGCTCAATTGAGGTTCTCTCTTCTCAAATAATTCTAGCTTATGTCAAGTTGACAAAAAAGCTAATTAGTACATCACTTGATTACAGCACCTGAAAAAAGCTACTTAAGGGAGGAGAGATTTATTTTGGCTCAAGGTTTGAGGGAACACAGTTAATCGCAGCAACAGAGGCATACAGCTCTGGCTCCGTACCTCCCCATGGCTCCTCACCTCCCTGTGTCTCCAGGGAAACAGGAAACAGAGACTGACCAGGAAGTAGGAGAGGCTCAAACCTCAAAGCCCACTTCCTCCTGTAAGGCTCCACTTCCCAAGGTTCAGCAACTGCCCCAACAGCACCTCCGGGGACCCAAATATTCAAAGGCGTGAGCCTGTGAGGAAATGACACTGAGCTATGTACTTTACAGTGGTTAAAATGGTACATTTCACTGTAGAAAGACAATTGTTGATTTTTCTTCCTTCACTAGGCCAAGATGTCACCATGATGGTGTCTGCCACGTGCTCCAAGAAAAAAGTCTACATGCTGTGAGCATCACTCACCCTACTTTAGAGCTGTTTCCCTGTCATGGGTGGGCTGGTGCATTCCCTCTTCCTGTAAAATCCCTCCCTGCTCTTTTGTGGGATATATGGCACAATTCAGAAGGAAATCCCAGGTCCAGAAAGTCATGAGAACTGTGGTATACTGAATAACAGGGTTGAAAAACCACACTCAACAGAAAGATCCCTGTATGGCAGCATCACCTTCCTGTCGGCTGTGCTGGTCAGGCTCCAAGATACCTACCTGGCCTTGGAGAATGTAGGACCACAGTTAAGGTCAGGCATGCCCTGCACAGTATCACATCTCCCAGACTAGCAGTCTGAAAGCTGAGCCGGCCAGGCAAGCCTCCTCCATGTTGTCTCAGAATCTGATCTCGGGTATCTATCACAGGACCTCCTCACCCTCGAAGGCCCATGGCTCACTGGTAGCAGAGATTATTCCAGAGTGTAACTGCTCATCTAGATCCCAGCTGTGATGGCCACAGAGTCATCTGAGACTTGCATCTGAGGCAGGTGAGGCTCGCTTCTCAGAGAAGACAGAAGCCAGTTACTGTTATCTTCAGAAGGCCCCCCTCTCGGCTCTGCACAGCCACGCTGGTTTAATTACAGCTTCTCCATGTCACCATATCAGGAGCCACTCTGCCCTGAAGGAGGTCATGGTGTTCACTGCTTCCTGATGCCTGAATGCTGGGCCCCAGGCTCCTCTTCCTAATTCATGTGCAGTTCTGGGGGTTTTTGCTCCTGCCCTGACTTTCTTCACCAAAGGCCTGGAATGAAGGACAATCTCCCCCTTTTCTTGCTGTCCCGGTAACAGACTATCAGGCCTTGTATCTTCAAGGATTTCATCTCTAACCACACAGGCAAACCACAAAATCCAGATTAATAAGGTGGGGTGTCTTAATTGGTTTTCCACTATGATAACAGGATACCCAAGACTAGGTAATTTATGAAAAAAGAAAAGAGAATGATGATTTGGCTTCATGGTTCTGGAGGCTGATGGTGCCAGCATCCACCTGAGGACCATGTGTTGCTGCAGACAGAAGGAAAATGGACAGATAAGCAGGCATGTGTAAAAAGGAGAGATGGAGGCCTGACTTCTGAGACTGCTAACACATTCCTGTGAGAAAATTCTTGAGCCATTCAAGTGTTTTAATGATGTCACATCACACCCATGATGTCACCAGTTTAAGAAATAGGACCCAGGGCTTGTCAGCACTGCCTCCTGGTACAACAGGAGTGACAGAGAGGAAGGGCTGCCAAGGCAGCCGGGGGTTCAATACCGGCCTCTGGGTTAGCCTCCCTCCCTCAGTGTCAGGAAACATATGCAAAAGAAACAAAAGCACATGGTCTCAAAAACACTCCCCATAGACCAGTAGAGTGAATCATGGGAAATGCCTGGTCAAAAGGAGAAGTGGGAAATGATGGCATTAACTAACTGATTAATTAATTAACTCAATCCAACCACCTGCACCATAAGTAAATTCCCACAGTGGGGTGACTTCCCAAAGGTACACTCTTCACAGCCTCCTGGAGAGCCTCCACTTTGTTGGAATCTCCCCCAAATAGATGCAGACAGAATCTGAAACATGCATGGGTGACCCAGGCTGGGAAATCCCAGCAGATCTGCACACCAGGCCTTCTCCTCATGACCACCAAGAATAAAGTCTACACTCTGCTCCTCAAGAAGGCAGCCAAGGGTAAGGAGGCCTGGCACAGAGGATAAACTGACTCAGTAAGAACACTGGCCTGCTGGCCTGCAGAGTGAGGGGGAACTCTGAGTCTGCCTGTGTGCACATGTGTGCATGCTCTCCAGAGTGTCCTTGTGAGTGGGGGTTTCCTTCCTCAGGCACCATCCACCCTTTTTTGTTCCTGAGACAGTGCCTGTCACTGACCTGGAACTTGCCACGTAAGCTGTGCTGGCTGGCTAATAAACCCCAGGCTGTGTAATTCCGCCACGCTGGAATTACAAGGCCACTGGCTCACTAGCCCCAGGCTGTTGTAATGCTCTCCCCACTTTACCCACTGGACTATCTTCCCAACCTTCTGAATGTATATATACACATATTGGTTTTTCGAGACAGGGTTTTTTCTGTGTAGCTTTGCGCCTTTTCTGGAACTCACTTGGTAGCCCAGGCTGGCCTCAAACTCACAGAGATCCACCTGGCTGGGATTAAAAAGGTGTGCCTCCCTGCCTCCCGAGTGCTGGGATTAAAAGGGTGCGCCGCCACCACCCGGCCTGAATAATTTTTAAGATTAGTTGCGGCTGGAGAATCAAAGAAGTAATTTCAGTGTTTGGTATGAACATAAAGAAAAAAAAAGTATAAATCAATTCCACTTTTCAATCAGCCAAATGTCTTCTATTGATCATGTTGCTGAGCTTATGTTTTGTAGAACAGACATAAGAGAAATGTAGCCCATACAATGGTGAGCAGGAAACAGAGAGATGATGAAGAAAGAGAGGGGATAGGGTACCTCTTCTCACTCTCCTCATCTGAAACCAACCACCCTCGGTCTCTCTATTAACCTTCTCTCTCTCTCTCTCTCTCTCTCTCTCTCTCTCTCTCTCTCTCTCTCTCTCTCTCTCTCTCTGTGTGTGTGTGTGTGTGTGTCTGTCTGTCTGTCTGTCTGTCTGTGTGTGTGTGTCTGTGTGTGTCTATGTGTGTGTCTGTCTGTCTGTCTGTGTGTGTATGTGTGTGTGTCTGTGTGTGTGTCTGTGTATGTCTGTGTGTGTGTGTGTGTGTGTGTGTGTGTGTGTGTGTGTCTATGTGTGTGTTTTCATGTCAGATTTGGGAGCCTTTCTCACCTCAGAATGGCTGTTCCTCCCAGGGCTGGTCTCTGCTGGAGACAGCCATTGTCCCATCTGCCAACATAGCTTTCACACACACACACACACACACACACACACACACACACTGCCCCACCCACTCACCCCACCTCCTGTAACTGGCCCTCACACTCCAGGCCACAGTCCCTCTGCCCAGTCACGCTAGGGTAAAGTACCACTCAGCTCCATGCCCCAGTGCCCACTGAATCACTCAGCCCAGCCCGTCATAAGCCTGCTTCACTTCCTGGCCTCTTCCTTTCTAGAAAAACTACCACAGAGGCTGCTGTCCATGTTTCACCAGGCTCACACTGATCCACCCTGTGTGACACAGGGGGCCCTGTTCTGTTGGCAACTGTGAGCGCTCTTTCCACTGGTAGAGCGGTCTCTTGACCTGCTGGCCTCTGTACCTGAATTTAAAACAAAAAGCTACAAGAAGGTCATTTGCCTCCAGCACATGCAGTCTCTCAGACTTAACAGAAGCGCTGCATCATGACAGGAGAGCAACTTCCAAACATCCACTTGCTGTGTGCTGCAGGAGATGCATTCACCTCAAGTAGCTGTGTGCATTCAAGTGACTGCATGCTTCGGGAGATGCATTTCTCTCAAGTGGCTGTGTGCTGTGGGAGATTCACCTCAAGTGGCTGCCAGAGGAGATTATTAACAGCAAGCAATTCAGTGGTCTGCTCCAAACCATTTCTAAAGTTCTGCAGAGAGAAACACCAGGCTCCTGGAAACCTGAGAATTTCTGATAAAAGGTGTTAAATGGCTGGGTGTCATAGCACAGGCCTTTGATCCCAGCAGTCTGGAGGCAGAGGCAGCAGATTTCTTTTGAGTTAGAGGCCAGCCTGGGCTACACAGTGAGGTGCTGCCCCTCTGCAAAGTGGGGGTGGGGCATATTAAGTGCATTTAAAAAGCCTCGGCTGGTGTGACTGCTCCACATTTGTGTCAAGATTATAGGGGAGCTGACAGCATCTTCAAGGTAGGAAGGTAAATATCCAAGGCAGCCAATCAAATGCTCCAGGTCCCCCAGAGGAGAGGCACCACCCACAGTGCTGATGATGGATGGGTTCCTTCTCAAGTCTGACAAGATGTGTGCAATGCAATGGCTTACCTGCCAGAGAGCAAAGCTTAGGAACACAGGGAGATTTTAAATCCTTGATTCTCAATCTTTCTAGCTTGTAAAATGCCTTTCCTGAAGTTTGGAGCATAGGAGGGAAGCTAACATTTTGTCACAATTAAACACTCACCTAAAAATTAGCACTATATATTTTTCCCACATTTCCATTTTGAAGTCATTTCTCCCCAAGGAGAGGCGGGGGAAGGGCACACTACCTATGGGGACCACCAGGACCTTACTATTAAGTTCAAATGTCACAGTGTGGAATAGTGGAGCACACCTTTAACGTCAGCACAGAAGGATCACCATGAATTTGAGGCCAGCCTGATCTACATATCATGAGGCCAGCCTGATTACATACTGAGTTGTAGGCCATCCAGGGCTACCTCGTGAGACCCTGTTTCAAAATTAAATAGAAAAATAATGTTACAGTCATTAACACTGCAAAATTACTTACTTTCAAATGTGCAGATTGTATCTTGAAAAGAATGCGAGGTAAGCTTTCTGGAAGGTGTGTATAAGCATACTATGTGCACAAATAAGCCATTTATCACTATGCATGCATGTATACACATACACACGTGATCACATATCATCAGGCACTACATATAAATATAAATATAAAATAAAATATATATAAAATATATATATATTTAAAATATATATAAATATATATATTATATATAAAAATATATATAAAATAAATATATTTACCTACTTATGAATTTGAGCTTTTTAAGACAGGGTTCCATGCAGTCCAGACAAGGCTAGCCTGGGCTGCATGAAATCCTGTCTTAAAAACCTCCAAGATAGCCTTCAACTTCTGATCCTCCTGCCTCTGCCTCCCCAGTGCTGGGACTATAGGCATATCCTCCCATGAAATCCATATATACTTTGAATATATGCCTTATGAAGCTTCCCCTGTCCATGTAAGCCATAGTTAAAGATGGAGTTCTAAGAACTTCACTAGTTTATCTTTGTGTCAATACGTGATGATGAAACAAAAACCCAGGCTGAAATTTCACTGAGACAGTGAGATGATAGGGAATTTCCTTTCCCCTTGATATTCTAAAACTTGAGAAATGAGGGGCTGGAGAGACACCTCAGTGGTTAAGAGCACCAGCTGCTCTTACAGAAGATCCTGGCTCTATCCTCAGCACACATTTGGCAGCTCACAACTATCTGTAACTCCAGTTCCAAGGGACTCAAATGTCCTTTTCTGGCCTCTGTGGACACCAGGTACATACATGATGACAAGGCATACATGTAGGCAAAACACCCAGAAAAAAAATTTTTTTAATGTGTAAGCTTAAGTAACAAACTGTGCTGCTCACACTGTTTAAGCTAATCTACCACATGCTCACTCATGCATGATCCTCTTTGGAGACTATACCTGAGGTCATTTCCTAGCAAGAGTCACTGGGCACTCTATATTTATAATCTGTGCCTCTATTATCTCAACATGAGCTTGTGGTTAAATAACAAAAAACAATAATTAAGGTCATAAAATGTCTTCTGAGTCCTCAGTTCTTTAAACCTCTGGAACAATATTATAATAAGCAGAATCCAAGCTCACGCAGTTATGATGCATTAATTCTGGGCATTTAAAAAGGGAATCTTTCATATTTTTCCTGAGTTTGTATCACCTTACCCAGCTCACAAAGTGTACTGTAGAATCCCTCAGATAAGGACAAATGACATCACAGAAAACATGGTGGGATGAGAAGACATTCCTGGGAATCACTGGTGGCTGCATTGTTCTTACTGACATGTCAGAACCCAACTCTGTCTTCATAAAACACTGGTCAATGCATTTAAAGAAACTGGATTCAGGGTTGGGGATGTATGTGACTCAGCTGATCAAGTACTTGCCTCGCATGCAAGAAGCTCTGGGTTCTGTCCCCGGCACCACAGAAACTGGGTATGATGAGACAAGCCTGGAATCCTAGCACTTGAGAAGTGGAGTAAGGGGGTTACCCACAACTGCAAAGAGTTCCAGGCCAAACTGGACCACATGAGACCCTGTCTTGAATGGGGGAGGGGAATCAAAACAACCAATATTACACTTTAACTAGTAAGCAATGGGACATGTCCCCATAAAAAGTTATTCCTTGTAACTAAGTATGGAAGAAGAAAAACAACATGCCCACCAAGCTGTTGATTTTGCCCTCCACTTCCCCTTATCACCCTTTCCTGTGATAAAGACCCCTTCCTTATTAGATCACTGGTTCTGCAGAGCCTTAGCTGACCCATCTCAGCCATGGTAAAGCATTGTTTTATATATAATGAAACTAAGTAGTACTTTTCAATGTCTTTTACCGTTGCATCTCAAACTTGCTTCATACACCATATGCCATATCCTAACTCATAACTGTTAAAAAACAATTCCCATAGAATGTCTACATGATTCACTGTAGAAGCAATGAAAATAACTCATTTACTTCTGCCACCATACAGTCTGATTACAGTATTTAATTATAGAAAGACATGCTAACTAGGCAAGTTACGTGAGAATCTCTCTTTGTAATTATGACATCATTTCACGAATGTCCATGGGCTCTGCTACAGTGAGGGTGAGAAAGTATATCATTTGAGGTTTAGTGGTAGCTCTGCATTCATTTACATTTAAATACAGAACTCTAAATTCAAAACTAGGATATATGCACATGAGAGAGATCATGCAGTATTTGTTTTTCTGGCCCTGGATCACCTCACTCAGTAATTCTAGTTGCATTCATTTTCCTGCAAACTTCATAGTTTCTTTCTCTTTTTATGCAGGATAGAATTCTGTTTTGTATATGCACCCCATTTCTATTATCCATTCAAAGCTGATGGACATGTAGGCTGATTCCATTTCCTAGCTATTGTAAATAGGACAGCAATGAAGAATGAACATGGACATGCAGATATCAGTGCCAAAGGGTCCTCTGCGTATATACCTAGAGGTGATATAGCTGGGTTGTGCGGTAGTTCTGTCTAACCTTCACACTGATTTCCATAGTGGCTCCACCCATCTACATTCCCACCAATAGCGGACAAGGGCTCTCTTTGCCCCAGAACCTCATCAGCATCTGCTCTCATTTGATTTTATGGGCTGAGATGAAGTCTCAAAGTGGTTTTAATTTCCACTTCCCTGAAGGCTAATGATAGACAACATCATTTTAAAGATGAGCAAAGACAACGTCTTACCTGAAAAATACAAGAGCAACAAAATGTAATTGCATCAACTGGGAAAATATTAACATATGTTAAACACACACACACATAAAATAGATTTTAACAACAAAAAAACCTATCACATTAGAAATAACAACAGCTATATAAGTACATTGTATAAGTATAAGAACAACTGTACATTGATATGTAAAAGGTAGTTTGTGAAATGTGCCCTTGAGAGACTCTGGCACTCCTTAACTCTACCTTCAATCTGAAGATAAACTCACACTTCTTTTCTACATTTGTTCTCTGTTTAAACACCGAAGACCACTTCCAAATATTACATGCTGCTCTGATCTACAACAGGCTGTGGCCATCCTTCTCTATCATTCCTCTGGTGTTGAAAAAAGAGCTGCTGACCCCTGAAATGAATGTTAATTGTTCAGGGTAAGTGTGGGTCAAAAAATGATTCATCAGGGATAAAAATAACAAGCAATACTCATTTAACTAGAAAGACACTCTGCTTGGGGCTGAAGAGATGGCTTGATGGTTAAGTTAACACAGTACTATCGCAGAGCACCCAGGTTCTGTTTCTAGCATCCACATCAGGCAATTCACTAACTGCTTGGAACTCCAGCTTCAGGGGGATCCCACACCTCTGGCCTCCACTGGCACCTGCCCTCACATGCAGATCCTATACACAGACACATATTTAAAACAATTAAGAAATTTAAAAACCTCTCTCCTCATAGACTCATGCAGCTCTCAGACCTCAACAGGGAAGTTTCTTGGCACAGTGGATGGTGGTTAATGTAGAAACTCAGCTGGTCAAAGTGCAGAGAACCAGTGACTGTGGAACTCAGCCACAAATGGGGCATCTGTATCACATCCCCTTCCTAAGATGCAGGGACCATCTCAGAAAAGAGGGCAGAAAGATTTAAGATTCAGAGGCCGGGGAGGACCACAGCAAACAGTGTCTTCTGAGGGTGACAGGACTGCTTCACTAGTGAACTCACAGTGGCTGTGCGTGCCTGCATAAAACCTGGACAAATTCAAGCCAGACAACATTCTACCATAAAATGGCCATGGATTCATGAGCCCCAACCCCTAACGGAGAAGCTATGGGCGAATGACGGCTTCTGACCACCCCGGCAGTGGACCCACACCCAGGAGCGCCACAAACTGGAGTCAGTGGATTCTCAAATTCAAACTCAAGGACAAAGCTGGAGGACAGGAAGATAAGGACGGATCTGGGATGGGTTGAGGGTCAAAGCTGAGGTAGACATAATCAAAAATACCACATGAAATTCTCAATGACATAGAATTATTTATTTCAAGAAATATCCACTAATAAGAATATGATAAATCGACTTACTTATCTCTATTTTAATAGAATATACCTCAGGGTTTTTTCTCTGTACTTACTTACACAGGTATATGCATGTTGAACCTATGTGTATGTCTGTGTACCACATACATGCCTGGTGTCCACAGAGGTCAAGGGCAGCAGATTCCCTGGAACTGGAGTTACAGGCAGTGGTTAGCTACCACAAGAGCCCTAGGAACAAACCTAAACAAGTGTCCTTAACTGTTGAGCCATGGCTCCAGCTGCACTTCAAATGTTATTGATGGGTTATTGTTCTAGAGGCCCATCTGGGCTCTACTGTTAAGTAAAAAATAAGAACAAAAATGAAAATTGCAGGGTAATATGTATATATAACATGATCTCATCTCTACAAACCCAAAGTGGGGGCTGAATCTTTATATGTGTATACATGTAGAAATGTGTGGAAACGAGTGCATAAAGCTTAAAAAAATCCTTTAAAAGGATGTTCTACTTGATGCTGTGATTTTTGTCTTCTTCTAAAAATAGGTTTGACAATGTACACACATATATATTTTTACTGTTTGAAAATCCAGGTGTCTTAATTAAAATGTGGTGAAGTCTAAGAGTATGTTCTTCTAAGCAATACTCATTCCTGTGTGAGGTTTAGTGTATTTTAAAAGCTGAAAATGGATTTCTATGATATTTCTGCCTCGGCCTAAATTTCTATTCAACAATTATTCATGTATCAAGTATACCCAAGCATAAAGATGATAAAGACATGGGCACTCAGAGGCCCACAGTCTGGGGTAAAGTCAGGTAACTCAAGTTTGTTTGCCATGACCACACAACAACATGCATGTGCAACCAAAGCACCCTAGACTAGAGAGCTCTGTCAGAAAGCAGACACTGGGCCTGGTGAGGTGACACAAACCTGGAGTCCTTGCACTGAAGAGGCTATGGCAGGAGGATCCTGGGGCTACAAAAGAGCCCTGCTCACAAAAACAATCATAACAAAAATAAGAAACAACTGTCTTAAACTTCAATAATTATTTGTTTAGAGACAGTCTCCTATGTAGCCCAGGCTGGCCTAGAATTTACTGTATAGATCATGCTAGCCTCGAACGCAAAGAGATCCTCCTACCCTGGGCTTAAAAGTGTGTGCAGCCACACCTGCCAGGGGCTGTTCTAATATGCTGTGATTCCCATTTTCAAAAGATATGATTTAAGCTAACATGTAGAGTCTTAATGAAAGTTCTCCATGTGGCTCAGTAGGGCAATATGACATACTTCTTAGAATTTAATCAAATGGACACTCCAATTAAGTGAAGAGTCAGCATAGTTAATTCCTAAAACAGAATAAAGTCAGCAAACTGTTTATAAAGCTGAACAGTTCTCTGTTGTCTTGCGGATTGTTTTATTTGCACTGATGGTAACATTACTCACTGCCTAGTTAATTGGATGGAGGTTGTGCGTTCAACCGCCATGGTTTTCTCTGCAGTGTGTAAAGCCTCTCAGAAAATCACGAGAACTTCTGAGCAGAAAGCTGTTGGCATAAATATTGGGTCTCACTGATTTAGTGTTTTAAAAGAATTCTGTTCAAATTTTGCCCAAATAGCACATATTTCGAGACCAATGAGCTGTCTGTCGGGTGTGGGGGAATTCAGCAGAGGCCTTCCATGGAAAGATAACAGCAATGAAGACAATGGCTGTCACCCCACCTACCATAGACAGGGCGTGGACTTGCAAGCCCAGCCAGCACACCCAGCTAAGTGGGAAATAACCAGACACAGATGGCCATTCTCTCTTGGTGGTGGCAGAAAGATGTGAAAAGCACACCCGTGTTCTTCCTAATGGCTGCTGTATACAGGGGGAAGTCTGTCATTTTACAATATACTTCAAAAGAGAAGAACCTAAGCCTCTCTCTAGAGCTACTATTTGGCTCAATTATTAGACAATACTTCTGTGAGAAATTAACATCTTGAATTTCCTCTGCAAAGATGGCCTTGGTGCTCATTTAAATGCTGACACTGAGATTACAGCTTTGGCTTTAATTAGAATCCTTTTGACCTTAAAGCTGGGAAGACACGGAAGTCTTTAAGCCATCAGCAGCTACAGAGAGAGCATTTTAACCAGGGGAACAGCTGGGATTCCCGTGGGGTGGGGGTTGGAAGCTGCAGCCATTACTTTCACAAGCAGGAACACACCACAGCTCCCCAACCCCCAGTTTGTCTGGGCTTTTGCTCTCTGATGTTTATAGCTTTAGGCGCCTGATATCACCAGGCTGTACCTCCTTGGCCTGGAACCAAACTAATCCTCACCAAGACTCTTCTAACTTTACAGATGCACATTTTATAGTCACTTCTGGAAGCCTCCTCCATCAAAAGCATTAGACAGCATCCTTTCTGAACATCTCCATGGCTCCCCTGAAGGCACACAAGCATACAAGTATGCACACTTCATCCATCACATACAACTACACACAAGCAAGATGCTTCACAGACATACAAGGCAGTTCTCCACACACACACACACACACACACACACACACACACACACACACACGTGCACCCAGGACATACATACACCCATCACACAGTCCATACACAAATGCACAAATTCATATACCACATCTTACACACACACCACATTACCACATGCTACACAAACAACATATATATAAAATCATACATTACACATGCCATACACAGAAACCACACAACAAAACATAAACACATAGACACAAAGCACTCATTACACACAGCATACACTTCTCACACACACAAAATCTGCTTTGCACATGCAACATGCCAGGTACAGCAAGTTACAGATTTGCTACATAGCTGTTGATGTCCGTTGGCTACTGGAGGCTTAAAGCCCAGGAAGAGTGCATCTCATGGGCTGCAGAGGCGGCTCAGCAGTTAAGAGCACTGGCTGCTCCTCCAGAGGGCGGAATTCTGTTCCCAGCACCCACATGGCAGCTCACAACTGCCTGTAACTCCACTCCAAGGGACCCACATTCTCTTCTGGCCTCTGTATCCACACACAAATGGCATTCACACACATACACACACACACACACACACACACACACACACACACACACACACACAAATAAAATATTTTTCAAAAGAGGGCATTTCTTTCACTTTAGAGTTTTCAAAGTAAAATTTAATTTAAAACAACTATTCTTACCTCAGATGATAAAGCTATATTAATACATGAGCGATGTATAAAAAGACAGGTTAATTTAAAACTATTCCCTGTCCCTGACTTTATATTGTTATTGAGCATAATGAAAAACCAATAAAGGTAAGAAATGTAGGATTCTGAGAAACAAAAGAAGTACTGCCCATTACTGGTTTTATTTATTTATTTGTTTGTTTGTTTGTTTGTTTGTTTATAGGTCTATGCTCTGGGACCAAGGAAGGGAGCAGAACTGATTGGAATGTTTTACTTATTATTAAATGTATTGATTCAATTAAAACTATCGTCTTCAAAACATTTTACAATTCCCATACAACTTGTAGATTTGTTCTCTTTTTCCAACCAATTCCACTGTCAGAATTTAGGCTCTTGGCTTTTACATCAGTACAGACGGATAAAAGCTTTGAAATCGTCAGCGTTTCCCTGGAGGGAAGAGTCTGTTTCAAAAGCCACCTCTGAGCCACATGCTCTGTCCTCGTTGTCTCCAGAATACCTTGGTTTGTAGACAGGGGCTGTGGCTCCAGGTGGTGCCAGCTCATCATGAGGACACATTTGTAACCCCTATGCTGTGTAGATCCAAAGAGAAAACAGAAAACACCTACACCTTGGAGGAGTTCCAGGGACCTTATCCTTAACCCAGAGGCTATTGGTTGCTCCAGGCTCCTGACCTGAAAGGCACCCTGGGATTCAGTTGAACAAAGGGAAGTCAGGGAGGCTGAGAGTAGGCAGATATAGTCTGTGGAACACTTACAGGCAGAAGGAAAAAATGTAAACACCTAAGATTGGAAGTGAGGATGCCTTAGCAGTACAGGAAATGCCTCAAATGTAGGACACTCTAGGTTTGATCTCCAAAAATATCAAAAGTGATAAAATAAAAACAAACCATTTGGATATGCCTTTTTTGTGAAGCCAACTGTCGCAGACCAACCTTCTGTTTTATACGTGTCTACTCTCCCTTACCTCAGCATGTATGGAAACATAAAAGTGCCTCAAATGTGCACCCATCTCAGGAGAGGGACATTTAGTTTACTGACTCACATTTATTGAAAAGAGTATATATTGTATGTAACAAATTTGTAAAGAATTGGAGAACAAAGTTTATGAGCCTGTGTGCCTCTAAGACATCTCTAGCCATTCCTGCAAAACAAAGGTACCCTGAGGAGCAATGCATTTCAGTGAACTAGAGAAAGGTTCACAGAAGAAGAAAATCATCCTTACAGGCAGCATCACCACAGTAGAGTGAACAGCACCTGCCAGGTGATCAGGTGTCAGTCATTCACAGTAGGAGACCCTGACCCTCTGAAGAGCAGTTTCAATTTTATGCCCTTTTAAAAAAGAGGTTATATGAGTTATAACTGTTCGGTCCCTGAGAAACACAGCACTGGGCACTAAAACCCGCCCAAAAGCCCTGTACAGGTGACGTTTGCTGGGTCAGTGCTGCGGGACAGTAGTCCAGGGTCACTGGCACAGGGAAGCCGGCTGATAGGGATGTCTTCTCAGGCCAGCAGTGAGCACTGCCATTACCACAGGAGAACACAGTGGAACTGCCCTCCTCCCCCTGAGCTGAACAATCACAAAAGAAAAGATGTCTCCCCTCATCTGTTTATCCACTCACATCAATCAGGGGCTTCACAAGGCAGGTACTGATGGAGGATTTGTTCTTTAATCTCCCGAATAGCATGTCTTCCCAAAGTGCTCAGAAAATGCATTAAACAACAGAATCAATTATAACAAGTGGATCAAGCAGGAGCATTTCCGAGTTTTCAAATAAGGGTCTGAAGAGAAAAGCATGTAAATCAAAGTCAGTTCACCCGTCCAAAGGTGTCTACTGACAGGATCACTGAACACACTGAAACCGGCTGGTGAAACTGACAAAGCCCAACAGTATAGGTGGAGGCCAATGCGACTTGAAAAGCTGTAAATAGAATTTTAATAGACCTTAAAGACAGCAGCTGGAGAACACATAAGGGAGGATTAAAGATGGCTGGCTGTCATGCAAAAGGCACCTCTCCGGGTCCCTCCCACAGCTGGTTGCTAACACCTCCCTCCCAGGGGAGCAGGTTAGCACACAGTGGACACAGGTTCACTCCAGCCTGCATGGACACTGCTGTCACAAGCCTCCCAGAGGCTGCTTCTCCTGCCTCGGGAGCCTCTAAAAGGCTGGGATAAACCACAACCAAACTGTCCTATGTTTTTCTGTGCCTCGCCCTGAGACAGGAAGGAACACGAAGACCACGATGGCCCAGCAGACAAGCCTGCACGACCTGGCTGGACTCAACCCACATGTTCTCTCCCTTTGCCACGCACTTTCCTGGTTTTTAAAACATCAGCCTGCCCACGGTGTACCCTGCTGCCCACTCTGTGCCCTGCACATGGCCGCTTTAGCCCCACAGTGGCCACAGTGCTACCAATGCCAAGGGCGGCTCTCTCCAGCAAGTTTTCTTCTTTATTTTTTAAGGTTTCATTTTGTGTGTGTGTGTGTGTGTGTGTGTGTGTGTGTGTGTGTGTGTGTGTGTACACGTACATGCATGCCTGAATGTGCATATACATGAGTGCAGTTACTCTGGGAGGCAAGAAGAGGGTGTCAGGTCCCCTGAAGCTGCAGTTAGAGAGGATGAGGGACCCCCTACATGGTGCTGGGAGACCTGTGTACTAGGAACCACACTGGAATCCTCTCCAAGAGCAGTGAGTCCTCTTCAGGACTGAGCCACCTCTCCATCCTGCCTAGCAGGTTTTCAAAGACTCTCACTCTGTGGGTAATCCCACTCCTTTACATATACTTTGTATCCAGGCCCACCAACTTCTTTGTATAGTTAAATATTTTTCACAACTAAAGTACAGGAAAAAAAAGAGAAAAAGAAGAGGGATTCTTTTTTCCTTTTCACAGGTATGAAAGGCTCTTTGTATACATGCCTCTGTATGGTGAAGTTTACACTCTCCCTGCTTAATTAGATTTTTTTTTTTTTTTTTTTTTTTTTTGGTTTTTCGAGACAGGGTTTCTCTGTGTAGCTTTGCGCCTTTCTTGGGACTCACTTGGTAGCCCAGGCTGGCCTCGAACTCACAGAGATCCACCTGCCTCTGCCTCCCAAGTGCTGGGATTAAAGGCATGCGCCACCACGGCCCGGCCATTTTCAGATTTTTTACGGAGGGGAACGTGTGACCAGAGTAAGATCTTAACTACACAGATTGAAATGATTTGATATGTCTTAGATCTCAAAATTCAAACCAATAACATGGGACAACAGTTTATGCTTGCCCTAAAGATGAAGCAGGAGTTAGCAAACTTTTTCTGGAGAGGCCTAGATCTATAATCAATATCCTCACCCATGAGGCCAGCACAGACTCTCACAACTTTCAAGTTCTACCATCATAGAACAAAAGCAGTGACCAAGAGAATAGTTGCAACTGTGTCTAAATACAGCTTTATTTTTTGGATACTGAAATAGATTATCAATAACATTGTATCACAAAATATTCTTTCCATTTTTCTGACTTACAAATACAAAAGGTCACTCTGCACATTGGCTTACCAAACAATAGTAGCCAGATTTGGCCCTGGGATCACTGGCTGTTGGTTTACTGTTCATAAAAACCAGGGGACATTGGTCACACTGAGTCACACCACAACAGCCTTACTAAAATGAGGGGGGTAAAGTATTCCATCAGTCCTAACATGGACAGAAGGAACACAGTCCTTAGCAAGCACCAACTAATGCCTCCACCTTCCCCTCTCCTCCTCCCCTTCTCCTCCTTCTCCCATGAGAGTTGGATAGATACTTTAAGATATATATCCATGCTTCCAGCTGACTGTTCGGAGGGTAAACGGTTCTGAAATGCATCAGCCTCTATTTTTAAAAGGCCCGATGCTAATGTTTGGCTCACAGCTGCTCCATCCCCTGGGGAAGGAAATTACTTAAAAACCTCCTTTGAAAGGGAGCCTTGCTTGAATATGAAGAAGTCACCAGTCTGGTCCTAGTGGCTACCTTTGTTCCAGAGAGGTTGACCTTCAAAAGAACCCTGTAAGGACTTCCCAGGAGGCCACAGGAAGGTTGCCTCTGAACATCATCTTCAGAAGGCCCCCATCCCTGGGACTCCAGTAACATAAACAGACATTATCTCACTCAATTTGTCCCCAAATATCACGATTTCCAAGGAAGGTGGGGTTTAAAAATTAAATTGAGCTTTTAATTTTTTTTATTTGTCTGTAAGTCCTCCAGTGTGAGGATGCATGAGTGTGTGCATGCATGTGCAGATGAGAGGTCAAAGGTAGGTGTCCCCCTAAGTCACTCTCTGCTTTGTTGTTTGTAACCAGTTCAGAGTGGCTGGCCAGCAAGCCCTAGGGACCCTCCTGCCTCCGCCTCCCTAATGTTAGGATTGCCACATGCTGCTGTGTTCAGGATGTTACATGGGTGCTAAGGACTGAACTCGGGTATTCATGTTTTTGTCTCTCCAGACAGACCCCAGAGGGAAATAATTATAGAATTCCTGAAGACAGGATACCATAGATGCAAGTTTTCATCAGTTATCAATATGAAGCCAGTAGCTGCAGATTAATAACTTTCTCTTCACTTTCAAAATGGGTCCAAAAAGGTGGCTATGTTTTATGTGACTTTTAGAGAGGCTAATATTGTTACTGTGCTTGATTGAAACTCTCCCTAAAACCAACTTGAGGTTTTGTTTGTTTGGTTGGTTGGTTGGTTTTTTGTTTTGATTTGGTTTGTTTTTTTTGTTTTTTTGTTTTTGTTTTTTGAGACAGGGTTTCTCTGTGTAGTTTTGGTGCCTGTCCTGGATCCCGCTCTATAGACCAGTCTGGCCTCGAACTCACAGAGATCCACCTGGCTCTGCCTCCCGAGTGCTGGGATTAAAGGCGTGCGCCACCACTGCCCTGCCTAAAACCAACTTGAAATCAACCCGCAGATTTAAAACCCAAGCTCCCTTACAGGATGCCTGCAGGGATGGATGGTAAAGCACAGGCATTGAAAGTCAGCTGTTTCGTCTGGACTTCTGCCAGCTACCTACACGGAAAGGACAAGTTGAAGGCCCAGTTTATTCCTCACACTGGGAAATTCAGCTGCCATGGTATAAGTCACAGTGAAAGCAATAGCAGCAACAGGGCACACAGAATCATTTACATCTTGTCGGCAAAGAGGACGTCACCAGCAGGCTGTCCGGCCAGTCCCAAGATGCTGGGAAGAAAGCTTGGGCTGTGATAATAGTAACAGGGCTGCTTCGAGCGCAGCCAGGGCTGCTGAAGTCACAGCCTCTGCTTCAGTCTGCACAGATCTCCAAGGCTGCTCTCCAGACAGGCTTCTGGAGGTGGGAACGCACTGCTCCTGACAGGTGGAGCGGCATCAGACCCTCCTCCACACCAAACATTTCCAAGACGCTGAAAGTGACAAAGAGGGGCCGTGGAGCGGGGAAGAAACCACATGGGACAAGGGGCAGCATCCACGCCTTGGCTCTCCTCCTCAGGACTCCTCACACGGCTCCTCTACTCTGGTAGCCTCACTGGGTGGCCTCACTTGTCGGTAAAAGATGCCATCTGCACACAGGATGCAAGGCTCTGTCTCCCCCAGAGCCACCTGGCCCTTTCCTTCGGCTTTGGGGTAACCCAAACACTATTCCACACACCTTTTATCCACACAAGCATCTACACTACGCCTAACAGTTAGGAGCTGACATTTCGATGATTTTGCCATCTTTGCAAATAAGGAGAAGTACTTTTGATGGAGCAATCAGTCCTGATGTCACTGAGTAAGGGAGTGCTGAACAAACTTAGAAGAAGGTCAGTGTCAAGTATGTGGTTCTTGATGGGGAGAACATTCCAGAAAGACAGACTAGATGATACACAGTAACAGGGGCTCCTAATGGGAAAAAAAAAATTGGTGTGTTTAGCCTAACAAGGGTCTCTTTTCCCAGGCCAAATAAAAACAAGCATTCAATCAGCTAGCTTTAGCCTGTCCCTACTTAGTGCTGTTAGTTTAGCTTCCTGTGTGGAATTCACACCATCTATGCACAGCTATCTGAAATACTGTGGGATGGGATGCACATGTGCAAAGGGAATGTTTCTGAAACTTAATTTTCCATTCCCAGGTCAGAAGACTGCAGCCTCAAAGGAGAATTAGCCCTTTCTGCATTCTGCTCAGTAAAGGACCAGCTGCAGACAACACTGTCTCCATAAGATCACTTCCCAGCCTAGGATTTTCTCCAGGCTTAATGTGCTTCATCATGTAAGTATTTGAAATGTCACTTGTAAGAAAAGAGGGCTGAGAAGAATCACCCCAGGAAGCCCCAATAATCCAGCCAGTATCTGCTCAAAGAACAGCTCTGTGCTTGGAAAGTCTCCAAGAAAAATACAAGGTTGCTGTTTTGGGACACTTGTTAATGGAAATCGATACTAAATGTGCACCCACTCAAGTGTCTTTTAAAGGCTTTGGGGCTCTCTCCCCAAATTACCCTCTTTACAGACCTGGCTTCAGAAGATATCAAATTCCAGGAAGGGAGTCTACCTCAGCTGGAGTGAGCTCTGTTTTGTGCTTGCTAGTGCCTAGCTGTTGCAGGCTGTACCAGTGCAGAACACGATCTTCTCCGCCAGCCCAGAGAGCCGCGATGATGAAGCAGGAAGATTGCTGCAGCACCAAGCCTCTGCTGCAAGTACTACCATGTGCTAGGTTCTGAGAGAGCAGATGCAGCATCAGAAACCAACAAGCTTCTTGTTTCTCTCTCATCCACTTTCCACTACTATTACAGAACACCTGAGGCTAGCTACAGATAAGAGATTTATTCAACTCAGAATTTTGAAGACTGGAAATCCCAAAACTGGCTAGCCCTCGTCTGCTCCACCTGCACTGAAGACCTTCTAGCTACATCTCAACATGGCGGATGGCACCTTGGCAGGAACACAGGCAAGTGTGAGAGATCACAGGGATAGACAGGAAGGGAGAGGCCAGAGAAGGGCCAGATAACCACTCTTTGGAACTAGTCCCTTCCCATGAGACCTGACAACTCCCACACAACTGCATTAATCCATTCATTAAAAATGGAGCCCCCATGATGTTATTACATTCCATTGACCTGGTTCTAACCACCAAAACACCAGCATGCTAAAGACTGACCTTACAAGGCATAAACTTGCTGGGGGCCACATTCCACCTCATCTGCTCCAGAAACGCATTCTCAGAAAATACAGACCTTGTTTAAATAGTGACTATTTGGACTTGTGTGGGTCAGTAGGACACCAATAAGTACCATGTTACCTGAAAGAAAGCCAACTGACACGTTCCTCCCTGAAGTGTGAAGCTGTACACCTGGCTTAGCTTTTGGAGACCGTGAATAGAATTTATTTTCATAATTCATGGACAATAATTAGCGACAACCAACAGCAGCACCTACCCCACTTCATCAGTGTCCAGTCTCCTAGCTAAGGGACACGTGTTCAGTGGACTCCTGCTCCAGTCTACCTCCCCAGCTGGCAGTGCTAAGGAGTCTTGCTGTTCCCCAACTGTCTTTGGAGTAGAAAGCAGCATAAAGAGATCATTGTTTCCTATGGATTCTGTATTTTCAGAGAAATGTTCATCTAACATTTCCAAATTTGATCAACAGCAGAGAAGGTCTGTCACACACAAGAGAGCGCAGTGGATAACAATTAAGGATGGTGTACGGTAAGATGTCACCAGAATGGTGAAACATGGGTGACAACGGGACCACCACCATCACCATCATAAAGGACACATGGTGCATAATTAGAGGGACCGCGTGATACACAAGTCTTTGCCTTCAAAAGCGATATCAAACATGTTTGTTAATGCTAACTATCTAGCAGGCATGCCATCTACTAGTAGTAGAAAACCAAAGACCAGCACAGTAATCCCTGCTCACCCATAGAGGACGAGATACAAACCCCCCAGTGGACGCCTGGGGTCAAAGGCAGTCATGGCACAAACAGCACTGACTACAGTCTTCTCTTTCACATCTAAGATAATTTTAAAAATCAAGCACAGTACAAGACTTCTAAATAACTAAAAAGGAAATAGAATACTTATAGCATAATAATTCTTAAAATATTGATATTTGCTGAGCTTGATCATGGATAACTGATCACTGTAACATGCTACAGAAACCCACATGTCCCACAGCTGTAAATGGATAAACTTCACAATAGAGTACGATTCAGCAACAAAAGGGGGCAGACTATGAATATAGGCAACTATATACACAAGTCCAAATGCATTATGCCAGCCAAACTGAAAAAGCACACATGCTGTGATTCTGTTCCTGGAAAATGACAGAATAACCAGAACAAAAACTGAAAATTACCTGCAAGGGATGGGGGGATGAAAGCTATACAAGGCATGGATGGGAAATACTACATGTTCCATGAGTCTATGCATTTACTAAAACTCAGAACTGTATAGCAGAAAGCATGAATGTTGCTATTTATCTAAGGTATACCTTGGGGCTGCAAAGATGGCTCAGTGGTTGAAAGCAGCACTGGCTGCTCTTGCACATAACCAGGGTTCAGTTCCCAGCACTCACATGGCAGCTCACAACCACTGTAACTCCAGTTCGAGGGATCCAATACCCTTTTCTGTCTCCATGCACACCAGCCACACACGAGGGCAAACACATAAAATAAAATAGTGTTTAAAGTAAAGCGTAAGAAACGTGAGCAGTAGTCAGCAAATGAGCAAAAGCCTATAAACAATTTAAATAGCTACTGTTTTAGGTAAACTGCATTTTAACATCTTAAAAACAAACTTACAGCCTCTATCTGTACTTATCTCAGTAACAGAGCACTCACCCATGGAGAAGAGAAATGGCTGAGCTCCCTGGCCTGGTGCCCATGCAGGCAGGCACACTAAGAGGAACAGCCACAGACAGATCTGGGTAGTTCACAGTGGGACTGCTTTGACAGTGCAAGCAGGCTGGAAGACCCACACACCCCCACGTGTGTCCAGTCAAGGACCACCTCAGGTCATATTGGGATGACGTCTGTCATTCATTTATTTAACTCATTTTAGTTATGCACTGTGCTAGACAGAGTGAAAAACAGATACAGAAAGTTCTGGAATCCACCCACTCACTCGTACACAGAAGGACTTCTTCCACTTTTATGATTTCTGGCTAAGGTCTTCTCTGGGCTATAGGACATGTGGACTTTGAGGTGTACCACTCAGACAGTTTGAAGTTGGAACAGTTATTGCCTGATGATTACCGTGTCCCCCAGAAATGTGTGCAACCCCTGGAGGCTGTGAAGAAGTTGGAAGGTAACCCATCCCAGGCCCTTCAGGACTGAGAATCTTGGAATTTCAAAGTCTTGTGCATGTGTCTCCCATCCTTTTCCACATTACCTGGCAAACCACACAGCACTGGCGCTATCCCACCCCCAGACATAAAGCAAGCCCCAAGCTCAAAGCCCTGGGCCCTTCCCAGGTGTCCTGAAGGGAAGGCAATGGAGGGCCAAACACCCGGATTGACAGAGAGAGCCCTGGACGACTGGATAGAGAGGTCCCATGTGCTACTGGGTCGTGGATCCAGAGATTAGACAGACCTGACTCAGGCCACTGCCAGCCAATTAGCAGAAAGCTCAGAACACCCACAGTTTTCCAGGCCCAGCCCAGCCCCCACCTGGGTCTCCAGGCCCAGCCCAGCCTCCATGTAGGTAGGTGCATAAAGTACTTGTCCCTGGGGCACATTTTGTCTAAGGCAGTACACTCTGTCCCAGGAACTTGGTCCTATTTGATCCACCCCCTCAGTGGACGCACCACACACCACCAGCAGACTTTCACACAGCAACAGAAAGCGAACTAGAACACTGTGTGGTTAAAACAAGAAAACATTTATTCTTGAGTTCCCTGACTTACAGACGCATAGAGTAAATTTGGACTGATCCCCAAGAAGAGATAGCTATCAGAGAGCATAAGGATATTCTCTGTGGTTAAAACTACCTGAACATATCACCTACTTAAATGCAGAAGACATAAAGGGACCTATCCAAGAGCAGGTGTATGAATCCCTACTTCCTCGTAAGTCGCCCCAGTTTGTATGGATGACAACCATAAAGCACCAAGCTGCTGGACAAGAGGCATGCCCTTTCCTCAAAGATGAGGTCATAAAAATGGCAGGCAAAGGCCGGGCGGTGGTGGCGCACGCCTTTAATCCCAGCACTCGGGAGGCAGAGGCAGGCGGATCCCTGTGAGTTCGAGGCCAACCTGGGCTACCAAGTGAGTTCCAGGAAAGGCGCAAAGCTACACAGAGAAACCCTGTCTTGAAAAACCAAAAAAAAAAAAAAAAAAAAAAAAAAAAAATGGCAGGCAAAGAAAGGAAGTCAGAAGGAAAGGACACTGAGGAACTGGTCTCCTCTTCCCCGTGTGCCACGCCTGAGGGCCACATCCCCCAGATGGCAAGGCCCTGGCCAGCCTAGCTCTGGACCAGTCCAGTCCCTGGTGCCCTTTTCCTGTCATTCCTTACTTCCAGCTGAGCACTATCCTCCTGGGCAGGAACCAGAGTCCCCTCAACTAGCTTGGGAGCCTAGCTCCTCCATCGCACCACTACCCACCGACTCACTGCATATCCCACGCCTCCTCAGGTCCAGGAGTAAGTATGATGAGGCCTGGTGATGTCCTGGGGCCTGCTGGGGCTGAAAAGAGCTGACAGGTTGCTTTTCAGGAGCTGGCTGCTGTTGGACAGGACAGAGCCAGTCATGAGAGGACAATGCGAGGTAAAAGGACAGCTAGAGCCACTGCTGGGGCTGGAGCCGGATGAGGATCAGTGTAATGAATGTGCCCAACAGTGGTCAGTTCTCAGGCGTGATGGCAAAAAAGGCTAGGGAAGAGCCAACAGTTTTTGTTCAAACAACAGTCAGCCACGGGCTGGCCACGAAGAAAGATGTAACCATGTGTGCATATGTACATTTCTAGTGTATATCATAGACAATGGTTGAGTATATGTGTATACTCATCTATAAGTACAGCCCTATATACATGTACAAACCTACATGAATACATGCACGCTTGCCCACACAGAGGTGGGATATTTATTCCTTACCAGAAATTCCTACAACTATAAGGGTTTCAAGTTGCCTGTGGGGGGATGAGGGGAGTTGGATTTTGAAATATTTACATGAATTTTACTTGCTAAACAAGTTAACTGAGATCACAGGAAATTCGAGATTTTTTTTTTTTTAAATTTTCAGATGTGGGACGTTTTATTTCACCCTTCAATTAACTCTTCTCTCTCAGACCTATTTTCTTTGACTTCTGTTTTCCTGATACATAAAAGCACCAAATCACCAGCAGCAGCAAGGGTCAAAAAAAACTAAGTAAGCAAGTAAGCTACACAATTATTACCAGTATCAGAGTTCGTCCCCCAACACACAGCACAAAGTCATCTGTAAACACTTTCTCCCAGCCTTTCCTGTGCCTTGCTGTATCTTCCTGTCTTCCACCCTTTTGTCATCACAGGAAGGGACGAGCTGCATGGGGCTGGAAACTGCTATGTCCCCCGCTGTCCCTTTCCATCTCCCCAGATCCTTCCACAGCCTCACAACTGACACTTCTTTCCCTCCCCCCTGGGTGCCTTCGAGGCTAATTCACACCTTGTCCTGCTGGCAAGACTCCCAAACAGATTTTCCCTTCCGCCAGCTCCCTCACAGGATCCTGCTGCAAAGCTCTTCTCCCTGGTTGCATCTTGGAGCATGTCCCACAGAGCACCCCAGTCCACAATTACATCCTATGCTTTCAGAACCCACTACACACCTTTCCGCATGTACTAGAATCAATTAAAAGTTACCAGGAAGAAATCAGCTCAGTACTAAAATCTTCCTTTTTGACACCTCAGCTTCAAGCATCATTAAAAATAGTGTGATTGACAGGGCTGTGGGGCTGGCTAGTCCCTTCGAGGTCTCAGAGCACAGGCTCACCACCATGTTCCTTGCTCCATCTTTGAACAGGAAGATTCCCAGCAAGCAGCTGTACTGAGGGACAGTGTGACCACAGACATGTGTGGCACATGTACATCAGAACAAGGAGCCCCTTCCCCCTTCTGCAATAAAAATGAGTTGAACACACTGTATTCTAACTAGGCTTGCCTTCTTTGTAGGATTTGGAATTGAAGTGTGTTATCTGAGTCCTATGGTGAGAAAAGCCAGTGTAAACAGGGATCCTGGGAAAGAATTCATCAACTGACTGAGCCCCTCTCCAGCCTCGTCAGCAGGGAGCTGAACCCTCACAGGCTAGCGCCTCACAGGTGCTCTGAGAACGGAAGCATGTACAAACATAGTATGCTTTTGTGATTTGTTTTCAGGACAAATTTCATTACACAGTCTAGGCTGGCTTTAACTTAAGGTCGGTAGGCTGGGCTACCACGTACATTCTATGGATCCTTAGATTCAGCCAACCTCAGGTCATACATGAACCATGTAACCAGGCCTGCAACAGCCACGTCTACACCAAACATGTGCAGACTTGTTTCCTGCCACTGTTTCCTAGACAATGCAGTATAAGACAACTTTACATAACATCTGCATTACATTAACGATTAGTAGTAGCCTGGAAGTGATTTCAAGTACACAGGAAGATATGCATTCAATATGAAATGTCTGCCCACAATGTCTGTGAGTTTAGTTATTTGTAGGAGATCCTGGAACCAACCCTCATGAAAACTTTGGGACAGACTTCTGCATGCGGCACATTTTATCTGTGCATGTATTCCATCCTGTGATTTCAGCTATGTAGTCCTTACAATGAATAGGGATGTGCAGATGTGTCAGTCAACACATTGATCTTACTCCCAGTGAGACTGACAATAGTTAGTCTACTTTTAAGATTCCTAGAACCCATCACAGCACTGATGAGCCTAAAACAGGAGATTAGAAATTCAAGGTCAGCCTAAGCTGGCTACATAGCATAATCAGGTCTCAAAAGCAAAACAAACAACAAACATAAAGAACTATGGCTTCAGTCTTTCAGTTCCCAGTGTCCTAATTAACAGACCTGACTATCAGTCTGTTATTGCTGAAGTACCTTCTCCTAGCAAGAGGCTGGAAACAAATTGCCTATGACTCTTACCGTGGGTACTGTCATCATCCCGACAGGCATGAAGACACTCTAAAGAGATACTTGTATCCTCCTTGGCTATCACTTTTGAGGCAATGCACCCCCAAGGGTTGGAATTTTCCCCAGGAACCTCATGTGGGGAAAGGCTGGAGCCTGTGGGGGTTTTCCTCACAGTATTTGTAACTTGTCAGACGGCCTTAAAGGAGATTGTCATTAGACGATGATGATGGGCTAAGAGACCACACCTTCACCCAGTCTGGTTTCCTGTTGCCCTCCCCACAAGACAGACTGTGGGTAGGGGGGACACAGGATCTCTCTGTTCCTCTTCCCAGCACCGCCACATTGAACATCTCTCCATTTTCTGCTCTTCACTCTCACTAGTTTGTTCAATTGGCTTATTTGGGTTGGGCGGCCCAACCTGGCATATGAGGGCTGCCAGAGCTCATGTTCTGGCCCTAGTGGTCCAAAAATATAACCACGCACATATGCATGTGCAAACACAAGAGAATGGAGAGTGTGAGTTGGAGCAGCATGGCAGCACACATTTGCCTGTGGAGAACACTACTTTGATGCTCAGAAATGAGTGTGCAGGACATGCAGTATACCAGAAGCAATGAGTTCGGGGTATTGACAACACAGATACCCAACACCGGCACCAACAGGGAAGGACAGCAAAGCCAGCCAGTCCTCATTTCCCTGTTATCACTGGTGGACGCCCCTTCCTGGTTATTCTCCCTCTGTCCACCCTTCTCCACCCATCAATCTGTTCTTCCCTTTTCCCTGCACAGGACACCACCCTGTTCCCTGCCGGGCTTCCTGTTATGTTAAGCTGGTGGGAGTGTGGGGTCAGGACTGAGACAGCTGATGGTATTTCTTTCCCAAAGTGGCATGTGCTGGTGACTAGCTCACCACAGACATGGCATCAACCCCGTCCCTGTGTTGCCAGCGGTGCCAGTGTGCACTTCACCACCCCACGCTTCTGGACCACAAGGATACAGTCCAGTTTCCCACAGCAAACTCCCTTCCCTTTAACAGGCCTCCTCATTAGCACCAGGCCTTTTGGCCCCTACCAAACCATCTCCAACCCACTTCCACAAGAAGTGCCTTCCAGAGTCTTCTCGGCAGATCTGAAACAAGTGCCAGAGCCCAGGGCTCAGCCATCAGGAAACATACTTCACCTCTTCCTGCCAGAGGCCCTCAGAGTTGAGCAGGTTACCTTTAAAAGCTCCCCCATGCGGGGCTCCCCATGGTTACTCACCCCATCCCACTTGCTGCAAAGGCAGAAAGCAAGGATTTCTCTAGCTTGGACTGAAAACAATCACCATGAACAACAGCAAGCAGGTTAAAAGCAGTCATGAAGATCAGAGCAATGAGCCCCACTTTAGAAAACCACAGACTGGACGAAGGGAAAATGGGGAACCGGGACAGTTCTGGTGAGGGGCTCAGACCCCAGAGACGGCCACCCCATCCATGCTCTCGCCTGGAGTCTGGCAGTACGCAATGAGGGGTGGCCACAGTCGACCTCTGGCTGGAACCCAGTGGAGACACCGAAGAGAGTGGGCCCAGAGACCCCAGCTCCACACAAGCACAAGGGCAGAATCGGGAGCCACTTCAGCAGTGTGGACATTTCACTAGTATCCAGTTGCCAGGTTTATCCGTGACCCTTGCCATGCAAGGAGGCGCTGTAGAGGAGACTTCTTGAGTCTCACAACTGTCCCAAGCAGTGCTTTGTGCTGTCCTTGGGGGTTCAGCTGAGTCAGAGCTGAGTGCCTGGAGCAGTGGAGAAGCTTGAGGCGCAGCTGACATTGCAGGACATAGTTGTCACCGAAACAGGTGAGGCTAGTTGTTAGCAACAAGGAGGAAAGATCCCCAGGGTGGGCCCTGAGACCAAGAAGTAAACAAACAGGTTCAACTCTAAGTCTTAGGTCAGACCCTCTCCCATTCTGGCCAACTGAATTATGTCATATCTCAGAGTCTTGGTTTAATATGTCAGTAAAACAGAGAGCAAGTTGGCTAATTATGGGACACAGGCTGAAATCTCTCTGCCCGTTTTTTTTAATCAGAGAACACCCACAGGCATCCAGACATGGGTTCTCTGTGTACGTTCTGAAGTTCAACCAGTGTTGAAACAGAAGCCATGTGGCCCCGAACTCTTAAAATATTTATCTGCACAGAAAAAATTGCCAAGCCAGAAACAGAAGATCCCCAAGAGGCGCTGATCTGCAGGATTCAACTCAACTGATACTTGCAAAAAGGTGTGCCTGTTGGTGCCCTGATAGCCAAATACAATAGATTATTCGTGAGACAATGGAACTCCCTTACTTTTGCCTTCTCACCCAGAGGAGAACACCATCGCATCCCATATACAGAGTGCCCAAGGCCTTCCTTCCGCGGATGTTACATTTCCACAGTGCAGTCAATGCCGGTCTCACTAATACAATCCCAACCCTGATTCCCCCAGGCATTTGTGAATTATAAAAGCACTGTGATTCTCAGCAGGCCTCCCTGCCACTGAACTGGACAGTTGTTGTTTTCTTCTAATTAATTCTCCAGCTTCTTGTTTGTGTCTGTCCCACTTAATCATGTGGGGTGTGGTTCACCCAGCAGCTGCTATGAACCTTCCATTCCTTCGAGTCACTCAAAAACTGAGTGAAATGATTCCAGGCCAGTGGATGGGCTGACAGGAGAATGGGAGAGACACAGCCCTGAATCACAGAAGTGTAGTCTTAGAGAAGAGACACTTTCAAGTTCCCCCCACACAGAGATATAATGTTAACACTCTGTTTACAACAACAAAGTTATTGTGTTTTTTAAGGTTGATGTGCTCTTAAGTGATGTTCACAAAACCTGCTTAGAAACTCCGAGATTTAGTTTATCCATTTACTAAATAAGACATTTAAAGTCTGTACTGTGTTTCTCTAAATGCCAAATAAATGTTGTCTGGATCGGAAAAATCAGTTACAAAGAATTACTTCTACTTCGAGACATGCTGAGTAAATTATAGCAGGATCATAAAACTATGCTGGATAAATCTGGCATATTATTCAAAATTTCATTGGGCCTATGATCTTCAGTCCTCTATATTGACAGTTAAGTAAAGACCTGCCACTGACTGTGGGTCCTCCACTATAAACTTCTGGGGAGCAAAGACAACAGAGGACTTCACTGATTCAAAGACCCTCTCCAACCTAAAGAAAGAGCTTTACTTTTATATTTCTTAAAGCCTGCCATGTTTAAAGGATGCCTAAAATTTTGCTCAGTATATACCTAAATAATAAAGTGATGTTCTGGATTTGGTACAAGTAAAGGTGATTTCATGCCCTTATTTAATCAAGTTTTTATAAAGCTGTTTATTTACCCAGACCCCTGCCTTGTTTAAGGCAAGTTTCCACATTTGAAATGATTGGTCTGAGATGGTATGGGGTTAGGAGACCTCCATACTCTTGCTGAGACCCAGGTTTGGTTTCCAACACTCATGCTGGACTCCTCAGTCTCCTATCACTCCAGCCCCAGAAGATGTGCACCTGCATGCACGTGCCTACTCAAACCCAGGCACACACATACACGTAATTATAAGTAAATAAAATAAATAAAAATAAAAAAGCTTAAAATAAAAATTAAAGAATTAAATGTTTCCACTATCTTAAGAGTGTTTTTCTTTGGGTGTTTCATTGTCTTTGGAATTTCCTTATTAAGTATAATTTGGATGAAATTCTAAATTAACGTACACACACCAAACAAACAAACAGACCTCCATTTGGGGTTACTTGCACTTTAAATCCACCGATAGGTCCCTCCTTAATCTGCGTGCTGATCCAGCTCACGCAGAACACTGTCCAGCGTGCCACTTGGACTCCATTTCATTGTCTTGATGGGAAATACAAAGGCCAGCCTTTGGCCTAGAGGCCACAGCCTCCATCTTGATCCCTCTCCAACTTAGGTAGACTGAGTCGACATCCACAAACCCTTGCGTCTCTTCCTCTATCTCCTTTTCCGGTAAAGATCATTCCTGACTCTTTCTTAATATAAACAAAAGGCTGGAATGTAAGACTCTAGAATCCAGACCCAGCTGCAGCTCAGCCTGAACACCTGCAGAAGCCCTGACTGGCAGGCACCCTACAGAGACATTGTCTGTGACTCTCTAAATAGCAGACCTCCCGGGATCAGCTGTCTCACCTCGGGAGTGAATTTACCTCAGAGGGTTCTGAGGGCCACACATCCTGCTCCCCACCCTCTTCCCTGCCAAGAGCCTAGGAATCCAGCTGTGCTGTGAAACCTCCCCCACCCTCAGAAAGGTGAGAAAAGAACATCCATTTCTGCCCCGAGAGCCCGGATTTCCACTCTTCTGAGCCCGGGCCACAGTCTGCCTCGGTGCTGGGGGTTGAACTCTCCTCATAGACTCTTCCATGCTGTTACCCGTCTGTAAAAACTCTTGTAATGAACTCCATACCCTACAACAATCTGTCCCAGGGTCCCTCCTTGAACCCCTCATCCAAGACCTTCCAGAAGCGATTCCACAGACAGCATATTTAATTACAGCAGTGACAAGCATGAGGAAAGAAAGTAACTCCACCTTTGCCACGCCGGCACAGGAAGTCAAGCTGCCAGGGTCTCCAGGCCTTACCCTCAGTCCCAGCCAAGCAGTGACAGAGGCAAGGACTCAGGAGCAGCCAAACAGGCCCGGGGAAACTGTCCCAAGCCTTGAGTCTTTATGTCCCAGCCCTGGACCTCCAAGTTCAAATCTTTCTTTTAGTTCAGTCCACCAGAAGTTCACAGACTTCTTTCCGCCTATCGTGCACAGGCTTTCCTTGCCTTCGGCCCCTGTACCTATCAGTCAAGACTCGTGTCTTGATCCTGTAACTGAGTGACTCCCACTGGATAGAGAAAGGATTCTGCTCCCACAGCAGACTTAGCCATGGCGGCAGGCATTTCTTTGTGTCATAGGTGGGGTGCGATGCTCAATGGCCTACAGCAGATGGAGGCATGCACAATGCACAGGAGGCCCCACCCAACATACAACTTTGATCCCAACACTTGGGAGGCAGAGGCAGGTGCATCTCTGTAGGCCAGCCTGGTCGGTCTACAGAGCGAGTTCCAGGACAGCCAGAGCTACACAGAGAAACCCAGTCCAAAAAAAAAAAAAAAAAGATGGAAGGAAGGAAAGAAAAAAAGAAAGAAATGTTGACTTCTATTCTCTTTTTTCTTTCAAGACAGTGTTCCTTTAGGTAGCCCTGGCTATCCTGGAATACTCTCTGTAGACCAGGCTAGACTTGAACTCCAAGAGATCTGCCTGCTTCTGCCTCCCACGTGCTGGGAATAAAGGCATGCGCCGCCTCCGCCACCACTACCTGGCAAATGGTGACTTCTAATCGACCTCCAACTGCTGGTCTAGTGGTGGTCCCTAGAGAATCTCAGGCTCCTTGTGCCCTTCCTTCACATCTTAACTTCAGTTTCTTGGTGGATATGTAGACAGAGACACTCTGTATATTCTCCTAAACTCACCAGTTTGCATGTGTGTCTCTCTCACACACAGGAAGCTGGATCGATGAATTAAAACAAAAAATGAGGAAATATTCAAATCAGAATAACTTGATCAGATTCTAAAAATATTTTCATCTTTCTTTACCTCACTTGAAAAGTTATGCATGTTCTGTCTGCATCCATATCTGTGTACCCCGTGTGTGTCTAATGCCCTCAGGAGCCAGAAGAGGGTGTCAGATCCCCCGGAATTGGACTTAACAGATGACTGTGAGTTATGTGGGTGCTGGGAACTGAATCCAGGTCCTCTGCAAGAGCAGCCAGTGCTTTTAACTACTGAGCATCTCTCTTGCCCTGCATAGCACTGTCATTATAAACTAAAGATATCCTACAATGGGCCCCCAAATAAGGAAGACTCCTCTAGAGCAGTCTGCCCTTCAGCAGCCATGTTCCCTAAACAAGCCATATGCTACTTCAGGCCACTTACAGGGACGGCCACTCAGCAGCATCCGTGGCCATTGCCCCAGCAGCTGGCATAGCCTGGCCATTAGCAAATCTGAACAATTCAACCTTTCATCTACCAACCTAATGGACTTTTCTTGGCAAAGGCAGATCTGACTTGGCCCAGCACCCATTTTCACATCTCAAATCAGTCCATGTCAAGAATGAATGGAACCTCTGATCTGCCCTGTTTCTTACTTTCTATAGCAGGTTTTTCTCATCAGGGATTGCAGGCATTCAGCTCAGACTCTCCCCTGCATAAAGATCCATAACATAAATCAATCTACTTTCCCATCATCAAATCCCTAGTGTTGCATCTGGCCACTTCAGCTGGTTTTAAAAATTAAGACGTGAGCTAGGAAAAGATATTATCTGCTTCAGAGAAGTTAGGAGTGTCATATTAAGTCGAGCAGTAGTGGTGCACGCCTTTAATCCCAGCATTTGGGAGGCAGAGGCAGGTGGATCTCTGTGAGTTCAAATCCAGTCTGGTCTACCGAGTGAGTTCCAGGACAGTCAGAGCTAGAGAGAGAAACCATGTCTCAAAAGAAAAAAAAAAAAAAAAAGGCCACATTAAAAACAGGAATTTACATGCTGACACGTAGTCTTGGGGTGACCACCCCTCCAAGCAGGTCAGGAAGCCTTCTAACCAAGCATGGCTCCCTCTCGATCATCCTCTCACATGGTTTCCTTTTGTAACCCTTCCCTTCTTAGCAGAGCCTCCCGGTTCTTTCCTCCTGTGGTCGGGGTGGACTGGCGACTGTATTCCTTAAGTTCTACCTCCAATAGCAGCTTTCAAATGCCCAGCCAGGTGTCTCAGGGATGCTCCAAGAACCACCAGTACACCACAAAGGCACTCACCAAGACCTAGGGAGCCCAGCCTAGAGGACAGGCAGATGGCACAGGGCAGACAGACAGCACAGAGCAGACAGACGCATGCTTAAAAAGGCTCACAACCCACCCAGCAGGCTGAGCCAAAGGGGCAGAAAGAAGTAGAGGGGACAGGTGTGAACAAAGATGAGGTGAGGGACCCCTGCCACAGCCACCAGGAGCTGAGACCAGAACCTGAGTGCAATGAAGAAGTAAGAAGACAGAAATACAAACAGACCCAAAACCAATTTACAGTTAGTCAGTCCCCCTCCTCTCTCAGAGACACACTGGCACACATGGATGGCAAGAGGCAGATAGATCCAGGAGGAAACGACTTCTCCAAGTGGAGGAGGATGGAAATCATCCCATTGGTTATCTGAAAACACAACCACGGAGTGAGGAGTGTCTAACATGTCTGACAGCAGTGCACACTAATTATAGACACTCAGAGAAGCAATACCTTATAAAGAGTATGTGTGTGTACGATGCTTGCACATGTGATGTATACACATTTGTGTGTGTACAATGCTTGCACATATGATGTATACACATTTATGTGTGTACACAATGCTTGCACATGTGATGTATACACATTTGTGTGTTTATACAATGTTTGCACATGTGATGTATACACATTTGTGTGTGTATACAATGCTTGCACATGTGATGTATACACATTTATGTGTATGTGTGTACAATGCACATGTGATGTATACACATTTATGTCTGTGTGTGTACAATGCTTGCACATGTGATGTATACATATTTATGTCTGTGTGTGTACAATGCTTGCACATGTGATGTATACACATTTGTGTGTGTGTACAATGCTTGCACATGTGATGTATACACATTTGTGTGTGTGTGTGTGTGTGTGTGTGTGTGTGTGTGTATACAATGCTTGCACATGTGATGTATACAGGTTTGTATGTGTGTATACAGGTGTACCTGCATGTGGAGGCCTGAGGTCTGAGACTGACACTGGGAATATTCCTCACCTGTTCTCTCCATATTTTTTGAGACCGGGTCCCTCACTAAGCCTGAGGCTCACTGGTCCTGCTAGACTAACTGGCCAGCAAACCCCAGGGATCTTGCCATCTCCAACTCCCCAGTGCTAGAATTATAGGCACACACCTGCTGTCTCACCCAATTTCTACCTGGGGGTTGGGGATCTGAACTCAGGTCCTCATGCTTACACAAGGAACACTTCACCAACTCCCTCACCTCTCTGGCTCAAACAACTTTTTACATCCTATCCCAGATGTACAGAGGAATCTTCTGGCAGGATGATTTCTATCTGGTTGATGAGTTAATAAAATATTATAAGTTGAGTGTCCCTTACCTGTGGCACTTGAGGCTGGGAGTGCACCAGAGGTCATAGATTTGTTACACTTTGGAATATTTGATGAACTCGCCAATTAAGCTTTCCTCATGTGAAAATCTAAACTAACACTTTAAGCATCATGTCCATCATCAAGTAAGTGGGATTCCTGAACACATCGGATCTCACGTTTTCAGACCAGGGAAGTTCAATCACAGCTGGTACCTGTTGGCCCATCAGATTTCTAGGGCAGCATCTGTGTGCAACACATGTGAGTTCATCTTTAACTTTAGCCTTCATCTGTTGAGTCTGTCTTCTACAGGACACACACACCTCTGCACCTGCAGCTCTCCTGAAAAGCAGCAGATTTAACCTCATCCCTCTCCCAAACACAAACACAGAAGAGGAGAGGGGAGAGCTGTCCATGGGGAGGGGAGAGCTGTCCATGGGGAGAGAGAGCTGTCCATGGGGAGGGAGAGCTGTGCATGGGGAGGGATGAACTGTACATGGGGGGGGGGGAGAGCTGTGCATGGGGGTAGGGATGAACTGTACATGGGGAGGGAGAGCTGTACATGGGGGGAGGGAGAGCTGTACATGGGGGGAGGGAGAGCTGTCCATGGGGAGGGAGAGCTGTCCATGGGGAGGGAGAGCTGTCCATGGGGAGGGAGAGCTGTCCATGGGGAGGGAGAGCTGTCCATGGGGAGGGAGAGCTGTCCATGGGGAGGGGAGAGCTGTCCATGGGGAGGGAGAGCTGTCCATGGGGAGGGAGAGCTGTCCATGGGGAGGGAGAGCTGTCCATGGGGGGGGGGAGAGCTGTGCATGGGGAGGGAGAGCTGTCCAGTGGGGGAGGGAGAGCTGTCCATGGGGGGAGGGATGAACTGTCCATGGGGGGGGGGGGAGAGCTGTGCATGGGGGGAGGGATGAACTGTCCATGGGGGGAGGGATGAACTGTACATGGGGGGAGAGAGAGCTGTCCATGGGGGGAGGGATGAACTGTCCATGGGGGGAGGGAGAGCTGTCCATGGAGAGGGATGACAATGCAGCAGACCTTCCCAAGGGAGGATGGCATCAGAACTGAGCCAACACTAACAATGACCTCCTCTCCCATCTCTCTCCTGTATGGCTGGGCCACAGACAGACCTCTGAGTTACTAAGCAGATAGATAAGAGCTCGGAAGAAAAATCCAACCCTCCCCAGGATGGGACAAGAGAACAACACTGATTATTCACTCACTTTCAACTTCTTCAACTGGAAAACCCGACACTGCAGGCCAGGCAAAGGAGATCGTCACAATGTCTAAAACAGTCTGGACAATTTTACACTAAAAGTAAGACTCGGCCAGGTTTGTGGTGCACACCTCTAGTCCCAGCACTCAGCAGGCAGAGGCAGGCGATTTGAGTTCATCCTGGTCTACAAAGTGAGTTCCGGGCCAGTCAGGAATACAGGGTGAGACCCTGTCTTAAGTTTAAAAAAAAAAAAAAATGAAAGGTGGGTTTGGGGAGACGGCTCAGTCAGTAAAGTGCTTGCCACAGAACACAGGGACCTGAGTTTAGTCCCTAACCCTGAGTCACGCGTCGTAGTAGACACTTATAAAGCCCGTGCTGGGGAGGCAGGGACTTGTGGAAGGGTCCAAGACAGCTTAACCAGTACAGCCATCAGCTCTAAGTTCCTGTGAGATCCTGTCTCAAAAAACAAGGCAGACAGCTCCTGAAGAATGACCTGTGGCCTCCACATACTTATCATGGACCTTCATCCACATAAATGTGCACATATATGCACACACATACACCAAAAATCAAAGGTAGGTTGAGGCTGCGGCTTAACGGTACAGCACAAGGTCCAGGGTTCAATCTCCAGTTCTTCAAAAAATAAAAAAGGTTATACAGTTTGAAAAGCAGAAAAATAAACTATTGACAGAAATATTCAGCAATTGAAATCTGTTCATTCTTGCACGTGAAAGTATGTATAGAAAGGCCCTTTTCCAAAACAACTAGGACCCTAAGTGTTTAGGATTTCTTTTTTCTTCTTCTTTTCAGATTTTAAAAGAGTTGCATATACATAAGGAGTTAGCTCAGTGAAGAAACCCAAGTCTAAACATAACATTCACTTGTTTCATTCACACCTTATACAAACAGCCTAAGGTAATGGTGTGGGGATACGCATGATGCATACACAAGGGTGTGTGCTTGCTTGAGCTTTCGTGGAAGCGGGCCAGAGAAGGACACTACATTCCGGGAGGCCCTGTCTCCCTCGGCCCAGCACTGGGGTTACAGGCACACCTTTTATTTTTCCTAAGGAAGATGCAAGTCAGGGAAGGTTATTATTTATATATATTATTATTTAAACTATTTTAGTAGGAGGACAGAAAATCAAATGCTCACCTTCTTTTCTCTATCATATCCTAACTGCATACTTAAAGGCCACTTAGAATGTCAAGAAAGGAACATGAAGACTTGCTACTAATAACACATTGCTGTGAAACCTCCTTGGAGGCCAAGGAGATGCACTTTGGTCTGCTGGGTTATCCCAGAAAATCAAAGCAAGTCAATTGAATTTCACCTTCCTGTAAAATCCTAAATGATCACACACCAAGTCTGAGCTAGAATGACCATGAAATGAAAACCTGTAGGTCAGTTAGGAGGTGGATCCAGGGGATGGAGACCAGAGTCCACCACATTAGGATGCTAAGAAGTTAAATACAACATAAGAGTTTAGTCAAGTTTCTAAAATACTGAACTATTAACTTTGGGACTTGACTAAGCATAGTGTGCTGATGCCACATGCAGGGCACAAGCCACAAGGGGAAGGTGAGATAGAGCATCCTTAAGACCTGAGGGAGCTCTCGCATTCAGAAGAGCAGTGGCCGCTAACTTTGGTGGTTTCTATGAAATCCTTCTGCGAAGTGAATGCTGTTACATTTTGAGATTGGGGAACTTTTAGGAGGTGGAGTCTAACTAAAGGAAGTATGTCACTAGAGTGGGGCTTCAAAGACTACATACAGCCTGACCTCCAGCTGTAGCCCAGTCCTCTGGGTCCACCACTACCTGGCACGCTTTCTTGATGCCATGCACTGACATTCTCTGCCGTCTTCCCTGTCGTGGTGGGCTGAAACTTGTGAAACTATGAGAGAAAAAACCCTTAGGTGTTTTCATCAAGTATTCTGTCCCCAGAAAGGCCAAGATAACCCATATGCTATTCTCAACCATCCTCTGCATCATATCTGCTGGGTTGCATGGTCATGCAGAGCTGTCCAATTTAAATTGACTCTGGGAAGGGGGTGATCACCACAGCTTAAACATTACAGACAATAGCTCAGCCTGGGCCAGGGTCCTTAGATGATCTCTCATCAAGTACTAACCAGCTGCCTTGGAAAGCTACTGTGATGAAACACTGAGCAGAAGGGAGGGAACTGACCACCTAGGCTTCCTCCACGCTACAGTCCTTGAGGCCTCAGGTTGCCTAGTGCCAAGGGTCTCCTGTCTCTCGTGATCAGACATGTATCTCTAATGACATCATGTTTAGGTTGGGTATACAGAGCAACTGGCTCAGAATTAAGGATACATTTCCCTGATGAGTGGGTCAATAGAGCCCTGACTTTGTCAGCCTGCACCCCAAGTCCCTGACCTCATCTGAGGAGGTGTCCTGCAGTAGATGCTATGCCTCTCCACCCACTCACCCACCTCTCCCCACCACCTGACCTGGAGGGAAATGGTCCACACCTTCAAGGAGTGACAATTGCTGGGAGGCAAGGGACACACACACAGCAAGATACACAAATGTTCCCTCTCCTAGAGAAATGCACTTAGCTCGCGGAATGAATGTGAGCACCCCTCAGCATTCAGTTTTCTTTGTTTTCCTGGGGTATGTCAACACGCCTAACCCCTCAGGTTCCTAGAGGCAAGATAAGACACATGCACAGAATGGAAAGGCACGCGTGCAGGGCCAGAAAGCCAGCTCCAAACCCCCTCTGCTATTGGCCACATTGAACCTAAGTTCAGGCCCAGGAGCAGAACACAAACCTCCCATAGCCAAACTTCCCCCACTACCACCACCAACCTCATGCCTGCCTTCCACTGCCTTTCTACTATTTCTTATTTTCAATTAAAACACCTATGGATTTTATGCCAAATGAGGAAGGTAATAAATCTGAACTGTAAGCCTCTAACCACCATCCAAGCCAATGTGAAATACTTAATACTCCACCCCATTTGTTTTGCTTAAAGCTGATCTCTTGGAAATTTGGGCAGCCATGCTTCTCGCTGTTGGGTAGCAGAGAATGCAAATGTGAAGGCCTTATTCTCATGAGCTGCAGCTTTGACATCTCCAGTGTGTCTTCATCATGGTCACTACTTTCTCAAGGTGCACATCTATACTTCTCCCAAGGACCCATGCAGTCAATCACCACACATTTTCTGAACATCTACTAAATACTATGCATTTAATTCAGCACAAAAATGAAAACATGTTTCTGTATTAACTGTGAATGAATAGAACAAAATAAATTGCCTGTGATGGAAAAAAAAAAAAAAAAAAAAAAATGAAAACATGGTGAAAACGTCCAAGGTCATTGCTCCCTGGGAAATCAAGCAGGCTATTACTGTGCAGGGTGACACCTGTCATGATACAGAAAGGTTATTAAATGAACATTAGACAGTGACTATGTGTCAGAAATCCAAGGCCATTGCCTCTAATTCACCTATGACCCTATAAATGAAAGTGTCCAAAGAAGTGCACCAAGGCAAGTCCACTCTGCATTAATAGCATCACATCTGCAACCACCAGCTAAACCTTAAGTCCTCTCTGTTCAGCTGCCCTGGTAGCTTGGAGTCAATTCATTCATGTTTATACTGGCCTTGTGTCTTCAGCACACAGCACATCCTGTAGAGAAAGGATCACAGTGACACTGGACCAGAGCACACCTAGAAAGAATTCCCAAGCAAGCTGCAAGAATCAAGATGAACAGTATTGTGAAACCCAGGGGACCTGGGCCTTCAGACCAGTCATCCATCTGGCTCCTGTAACCATGGAATGGCTGCAGAGATGCCACAGGGCTTGGGGGTGCTTGCTGTGTAATCCAGGGAGCCAGGAGTTCAAATCCCCACACTCACACATGCTAGGCATCCCACACACTCCTGCCACTCCAGCTCTGAAGAGAAAAGTGGAGGAAGGAGAATAGTTGAGATCTGCTGGCTGCTAGCCTACCTAAGAAAATGTGAGCCCAGGTCAGGAGAAAGAGCCTGCTTTAAAGGGACAGGCGCGCAGTGACAGAAGAAGGAACCTGGTGCTCTTTTCTGTACTCTACACATGTGCACAGCTGAGCACTCCTGCACACACACTGTACACACACACACACACACACACACACACACACACTAATAATAATAATAAACAACTCTTTTTAAAATTATCATAAGAGTTATTAAGGAAGCAGACCTCAGTCAGACCGAGTAAGGTTAGTCAGACCACGAGACAGAAGACATGGCTAGTCCCTCAGCAAAGCAGTGGACTAGGAGGAGCCCAAGAAACTCACAGGTCAAGCTCAGTGACAGCCAAGAGTACAACTAGGGCCAATGGTGGGCAAGCCAGCAAGCAGCTGCCCAAATCCCCAGCCGAGAGAAGCAGCCAGTGTACACTATTAAAACAACCTAGCACAGCAGCCCTGAAAAGGTGCTCTCATCAGAACTCCTCTTGGGGAGCACCACATACCATGGAAGGAGCACTTCGTTCAGCCTCCCAGGAGAAGGGCAGAAATGCTAGACTGCCTCCTCAAGTGAGCACTGAAAGGCACCAAAATCTCCTAGAGACAATGGTCCCCTCTGCCTCTGCTTGGAAGGACAGAGCTCCAGCCTAAGGCTACATTAATCTGAATCAAAGAGGCCAAAGACTCCAAGGTCTCCACTAAGACCCTTTTCACACAGTGGCCACCTTCTCTTTCCAAGTGGCCCACCAAGCTATCAGCCTGTCCCAGACATCTATCTGTTGTGGTCTTTTCCACAGATAAGATTATCTGTTCTTGTTTAAGCCTTATAAACTGTTTCTACACCTTATATGACTTGATTTTCACAACTTTTATGAAATAAGCATTGGGCTTATCAGTTATGACCTGCAAAGTTGGGTTTTAGTCTATGCTTTTTGTCAATTGGTGGGTCTCATCTGTCACTCCTGCAAAAAACACAGTAGTTTTAAAGTTCTTAGCAGTCAACAGGAAGTTTTACAGTCTTAGGCAATGTAGACGAAATTCTAAACAGTCTTATTAAATAAGAAACAGAGAGCCAAATACAGAGTTAAAAGCCCAAGAGATCAGAGCACTAGCGAAGAGCCAAGACTCCCTTTAGCTTACCAGAGCAAGAAAAAAACCTCTGTATGTGATTTATTTGGGAGTTGGGTGGCGGGCCCCCCAAAGAGTAAAAACCCACAACAATAGTGTACCCTACTTCCCTAAAACACATCTTTTCTAGATGAGAATTTTCTTGGTCCATTTATGAGATGAACAGCTGTATTTAAGGATTACTAAACAAACCTAGGTGGGGCTAGAGACAGCTCAGTGGTTGAGTGCTTGCTGATCTTCTAGAGGACCTGAGTTCAACACTCACACCAGGTGGCTCATAACAGCCTGTTCTCCAGCTCCAGGGGATCCAATACCCTCTTCTGGCCTCCATGGGCACCGGCACGTATGTGGCGGGTACACAGGCTCATGGATAACCTAAAGTTTTAGACACTGAAGGCTGGTAACCGCTCAGAGATTAGCATCACCCTCCATTCGGGCCACGTGCCCGTCTGTTTGCATTGCTCTGCCCTCGAGCCCTGCTCCACTCCCGGTCTTCCAGAGACATCTCTACCTGTACACCGTACATCAAAGCCTCTTTGGCAGAAGGGATGATCTCCAAGACAGACACAAAAGCACAGCCTTAGAAAAAGCCTACCATGTGCTTCGTCTTTTGGTAAAAACAAGAGCAGCTATCACAGTAGCTGAGTACGCACCTTTTCTTTCTTAAAATTACCCAACTCCCAACCTCTCCAAAGCGCTTCTTCAAACTTCCTAGGTCACACAAATGATTTAATAAACAACTCATCACTTAGTCTTGCATGGAGAAGAGAAGAGTTACACACAGAAATGTAGACAGAGTAAAAATCACAGTGAAACGTTAGAAACAAATGAGCAAAGCTCCCTTGTCTCCACACCCACGCAACGAAGATCAGAAATCCATTTGCCAACCCCAGGCAAGCCCCTCCCTTCTCTTAACACAAAATTCCATACAAGGACCGTAAGGGAAACAAAGTCAATATATTTTATTCGTAAAACAATCATCTCACCTAATTTTTACCATCTCTTTTTGCAAGATAATTTATAGAATCTGGCAACCTTACAAAAGTGGAATCAATTTTTTTTCACCCTTTTTATTTTCTAACCCCCTGGGAAAATCCCACACACTCATCTTGCTATGAACCACAGGAGGAAAGTGGCTGAATTCCAGTTAAGTCACGTATTTCAACTGCACACTCTCAACCTCAATCTTAACCATATCCATGAAATGCGATCTTTTGGAGCCTTGCCTTTTAGTCACTCATTAAGATTTAAGATAATAGTATTCTCTCTCCCTAAGCACAGGCTCTATAGACGCCTCAAGTCTACACTGACACACATAAACGCTCTGCTATAACTTTTTAAAAGATCTTTTTCATTCCTGGGCTATCTGAAATATTTTAAAGCTTTAGTTAGGTATCTTCCAAAATCCTATCTGGTAATAGAGGGTGTGGGTCTTTTTTGTTTTTTAATTTCCTTTCCATGCAGAAAAAAAGCTTGGTATGACGCCATTGGGTATATATGGAAAAATACAAATTTCAATACACACACTGTGTGAGTAACTTCAACTATGTTTGTTTATAAATCCTTTTACCTGCTTTAGTCACAATGCCAACACACAAATTCCACACGCCAAATTTTAAATAGAGTATGAACACCGAGCTATTTGCTCACATAAAGCAGAGATCAATAAACTCGGTGGATTAATGGAAAGTCACCCAGCAGCCCAATGCTGCCAGAGAAATCTTCTTTGTGCACCTAGACACTAACACACTCTGCTCAGCATCTCAGCTCCCACTGTGTGCTGGAAGGCTCTGAATATAGACTGCGGCCATAAATGAAATCGAAGACACCAAGTCCAATTCCTGGTTGGAATAAGTTTCAAAATCCAAGGCCAACATCTGCCAAGTTCCACAACTACCTACCAATCCTGATCGGTGTTGCACTGAAAATTCAGCACAAGGGGTGAGTATTAAAATTTTAAACGCCCATTAATTAACTTGTACTCTGCTTAAATCACACATAGGCGGCCCCTCCAGTTGCAGTTAAGAGTCTTAGGGTTTGCCTCATTGTCTTAGAAGGGAGAAGGCTGACATGAGTTAAAGCACACAATGAAGTCTGTTCTTGTCCAGGGATTCTGACCACACTCTGCGCAGTAACTGCACTGTGAACTGCCTCTCCAGCCCTCGGATCAGGCAGTTTATCCCTGGTTCCCGGCCTTCGCGGGTTAGGCACGGCTTCCTCTACCGTCCGCACATCTCTGAAAAGGGCCGGAGGCACGCCTGGCTTAAGCAGAATCTGTTTACCGCGCACTGCCCCCCACCCCGAGCGCTTCCGCACCCCTTCCTGGTACCTGCCCAGTTCCTCGCCGGTGTCGTAGTAGTCGTCCACGTTTTCCTGCCTGAACACAGTCATGATAGACTGTCACGCCTCACCAGAACCCAGGCCACTCCGGCTCCACGGCCCGAACCATCCCCACCGCCGCCGCGCTGCTGCGGGCCCCTCATGCACCAAGCCGCAGACCTCTAAAAGAAATGGGGAGAAGAATGAAACGGCAAACCTCCAGGAAATCGGGGTCCCCGGGGCTCGGCCCCGATCTCGAGGCCTCCCCCGGCTGGGGCCACGCGCCCTTTGTTAAGCCCGGGCCGGGGGACCCCCACACCCCACACCGCCGCGCCCCAGCCCCGTGCCAGCGGTTCCCGGGCTCCCGCCTCCGCCTCCGGACGAAGCGGGGACAGCGGAGGGAAGGGACACAAAGCGCCCGGCCCGGCCACCTGTTCCCCCGCGCCGGGGCCGCCCTCCCGCTCTTCCCGCTCCTCCCGCTGCCTGTGGCGGCCACTCACCCGGCCCCGCAGCTCTCAGTCCGTGCGCCCTGCGCCCCGTGGCTGGTCCCCGTCCAGGGCAGCTCCGAGCGGCCTCCGCTCCTTGCCTCAGGCGCAGCTCGGCCCCGCGGGGAGGCAGCCACCACCTCCTCCTCCTCCTCCTCCTCGTCCTCTTCCTCCGCTGCGCTCGCGGCTCCTCCCGACTCCGCGCTCCCGCCCCGCCGCGCGCACCCCGCACACACCCACTCGCCCGCACCGAGCGCGCGCCCCACCTGTGACTTAGCGCCCGGCTGCCCTCTGCCGCCCGCTTCGAAGAAACCGGAGGCTTTCGTCTCCAGAGTGTGAACCCAACGACCCGCGTGGGCCAGGCGGTATGCTCCGTGTCGGGGAAAAAAAAAATACAGCAGGTTTAAAAAATAAGTCAATAAAGTCCTGCCCCGGAGACGCCCACACCCTGATGGAAACGATAGCAAATAAATAGCTTATAAATGAGGTTGCTCTGTTCTTCTGTGTTGACAACAAAACCGACAGAGAATAACAGGGGCCTCATCAGAGGGGGCGTCTCCATGACAGGTGTTTTGAGCTAGGATGAAGGCAAGGCACGCGATCCATGAAGGAAAAGGTTGAGATATCAGAAACCTGATGAAGCTTGAGAGTCCTGTTGCTCAGCTGAAGCAGCAAGTCCTGCTTGAGCTATGTTAGCATACAATACACCCCAGAGTCTAAGAGAGTATAAAAAATACGAATGAAAAAGCAGTAGGTATATCTATGTATTAGGTACATGACCAAATGACGGTGCTTTGGATCCATCCGTTTAAATAAAACTTTATTAAAATGAATTACACTATCGTTATTTTTCTGTCACAACACGTGCCTTGCACTGGAGGACCAGCCAAGACACTCCAGGTCCACCCATGAAACCGGTATCCATTCACCCATTTTTCCTTAAGTCCCTGTGCTCCCAGATGAGCAGAGTTCCTAAAGAGGTTTCTATCTAGCTTACAAGCCAAAACTCATCCGTGAACCCACTGAGATTTCATATCCACGCCACTGCTCAAACTCTTGATTCATCAAAAAATTTCAACTGTGGAGGCTTGAGCCTAAAACGAACAAAGCAAAAGAATGTTCCTCCGGCCATGTATCAGATCCTAATCTTAAATATTTCCCCAGCTAGGAGTGGTGGCACACACCTGTAATTCCAGCACTTGGGTGGTAGAAGCAGAAAAATCAGGAGTCTAAGGCCAGTCTCAGCTACATAGCAAACTGGAGGCTAGGCTGGAGTACATGTCTCAAAACAAAATCAAAGCTATTCTTAGTGGCCCATGGAAAGAGCCCAGCAGGCATGATAAAAGAGTGAGAAGGTAACACTGATCTAAGTGGTAGATCTGAGAATCGATACAAAAGGATCTTGAGAAATACAATAAAAATGACAGCAACCAAAAAAAAGTGATTCATTTTGGAAACATGAAAATGAATACATCTGTTGGAAAAAATGAAAACCATGGGTGTTGGGAAGAAACTTGGAAAGTGTTTGTGGATGGCTGATTTCCTACAAAAACAAATATATTTTCCAAGACCACTAAAAGGGTTGGATCTACTTGGGGCCATTAGGCTGATCACAAGACATTTTTCTGGTGTCATGAAAGGCAGGGTGGAATTTTGATTTATGAATTTTCATCTAATATCCGTGAGGCCTTCTACCAGCTGCTTAGATAAGGTCACTTTCCCAGATCTGCACTAATTCAGCCAATGTTTTAGGAAAGGGGACTGTGGTGATTTAAAGCAATGCCTGTAAAGTCTTTGACTTGCCTCCACTCAGAAAGTGGAGTTTAATGCTCCTTCCCATGAAGATAGGCCTCACCCTTCACCCTGGTTGTTTCTAAGAAAATCTGGGGGTAGCCACACTGAGTGGTTTCTTCCCAATGTTAGCATTCTCCCTTTCTCCCTCTCCCTCTCCCTCTCCCTCTCTTCCCAATGTTAGCATTCTCCCTTTCTCCCTTTCCCTCTCCCCCTCCCCCTCCCTCTCCCTCTCCCTCTCCCTCTCCCCCTCCCCCTCCCCCTCCCTCTCCCTCCCCCTCCCCCTCCCCCTCTCCCCCTCCCCCTCCCCCTCTCCCTCTCCCTCTCCCCCTCCCCCTCCCTCTCCCTCTCCCTCCCCCTCCCCCTCTCCCCCTCCCCCTCCCCCTCTCCCTCTCCCCTCCCATCCAATCTCCTCCCCTCCTCTCCTCATTCTATGGTCTTTCCGTGAGCTTCCTCTGGAACTGCCATTTAAACACATAAAAGCAGAGAGAGCAAAGGAATCGCCCCAGCCAGTCGGCTCCACACACCCCACCACCCACAGCAGTTAATAGCTTCTAGCTCAAGTCCTATGAGGCATATTGTGGGGTGATTTATTGTACAGCACCAGATCACTATATAAGAAAGTCAGGAAAAGCTCAAGGGATTAGAAAAGGATAAAGGAAATGCAACTTTTTAACACAGCAGGGTCAAGGTTAGAGAAATTATTCTGTCACTGTATCTTTTTACACAATTATGTAAATTGACTTTTTCCAGTTTATAGTTAATTTTCTTAGTCTGTTTCATCATCATCTATAAAATGGGGACAAGTTGAGTTTGATCCCCAAAGTCCACAGTAAAAGGACAGAGGTGAAAGCTGGGTGGTGGCGGCGGCGGCGGCGGCGGCGGCGGCGGCGGCGGCGGCGGCGGCGGCGGCGGCGGCGGCGGCGGCAGCAGCAGCAGCAGCAGCAGCAGCGCACGCCTTTAACCCCAGCACTTGGGAGCAGAGGCAGGCAGATCTCTGTGAGTTTGAGGTCAGCCTGGGCTACAGAGTGAGTTCCAGGGAAGGTGCAAAGTTACACAGAGAAACCCTGTCTCAAAATAAATAAATACATAAATAAATAAATAAAAGGACAGCGGTGACTGCAGAAAGTTCTCTGAACTACACACACACACACACACACACACACACACACAAAACAAAGTAAAGAAATAATGTACATGGTGACAGTAATACATTTGCATCCTCTAAGAGAATCTAAAGAGCTGAATCAGAGCTGTGTGCATTACACAACACGTCTGAATATTTGGCACAGATTTTGTGAAATGTTCTAAGCAAAAACAACTCCAAGGGACACATCTTGTTCATAGAAGACAAGAACCCTTGAGTTATGAGATTCAAGTCACAAAGGATGTCCACACAAAATGACTGATTCCAATACATATTAAGGCCTGTGACAATCATGGAGGTGGCATTCAAACCCACAGTATAGATGTCAGAGCTACATTAGTCTGAGTAAAACTACTTGCTATAAAAATCTAACTAATTTCAGAGGTTTATCACATTAAAGATTCATTTCTTGTTTCCAGGGAGCTGGAAGAGGACTCAGCTGCACCATGTCCCTCGAGGCCCCACCCAGGCATGCTGTCTGATGGAGTCACTGCACCCAGTGCAGGTTGTCAGTCTTTTCGAGATTAGCTGATGAAAACAGAGAATGCGCAGATGAAGGCCCTGGGGGTTTGTTAGGTTTGAAGTTAAGGTTTAAACTTTTGTTTTTCTTTTCTCCCTTTTTTTTTTTTGTTTTAATTAGCAAGATGGTATCAGATCAAAGAAAGTTTCAAGTTAGTTTTTAATAATGTAACTTTGGTTTTATCGAGAATGGACATTTTTGCTGGACAGTGGTGATGCACACTTTTAATGCACACTTGGGAGGCAGAGGCAGGTGGATCTGTCTGAGTTAGAGGCCAGCCTGGTCTACAGAGCTAGTTCCAGGACAGCCACGGCTACATAGAGAAACCCTGTTGCAAAAGCTGCCCCTACCCAAAATGGACATTTTAAAATGATATGTTGATTTTTATGTTATCATATGAGTGTTCTACCTACACGTATTTTTATATGCCATGTGTATTCCTGGTGCCTCTGGAGGCCAGAAGAAGGCATTGGATTCCTTGCAACTGGAGTTACAGGTGTTTGTGAGCCAGAATGAAGGTGCTAGGAACTGAACCCCAGTACTCTGCAAGAGCAGCCAGAGATCTTAACCACTGAGCCATCTCTCCAGCACCAAGAACAGATCATTTTAAATGATACCATGCAGAATACGCCTGCACCTTATTTCATTGTTTAAGGTGATTTCCTTGGAACTAGAGAGGTGGCTCAACAGTTAAGAGGACTTGTTGCTCTTCCAGCACCCACATTAGGCAGCTCACAGTCACCTGTAACTCCAGTTCCAGAATATCCAATGATCCCCTGTGGCCTCCATGGGGTATGGCGGGCTGCTGGCGAGATGGCCCAGTGGTTAAAAGAACCCACTGCTCCTCCAGAGAATCCGGATTCAATTCCCAGATGCCACATAGCAAGTCACAACCACCTGTAACTCCAGTTCCCGGGAATCTGATGCTCCCTTCTGGCCTTTGAGAACACCAAACCCACGCATGGGGCACAAACACACACACACAGGCAAACACCTAGACACATAAAACAAAAAGAAATAAATCTTTTTTAAAAAAATTACCGAGCTTATGCTGCCTATGGTTAAACCTTGGGTTCCAGAAAGCATGTGGCAATTTTACAAGGGCAATCCTCAAGCAAGCATGAGTTACCATATTCACTGATTGATCCACATCTTGAGACTCTGCTGTGTTTGATGCTAGGGATGCACACAGACATCAGAGCCCCTTCCCTCTGCCAGGTAACTCAGACTGTCTAGAGGCTGCCGTGAACAAACCCACATACAACTGTGCTCTATCCAATCCACCACCACCTTGCAAAACCTGTCCAGCTTCCCCCACCCTTACAGCCAAACTGCAAGACTCAATGTTTCCTTATCCTTGGGTTGATATTGGATCTGGCCAATGGGAAAACTTGGCCTGAGGTCAAAGAGCAGGGTGGAAAATAAGAACAGAAAAGTTATTTCCCAGACCAGCTTGCAGGGTTGCTTCACTAGGATCACACAAAGCAGGTTCTCACCTCTTCCACATGGCTTTGGCTTTTCACCCTCTCTTGTCCCTTCAAACCTGAAGGTCTTGTCCACCCCACTATCCCTGGCTCTAGTTCTGCCCTAAGTCTCCCTCTTCCCCGTCAAACTTGCTCATTTGAGTATGTCATCTCACTTCTCCAGACCCCTGATGGTTAATATAACGGGAAAGGCATTTCAGGGAGCTGTGGAAACCCAGACAAACAGCTTAACCAAGGTGCCTACTTAACATATCAAAGCGGACCTGGCTGCCAGGTTCTCCCAGCATCCCTCAGTCCTACCTGTTACAGGGTCTTCCTGACAGGCACATCTTTCCCCTTACACTGAACTCTCCTGCCCACAGGCTGGGCTGCCCTTCCCCCAGCTGCTCTTCCTGTATAACCCAGCCGTTTTGGTTACCTGGTCCTTTTTTACCCTTTACCCTCCTAGCTTCCTGGCCTCCTCTCTCCCCTCCCTCCTCTCCTCTCTCCCCTCCCCCCTCTCCCCTCCCCCCTCTCCTCCCATGGGCCCAGCTCAGGGTCATGCCCACTCTGGACTCTCCCAGATGTCTCTGCCTCTGGCTATGCTCTCCCTCAGATCTACAATAAGCTTTCTCCTCCACCATACCCAGGAGCAGTCACGTCCACCTTCTTATTTCTTTTTTTCATTCAGCAGGGAAGATTCAGGGGTGGGAGGAGTCCAGGGCTTCAAGGAAGCTAGCTAGCATTTAGTGGGATCTTTGAAAGATGAAGAATAAGCACAACTGAATGGGATGATGGAGGTGGAAGGTGTCAGTGCAGGTCACAAGAGAGCAGGATCTAGACAACAAGAAAAGACACAATAAGATTAGGATTGTGACCGTCAGGCTTCTGTAAGCATGCAGAACCTATGCATTGAGAAGGCAGGTTAACATGCAGAAGTGATGGAGCTTTTCCAATACCTCCAGAATCTGAGGAAGGTTGGTGGAGTAAGGGCTACTAGGGATGACTTGAAGTGTGGCTGGGTGATTAGATGTTGCCACCACATAGACGGAAATACAGATAGTCAAACGGTTTGGAAAGAGAAGATTCGGTCTGTCTCAGAGATACAGAGGTTGAGTGCTCTGCTGCAGACATTAAAGATGCCCAAGTAGAAGTGGGAGCTTGGGGAGTGGGACTGAAGAGCCACCGAGGACACGAAGGGACTGCAGACCGGAAGTGGTTGAAGTCACCTAGGGACAAGATGCTTCTGCTAGGGCAGAAGTCTCCAGACAACTTACGAACTGAAGCGAACATTGAGAGTCAAGAATGCCTGGCCAGCAGCTATAGCTTGCCAATAGATCTGATGAGATGTGGGTGTCTTATTTGTTTCTTGCACAGAGAACAGGTGAGGTCAATGTGCAATGAATTGAGACTTTATGATGATCAAGTCTCTGGAGTCTCCTGTGGACCCCTCAGAGCACAGCCTGCACATTGTTTCTCTTTTTAGCTAATAGCTACTAACTTCCTCACCTAATTTAAAGCCTCCCAGTTTATCTTGTTGTCTTCCAAATTGAATATTTACAAATCAATTACACACCTCCCATTGAACCTTGAGCTATTTTATTCCCAGCCCCTCTCAGCTCCCTCCCCACAACTCTGAACCAGCTTCCAATCACTCTTGAACAGGGTATATAGAGGCAAATCATGAGAGGCATTCAAAAGATAGACGGTCCTTTGGTGCCTGAAGAAAGAGAGACTTGGGATGACTTGAAGCTTGGCTGGGTGATTAAACATTGCCACCACAAAAGCTGGTTTTAGAGTTTCCACACTACCTGCCTGGCCTTCTGCCCTGGAGTCTGTGATCCCAACGTCAGGACCCTGTGGGCTTTAGCCTGCTGCATTTCTGTGCCCTTGTTTCCCTCTCATTCAGTTTCTAATTTTCATTTATTATTGAAGAGAAATCCAGAAGCAAGCACTCAGCCTCATACCCTCTCTAGAACTGGATGTGCCAATCACACTCACATGTAAAATTCGAACTTACAGCCTCATTGATTTAGTGAAGAGAGTTACTTTTTCCCCCCATTGATTCTACTTTTTCTCCTCTGTGGTGACTAATGGATCTCTTTAAAGCTATCAGGCCTAACACCATTGATTTCTATTTATTTCCCTTTCAGCAGAAATTATGGTTAAAATATTTTCAGTCCACATCAAAATTTCTCCTTTTTGCATGGATTGATATTAAACACTGCAAGAGATTCAATCTCAATGGAAGCCTCTGGGCACCCCGGCAGAGTTCAGGGAACGACAGCCTCGTTACTCAAACCCGTGACATGATTTACAGTCTCAGTCACGGCACTTCACAGGATTTATAGAAACATAGCTTTTAAAAAAGACAAACTTGCCATGAATTTTCCTGAACGTTCTTGTCAGCTTGAAGATTTGCAAGGAGAGCAAAAACCATTGGTGTTGTTGATGTAGTCAATGCAGCATTCTTAGACCAGGAACTTGGTTCACATACCCGTGGAGCTGCTGCATTCTACTTATAAGGACTAAATCCAAACGCACATACATGTATATAATATATATGGTACAATTTATTTTGAAGCTTGAATATTTTTCCTATTTCCCTTATTTGTAAAAAAAAAAAAAATTAATGATGAAATATTGTGAGGACATGCCTGTCAGCACATACCTCACGAAGTCAGTGCTGACCACTCCTGACAACACCGTATCAAAACTTCCAGTTGACACCAGGTAGTGGTGGTGTACATGCCTTTAATCCCAGCACTAGGGAGGCAGAGGCAGGTGGAGCTCTGAGTTCAAGGTCAGCCTGGTCTACAAAGCAAGTTCCAGGACAGCCAGGAATACACAGAAAAATTCTGTCTCGAAAAATCAAAAAAGAAAAAAAATGTTCTAGTTAAGACAATGTGCAGAAGCCTGGTGACGCATACCTAGAATGGTATGCATTCCACTATACATGGGAGGCTGAGGCAAGAGGATTCTGAGTTTGAATAAATTTTAGCTACATAGTGATTCAAGGCCAGTATGGGAGACATAATGAGATTTGTCTCAAAACCATGAGTAACTAAATAAACATGAAAATAGAATAATGCACTTATAAAACAGACATTAAGCATTATTTAGTAGCTATACTGGCCTTAAGAGCTTGGGAGCTATCTTCCAAATTCTTGGAAGAGTTTGGAAGTTCTTGGCATGGGCCTGTTACTGAATATCTGTCCAGGAAAGTGTGACCTAATTTGTCTTTCTTTCTTAGGAAAGTTCTACAAAGCAATGTCTTTCAGATTCTTCAGTACAGCTCAGGACTTGTACCAAGTGTCTGCTGTTTACATCAATGGTTGTTGCAGGGATGTACTCTTTTAACCAAAACTAAACAAAAATACCTCAATTCCTTTCACTGTTCCTCCCTCAATTTATTTACAAATTCTTATTATTAAATATAACAAAGATCCCATGGGGCTGGAGAGATGGCTCAGTGGTTAAGAGAACTGACTGCCCTTCCAGACAACTTGGCTTTGATTCCCAGCACCTAGATGACAACTGTAACCCCAGTTACAGGGGATCTGATGCCCTCTTCTGGCCTCCATGGGCACCAGGCACACATATGGTGCACTCACACACATAAAATAAATTTAAAATGTAAAGGTCCTCCCAAAAGATATGCAACGACCTTCCCCAGGTCATCTGAAAACCCCACTTATAATTGTCTGATGCAATTTCAGTAATGTGGTCTATAACACAACTCTAAAAAACTGAGCAGTTTGATAAAAACGAGCCGGTGGGACAACAGATCCTGAGTCTGGAAGTATGGTGAACAAGGCATCTTAACACTCCAGCTGTGAGGAGTTAGAAACACTAGTACATGTAACAAACACTCCTGAATATCCAGCTATACCTGGAAGAGCAGATGATGCCGCAGCCCTGGGTTTGTGATGCTCAGGGAGCCCCAGAACATGAGACTGTTGGCATAAAAGATGTCCCAAGACACAAAAGTTTCAGTAAAAGACCCTAATGAAAACTTACCCACCCACACCAATGACTGCTCTGCCACAAAATGCATAAGAATTCATTTTCAGGCTTCCTTCTGACACAGAACTGAGTAGTAAAAGTCTGCCTAGTGCTTGGACTGGAATCTAAGTCAAGAAAGTTGTCTAGTCCGGATGTAACTAGATTGTAGAGTGTTTGTATAGCTACCTTCTGTTCCTATAGTAAAACGCCCTAACCAAAAATAATTTACTAGAGGAAGAGTATATTGTCTTGTAGTTCCAGAGAGATGAGTGTCCATCATGGCAGGGAAACACACAGCAGGCAGCAGCTAGAGAGTACATGTCTTCAGTCTGCAAACAGGAAGGAAGGAGCACGGTGAACTGGAAGAGGATGGGGGAGCTCAGCAACAAGCCGCACAAGTGACACTGCCTCCTAAACCTCCACACAAAGCACTACCAGCCGCAGCGGGCGACCAAGTGTTCAAATACCAGAGCCCATGGGGGGCATTCTCATTTAAAGCACCACAGTGCTTGATTATCATGCACGAGACCCTGAGTTTAATCAGCCGCACTGTATAGATCAAGAATGGTGCTCCATGCCCATAGCGCAGCACTCCAGAAATGGAGGCGGGAAAACAAGTTCAAAGTCATCCTTGGTTTTTTAATAAGTTTGGGCTACATGAGACCCTGCCTCGAGGAAAAGAAACTTTCCCATCCTCCTCTGCTGCTCTGAAGGGACCTTCCCCTACCTGTGCCAAGGAAGGTAATGAGTCCCATTAAAGATGAACTCGTATTGGAAAACTGCAACGCCCTCAAGGAACCAGTGCAGCATAGCTATCAGCAAATATAACATGCAAGGGGTGCCTTAGTCAGGGTTTCTATTGCTGTGAAGGGACAGCATGACCATGGCAACTCTTATAAAGGAAAACATTTAACTTAGGGCTGGTTCACAGTTTCAGAGGTTCAGTCCATCACAGCGGGAGCATGTAGGCAGACATGATGCTGGAGAAGAGCTGCTACATGTTGATATGCAGGCAACAGGAAGTAGACCATGGCACTGGGAGTAGCTTGAGCATAGGAGAATGCAAAGCCCATCCCTACAGGGACACAATTCCTCCAACAAGGCCACACCCACTCCACCCACACCTACTAATAGTGCTACCCGCTTTGGGGACCATTTTCTTTCAAACCACCATGAAAACTTCAGTGACAAGACAATTAATTGAAGGCTATAGAACAACACTGCTCAGAAGGACTAAAGACGTAAAGGAGTCAAGTTTAAGAACGGTAAAAGAAAACCAATATTGGAATAGGGCCACTAGGCTGCAGGGAACGAAGGGACTCGATAAAAAAGGGAGGAGATTTGTGGAAGGTCTGGGTCTTACACAAATGCTTTGTCCACGAGGTTTTCCCGTCCTGCTGAAGTTCATCACTTCAAAATAAGAATAGGGCTGAAGTGCTCTAGTCCTGATAGAGGAGGAGAGCTACAGGGTTTAAGAGGTTGGCAAGATATCCCCAAGGAAGCAGTTAGTGACTGTATGTTTTCATTGAGACTACTGTATGCATTTGAACAATTTTACACTTTTAAAAGATGTTTTAAAATGTGTGTGTGTGTGGGGGGGGTGTTTCAATGTATGTATACCATATGTTGGGGGTGTCTTCAGAGACCAGAAGAGAAACCTTGCAGGCCCACCCTTTCAGAAAGCCACCAAACAGCAGCTCTTCCCCTGGAGCTGTTCAAGACCACACCTACAGGGTATTTAAACTGCCTTCTTGAAAGTGACCCTTTGATTCTGTTCTCCTTTCCCATCTCATCTCTGGGGACCAAAAAGGTCACCTGAGAATGCTTTGCCCAATAAACCTGGTCTTTTATTTTTTAATTTAGCTTGATTTGGTTCTCTGTGTTGGCAGAGAGCCTTAATATTGGGGTACAGATGTTGTATCTGTTTTGAGAAAACCCCAGAGACCACCAAGGAGCCAGTTTCCAATGCAAGCACATAAGGGTTCTTTTATTGTCAGATTTGAACCTGGGCCACCACATGGCAGATGGGGGAGAATGTGGCAGTGGCAGCAGGCCCAGGGTAGAGAGTTTTTATAGGGAAAAACCTCAAGCTGGGAATTACATGCTTTGGCACCTTGGGATTGGGTAGAAGGGATATGGGGCAAGGTGATTTTTGAAACTATTGGTCTAGACTTTTGGGGTAAAACCACATTTGAAACTATTGGTTTGGACTTTGGGTGGGGAACCACAACTTGCTGAGCAGGATTATCTGGGCTGCTCAGCAGGATTATCTGGATATCTTCAAGGGTCACAAACTGCAGACAGACTATCTGCAGCACCATACTGTCCTGTATCTGTTGTCATGGCACCTTCCTAGAACTGAGTACAGCAAGTGGTCCAAGATGGTGGCCCTTCCCTAAGATGGAGTCTGTATTGCCTTTACAATGGAAACCTTTCAAAAATAGCTACACGCAGTTGTGAACCACCCAAAGTGGGTGCTGGGAATCAAATCTGGGTCCTACAGATGAGTGCTGTTACCCACTGAGCCGTCTGTCTCTCCAGCCCTAATTTCACACTTTTTAAACGGTAAAATATTTTTATTTTATTTTTAAAATTGTAAACTAAGCCACATCAGACTCGGTCAGTTTCCTGAGTTTTACTGCTGTTGCCATTTTCTGCTCAATTCACTGTGACCTTGTGACAATGGCTCCTCTCCCTTTCTGAGGGTTCCACGATGCGGGTAAGGAAGCTTCTGGAAGGGGTTTTGTAGAATAAACGAGTGGAGGAGGCCTGCCTGGGTTCTACTTCTCAGTCTACCCTGGAGCCTTGTGCAAACGGTATGACGGTTCTTGATGCCGACCCCTCACTCATTTCTTTAAACAACAGAGGGGTAACATACAAGCAAAGTAGTATAAAACGTGTAAGGTCCAAAGTCCACTGGTGTGCAATGTTTATCTGAATGGATTACCATTACCAAATGGATTTGCTCTTCCACAATATATTGAAATCAAAGAGTATATCATCTTCTTAGCTTAGTAATGTGCTTTTAAAAGAATCCATCTTTTTTCAAGGCTTGATAGCTGTTTTCTATTGCTGAATAATATTCCACTTTTTGTCTGAACTTGCTTCTCAGCTGATTTACCGACCACGTCTTGGTTGCTTCTAAGTTTGGTAACTATGAATACAACTGCTAAAAGTATCCATGTGCTGACATGCATTTTGGATTTAGTTGGGTAAGTAACAGATAGCAGGTTGCTGGATCATATAGAAAGAGTGCGTTCAGTTCCATAAGAAAGTGAATGAGCCATCCTGTGTTCCATCAGAAAGAACGGAGACTTCCGCAGCCTCGCCAGCGCTGCTGCCGTCTGTGTCGGTACAAGCCATTCTAACTGACATATGGTGTTCTCTGGTTGTTTAGTTGGTATTCCCTGATGGACTGTGGTGGGAACATCTTTCCATATGTCTGTTCACAACCTGTGTATCTTCTTTGGTGAGATGTCTGTCTTTCAGGACTTTGGCCCATTGTGATCTCCGAAAGTGGATTGAGTTTCTTCTCAGGCTACAGGAGTGTTCTGTGAGAAAAAGTGTTTCACAATGTATCAATTACTTTTCTGTTGTTGTGATAAAAAACCATGACCCACCAAAGGTTTAAGCCAAGAGTCCAAAGGACTAACTGTCCCTGATGGTAGGGGAGGTATGGAAATAGTGACAGAAAGGTAAGAGATCACGTCTCAACCTTACATAGGAAACAGAAAGAACAAACTGGAAGTAGAGCCAGGCTCTGAACTCTCAAAAGTGGTCACACTGATGTCCTTCCTCCAGCAAGGCTCCATATCACAAAGGCTCCATAATCTCCCCAAACAGCACCACCAACTGGGGACCAAGTTTTCAAATATATGAGCCTATGGGGGACATTTCTTGTTCAAACCTCTACACATGGTCTAGACATGCTTGAGAAATTGAGGGCAGGGAAGAAAGCCTGTGCATGTGCACCAAAGATGCTGGATGCCTTTGGAGCTGGAGGTGCAGGTGGTTGTGAGCTGCCCATTGTGGAATGGAACTCGGGTCCGATGGAAGCTGACGTTCTTGACTGCTGAGCCATCCTTCCAGCCCTCATTCCCTCAAGATTGTTACACATGCTCATTGCACAAATAGTAGAATCAATGTGGAAGCAGAGAACACGGGGGTCCATGGGCTCCACACAAGTGACAGAGACTGGAGCATCCAGGGCCTTGAGTGTCCACAAGAGGCCTTGGAATCAAGGGATTGCTGAAGCTGCATTTATTTCTTTCTGTCTCCTCACCGCTTCCTGTCTCCTTCCTTTTGCTTTTGATTAACCATATGTAAATTGAAAACGTTTAACAGTTCTATTTCCAGAGTGGATCTCAGTAGCACTAAATTAGATCTGCTGGCTTTGAAACCACACAGCAAGCTGCTTGAGAAGCCAGTGCAAAGGTATAAAGTTCATGGATTCTTTAAATTATGAACTGCAGCAATCTTTCCTGATGGCCAATAGGTTGTACAGCTGCCAAGTAGCAGAGACAAATTTATTAAATGCATTATGTTTTGCTAGTGGAATATACTATTTTGATCTCTGATTGCAACAGACTCAACAGCAAATGTTTGGCCATTCATACCCTGCTGGGAAGGAGCACATTGTAATGGTAAATAGTTTAGCTGGGTAGAATTTTCAGTATTCTTGAGTCAGGCTGGAGGCGACCAAATACTGTTAAAATCTACCTGGGGGGAAAGCAGTCCTTTCAACCAGAGTTCTAGCGAGAAAGCACTGGGAATTCTGTACAAAAGTATAACCTAGGAACCGCAGCACCTACACACCTGGAGTGAAAGGATACACAGGCCTGGAAGAGGTGGATTTCAGGCTTCTTACCTGGAATAATCACTTTTCAAAGAAGATGCAAATTGTACTGAACACTGACTGTCCACTTAAAGTGAGTGAACTGCAAGAAAGCCTTAAAAAGATGCAGACGTTCTTCAGAGTGATGTTCCAAATGTTCTTGAAACTTTGAAACTGCTTGGTGCCTCAGAGCATAATGCCTTCTGTTTAACTGATTGAAGCAGCCTTAAAAATCTTCCCAGATGTGACTGAGAGGGTCATTAGAGAAACAGAAGAACTAATATTTCCTCAATATTTACAACAGATTTATTTAAATAACTACACAATTTATGTTGAGGGACAATGTCAAGAACAATGACACACACACAAAAAAAAAACATTTATTGAAGTTTGATTGTCTTGAAAAAAAAAAAAAAAGCTGTCCTCACCAATGTGACTGTCTTGAGGAGTTTGAGGACAAGAATATACCCGTCAAACCCTTACCACCACCAATGCCACAAACACATTTTTAAAAAGTGTTTTATTGTTTTATTTAATGGAGTGTGTTTATCTTGAAGCAAGGCCATTAATGAAGTATCCGAAAACAAGCATGACACCACATAGCAAGGATGCTCATTAGTGAACACGCAAACACCTGAAGAAAGCACCCGTTAATGGGCATTGGGGGTTTTTGCTTGACCTGTCAAGATTATAGGGTGCAGCTTAAGGAATCATATGTGAGTCGCTGGTGTTAGAAATGTCCAAGCAATCCCTTAGGCTGCCGATGCCATGTTCCACAGTCCTGTCTCCCTATGAGGCTTTCCAGCCAATGTCCTCAGGAGGGAGACATGTCCCTCAATCTGTGTGTTTGTGACAGTCTCATTTGTAATCTAGGCCAGCCTCAAACTCATGATCCTCCTGCCTCAGCTTTTTGAGTGCTAGAATTACAGAGTGAACCAGCACACAGGGTTTTAGAGGTCAATTTTATGAGCATTGTTTATGTTTTGTTTCATGATGTGGAGACACGGTGACTGGATAAACATGAATTTTCTAACTTCATCTTGTGCACTGCCACATTTTATTAACAGTCATGACTTCTGGGGTCTGAGCTTTCTCTATGTATACTCTCTCCAGAAAGATACTTGCTTCAGTATAGCAGGCAAAACCCAAGAGAAACCCATTCCAGACTGTGTTGACTGCGTGGCTCGGAGCCACACAGGCTGTGGCTTTTTTGGTTGAGCATCAACTAACTGTCCTGTTATTGACCGAAGTAGTGGCATGACCTGGTGTCACATGGACAGATTCCCAATTTCCACAAGTGTTCAAAAGTGTTAGTGGTCATTCTTCTTTATGAACAAGGAAAACGAAAGGAAGGGTTACTCTGAGGCATCCTTCTAGGCCAGGAATGGCCACTTGGTCAAGGAGCTCCTCAGAGTCTCACACTGGTGACACCCACATGTAAGGTGTTGCTCATAGCTTGGGTGAGGGTAAGATATCCTGAAATCAGACGTATTATTAGGAACATATCATATGTTCTTGCAGATATGTTGTATATATGGTGGGGGTTGCACATGCCACTGTGTACATGTGGAGGTCAGTCCTGACTTCTATCTTGCTTTTGACAAGTCTCCTCGTTGTTTGCTTCTGTGCACGTCAGGAGAGTTGGCCCATCAACTTCTAGGGATTTTCTATCTACAGTAGGGACAGCAGGACTGCAGATGTGTGCTACCGCACCCAGGTGTATGTAGGATCTGGGATTCAATCTCAGGTCTTGACACTTGCAGGGCAAGCCTTTACCCACCAAGTCTTTGCCCTAGCCCTCGAGGTAACATCTCTCAGGCAATAAGCATTCTAAGCTGCACAGCGAGGGAAATGGGACCCAAGTTCTATCCTGTAAAATACAAAATCACCTGCATCAGCAAGCTTTACAGCTCGTGTCTCTCCCTACCCTGGCATCCTCCTGCTGTGTCTGTCTCCAAGCTGGTGGAACTGGAGTATATTTTGCTCCTAGCCCTCCCCTAGTTCCAGGCTTGCCCAGCACTGAGTTTCTTAGCTGTGTGTCTTACACTGTGTCAGCGGTCTGGACCATCCTGCTGTTTCAAGGCCTCCTGTGGACTTCCAGCTGAGCTTTGTCAGGGGAAGGAGCACCAGGGCTGGGGCTCCTCTTCTACTCCAGCAGCACACAGCCGCCATCTCCTTTTTTTCTTTCCTTTAAAAATTTTCTTCTGAAGAGGTCTCATGTAGCCCATACTGGCCTTGCACTCACTGTGTATTGGAGACTAACTTTGACATAATCTTCTTGCCTCTACTAGGATTATAGGCATGTACCACCATAAGTGGTTTTACGTAATGCTAAGTGTGAGACTTATGGCCTTCTGTAAGATAGGCCAGCACTCTGCCAACTGAACTACATACCCAGGCCATCTTGTCCTTTCTTTAATGATCCAGAAGCTCCTTTAGGACCTGAAACAAGGGTGGGTATCTTTTCTGAAAGTTTCCAGAGATTTGGGGCTGCATGAATACCACTGAAGCCTGCCTTAATGCTTGAGAGTGACCACTAAGTACATTCTAGTCCCGGTGTTTAGCTCCAGAAGATGCATAGATATTTTAAAGCCCCACCGACACTTTTGTGCGTGCGCGCGCGCGAACACACACACACACACATACGCATGCACGCACACACACCTATTTTTGTGTCCTCTCGGTGGCTAACTGCTTAACTGGTTGTAGCTGTTCCGTGAGCTCCTTGAATCTGGGCAAAGCCACCTTTTCATCTTACACCTTTACTGCCACTTTGATGGAAAGAGGCCACGGCTCAGTGTCTCACCTCTGCCTATAATTTTACATAAAGTTTGTCACATCCAATAAATCCTGTCAGAGTTCTCAGGGGGCTTAGAAAGGGCTGCCCAAGCGTCACCTTTCTGTTTTACAGCTTGCTGTCAGGAGTGGATTTAAGGTTTACTTTTTGACTCGCACCTGCCCTGAGACATTTAGGGGTTGATCTCTGGGCCACCCACTTCCTCCAAGAACCCCCTTTGGAGTCCCATCTTTATTCCATCTACCTCCATTAGCTCATGCTCTGAACTTTCAAAAACCTTCAAGAAGTTGAAACAAGGAAACAAAACCTGGTCATGATTTTGAGGGAGTTGCACAGATCCTCAGGACCTAAGCTGTCTGTGCAGGAAACCACAGTGCTTTGGATCTCAGTCCCGTCCTGTGCAAACAGGGACAAGTTGCTGCAGTTTCACAAACCTTACTTTCTCCTTGGGAAAATGGGATTGACGATGCTACCTGCCTCCCAGGCTGTTGCTGTTGCAAGCCTAATGTCTGTGGTCTGGTGACTGACTATGTTTACTGTTTGGTTTTCAATATCATGCTCACTAAAACTATGAGGGGGGTGATTACTATGATATTATAGAGATATGATTAGGGTAAAAATGATCCTTGAAATTGCAGAGTATTACTGTGTGTGTGTGTGTGTGTGTGTGTGTGTAAATGCATATAAGTGCATGTACTACACATCTGGAAGCCAGAGACAGACATTGGGTATCTTCCTCCATCACTCTCCACCTTGGTGAGTTTTTGTTTTTTAATATTTATTTACTTTTATGTGTGAATGTTTTGCCTACAGATATACATGCTCACCATATGCTTGTACAGTGCCTGTGGCAGTCAGAAAAAAATGTCAAATACCCTGGAACTGGAATTACAGATGGTCGTTAGCCATCACATAGATGCTGGGAACTGAACTTAAATTCTCTGTAAGAGTGGCAAGTGCTCTTGATGGCTGAACCACTTCTCCACCAACACATTTTTGTTTGTTTTTGAGTTGTTGTTGTTGCTTTTAATGTGTATGAGTGGTTTGCCGGAATGTGTGTATACCATATGTGTGTGCAGTATCTGAGGATGCCAGAAGAGGGCACTGGACTCCCCAGAATTGAAGTTGCATGTGCTTATGAGCTGTCATGCAGGGCCTGAGACTTGATCCCAGGTTCTCTGTAAGAGTATCAAAAGGTCTTAACTGTTGAGATACTTTAACTTGGTTGATGTTTTTATTTTTTTATTTTTTTAAAGATTTATTTATTTATTAAGTATACAGTGTTCTGTCTGTGTGCCAGATCTCATTACAGATGGTTGTGAGCCACCATGTGGTTGCTGGGAATTGAACTCAGGTCATCTGGAAGAGCAGCCAGTGCTCTTAACCGCTGAGCCATCTCTCCAGCCCCTGATGTTTTTATTTTTACATCTATCTATCTACCTATCTATCTATCTATCTATCTATCTATCTATCTATCTATCTATCTATATCTATCTATATCTATCTATCTATCTCTATCTATCTATCTATCTATCTATCTATCTATCTATCTATCTATCTATCATCTATTTTGTGGGGAGGGGTGTGAGAGCATAAATGTGGAGGTCAGAGAGACAATTTGCAGAGATCAATTCTCTTCTACCATGCAGTTGGTCGCACAGATCAAACTCAGGTCATCACGCTTGGTTGCAAGCATTTTTATCTACTGAGACAGCTTGCTGGCCACACACATTTTTTCTGAGACGGTCTCTAACTGAAGTTTGGTGACTCACAAGACTGGCCAGCAAGCCCCAAAGATCAGTGTTGATCTGAGTGTCTCCACCTCGAAGTGCTGGAATCACAGACACAGGGAACCTTGCTGGCATCTTAAGTGGGTTCTGGGTATCTGAACTTAGGTTCTCAGGCTTGCACAGACTGAGCTACTCTCCAGCCCCCAGTGTTGAACCAGAGCTAACTTTGCCCTTTGCCTGCAGTTATTGTGACCCCTGGAGGAAGGCTCAGCACAGACTACAATGTGAAGGTCTAGAGGAAGAAAAACAACAAAGAGAGAAGAATTTATGAGTTCAAATCCAGCCCTTAACAAAAACAGAACAGTACAGATTTGTCAATTTCTCTGTGTTCTAAGAGGAAAAACTAACTTTGAAAGAAAGAATGAAACATCCCAGAAGCGCTTCAAGATGAAGGGTAGCCTGTGACTGCTCCTTTGAAGTCAGGTTGAAATTAGTCTATTCCCTACCAAGAACTGAAGGCACAGTTCACAGTGTATATTTAATTTTTGTTAAAAATATGTAGCTAAGAGAGAGCCAAGGAAATATTTTCATTTAAGAGATGCCAACTCTCATGTTGTCTTCTGTGTGGGAAGAAAGTACTGTGTTTTCATTCTTGCCAATCAATAACCAAACCCAGTCTCAATACACATCCCGGTTCGATGATTAGAAGGTCATCTGTGTTGTAGGGAGATTAACTTACCTCCCCAGTCTCTCTCCCCGCCTCCTTCCCATCTTTCTTTCTGTCAGGCATTGAACCTCGGGCCTTGCTAAGCACACTACTACAGAACTGCCCCCAGCACAAGATGAATGGCGTGGCCAAAGTCCTCAAAGGTTTTTCCCTCCATAGTCAATGTGTTCATTTCACTGACGGATGACTGAGAACTTGCTTTCACTGTCCTGCCAACAATTTCAGTTTATGCCCCATTCCTCGTGGTTGGATTTGAACATAAACTAGACCCCTGACCAGCCTTCTCTCACAGTGTTAGAAGCTGAGGTGTGGGGTGGGGGAGGGGCATGCTACATGCAAGGCTCACCTGAACACAAATTTGGAATCAGATAGATCAGGTTCCCAGCCAGTGCGGTCCTCTGGTTTTCCAAGCCTCAGTCTCCTCACTTGTAAAATGGAGTTCATATGATACCTATCTATGGTGGCTTGAATGAGAAGGCCTCCCATTAGCTCGTGTATTTGCCCGCCTAGTCCCCAGTTGATGAACTGTTAGAAAGGATTGGGAGATGTGGTTCTCTGGGGTAAGTGTGTTCTTGTTGTGGGGGGTGTTGCTGGAGGTGGGTTTTAAGGTTTCAAAAGCCCACAGCCTGGCTCAATCTCTCTCTCTGCCTGCTGCCTGTGGACCAGGACATAAAGCTCTCAGCTACTTCTTCAGCACCATCACCATGTCTGCCTGCCTGCTACCATGATCTCAGCCATGATGATAACAGAGTAACTCCCAGACTGTAAGCAAGCCCCCCAATTAAATGCTTTTTTTTTTTTGTAAGAATTGCCTTGGTCATGGCGTCTCTTCACAGCAATAGAATGGTGACTAAGACACCATCTCATAGAGTTTTTGTGAAAATTTGAGGTCATGTACAGATTATGAGTTCATGGGAGAGGGCATAGAACTTTCAGGCTGCCTAAATGGGAGTCTTGACTTCATCATGTGCAGGGATGCACTTAGTCCTGGTATAGTTTGGGGGTGGGGGGCGGGAAGCAGGGGCCAAGCCAGGGCTGAAGGAGGATTCTGAACAGAGGGGAGAACACCCAGGAGACAGAGGACAACTCATTTACTAGGAGGGGGAAGGGGATAGTTACACCACAGGAAGAATGGCCAGTTAGATCCATGTGGTGGTATATTATTGGCTGGAGCAAGGACATTGCGGGTGCTTCGTTTGCATACTTAAGAGCAGCAGGGGTGAGGGGAAGGAACCTTATAAGGTAAGATAGAAAAGAAAGGAAGTCTAGCCTGGGACATTTCAGTAGTCAGATAAACAGCAACCAGTCCTTGTAGCCATGAAGACGCATGAGCTCATCAGTTACTACATGCACCGGGGCATGTCCATGCCCAGGGCAGCCTATCTGCTGGGGTCTGAGCAAGACAGGGGAGCAGCCAAACTCCTGCTGCTCTCAGGATGAGAAAACCCAGGGTTCAATCCTTCTTAGCATCAGGCCAGCCCCACAATCATGTAATTTTAGAAATATATACTTTTTTAATTTTCAGATTATTTGTTTTATTCTTCTGTGGAAGAGTGTTGTCTGCATGTATGTCTGTGTACTACATGCATACCTAGTTAGTACCTTGCAGAAGTTGGAAGAAGGCACAGAGTCCCCTGGAATTGGAGCTGTAGAGAATTCCACAATTCAATTCCATGTTGGTGCTGGGAATTGAACCCAGATCCTCTTAACCACAGAGCCATCTCTCCAGCCCTGCTACTGGGAATACTGTGGCCAGCATCTCTGCCTACAGAATGAGAATTCAAACAGTTTCTAAATCCTGACCTATCGTGCTAGTGGAGATGATTAGAAGGAATACTTCAGAACAACAGCTTGGCTAACTTGACTTCTGCTGATAAAGATAATTTTCTCTTGGTTTTGTGAGAAACTCATGACTTTTAGACTTTTACCACAGGGATGATTTTCAACCTTTTAGCTTTCCTTGATTTCTCTTTGCTTTGGACACCCATGAAATTCTCTGTACCTCTCCTAAGCATTCCTCCCTTGAAATAGCTCATTCTATGTGTCGTCTTGGTTGTGCTACAGTACCCTGCTAGTCAACCAAACACCGACGAAGGCGTTGTCGTGAAGGTGTGTGTAGTGAAGCTAACATCTATAATCAGCTCACGTATGTACAGATTCCCTGGATGATATGGATGTGCCACTTCTAACCACGTGAAAGCAGCAAGAACAAACCCTGCAGTGAGTTGGTAAAGAGGGATTTGGCCTCAGAACCGCAGAATTCGCTTCTGGTGTTTCCAGACCGCTGGCCTGCCCTGTAAGGACACTCCCCAGCCTCTGCCATTCATGAGCCAGTTACTTCAAATTAATCATAAACGCCCTTTCTACTATTGCCGTTTTTTCTTGTGTGGAATCTCATTTGTTATGTCTACTTTCCCATTTAAAATTACTGTGTGTTGTGAATATGTACGTTTGTATGTGTACATGAGAGCAGGGGTCAACCTCAGGGGTCTTCTCAATCACTCTCCACATCATCATCGTCATCGTCAACACCGCCACCACCACCATCATAGTCATCGTCATCATCATCATCACCAGGGACAGGTCTATCACTGGACCTGGAGCTTGCAGTTCACTTAGTCTGGACTAGCTGGCCAGCAAAACCCAGGGATCCTCTTGTCTCTGCCTCCTCAGTGATGAGATGGCAGTGCTCAGCCACCCTCAGCTTTATGTGGGTGCTGGAGATCCACACTCCAGTCCCCATGCTTGTGGGGCAAGTGCTTTGCCAAGTCGGCCATCTTCCTAACCCTGCATACTTTCCAAGTAGGAAAAAAAACTATATGAAAATTTTGAGCACCTGTATCATTTCCCGCCAGGATGAAAGTTGTTAGAAGGCAAAAGGTATCACGAAGACCGCTATGTATGTTCCAGTTAACTCTGGGCTGTGTCTGTTTCATGGTGGAACCTGGGGCCACATTTGGACAGTGCAGGTAAATTCCCCCACAGGGTTTGTAACATATTTAAATTAGTTGCTAATGCTGAAAACAGGAATATTTCTCACAAAAATTTTGGAATTGACTATATTTTATAAGATCAGTTTTGTAGATTTGGAAACACGGGACTCTTTCCAGAAGCTGTTACCCTGACACAGCAGACAATGCTCAGTGTTTCAGGTGTGTGTGCTACAATGGGGATCAGACCCAGGGACTTGTGCTTGCTAGGAATTCCCATTATTGGTATGGAAATATCTTTCCTTTCTTGTTTCCTTTTCCTTTTAAAATTTAATTGTTTGTGTCTTAGTTAGGGTTTTTATTACTGTGAAGAGACATCACGACCAAGCAACTCTTATAAAGGAAACATTTAATTGGGGTAGCAGCTTACAGCTCAGAGGTTCAGTTCCATTATCATCATGATGGGGAGGATGGTGACAGGCAGACAAGGTTAGCATCCAGTTTGTGGACATCTGCCTATTTCTGCCTCCCTCCAGGCTTGAGATTCAAGGTTTGGGCAACCACAACCAACATCCCCCTTCCCCTCCCTCTGTCTCTTTTTCCTCCCACTCTCTTTAAATAATTAAAACTTTATTGTAAAGAACTTGCAAATTAAAAAAAAATGCACACTGAGATTAGCCAGATTCAATGACACTAAATTTTAATGAACTTCTGTACAGTTATAATAGCCATTCTTTCTCATAAATACCTGAGATAATTACTATTCCTAAGGAGGAAGGTTTATTTATGCTATGCACATACTCTACTACTAAGCTGTGTCTCCAGACCTGTTTTTTTCTTATGGTTGTGGTAGCCCAATTTGAGGTCCCAATTGATATCTATCTGTCCATTCATTCACCCATGTATCCATTCACTCATCTATTCATCTATTTGCTCATCTTCTTACTTTCTGTATGTATGTATATATATATATATGTATGTATATATTTAAATAAAATAATTGAGTTACTTATGACCTCAATATTTCATTTGCTGTGGTTCAGAATTAATGTCTTGCAAAGGTTCATGTTGGTATTGACTTCTTGGTCACCAACCTAGAGCACCTTCTAACCTTAGAAGCTGACGCCAGAAGGAGGAATTTGGTCCTTGAAGCAGTGTTGGCACTAGGACCTCTCTCCTTGTTTTGTTGAGGGGGGGCACCTTCCTCATCTGCTTCCCCACCAGTGTCCGCAGCACGACCGAGAACAGATCAAAATGCCAGCAATGTGTGGGAGCCAGGAAGAAAAAGACACCTTTTCAACCTTAACTGCCTCAGGATAGGCTTCTGTTGCAGTGTTAGGAGCTGACTGACACACATCCTTAAATTATCTACAACTCTGCACTATTTTAATTCCAGAGGGAGGGAAGAGGGAAGGCAGTACATGGACTTAAAGCTCTAGCAATGGGAGGTTATGGGACCATGTTGGCACAAGTCATCCAGATAAAACCAAGGCTTTGTCCCAAACAGAGATGTGTTTTGGGCAATTAAACAGGATGCTCTGTGTTCAGTGCCCCAGTGCCATTTTTCTATCCAATTGGCTTACTACTTCTATCCCCTTGCCTTGCCCTACCCTGCTCAAGGCCATCATTCTGGAACCCGTCCTGATTGATTTCAAATTAGAACCAGACTGAATTAACTTCCCCAAATGGAATTGCTATAGTCTGGTTTCCATTATTATCTACACTTATTCTGAGTGTAGATTCTTCATGAAAGCCTTTGGCTGCTGCACTTTCAGGCTCGTGTGCATCAGGGGTAACCTAAGGTCAAGCGCTAGTTCCATCAATGTGAGTGTCTGAATGGTAATGGAGAAACTGTCAAAGGGATTTCTCCCAGCATCCTTTATGTCTTAGTTAGGGTTTCTGTTGCTATGAAGAGACATCATGGCCATGGCAACTCTTATAAAGGAAAATATTTAATTGGGGTGGCTTACAGTTTTAGAGGTTTAGTCCATTATCATCATGGCAATGTGCAGGCAGACATGGTACACAAGAAGGAGCTGAGAGTTCTACATCTTGATGCTCAGGCAACAGAAAGTAAACTGAGTACCATACTGGGCATGGCTGGAGCATAAGAGACCTCAAAGCCTGCCCCCAAAGGGACATACTTCCTCCAACAAGGCCACACCTACTCCAAAAAGGCCACACTTCCTAATAGTGCCACTCCCAATGGGCCAAGCATTCAAATACATGACTCTACAGGGGCCATACCTATTCAAACCACCACACTCTACATTTATTTCTCTTTACATATTTTACATCTATTTTTTAGCACATTAGGGTAATGTTTTTCTGTTTGACTTGATCTTATATTGAGTGGTCTCAGTTGATCTTTACTCATGGATGAATGTCCTGGCAACTTCATCAGGACTGCAGTCAGGAAGCAGACACAGATAGAGTAGCTGTCTTGGGATAGCACATGCCTGGTCTGAGCCCTCTTCTTCCTGGCCTTCGGTCAGGGGGGACTGATATCAGGGGCCTAGCACCTCAGTGTGCAATGATGCTTCTCCCTGTGTTTGAGCTGCCAGTCATGGCGAAAACCAAACTAACCAATAACCTTGAGATAGCATGGGTATTCAGGCAATAAACCTGTGGCGTTTAAATTAAATATCAAACAGTGGTGAGGCAATAAACATTGATCTTCTCTTAGACCAATTGTGTTTCTGTGGCATTGTCAAATTCGAAGACGACAAATTTTGTGTATCTTTGTAGATTATCCCTCACGACCAGAGAGCTCTGAATATACTTACATGGGCTCAATTGCATGTCATCAAAATAACTTCAGGATTTAGAGCTAAAGTTGCTTGAGAAAGTGTTCAATGTTTTTGTTGAACTCACAAGAGTCACAGAAAATATTCGGATTCAAATAAAATAAAGCTGAAAGTGTTGCTAACTTTAAATTGTGTCTAAACAGGGATTTGGTCTGCTCCTACAGAACTGACAAATCCAGACAGGAAGGACAGACAGTACCCTCTCCTGGGCTTGGTGTTGTGATTGCTGCTGTTTGGGGTTTGTATTTATTTGGAACCCGGGCCTCTAGCATGCATTTGGCAAGAGTCTACCACTGAACTACAACCTTAGCCTGTTTTTCAAGTCAGATAGCTGTCCTTTAGGGGTGAGACAAGAGATCCAAAGGCAGCCAGGAAACAAAGGAATTCCCTACTGTTTGTAGACATCAGAGGGTGGATATCTCTGAGCTTAGCCGATATCGTCCTTGGCATCTGTGGTCTAACTCAGTCCACTGCTTGTTCTGTGATGTCTTTGGTTTTCAGATCCATGTCCATGAGCTAGCTCTCTCTCTCTCTCTCTCTCTCTCTCTCTCTCTCTCTCTCTCTCTCTCTCTCTCTCTCTCTCTGTGTGTGTGTGTGTGTGTGTGCATGTGTGTGTCTGTGCGCGTGCGTGCGTGCGTGCGTGTGTGTGTGTGTGTGTGTGTGTGTGTGTGTGTGTGTGTGTGTTAGGAATGGAGCCCAGGGATTCACACACACTAAGTGAGGACTCTAACACTTCTCCACTGTAAACTTGACCTGAAATGGTAAAACATTCTACACCAGTCAAAAGCCAGACTTTTGCTCATACTGTGCAGGCTGGTCTGACTTTCCACAAATAAATTTCTGCTTTGCGGTATAGAAGATACTTACTGCATGCAGCCATGATCCTGCTTGAGCCTTTTCCAAGATGCAGACTTGACTGGTCCTGTCTGGTGGGCTGGAGACAGGTCCATGAGAAGGGAATCATCTGAGCAGTTTTCCATAGAGCCTGTTTGTGTTGTTGAAGGGGAGGAAGAGAGGGGATGTTGGGTCTCCATTGGCTGGCTGGCCTTGATGCTGGCACACCCTCAGCTTCCTTCAGCTCTAGGTGCCTGAATGTAGCCCAATCAGCAATGCTTTTTTCCAACCTTCAGCATCAGTCACTGAGGCCAGCACCCTGAAGAGACTTGGGCTCTCCTCTCGTGGCTGGAGCCAGAAAGGGCAAGGTTAACTTGATGGAGAAGAGAAGGATCAGAGAGGAGGAGCATGCTGGTATACACAGCTGCACCCTTCAGGAATGTGACTCAAGGTCAGGTGTGAGGTACTGCAGGAGGCAACATGGTCATAACTGTGGCATTTTCTGTGTCCTGGAACAAATAACTCAAGAGGCTGTGTCACCCCACCCACACATGTGTGGCAGGTGGCTTCCCCGAGGTCACCTGGAGGAATACGCAGCATCAGCTGAATGCTTCCTTAGCTAGCCCAGCATCCTTGGGGAGGAGGGCACTCCACATGGCCTTGTTTGAGTGAATGTGCTTGTTTTTGAGGCAAGGTCTCTGTAGCTCAGGCAGGTCTGGGACTCATGTTACCCCCGCCCTTATTTCTGAAGTGTGGGGATTACAAGGATGCCACCATGTGAGGCTCCGAGGAAGTTTTTGATTCACAGAAAGATTCTTAGAAATCTTGCACAGGAGAGCATAAACAAACTAGGGTTCAGGTTTTTCATACAGGGAATGTTTTTGGCCAGAAATCTGCAGAAGAAAATTTTCAGACATGCACGTGACACTCAGAGAGGTGTTGTTTCGGGAATACCTTGTAATTAGATCCAAACCCTCACCAAGCAGCAGCACAGGACTGTAATTTCGGTGTCAACGCCATGCATGGTCTGAATCATATTCCAGTTTGTGTTTTCTTCAAGGTTTGCCTTACAAAAGGCAAAACTTCCAAAATAGTCATCTGAATCTGCTGGAAGGAAAAGCCAGTTTGTGGGTCAAGTAGGGAGACTCAGGCTAGAGGTTCCTCTCCTCACCCAGTCACCTGACTACCCCCTTTTCTGTAAGAGAAAGGGGTTAAATCCAGGGAAGTTTGTGAAGGAGTGGTTGGCAACTCATTCTTGGGATGTTGGGGATGGGGTGAAAGGGAGGGAGGTTTTTGCCAGGCGATGAACTTTGCTCCGTCACTCCTGCTTCCTTTAGCTCTGCCTGCTTTCAAAGGGCCTGTTACATTTCTATGTCTAGAACTTATATGAGGAAAATTTGGGAAGTTTTTAGAAAATAAAAATGTCTCTATTGTTTTTCCTGATTTCAGCTTTCTGGTTCCAAATATTCATAAAACATAGAATTTATAAAATAAAAGTCACTCATAAGCATTATCTCTCAGCAACGTCCACAGCCTCCATCTCCTTGTTGTATGTGAGTGTCCACACAGTTTCTGTGGAAACCCACTCACATTTATTTTTACTGCTGCATCTCTAGAAGTGTTACACACCATCATGCTTGTTCCCTCGCAGGTTATGTCCATGCTTTTCCATGTCAATGAAAAATCTATTCATGTTAAAAAACACAGATTTCCATCATCTTTTTCAGTGGCTTTTCCACATTCTCCCAGATGGGTTAGTCATTTAAAGACTTGTTTCCTGGTAAAGGACATTAAAATTGCTTCTGTTTGTTTGTGTGAGAACAGAACTAAACTGACTCTCTTTGCATCCACATATATCCTCACTATTATTTTCCCTTTAAGGTAAGTCCCTGCAAGAGGAAATTCTGGCTCAAAAGTTGCCCAGGAGGATGGAGAAATGGCTGAGTGGCTAAAGCACAAACTGCCCTTGCAGAAAATCTAGCACTATGGGCATTTCACAACTTCCTGTAACTCCAGCTCCAAGGAATTGGTTGGTCTCTAGCCTCCATGAGTACTCTACTCACATGCACATACCCACACAGACACATGCAGACATACAATAATTTAAAAGTTGTGGAAATCAAATCTCAAAACAATTCAGGAAAATGGCACCAGTTTATGTTCTCACTGAACATTATAAAGTAGCCATTTTCCCCAACTCCAGCCATGTTGGCTTCAGCATCCTCTCTAATTTCTAATGCACAAAAGGTTTTATCTCTGCATGCAGATGGGGTGGCTCTTAGTTCCACATGTATAGTATTCATTACAGTGAAAGTCAGTTAAGGAAAAACTCCTGCTCAAGAGAAGAGAATCTTTGGTCTGGTGGAGACCCAGCATTCCAGGGGGGCAGGTTGGTTAATCAATGGCCAAGGAAACGTTCATGAAGGCAGGACACCCCTAGGAAGGTAGGCTCACCTTTAATGAGATACTATACCGTTCCTTCTCAGAATCCCTTCCTCCTAGTGCCTAAATCCCTAACCTGAGCAGCCATGAGGCTTGGCTGGATCCACTCACCTTCAAGTAGAACAAATTATTCTTTTCCTTTTTTCTGTCTCATATGCTGAGCAGAACCTACGCATGCGTTTTCTGGTATTCTCAGTTCCTTGATCTTTCTCTGAAGCTCCCCTCCTCATCATGTGGCAGACCTCCATGCCAGTAACTCAAACAGCATGGCTTTCTTTCTCTCCTCCATTCTCCTCTCCACAGCTGCTGAGACTTGCAGCTTGCCTGCTCTGAGAGTTTTTCTTTTAAATGCTAATAAAATTGCCCTCCAGCTTCTGCTTGAGTACTATACGAGATTTCTTTATTAATGAGGCTATGAACCCAGATTTTCCTGGTATCATGGTGACCATTTTCCCTTGTGCGTTTGTAAGCTGCCTATCTATATTTTTTCCCATTTTTAACTGGGATCTGAATCAGTCTGTTTCATAACACTGTGACAAACCTAAAAATGAGTTTTATTCAGCTAATTACTTCCCAGAGGCCCCACTCAAAACACCATTGTCCTAGTTAGGGTTACTAGTGCAATGATGAAATACCAGCATCAAAAGAAAGTTGGGAGGAAAGGGTTTACTTGGTTTATACTTCTACATTGTAGTCTGTTACTGAAGGAAGTCAGGGTAGGAACTCAGACAGAGCAGGAACCCGGAGGCAGGAGCTGATGCAGAGGACATGGAGGAGTGCTGCTTACTGGTTTGCTACCCATGGCTTGCTCAATCTGCCTTCTAATAGAATCCAGGACCACGAGGCTAGGGGTGGCATCACCCACAAAGGCCTAGGTCCTCCCATGTCAATTATGAATTAAGAAAACGTTCTACAAGTTTGCCAACAGCTTGATCTTATGGAGGAATTTTCTCAGTTGAGGTTCGTTCCTCCCAGAGGACTGCATCTTGTATCAAGTTGACATAAAACTAGCCAGTGCAATCATGGAGTTGGATTAAGTTTCCAGCTGACTATCCACCTGTTTGGTACCTCACCAGGGGCACTAAATTTCAATATATGAACCCATGGTAGACATATCCAAATGATAGTTGAATGTTTATAATTTTTGTCTTATTGCTTTGTAAAGACTTTCTATATTAGGGATGTTCTTTGAGGTCTAATACAGACTATACCCCTTCATTCTCATATTATTCTCATTTTAAATAAAGATCCAAGTTACCCATCATTATGTCACTTATAAAGTAGAAGTCTATGGTTTGTTAGGAAGAATAGATTGCTGTTTGGAGAAGGTAGAGACTTACTTACTTTCATTCTTTCTTTCTTTCTTTCTTTCTTTTTTTTTTTTTCTGAGATGAAGTTTCTCTGTAGCTCTGGAGCCTGTCCTGGAACTTGCTCTGTAGACCACTCTGACCTTGAACTCACAGAGATCATCTGCCTGCCTCTGCCTCTTGAGTGCTGAGATTAAAGGCATGTGCCATCACTGCCCCACCGAGACTTACTTTCTATGATGTTAATGTATTCTCAAATCCTATTTTCTCTATGACTTTTCCCACTCCCACTTTCCATCTAAGTCCGCATCTCCCATATCAGCACCCCAAATGGTGCTGTCAAGGGCCACAGTGACTGGAGGATTTAAACACTTTGAAAGAGAAGTGGGTGGTGATGGCAAGTTATTGAAACTTGAAAGAAAGCCAGTTTGATACAATTGAAATTTCACATTGGGAGTGCATCACTATGGCAACAAAGGACAGATCTGGAGAAACACGGCGTAGCATCACAGAATCATGGAGAAGACTGATCAGGGAGGAGAGTGGATGTGTGTTTTTTGTTTTACTCTCAACTCATTTCTCAAGACTCTGCACTAGCACCTGGGAAACAAATTTCGGCTCTCAGAAGCAAACACATTTTAATTATGTTTACATGGATAAAGCCACGAGGAGGAAATTGTAATATTGTTTGTAGTAACAGCGACAGGGTCTCTGCAGTCTTTTTATTTGAGAAGCAATGGTTTAATTTAAACTATACACATAGCTTTGAATTCTCATCTTCCTAAGTTAATGTTTTCATCCATCTATTTACTCAATAAATATTCACTGAGACCCTGAAATAGAAATGGAGTTTACAACTTTGAGCAAACTTTGACCTGGTGTATAGTCTCATCTTACATCCCACAAGAGACAGTCCTCCTGTTATTAAATATCCTTGGCCCCCTCAATCAGTAGTGATTTATACACACATTTGCACATGTGAGGATTCAATAATTCCCTATCCTTTGACATTTGCACCAATTTTGCTTTTTCATTGTAATAATGATGAAACAATAAGTGAAACAAGTTGAGACATGTATGACTCACTGGCTCTGTTAGGGATCCCCTGCTTAACATACCTCAAATCTTAAAAAAAAGAGATACCAAAATCACAGCCTTTCAGCCTTTGAAGAGGAAAGATCATTGCATATGAAACCCTGCTTTCTGTAATAGGAGAACAGGGCAAGAAATTCCTTATGCATGTGTTTCCCAAAGCAAGTCTTAACTAGATATCACTTTAGAAAGTAGAAATAAGCAAAGTTAATGAAAGGTCAGAGTTCAATAACACTCAGTGAGAAGATCCTTGATAGAGAAGGGCATCTCTGATAAGAAAGGAAAAGGATGCTATATATATGCAGTTAGGCCCTGTTTGGGAGAACCATGGTCTAGTTCCTCAATGGAGTGCAATTTATTTGTTGAAAAGATATTAAAAATACATGTGCCAACTTTGTATTTTATGGAGCTTGCATTCATCATATTCACAAGAGTCAAGTGTCATAAATGCCATTACACAGTTCAGAACACATTTGCTCCAGGGAAAATTTCCCACCTCCCCTGCCATGATGATGCCTTCCCTATCCATGGTGACACACACCTCCCCTGCCAGGATGTCTTCTCTACCCATGGTGACATTTTCCTTATCCATGATGACACCTTCCCTGCCATGGTGACATCTTCCCTGACATGAAGATGGCTTCTCTACTATGATGATAACTTCCCTGACACGGTGACATCTTCCCTGACATGAAGATGGCTACTCTACTATGATGATAACTTCCCTGACACGGTGATATCTTCCCTGCCGTGATGATGCTTCCCTGCCATGATGGACTGTGTCCCTTTCAACTTAAGTCAAAATAAATCCTTCCTTCCTTAAGATGTTTCTGTCAGGCATTTGGTTTCAGTGATAAGAAAAGTACCGCACCCTTTCCTCATGTTCTTCATGCCCCTCTTCACATTCCTCCCTTTTGCCTGTTCCTTGTCCTCTGTCTCTCCCTCCCTAACCTCAGAGGCTCTTTCTCCTCTTCTTCCTCCTTTCCCTCTTAGTTGTATTAAAGTTTGGTGCCTAGAAAGGGTGGAGCTGAATGACCTTAGGTGAGTCAACATCTTTGGGCTCTTTTCTCTAGTCTCCCTTTCACTTTAAACTCCCTCGTACTCATGCTCAGGTACACACACACACACACACACACACACACACACACACACACACACACACACTAAAATCTGTCTCTTCACCCTCCTAACACATAGCTTGTGAGTTTCTTTGTCCAGACTGGAGCTCATAGCCCTTTCCAGTGCTTCCATCTGAACTTCCAGCTCAAGGCTCAGTTCATATGACCTCCCTCAGGAATCCTTCCTCCATCCCAGTCAAAATTGCTCTGTGGTTTCAGACATGTACAAGTCCCTTCCTAGCTCTAATTGTAAACTTAGACCTGTCACATATGAAAATATTAAACACACAAATCACAGAGGCATGCTTCCTCTGTCATAAAAAACAAGATAAAGATCTTTTAGTGCAGGAAATAGTATGGAACACAATGAGCAATACAAGCAGCAGTAATTTCTGGGTCTAAGAGAGAGGTGCAAATTCTGTGGGATAACTGAGACCAAAATACCACTGAAAATAAGAAACTAAGTTAGCCACATTGCCTCAAACTGGAGACCTCAGGAATCCCTGGTCCCCAAACAGAGGTTGATGGAATGCAGCATACAGAATGCCCTGTACCTCAGTGGCAACAGGAAGCAGTCACAGACTCACTTTGTAAAGGGGCCCAAGGCTTGAGAGGGGTCGGTTGGTGCAGTTTTGACAACCTCAGTGCCTCTTATTGCTGGAACCTGAGAGTTTATGCAAGAACTGGTTCTCAATGCACAAGGTGCATGTAGAGCAGTGAGTGGCAAAGATGCCTTAATGTTGTGGATTATTACTTTACTTAGGCAAAGATGTGTTTCATTTGTTTATGCTACAGAATATAATTTTAACTGTGTAAAGGTGTGTTACATTTGTTTATGCTGCATTTTTTTAACAATGTAAGGATATGTTACATTTGGTTGTACTACATCTGTTTGATTAAAGATGTGTTGCATTTGTTTCACCTTGCCTGCCCAAAGGACCTGACTGGTCTAAAAAAAGAGTTGAATGGCTAATAGCTAAGCAGAAGCGGGATAGTCAAGGCTGGCATGCAGAAAGAATAAATAGGAGGAGAAATCTAGGAGAGAGAGAGAGAGAGAGAGAGAGAGAGAGAGAGAGAGAGAGGAAGAACAAGAAGAGAAGAGAGGAGAAGAGGAGAGAACAAGGGACATGCCCGGGGCAAGAAGCCAGGCAGCCACCAGACACAAGAAGCAGTGAAAGTAAGATAATATGGAAGGAAAGAAAAGTAAAAAGCTCCAAGGCAAAAGGTAGATAAACAGGTTAACTTATAAGAGCTAGCCAGAAATGAGCCTATGTAGTCAGAAGATTTCCTGTGTCCTGACCTGCCGGCAGTCAGGACAAATCTCTCCCACTCGTGTCCCCCAAGTAAACACACAGAGGCTTATATTAATTATAACTGCATGGCCATGGCCCAAGCCTTTTGCTAGCTAGCACTTATATCTTAAATTAGCCTTTAACTATTAATCTATGTATTGCCACATGTTCCATGGCTTTACCTGCGTCCCATTACATGTTGCTCCTTGGGCAGCTGGATGGCATTTGCCCCCACCTTCTTTCTGTCTCTCTCTTTAAATTTCCCACCTGCCTCTAAGCTGCCTTGCCATAGGCCAAATGGCTTTATTTATCAACCAGAGTAACACGTATTTACAGTGTACAGAAAGACATTCCCCAATCAAGCCTAAGCTAGGCTGAGCATTCAGAACCAATAAGTCTCCATGCCATGATTTGGGAGCTAGTTGGTGGCCCAAAAGAAAAAGTCTGGTATACCCTAATATGTATGAGTATGTTTTATGCTGCTGTAACAAAATACCTGAGGCTGAACAAGATATAGAATTTTATTTATTTTCTTGGTATATGTGTATGTAGTGTGCATGTATGCATGCATGTTTGCATACATTTGGACTTACTTATTTATGTGTGTGGTGTGCATGTATTCATGCACATTTGAATGAGTTTGGACATGCCTGTGTGTACTAGTGGATGCATATGCTGTACACATGTTTATAGGGTCCAGAGGCAGATGATGGGTGTTTTCCTCCATCACTCTCTACCTTATACATTGAAGCAGATCTGGCTTTCTGAGTTCCCAGAACTTACTAAGTTGGCTTGTCTAGCTTGCCAGCTTGCTCTGAGAGTCTGTCTCCACCTTCTAAGCACTATGGTTATGGATAGCCAACCATTCCCACCCAACATTTATGTGTGTGCTGGGGATCTGAACTCAGGTTCTCACACTAGAACAGCAAGTACTTTACCCACTGGACCATCTCTCAAGCCTCAGTGATAGAGTTTTACTCGGGCTGGATGTGTGGCAAATGCCTTTAATCTCAGCAGTCAGGAGACAGAGGTGGGTGGATCTCTGTGTTTGAGGCCAACCTAAACATAGTGAGTTCAGGAACAGCCAGAACTAATGGTCCCTTGCGTGGAGGTGGGAGCATGCTGCAGCAGCTGGTTTCATCCATTCAGTAGGCAGAGGAGGGCATGCTGCCCCCCAGCTCCTTTTTTCCTTCCCCTCTGTCATTCCAGGATCCCAGCCCCCAGGACAGTGCATTCCACAGGGTGTGTTTCCTTACTCAGTTAAATCTCTACAGAAGCACTCTTAGAGACCAAGGTGTGGGTCAGTCACCAATGTCCTAAGTATAATCAAATTGGCAATTAAAATAAGCCATCATGAAAAAAATCTACTGAACAATGATGAGTTAATAAAGATGATAAATAATTGGAAGGTGGATATAGCCTGGGCATTGTGTACAGTTTGGATATAACAGTGGAGGTTTATAAAACCCTTTTAAAAAGGAAGACACATAGTTCATGGTTATTCTTTGGGATGCATATTATGTTGGTCAACATTCTGGTTCTGTGACAAAGTACATGAGATGATCCAGTTAAAAAGAGGAAAAGTGGCTGGGCGGTGGTGGTGGTGCACACCTTTAATCCTAGCACTCAGGAGGCAGAGGCAGGTGGATCTCTGTGAGTCTGAGGCCAGCCTGGTCTACAAAGCAAGTTCCAGGGTAACTAGATCTACACAGAGAAACCCTCTCTTGAAAACAAAATAAATGAAAGAAAGAAAGGAAGGGAGGAAGGAAGGAAGGGAGGAAGGAAGGAAGGAAGGAAGGAAGGAAGGAAGGAAAGAAAGAAGAAAGAAAGAAAGAAAGAAAGAAAGAAAGAAAGAAAGGAAGGAAGGAAAGAAGGAAGGAAGGAAGGAAGGAAGGAAGAAAGAAAGAAAGAAAGAAAGAAAGAAAGAAAGAAAGAAAGAAAGAAAGAAAGAAGGAAAGAAGGAAAGAAAGGAAGAAAGAAGAAATGTTTCTTTGCTGACAGTTTAGACCTTTGTGTACCTGGAAGCTTGATCCTTATGGTGGTTTGAATGAGAACGGCTCCATAGGCTCATAGATTTGAACACTTTGTTCCCAGTGGTGGAAATGTTTGGGAAGGATTAAGGAAGTGTGGCCTTATTGGAGGAGGTGTGATCGTCAGGGTGAGCTCTGAGTTTTCAAAAGTCCATGTCATTCCTGGTAAGGTCTTTCTCTCTCTGCCTTATGTTTATGGATCAGATGCAAATTCTCAGCTACTGCTTCAGCACCATGCTTGACTGCCTGTTACCATGGTCCTAGCCATGATGGCCATTGTCTCTATGGAACTCTGACCCTCTGGAACTAAGATCCAAATAAAACTCTTTCAAGTTCTGTCAGCCATGGTATCTTATCATAGCTACACAGAAATAACCAGGACATCCCTGTTGCTCTTGACCTGTGGAGGGGTCATGCAGATTACAGTGCTCATGTGCCCAGGAATGGGCCAGAGTCCCAGTCCCCTTCCAGGCTGTGCCCTCCTGGCCTTCATTAGGCATCACTCTAAATGTCCCACCCCCTAGCTGGAGCCAAGCCTCACCATTTGGCTTCTGGGAGACATTGTGGATCCAATCTACAGCACACATTCTTTGTGGTCCATATTTCCATCCACTCTTCAAATTTTTATGGGTGCAATTATCTTGTCCTAAAACTGCATAAGAAAATAAAGTCACTTAAGTGAAAGATGTTTGGGGAAAGTGGTGACTGGGGTGATGCTGAGAAGAAGCACTTTGAAAACACACGACACACCTCAGAGTGAAGGGGGGCGGTGCTTCTTCATGTTGAGCGTTCACTCAACAGGCCCGGGAGCCATAACAAGCTGCACACACAGTTGCTCAGACAGGAAACTGGAGTTTTTCGGTCTGGAGATGTAAAGGCCAAGGCCAACCTTTCTGCATGAGTGGTGCTCCTCTTGCTTGCTTCCTGGTTTGCACTTTGCCCTAGTTAGCTTCTCTGTGGCTGTGATAAAGCCCTGACTTGGGAAGTGAAGGGTTTATTTTGTCTTACAGCTCGCCGTCCATCAAGGAAGTCAGGGCAGGAGTCCAGAGGAAGGAGCTGATGCAGGATGTGGAGGAGTGCTGGTTACTGACTTGCTCAGACTGATTCCTTATACAACCCAGCACCACCAGCCCAGGCTGATGCTACCCACAAACAAAAAACAAAAATGCCCACAGACATGCTCAAGCCAAGCCGACAAAACAGCCGTTCTCAACCTGTGGGTATTGACCCCTTTGGGAGTCAAATGATCCTTTCACAGGAATCACATAACCAATATCCTGCATATCAGATTACAATTCATAACAGCAAAATTACAGTTATGAAATAGCAATGAAAATGATTCTATGTGGGGTCACCACAACATGAGGAACTGTATTAAAGGGTTATAGCCTGAGGAAGATAGAAAACCACTGTGCTGGAGATAATCCCCAATTGTGGCAACTCTTCCCAGGTGGGTTAAGTCGAAGACTGAAGTAGCCAGCACTCAGGTTTCCTTTCCGCCACAGCTGATAGAAAGAAGAAAGGGACAATAGCACGCTCTCATGTATTTCCTTCTAAGGGACCTGTCCCATCTGTGCTCCTCTGGCCTCATGACTCCCTCACCTTCTGCTGTGGTGTTTAAATGAGAATTGTACCTCATGGGTTGCAGTGTTTGAACACTGGTCCTCAGTTGGCTGTGCTGTGGGGAGGTTTAGGAGGCATGCCCTTGCTGGAGGAAGTATGTTACTGGGGGACGGCTTTGCCTTATTCGGTTCTCTCTCTGCTTTGTGCTTGAGGTTTGGAGATGTAGTCTTCAGGCTTCCTCTCCTGCTGCCACAAGCCCTGCCACCATGACGGATGCTTGCTCTCTGAAGCCTGAGCCAGAATGATCCTTCTTCATAAGCTACTTTGGGAACAAGGTGTTTATCTACAGAGATAGAAAAGTAACTGATACGGTTATCTGGAGAGCAGGATTTCTGTACCAGCTGCCAGTGCGGGGCTCAGACACTCAGTCTTCAGCAGAGTACTCAGATAAAGTCAAACACCCTGAGGTCATCCAAGCATAGAACACAACTCCTGATCATCCCGGCTACATCTTGGGGTAAACCCAAGGTGTATTTTTACCTGAATGCCAAGACTGATGCAAATTTTAGGCCCAAATGGTTGCTATTAGGAAAAAGGGATCTGTTGTTTGGAAAATTGGCTTTTTGAAAGATCTGCATTGTGTGTAGCCAGGACTCAGTGTAGAGAGGCTGACAGGGAGATATTCAGCGTTAACATGGATCCCTCCTCCTGAGACACAAATGCCACTCTCGGGAATACCAGCTTCCCCTTTCAGGCTATAGGCATCTTTCCAACCAATCTCCATTTACTTGAGGTAAACAAGGGCAGACACCTAGGTCCTGGGGGGCAATGTGGCTGACTTCTTCAATACCTAAACATTGGGATATTTATATTACCAACGTTTCTGCATCCAATGTTCATAGATGTGGTCTTAGAATTTTTTCTTGTCTAACTTCCCTGGTAAATACTTGCTCGTCTCCTCAGGAAGAGCGAGACAAAATAACCAGGATGAATTCATTTGCTATAAAAGACTTGTTGGGTTTTGCAGAATGGTTTGTAAACTAAGAGAAATAATTGACTTCACTTTTCAACTTGATCTTCCCAGTGTCCACATGACTAAGCCTCTGAACACCTGTGGTCAATCACTGCTTGAAAGTATATTTAGATCACTAAAGGTGACTTCTATTAACAGTGGTTGGTATTTGCCTCTATTTTGTTGTTTTTAACAGGGTTTTACCTATCAGAGATGGTTTTAAGATTAATAAAGGGAAAAATGTTGTTTGTTGGAAGCATCTCAAATCATCTTGCAGAAAGAAAAAAATAGACAAAAGCACCAATAATAAATAAAATTGTGACTATTCTGATCCCCAGATAAAAAGTTGAATTGAGAATTTTTTTCCCAAACTGCTTATAAGCTCTTTGGGTCTAGATGAACATAAATTTTGATTAGCTAGGTATGATCACCCATTCCTGTAGTTAGAACACTTGGGAGGAGGCTGAGACAGGAGGATCAGGGATTCATTATCAGCCTTGGCTATATAAGACCCTGTCTAAACAAACAAACAAACAAAATGAATGCTGATGTCGCCAGGGAAATACAGGAGGGGGATTCCCAGTGTTTACTGGTGCTCAACCTCTCTATTCTTTGATTAGTTAGGTTTTCACCCTTCCACTGTTGACGATAAGGCTGATGACAATAAGTCATGCAGGATTGGTGTGTGAAACTTAAGGGACTCCTGGACCATCTCCTAATGAGACGCAAAGTAGGTTTCAGGATATACTTAAATTAGACTAATTTAGTCTAAAATAACCATGGGCAGAAGAACAATTATATTCAAAGTTATATAAATCTCCATATAAATTGTAGCTCTCAGTCCTGGAATCTCTTGAGATTTGCATATTTTTCCAACCTTAATATAGAACATAAATTTGGCCCTAATTTATATTCTCAAAGACTCTGATTGAAGAATTCTTAGTTATTAATGCATGAAAGCCAAGACCACACATGTATATTAATGAGTAGGCAATTATTAAATTGCTAAATAATTTTCCACCTCATGTTTTAATTATACATTTTATTGGCAGGTAGCTTTTAGGAAGTGCTTTCTGAAAACAAGGGTGCACTTGCTGGCTACATTTATCAGAGCAGGGAGCCATGGGAACATGAGCAAAGAATGGCTCAAGGTCCCAGAAACAACTCACAGCCCAGGGGTCAGCCTCTTATGGTATTTGGATCTTCTCTGTTGCCTAGGAACCAAGGCTTCCTCACCTGATTGAATCATCTCTGCAGAGCAAGCTAATACCAGTATGGAATTTTTTTAAGTGAAAATTCTCTGAATTCTGTATATATATATATATATATATATATATATATTCTCAGAACTGATCCTACTTTGAGGAGATTCAGTTTGAAAACTGAATCCTAAGACTGAGTTTACTGCTAGTTTTGTCTTGCAGTCCCCTTCTGCAGTGGTTTAAAAATATATTTTTAAAATTTATTTGTTTGTTTTCCCAGAGACAGGGCCTCTCTGTGTAGCCCTGGAAGTCCTGGAATTCACTTTGTAGACCAGGCTGGCCTCAAACTCAGAGATCTGCCTGCCTCTGCCTCCTGAGTGCTGGGATCAAAGGCGTGCACCACCACTGCTCAGCAAATTTGTTTGTTTTTAAAAGATGCCATCAGACAAGAGTGGTGTTCTGTTCCTGGGAGAAACAGGAATGGAAGAACTTTGGAAAAGAATCACTGACAATCATTATTTATTAAATTCCAGTACTATTTTCAGAATTTCACTTTAAATGTTGGCCTCGGGGCATGTGCCCTAAATCTCAGTACTTGGGAGGTAGAAGCAAGAGCATCAGAAGTTTAAGGCCATCTTCAGCACTTAGTGAGTTCTAGTCTAGCCTGGGCTACATGAGATCCTGTTCAAAATCCAAATATTGGCCTCTCCATGAGCTAGCTTTCCTTTATAACAATGACATACTTAAGGTGGTTAGAATTTGGGTGATGGTTTTAGTTCAATGTCAAGAGCAGACGATTCTATGACTTTAGGTTTGGTGGGGTGGTACATCGCGGAATAGTGTGTCCCACACTCCTTGGAGGGCACTCCTCAGTGATCTGCAGACTTCTCAGAAGACCTCTACTTCTAAAGGTCCATAGATTACCCCAGTCTAATTCTCAGCTCTCTTCTCTGAATGCTTCACCCCTCCCTCCCCTTCCCTTTTTCCTTCTCTTTCCTTTTGTTTTCTTTTCTTTCTTCCCTCCCTCCTTCCCTCCCTCCTTCTCTCCCTCCCTCCCTCCCTCCCCACTCCTTCTTTCCCTACTTTCTGTCTGCTTGATGTAGCCCAGGTTGGCTTTGGACTTCCATGTAGCCAAGGATTGCACCTCCTGAGTATTAGGATTATTCAATGCGGGGATCCAACCCAGGGGATCCTGCAAGCCAGGCCAGCACTCTACTAACTGAACTACAACCCTGGCCCTCCTTGAAATTATATTTTACTTCTTTTATTTTTTGAGATTGTAATATAATTACATAATTTCCCATTCCCCTTTCTTTCTCCAACCCCTTCCATACACCTCCCCTTTCTCTCTTTCAAATTTATGGTCTCTTTTTCATTAATTGTTGTTACATGCATGCACATATATATACATATGCGTATGTGTATATATATATATATGTATGTATTTATACATATATATTTCTAAGTACAACCTGCTTAGTCTGTATAATGTTACTTATATGTTTTTTTTTTCAGTGCTGACTGTTTGGTATTGGATAACCAATTGGTGTGTTCTTCCCTAGGGAAGACTATTTCCCTCGCTGTCAGCACACTTTAGATGCCTGTAGTTCTTTGTGAAGGGTAGAGGCTTCATGAACCCCCTTGAAGTTTTTGTTGTTGTTATTGTTTTTCAGGTGTTAACAGGGCAGTGCCTGGGTAAACTGATGGGTAATATGCAAGGATTGCTTCAGAGGTGAATGAATGGCTAATGCCAGGCAGTCATAGTCATCTGAGAATAGAGAGACATCGTCAGGCAGATATGTGCAGAAAGCACACTGTGCGCCTTGCTTCCCACCTTCCTTTGATTTCAGAGCTGGGTAAAACAGACCTCCACACTCTTTGCTGTCTGCTCTCATTTCCAGGTCTGTGAGTTTTAATCCTGGCTGTGAGAGAATTATCTGGGTTCCATCATAATGTCCAGAGATGAATCACAGTGCTCAACTTGAAACAGCCTTGTTCATACTAGTAGTGATAACTAGGCGTTCTAACTCTTTCTAATTAATACAGAGTTTTGTTTTGTTTTGTTTTTTGTATGTGTGTGTATGTGTGATGAGTCTCATCTCAAAAATAATGTTTGGACTAAGACTGTAGCTCAGTGGTAGAGTATACATTTAGCATGCTTGGTAGGGAGGGTTTGGTCTCCCCCTGCTACATACACACACACACACACACACACACACACACACACACACACACACACACACACAGATGAACTGTGGCACTGAGAATATCTTCCATCCCAATATCCACTAGTCAGATTAAAACGAAGAATATCTGGGATTTCCCAACAAGTATTTCACTCACAGAGCTCAGTAGCCGAGGAATGCCTGTCCCTGTCATGTCTGCTGTCGCCCCAGGGGTCTGGTGGGATTCTGCAGTTGGCCAAATCAAGACTTCTCAACTCCTAGTCACAGAGTGGTCATCCTGGGTAGGAGAAGAAACTTCCCCTCTCCCTCTGAGTTCTCTGAATTAACTGACAAAGACATGCAAATAGAAGCAGGGGTTTCCATGCACATAGAAAAGAACTACCATTGCCCCCACAGAGGCGGGAACCCACCTGGGAAAGGGTAGAGAATTCAAAGAGACAGAAGTTAGGGCCAGTCAGAGTGGTAAGCTGTGGGGACATAACTCTGTACCAGCCTGGCAGAAGATAAGGGCTATTTTGGCAAAGGTTGTTTATGTAAACTGGTCTTGGTGCCGGACTTTCTGTCTCCAGTGAGAAGGGCAGTTCTCTTCCTTTTGGTGCCAAGGGAGGGCCAGGAAAGGGCGTTGGCACAAAAGGAAATTTACGTCCCGATTTGGGGCAGATAATTCCTCCTATATCTACTATTTCTTAGTTGTCTGCAGCTCAAAATAACCCTCATGCTGAAGTGCCACATCTAGAGGTGAGTCCTCTAGTTCCCGTCAGACTCGAAGGCTAAGATCCTGGTGAACTTCAGGAGCAGTTACACGCTAGCCCTAAGACTCCTCCAGTCCCATGTGCAGAAGACTCAGACTCAGGAAAATGTCCTGATCCAGCTGGTGCAGTGTTCTGACCTGGTGGGGACTGGGGTCACAGGGCCTACTGACTGGCAGCCCGACAAAACCAGAGGATACAAAGACGTTCCCATGTAACAATAACAGACATCCACCTCAATGAACCATAAGGTCAGGGTTACAGGAATGCGGTTGCTCAGAGTCAGCCCGTGAACCTAGATGGAGGAAACAGGTGACAGTCCCACTTGTACTCTAGGGTCAAGCCCTCCAGCTGCACCTGGTCACCACCTGGTCACCACCTGCAGGGAGCATAGGACACAAGGTGCCACCTAGCGGGTGTTTTGGAAGGTCTGTCACTGTGATTGGCTGGCTTTTGGGGGCATTTGTTTGTTTGTAAGAGTCTGCCTATGGAGCTCAGACTGGCCCTGAATTCATAATCCTCCTGTCTCCACTTCCTAAACAGCATGTGCCACCATGCCCAGTTAGTGGCTATGACTTTGAACCAATTTAAACTTTTTTAAACATTTAACTATTTTTATTTTATATGTATGAGTGTTTGTCTGTATGTATATCTGTGCACCATGTGCCTGCCTGGTGCTCAAGGAGTCCAGAAGGGGTGTCAGATTTCCTGGAACTGGAGTTACACATAGTTGTGAGCTTCTGCATGGGTGCTGGGAACTCAGCCTCAGTCCTCTAAAAGAGGCCAGTGCTCTTAACTGCCGACTTACCTCTCCAGCCCTGACACTGAACCAATTTAAAAAGAATGAGCTGGGCGGTGGTGGCGCACACCTTTAATCCCAGCACTCGGGAGGCAGAGGCAGGCAGATCTCTGTGAGTTCGAGGCCAGCCTGGTCTCCAAAGCGAGTTCCAGGAAAGGCACCAAAGCTACACAGAGAAACCTTGTCTCGAAAAAAGAATGAAACAACTGAAAAGGAGCTAGAAAGATGGCTCAGGAGTTAAGAACATTTGTTCTTTTGCAGAGGAACTGAGTTCTATTCCTGGCACCTCTGTTGGGGTACCTCACAACTGCCTGTAATTCCAACTACACAGGATTGAGGCTTCCACATGATGCATCTTTACTTATATGTACAGATACTCCTCCAGACACACACATACACATAATTAAAAATAGATATTTTTAAAAAAATCTGAGAAGAAATGTAGGTGTAGAATGGGTTGGTCTAATATCCTAAGGTATTTTAAATGTGTGTCAGATTTGGTGTTTTAACCCCAGACGAGCAATAAAACTCAGCATATCCATGACACTGTGGTTGGAAGGCATCATAGTGTGGTCAAGACTAATGATCTACAAATGAAATATATCAGGAGAGGAAACATTTAAGAACACTGTGTACAGTGAGTTGAAGAAGTATCTTGTGCTGTTTATAGATCACTGCTGCGGGGATCTGAAGGCACTTGTGATGTGAGGTTGATATTGTAATGTCAGTTATGACCTTAGATGTGTGTTCTTGCCTTTTGCTTGAGCATCTGTGGCTGTGTCTCAGCTGTTAGGCTTTACAACACTGTATTTACTGGAGTCGCAGTGGAGTGGACCAGGGGTAACAATCCAGCTGTGTGTTTCTGCTAGCTTTATGGGTGAATTCCTAGAACCTTGGACTGGGTGTTGTCTTATCCTATAAGGGTCAGTAAAAAGAATCTAAATTATCAAAGTGGCTCCAGAGGCTGGTTTAGACAACTGTTTATTTCGCAGTCTGAACAGGTGTCTCACTGAAAACTCAGCTCTTACCAGGGGTCCCTGTAGAGGTATTTGCTCTGCCCGTGACCTAGTGCTATATGGCCCAAATGAGGTATTTCTTGCTGCTGTGGTACGTGACCTCTCTGATAATGACCTCGGGAAGGGACACAGGCCCCTTCTCCTGGCTCCTGGCTGAGAGGCGGATTCGCTCCCAGTCAGATCAGAGGACGACTTCTGCTGTCCTCTCAGTTCTGTAATTGTGAGTGTGTTTCCTCAATTTATATCTTAATAATTCTGTTATCCATTTAATAGATTCACATGGATTGTCCATAATAGGTTCCAGTCACTGGACTGGGCTAGGTAGAGAGATTTAAAGGAACTTTAAAGCCCAGGTGAAAATTGTAAATATTCTATAGAGCCATTTCCTTGACAGAGGGTGCTGTGTCTCCTATGTGGATAGTTTCCTCCATGCCTGTATCATCTCTTCACGATCAGGGTACCAGGGACCAAGTATGGGGTACACAGGAATGGATACAAAATTAAAATGTACATGTTTGGTAGGTTCCTCCATACATCTGCTTACAGTAAGGGTGGCTATTTGAACTGGAAGAAACCACTCCATACGAAGAAAGATGATATATAATAATTTCCTTGGGCTTTGATGTTGAGAGTGTATGGCTCACATCTGCTTGATAGGTGATGGAAGCAACATTTCATTTTGGGGAGAATTTCAGGTTATGTTGCAACCAAACATTTGAATAGATTAACTAATGATGCTTTTTTTTTCTGATATATTTCCTAATTTAGCCAATGCAAAAAAAAAAAAAACCTAAAAATAAGGCCTCATTGATCCTGTATAATTATGGTAAAGACATTTAATAAGATCATAGTTTGCATTGTAGATCCACATCTATTGAAAGTTTTGTGAATGGAGAAAAAAAATAAACCTCTTGTATGTAGCAAGCACCTATTCTAACATAGTTTTTTTTCTTTTTAATATATATATATATATATATATATATATATATATTATTTTACAATACCATTAAGTTCTACATATCAGCCATGGGTTCCCTTTCTAACATAGTTTTTGTTGTTTGATATTTTTCTATGTGAAGTTCAGTCACTTTGGGATTGAATAACTTAAATAGTTTTGCTGCCTCTAAGCTATACGGATTGTCTGTATTGGCCTGGAGTCTGGGAAGATCAAGGCAACATATTACTGCTTCATAGGGCTTGTGGGCAACTGATAAATAGATGCTGCTCTGACCTGTAGGTTTTTACAGGCTTGTTCTGGGATGGACTTTTTGCATCACTAACAACTGTCTGGTCCTGGGAGAGGTAGAATCTCAGTAGCTAATGATTTTTACTCATTTCAGTAAGTGGGGAACACCAGACATCTTTGCTTGCATTTTATGAGATCAGCTATACACCTTTGCCATCCTGCTTCAGAGAACTTTCAACTCTGACTGTACCAGGACTGAGTCTATAAAGGCTATAGCTGAATCATAGTTATAGTGTATACGCTGATGCTTGCCTGCCCCTTGACATTATGCTGATAGACTCAGAGTACAGGAGGCAGAAGGTTTACTAGCTATTCTGATATGACATGAATCAAAGATGTTTCAAAACATATAGCTTACAGCATGGCAATGGTTGGAAAAATGCTAGGTTATTGTCTTTTTCCATAAAAATGTCTATTATTGAATATTTTGTCTTCTCCCACCAAGAAAGAGGCTTGGTGCACAGTGAGTTTCTTTGGATATTGAGTATGTTGTCTGGACCAAGTAAGCAGGTGGCTCCAAATCTATTAGCTTGGTGTAGACCCCAGGGATAGGACTTTCCAGTGGTCCTGTTTCCCTCTTCTCTTCTGGCTCAGAATCATCAGCAGTTCTTAAGAATGCCACAGCAGGTCAGAGCGTGTGAAGCTCCTGTGTGATCCCAGACAGAAAAAATATAGCAAGGACTCTAAGGACTATAGAGCAACATCATGCTATTATTTGAAGCGAATGACTTCTCTGAAGAAGTGATCCTGTTTTGTTTGTAGATTTGATGTAAATGCAATACCAGGAGCTGATGCTGTATGGCACAACCAGCCATGAAGCTGGGTCTTCAGTGCCAGGCATAGGAAGCTGTAACAGGGTTAGGCCTGAGTCATCCCTGAAGGAAATGATGTTTACACAACTGCATAGTTCACATTCCAGACATGTCTCCCACTGCTGTGCTCTTCTGTCCAACCTACACTAGCAGGTGTGTGGAGAACTCCTACAACTGAGGAATTCTTAAAACTCAAACCTCTCACAGTGGTTTCTACTCTGCCTGCCACCCTCACCAGAATGGGCAACCAAAGCATTTCAACAGGAGAGCAATGAGGGTTTTTTTGTTGTTGCTGTTGTTGTTTTTTGTTGTTTTTTGTTTTTTGCACTGGTTAAATTAGGAAAAATATCAGAAAAAAAGCATCATTAGCTAATCTATTCAAATGTTTGGTTGCAACACAATCTGAAATTCTCCCCAAAATGTCAAAGCATTTCAACAGGCGAGCACTAGAACCTTCCTAGTGGCTGGAAGCACAGTATATCTTGGTATTAGCTCACTGAGAGCACCAATTTAAAGACAGAGTTTTATTTTGTCTCACAGTTTTGCAATATTTAGTCCATGATCAGTAACCCTTTACTGCAAGGCTTATGATAAGACAATTCGGAGCCAGGGCCTTTAGCAGAGGCCTTTTGGGGGCATTATAGACTCAAACTCCAGCAGTCTCTCTGCTGTAGAACAGAGGGTCATCTGAAGTGATAAGATTGTGTATCCGTTTCTGGAGAGTGGTTGTGGGCGTTTCAAAAGAGCACACCTGGAAGATGTGAATTAAAGGACCAAGCAGATGGATGCCATAACAGGCTGCTCCGTCTTCTCTGAGATCAGGCATCAATTTCAGTTTCTTGAGACTTGAGCAAGCAGTTTCTGGGAAGGCCATGAACAAAAGACAATTAATTACTGATGCCCCTGACAGCAAGGACAGGGGGATAGGATGCACCAAGCCTGGGCCACTGAGCCAGCCCTCACAATCAGTATGTGCCAGGCCAGCCCGTCTCCTTGGCAGCTCAAGGACAAAGCCTGGGACAGGCTTTGTCCTGGCCTGCCCAAAAATTGATAACTGCAACCCCCAACTAACCCTGGCCAATGAAAAGTTACTAATATGATTGCCACTCGCGTAAACCAATCCTGAGTCTGTTCCTATGTAGTCTATAGACCCCAAGCCCACACTTGCTTTAAAAACCCTGCCCCGGCCGGGCGTTGGTGGCGCACGCCTTTAATCCCAGCACTCGGGAGGCAGAGCCAGGCGGATCTCTGTGAGTTCGAGGCCAGCCTGGGCTACCAAGTGAGCTCCAGGAAAGGCGCAAAGCTACACAGAGAAACCCTGTCTCGAAAAACAAACAAACAAACAAAAAAAAAAAAAAAAAAACCCTGCCCCATTGCTAATCGGGGTCTCTCCTGCTCTGTTGCTACATTAGATGGGGGAGAGTCCCGGGTTAACTCGTAATAATACAAACTTAATTTTTTAACTTCATTTAGATGGTGGCAATTTAGTTGATTAAGGAGTTTATAATGCTTGCTTTGGAGGCTGGAAGTTTCTGAGCATAGCATCAATATTCACCAGGCCTCTTATGAAGGCTTTCTAGATGAACCAAACATGGAGTGACCATAACCTAATTGAACTGGCTTTTATATCAGAACCATTCTCAAGATATCCCACTAATTCCAAATTCAATTAATACCTGAGTAGATTGATCCATTGACTTGGGCAGAGATCTTGATTATAGGAGCACATCACCATGACTGAATAGACTTCTTTTTCAATGAGACGAACACACCTTTATATGTTTTAGCCAAAAATATTTGTGTTTTGGGTGTATCAGGGTAATAGCACACCTCACTGAGAAATCCTTCATGATGATGGGCACAGGCCTAGAGGGTGTGGGTTGTGTGATAGTTTGAATGTGGTTTCCTTGAAAGCACTGATATGCTGGTAGCTGCCCCTCGTCATTATAAACTATCCATTCATAGAAACTTTGTTACAGTCATAGAATGGGAACAAAGATTACCATCCAATTTGCAAATATGAAACTAGTTTTCTTGCTAGGTGGGTCCTGGTCGTTGTGCCCAGGGCAAGAAGAGAATGTGACATTGCAGCCCAGAGAAAGGGCCAGCAACAGGAATTTCTTGTTGAAGAATGGACCTGCTGATTTTCCTGTGATTTACAGCACAAAGAACAAAATGATAGTGAGGACCTTCGTAATTACTTACATCAACATGCTTTTGTAAAGTCTAAAAACTCTATAGACACTTGGCCTGAGGAATTTGCCAGTGGCTTGAGCTGTGCCTGCTCAGCAAACTTGCTCTCCAGGGATAAACAGGAGCCTACTGCACCTCACATCTGGCCTTCCGCAACTCTGAAGCTCTTTCTTAGGTTTTGACTGACAAAGCATCAAGCCAGATCCTGTAGGGCTCACGGCTTGTTCCACTCACCGTGTTTAAGAGTAAGCAAATGTATGTAAGTCTGTACTCAGAGGAACTGCCTCACAGGAACTTCATTATGGTGAACAATGTTTTTAGCAGTTGTTAGGTTCCACTGAAGGCAGAGAAGGTATTAGATTATGACCCTGGTTCTGTGGCCATCCTGGAAGGGTCACTGCTCTGCTTTCTTCATCTGACACGCGTGCTTTGCACCTCTCGTAGGAAACAGTGCCTGGCAGGTTCCCTAGGACTGTGTTGTTGGAAGCCCTGCAGCTGCTAACTTCAGTGGTGGATCCCAGGAGTAACCGTGACTCTCAACTTAGTCAGTATTGTCTTGCCACCCTCCCCATGGTCTAGGTGTATTTCACTAGTCAGGTGGTATGTGCTTAAAACCAGCAATGAAGCTGGGCATGTTGGCCATCACTTAATCCCAGCACTTGGGAGGCAGAGGCATGCTGACTTTTATGAGTTCAAGGCCAGCCTGGTCTACATGGTGAGTTCTAGACTAGCCAGTGCTATGTAGAGAGAACCTGTCTCAAAAAACCAAAACAACAACAATCATAAAAACCACAACCCAGTGTTGAAAGGTCCCCTGGGATCAGAAGCCCTTCAGTGACAAGCTCAGTGCCTGTGGGTATGTGGGAGTGTAAATTGAAGCAGACAGATGTAGAATGTTTATTCACTTTCTGAACACCCCCCCCCTATGTTTGTGGTTTACTGGGGATTAAACCCAGGACCTAGAGTATCCTAGACAAGTGTCCTACCACTGACTTAACACCCTCTGATGTTTTCTCTCTCCTTGAAGAGAGGGTAAAAGAGCCTTGCAACAGGTTTCCACATAGTGAAGACTGCCTTAGAATTCTTTCTACATCCAAAGATGGCCTTAGACTCTGGATCCTCCTACTTCTACCTCCTTGGGTGTGGTCAGAGCTATGCACACGATGCTTGGCCTTAAGTTATAATTTCTAGATGGAATAGACCAATCATGTTGGCCACTGGGGTTCTGAACTTAGAGATTCTCCAGAGAAAATTTCTAGAAGGCTGTAGGAATATCAAAAGATGGAGGTAGAGCATGAAGATAGATGGGTGCTAGGAAAAACTTGATGCACCCATATATGAATTTGTTACAGGAATGGTTGCCTAGCAACACTGTTCCCCTCCCTAACCACATCATCTTCAGCTTGCTCATTGCTTTCTTGAGACATCTGTACTCCTTTTATCTTTTTATTTTTTTAAAAAAGACTTTAATTTAAAAAAATAGAACAGATATTTATTCATTTATTCAGTGAGACAAAGACTCACTATGTTGCTCAAAGTCCTGGGAGCAAGAAGTAACGGGAGGGCTGGAGAGATGGCTCAGCAGTCAAACCAGTGGGTCACAACTCCTTTGAATATCAGATTTTTACATTACAAGTTGTAACAGTAGCAAAATTAATTATGAAGTAACAATGAAATAATTTTATGGTTGGGGGGACTACCACAACATGAGGAACTGTTTCAAAGGGTCACAGCATTAGGAAGGTTGAGAAACACTGGGTTAAGTTGTTAGAGGGGATCTGAGTTTTGTTCATAGTACCCATGTCAGGCAACTCACAACTGCCTGTAAGTCCAGCTCCAAGGGATCCAATGCCCTCTGCTGGCCTCCATGGGTACCTGCACTCACATGCACAGAAACACATGTGTGAGACACACACACACACACACACACACACACACACACACACACACACACGAGTTATTCTCCCATCCAGCCTTCAGAGGAGCTGGAATCCTAGTGGGTTTGATGATTGCTCCATGCTTGTTGTAGATCTAGATTTCATTCAGCATCAGTCTGTTCAGAGTCGTGTGTAACAGGAAGGGATAAAGAGAGAATTGGTTTACTGGTGTAACTGGGAAGATTTGCTCTCCAGGTGCCTCCTGTAAAAGTGAATGGTCCACTTTTGTTGTGTTACAAAAGTTAAATATTTCAGTTAATAGAAAGGGTTTTGTTTGGGAGTACACAAGGCGGCCCAGTGGTTAAGAGCATTGGCTACTCTTCCAGAGGACCCTGGTTCAATTCCCAGCACCCACATGGCAGCTCATAACTGTCTGTAACTCCAGTTCCAGGCAATCTGATACCTCCATATAGCTGTACATCCAGGCAAAACACCAATGCACATAAAATATAAAATGTCATTTTTTAAGAAGTGTTTTGGTTTTTGATACTTAAATACTCTGTCTTTTCACAGGTCCTACACCACACTGTCTTGTCACTGTCTTCTTAAGCAAGATGTTCAGTGGTTTAATGGATGATTCATGCTGTGTAGAGACCTAGCAATCCTTGCAGGAGAACTTTTCTACCTGAGGTCTGGGAGTCTGGCTGGGTGGCCTTTGTGGAGTACTTGCTCAGCATGCATGAAGCCCTGGGTGTGATCATCTGCACTGAAAAAGAAATTTATTGCAGTTTTATTTTGCAAAATATTTACTAACTAGGTATCTAGAATAGGTAAAACCAAAGCCTAATTTACAGTATTTGCCAAAATCCATGGTATAAATGTTCTCTTGACAGGCAGCTTGGTGCTGCCCCTGTATAGAGGGTAGGGAAGGGATACACAAACTACTCAGGCCAGCTGCCCCATCACAACATGGAAAGTTCCATCACTCAATATTCAGAGGAGAATTTCAGACAACTGTCAATAATCCTGTGAAGTCCAAGTCCTGTGAAGGTTCAGTTCAAAGGGTAAAGTGTTCAAACTCCAAACCCAACCCATATCAGTCCCATTGACTCACAGAAATTATTACACAGTTTCCAAGAAACATAGGCACCTTTATTAAGTGCATAAAACACAAGAACAAAATTATTACTTACAAAACCTCAGCCATATGTGAGTAATGATTCTTATTTTGTTATATTTCTAATTTGATATTCTTAAAATTATTTCTCAAAACCAAGCTTTATGTTAGGAAACTACATTCATTTCAATAAATGCTAAGCTGTTCATAAATTTAAATATACACTTTAAGAATTAAAATAAACATTTATCTTTTTGACCTCTCTAAAGGATATGTGTCTCCTGATGTGAAACAATGCACCAAATCTGTGTTGAACATTGTTATTATGGGAGTTATTTTCGAGACAGAGTCTCATTATGTAGCCTAATGGATCTCTGACTGTTGATCCTCCTGCCTGGCCCCTGAGTACTGAGACCACATCTGGGCACCACCATGGCCAAATGTGGACATAATTATTACTATTTATTTTTGTAGGCTGAGAGGTCCATCACCCTTTAGTAACATAGTTGGCAAATTCTCAGAGCTGTATTTAGAGACATCACTATAGGATTGGACTCCCAACATTATGGAAAGTCTTCAGGAATAATGAACTTAATCTTCCTTTAAAATTCATGCTGCCACCCAGTACCTTTTGCCTGGGAACCTAACTACATGTCTTGCTGGGGGGTGGGGGGCGCGCGGAGCACATCTGCTTCTACCTGATGCTCAGCAGAGTGCATGGCAGCCAGTATGTAGGGAGCACTGCCTGTATTTCCTCTCTGCCACCTGCACATCTCTGGGGTCATGGAGAGCATAGCTGTAGGCAGAGAACAGCGGTTCAGAAAATGAAGATCTGTGTGTCAGTGCGATTCTGCTCTCTGGGCAGGTACTGACTGACCTCCTGACCCTCAGTTCCCAGTTGGCTAAACTGGTCAGAGAAGAGTCCTTGCCAATAGTGGGGCAAGATCAGATTTAGAACTACAAGCTTTCTGCCCCACCCTCTCTTCCCAGCTAATCAATGACAATTATTGCCAACAGTATGTCATGGGGCATTTTCTCTTGACTTACTGATTTTGACCCATAGTAGAGAAAGTTCTCATGTAGATCTGTCAGAGATGTTTTATGCATGAGGCTGTCACTTTTTTCCTTGCTTTAAAAGGTGCTATAGCATCCAAACACAAATCTAAATCAAAACTGCTTTCCTAAAGGAGAGCTGCATCTAATTACCACCTGTCTCCTGATTACAGGTTATCTGCACTCATCCATGACTAGTAATTCATCATTTATGAAGCCCTACACTGCCACTTGCCTTAATGGCTCCCATTTTAGAAGTCTGATGTTGTCAAGGATGCTTAACACAATGTTTAGTAATGGCAATGAGCCTCTATCAATTATTCCTGAAGTAAGTCTTGTCAAGAAGGAAGTAATTTCCCAATTTGCCTCTGAGCATCCTCCTCTAGCCAGCTCCTTGCAGAAGCATCAGCCTGGAAGGTACAAAATACACCCTGGTTCCAAACCCCATTTCTTTGAAGGATGTTGGACTGTTCACCCGGGACTTCCTTCTTGGCGCAGGTACCCAGCCCTCCAGTTTCTCAAGAGCATTTTGGGAATGGTTCCATCAGGAAGATGGGTTCTGGCAAGATTTGAGCCAGTATTTACAGCAGGTGACTGACAGTAATCATTTCTATAAAGACGCTGTTTCTGGACCTGAGGGCAGTGGGACATCTGTAAAATCACAATGTGGATACCAGGAGTGCCAAACAGGAGGAGATGCTTAAGCAAAATGGATTGGCTTGGTTGTTAATCTAATCCAGGACACAGTCTTGGGATTGAGAAAGGGAACTACATTCCATGTGGTGCCAAGGGCTGACAGTCCTGGGTGACCTGGCTTAAACTTCATGGCATGAGGTAAGCCATTTAACATTTTCGTTCATTTGTTTGTTTTGCTTTTCTAGACATGGTTTCTCTGTGTAGCCCTGGCTGTCGTGGAACTCAATTTGTAGACCAGACTGACCTCAAACTCACAGAGACCCACCTGCCTCTCCCTCTCTAGTGCTGGGATTAAAGGCCACCACTGCCCAGCACCATTTAACATTTTTGAACGTGTTTTCCAAGAAAAAAATTGAGTTGAACAAAGCTCTTTGTTAGCTTGCTTGTAGCTCTGAGCTTTTGAGTTTCGATTATGTACTTTCCCTTCTAAAGCCCTTTGTGCTCCTGTTAAATCACATTTGTATCGAGTACATCAGAAATTGATGACATCCATGAGGCTAAAGGTTTCTAGAGCCTGAGTCCTCCCTTCCTTAGACATTTCAACAGTGCCTTTAATTTACCTTCAGAGCTTAGGGTTGACTAGCTGATATATGGGGCATGTTTTGATCCACTTCTGCTTGGTTTTAACAGTAGAAATGGAATACACACAGTGCATAGAAATAATTTAATAACCTTTAGACCAAAATGAACTTTGGTTCAAATTCCTGCTCAACTCCTTACTCCCAGTGACTTTAGATTATTCAAGATACCATCTGTGCACAATGTAGACAAAGATGTCATATCATAAAAAGCTTGCCATTCAAGACTCAACCTTCACTTTGTGAGAGTTCTGCAACCATGTGGAGGCTTGCTTGCTTGTGAATTTCAATCTCTCCACTTCTTTCATGATTTCCCGTTATCCTCCTAAGCCACTCACTACCATGACATTCCTCTCCTGTCAACAAAGACAGTAGCAGCCTTTATTATGTATGTACTCCTCATTAGCCGCCACTTCCTGTCCTTGCTCTGGTCCCTAGGAGGGAAAGCAGCATCTCCAATCAACTCTAGCCTGTTGAAAGGCTTTATTTATGAGTCTGCGTACTCTTCTCCCTGTGTTATGTTCACGTTGTGGCAAACTTCATGCTGCCCTTGGATACAGTGACTAACAGGGCATCATTCCTTTCCTGAGGGATTAGCTAGAAGATCTGGTAATAGACAGACACCTTTCTTTTTTTCATGTTTCTTTATTAAGAAATTTTCTACTCACTCTACATACCATCCACAGATTCCCCCTCATCCCTCCTCCTACGCCCCCAGCCCTCTTTCCCAGGCCACTCCGCATCCCCACATCCCCCAAATCGAGGTCTCCCATGGGGAGTCAGCAAAGCCCAGCTCACTGAGTTTAGGCAGGTCCAAGCTCCTTCCCATTGCACTAAGGCTATGCAAGGCGTCACACCACAGGCACTGGGTTCCCAGAAGCCTGCCCATAGACCAGGGACAGATCCTGATTCCCCTGCCTGGGTGCCCCCCAAACAGTTCGAGCCAAACAACCATCTTCCGTATCCAGAGGGCCTAGTCCAGTCCCATGGGGACTCCACAGCCACAGGTCCACAGTTCATAGGCTTCCACCAGTGTGGCCGGTCATCTCTGCATGCCCTCCCATCATGATCTCAATGTCCCTCATCTTCAGAATCCCTCCTCTCTTTCATCATTTGGATTCCTGGAGCTCAGCCTGGTTCCTGGGCATGGATCTCTGCATCTGCCTCCATCAATCACTGGACAAAGGCTCTATGATGACAGCTAGGTTATTTACTAGGCTGGTCACCAGAGTAGACCAGTCCAGGCACCCTCTGGACCACTGCCAGCAGACCAAGGTGGGGTCATCCTTGTGGATTCCTGAGAGCCTCCCCAGCACTCTGCCTCTTCCTATTCCCATGATGTCCTCATCTATCATGTCCTCATCTTCCTCCCTGCCCTCCCACTCTGTCCCAGTTCCAGGTTGACCCTCCCATTTCCCTATGTTCTCATCACCCACTCCTCGACCTCTGATGTTCCCCCCCACCTAGTCCGCTCATGTAGATCTCATCCACTTCTCCTTCACAGTGTCATCCATGCAGACACCTTTCTTTTTTTTCTTTTCTTTTTCTTTCTTTTTTTTTTTTTTTTTGTTTTTGTTTTTCAAGACAGGATTTCTCTGTGTAGCTTTGGTGCCTGTCCTGGATCTCACTCTGTAGACCAGGCTGGCCTCGAACTCACAGAAATCCACCTGCCTCTGCCTCCCGAGTGCTGGGATTAAAGGCATGCGCCACCACTGCCCGGCACAGACACCTTTCTTAACAGAGTGTGTACAGGTGACTCAGGAATCGCTGGGGTGGAAAGTGGGTTGCAGAAAACAGTTCCAGTGTTCTCTGGGAAAACAACAGCAACATAGCAAACCACTATTGCTTACTTGGAGCTAGTTAACTTTTCTGAGTGTTTTGTTTGTTTTTAAAATTACATTTATTCATTCATTTATTTGTGTGTGTGTGTGTGTGTGTGTGTGTGTGTGTGTGTAAAGGTCAGAGGAAAACTTGGTAAGAGTTGTTTCTCTTCTTCTTCTATGTGGGTCCCTGGGATAGAACTCTGTTTTTCAGACTTGGCAGCAAGCACCTTTACCCACTGAAACATTTCACCAATCTTTCTTTGCTTGTTTTTTGAGAGAGGCTCTTGCTGTGTCTTTCAGACTGGCCTTGAAATTACAAGCCTCCTACCTCAACCTCTCATCCTGTGGAATCTAGGAGTCCATTTGACTTTTATAACATGGAGCCATCTTGTTTGTTCGGGTAGTCATTTTGCCTGGTGGAGACTTATAAGTAAGTCTACGACAGCTTTCGTGTGTTCCCGGGATTTCTTGTGATTTGGTGTGCTTGTATTTTATGCTATAGAGCTCTTAAATTTTTGTGAAGTAAGTTTATTTATTGCTTTATAATTTTGTGACTGTAAAAAATTTGGCTTAATAGGTGTTTTAGTTAGGGTTTGTATTGATATGAAGAGACACCAAGACCACAGAAACTCTTATAAAGGAAAACATTCAATTAGAGTGGCTTACATTTTAGGAGGTTTAGTTTATTATCATCATGGTGAGACATGGTGTCATACAGGCAGACATGGTGCTGAGATTTCTATATCTTGACTTGTAGGCAACAGGAAGTGGTCGAGACACTGGGTGGTATCTTGAGCATAGGAGACCTCAAAGCCCACCCCACAGTGACATACTTCCTCCAACAAGGCCACACCTACTTCAACAAAGCCATATCTCCTAATAAGTGCCACTCTCTTTGGGAGCCTTTTGCTTTCAAAACACCACAATAAGATTTTCCATCTCAAAACCCACACTTTCCCAACAATTCACTTCCCGTTATTACTGGAATGCTTATGGTGATCTAATCATTGCTATTGTCCTGAGGATTCACAGAAGGCAATCTCCTTCAGTCAGAAAAGAGACATCCACTTAATGATTTCAGGTTGTTATGGGCACTTTGGGGAATATGGATAGAATCTTACAATGGATAACACATGGAGAAAGGATATGGGGGTCACCTGACAAAAGATGTTAAGAGAACTGAGACCTGAGTGATGGAGAGGGCCGACCATGGCTGGGTGTGCAGCTCAGTAGTAGAGTGCTCAGCTAGTGTCTACAAAACCCTGCATTTGTTTTTCTTTCTTTCTGCTGTAGATACCACTCTGTATAAATAAAACACTGATTGACCAGTAGCCAGGAAGGAAGTATAGGTGGGACAAGCAGAGAAGAGAATTCTGGGAACAGGAAGGCAGAGTCAGAGAGACACTGCCAGCCGCTGCCATGAGTTCCAACATGTAAGACTCTGGTAAGCCACAAGCCATGTGGCAAGGTATAGATTTAATAGAAATGGGTTAAGTTAGGATAGAAGAACTAGATAACAAGAAGCCTGCCACAGCCATACAGTTTGTAAGCAATGTAAGTCTCTGTGTGTTTACTCGGTTGGGTCTGAGCAGCTGTGGGACTGGTGGGTGAGAGAGATTTGTCCTGACTGTAGGCCAGGCAGGAAAACTGTAGCTACATCTTTCTTTCTTTTTTCTTCTTTCCTTTCTTTTCTTTTCTTTTCTTTCTTTTTTTTTTTTTTAAAAAGGGTTTCTCTGTGTAGCCCTGGCTGTCCTGGAACTCACTCTGTAGACCAGGCTGGCCTTCAACTCACAGGGATCCACCTGCCTCTGCATGTGCTGGGATTAAAGGCAGCCAGGTGGTCATGGCACATGCCTTTAATCCCAGCACTCAGGAGGCAGAGGCAGGTGGATTACTGTGAGTTCAAGGCTAGCATGGGCTACAAAGTGAGTTCCAGGACAGGCTCCAAAGCTACACAGAGAAACCCTGTTTTGAAAAAACAAAAACAAATAAAAAAAAATAAAAATAAAGGCATGCAGCACCACTATCCTGTTCATTTTCTAACTCCAGAGGAGGAGCAGGAATTGTCTGTCAGCTAAGACACATCCCAGGGGAAAATACTTCAGTGGAGGGAAGTGTGAGGACAGTTGTTGTAGAACAGCAAACATGGTTGGTGTGGGAGGCAGAGAGCAGACTGGGGCTGACAAAGATTTGTGAGTATGGGGAATGTTATGGAAATAATTTATGGAAAGTGAACAGGACCCCACCTGCACTCAAAGTCCTCAGCTAATAGGACCAAAGGAAGCCACTGATAGACCTTAAGTAGAAGAGAACACAGGAGGCCACCTGGTCCCTGACTGCTAGTCACACATAAGTCCTGCTGCAGGTGGGACTCTGGTGTGTTCGTCTTAGGACAACCATATAACAGAGTTGGAGAGTTTTCCAAGGAAACTTTTGGTAGGAGATGTAGATGGAAGTTTCTGACCCACTAGCAGCTCTCAAATAAACACACCAAGGCTTATATTAATTACAAGTGCTCAGCCAATATCTCAAGCTTGTTACTAGCTAACTTTGCTGTGGGATGTCTTTCTGTATGCTGTGAATATGTGTTGCTCTGATTGGCTGATAAATAAAGCTGTATTGGCCCATGACAAGGCAGCTTAGAGGCAGGCCGGAAATTCAAGCAGATAGACAGGAAGAAGAAGAAAGTAGAAAGAGTAAGAGATGCCAGCTGCCACTGAAGGAGAAGCAAGATGCCAGCAGACTGGTAAAGTCATGGAGCATGTGGCAAAACATAGATTAACAGAAATGGGTTAATTTAAGATATAAGAGCTAGATAGCAAAAAGCCTGGCATAGGCTATGCAATTGGTAAATAATATTAAGCCTCTGAATGATTATTTTAAAAGTGGCTGAGGGACCGCATGGCTGGGCAGAACACAGGAAAACTTCCAGCTACATAACTTTTACATCTAAATTAACCCATATTTCTTATCTATGTCTTGCCACATGGTTTGGTACCTTTTCTCGGTACCGCATGTCCATCTTGCCTCTCTATGCCTTTGCTGGCGACTCCTCTGACTCTGACCTCCTTCTTCCCAGCATTCTTTGTTTGACTCTTCCCCTAAGCTTATCCTGTCTAGCTATTGGCCATTCAGTTTATTAAACCAATCACAGTGGCATATATTCACATAGTGTAAAAGAATATTCTACAAGGAGAATCAAAATCAGACTTTCTATTGCCCTATGCACTTTTAAGATGAAGGTACTGTCATTAGAGTGTGTTGTATTATCCCTCTGCTACAATAGAAACATATTTAAGATAGTAAGTACACTAGAGGTTTCTTTTAAAATACATAAATTTATTTAGCTTTGTGGAATGTTCTATTTTAAAAATGACCTAAATGTTCTGCATGTACCATGGACTCAAAAAACAAGATTGTTTTTATTCTTTTAACACGCACATAAATACAATCAACAAGGTGCCGTATGGAAATATGATTTTCAAAACAGGGAATGGGGTTCATTTGATCAAGTCCTCACCTAGCATATACAAATCCCTGGATTCCATCTTTAGTAGTACTCCATAAAAGGGGGCATGGTGGTGCATACCTGTAATCCCATATTCAAGGATCAGGAGTTTGAGGTCATAGACTCAGCTACAGAGTAAGTTGGAGGCTAATCTTGGCTACATGAGACTCTGTTTCAAAAACAAACAAAAAACAAACTAAAAGCCACTAGGAAAAGCAATAAGATACAAACACTTAAGCATAATCCTAACTAATTTTATCAATAAAAACCAGGAGTCAGATATTGGGATAAAAACCTGAAAGATTGCTGCAGGCCGCAGGAATATATCATAAGAGCTCAGCTGGTTATGGCAAAGTCACTACCTGGAGGGATCAGGGAATTCCTTCAGAGGAAGCCAAATCCCAAGGAATTTTTGGTGTTACTTGGCTTGTTAAATATCAGCTGTATTCTGTTATGAAAATCATGTGTGCCTTCATGGTTTTCCCAATTGACTTTTCCCTAAGAAGCACTAACAGTGTGGACTGATCACTCTCTGGACATACACATTCCAGGTATTTGGAGAACAGCCTTGGGAAAGGCTTTCTCTGGAATCAGATATCTCCCTTGGCCACTGTCAAGGACTAACAGTAATAACAGTTCACATGAAAGTCTCCTGATTTAAGATAAATTCACAAGGAGGCACCGCCTAGGTCAGGTGGACGTTAAATAATCTCTTTACACAATTTAGCTTGGACCCTCCTTTCTTACAGCCTTACTAACTTTATAGACCTTTAACTCTTTACCTAACCACTTCTAGGAATATTTAGATAACTTTCTGTGCTGACAGCTATGCTCAGCCAGAACCCCAGTTCAAGCCTCCCTGTAATTATCATCATTGGCAGCATCTGGCCAGGTCCATCCCCAGATGGAGGAAAGTACCTTATCAGAGATACCTCTGTACTCTATAAGAACAGACTTAAGCATCCAGGCTACCTGTTTGAGAAGGCCTGGCAGATGTGCCAATTAAGCTTTACTTCCTCCTTTCCCAAATCTTGCCTCTGGTTCCAGATCTCCCTTTAACTATCACCAGAGGCATCTAGCTGTACACAGGTTGCCTAGCGACTGAGCACACTTTCCCCCACCCTGCAGAAAAACGGCAGATAGCTTGGATAGATAGGAGCCACAGGAAAAAAGAAGACAGTTTTATTTTCTCCCATTGACCTAGCAACTTATAGATTCTTAACATTTTCTATCAATCACGTTTAAGACTATAGTTGAGCACATAAGATTCCCTCTTCTTAGATAGTACCTGAATTCAGCCTTTAGTTAATTCATTTCCCCATTGGTCACTTCCCTTTGGGGTTGCAAATGATGATTAACAGTTATTGCCTCTCAATGTGATTCTTATCACCCCTCCATTTGACCCTGACAACCTGGCTTTATATACCAGGACTTCCAGGGCACAGAAGACAGAGAAGAGAAAAGAAAATGGAAGAACTAGATGGGTAAGAACTTGAGAGGAACAAACTGAGATGGGAAAGAACTAGATTGAAGGGCTAGAAGAGAATACTAGAGGAATGAGATGGAAGATGAGGAAGAGTCAGATGGGAAAGCCCTAGCTGGGTAAGAACAAGCTGAAAAGGACCTAGATGAGGCAAAATTAAGCTGAGAAAATTAAGGTAGAACTTAAATAAGTATAGAGAGAAATCAGGCAAGAAAGGAGCTAGGCATGAGAACAAAAATGAAGCTGTGTATAAAGGATGTTATGCCAGAGGAATTAAAGCAAGTGGACTATAGAGCTCGGTGTGCTGAGATTCTATTTCCTGAAAATAGTCCTTGCTGTTAGTTGTTCTCTCTCCTGAGCCCCTGGGATGTATAATATTAAGGCTGGTCCCGCTAATATTATACAAGAAAAGATCAGAGAAGCAGGGGAGCAGCCACAGTTGTTTCCTACCTCTTCCATTCCCCAGTCCAAAATGACTGAGATCCTGTCTCTGCCCAGCCTTATCACTTTCTGTTTCCTCTTAGTACAGACCTCCAGACCTCTGTGGTTAACAAGTGGCTAGCTCTGCCCACTGACTCCAAGCAAGCTTTATTTGTCAGAACACAAACAAAATATCACACAACAAACATTTGTAATAAAACAGGTAAGAACATCCAGTAGAGCATGGTGTTGCTCATGAGGGAACTGCCCAGAACTGCTGAGATGGCCCTGGGAGACTCAGTGCCACTGGCTTTGGAGCCACATCCTGGAGAACTTTGCAGCAGATCAAACTAAGTGTGAGTATTCATGGCATCTGAAAAGGGAAAATACTGAGACACAAAAGAGGGTTGGGCATATTTGGGGTAAGCCAACAATAAATCTGGATGTTGGTCAAGGTGGGCTCAGGGTACGAGGGAAAAGCATGGCTTAGTATGGGGTAGCTAAGGGCAAGAATCCCTTCTTGCTTGGCAAGGCTGTGGGGCAGACTCCTGGAAGGGCACATTGGCAGCTGACTCTCAGACCCTGGCTGTACTGGGTACTATAGCTCCCTTCTGCGCAGCAAAAATGTTTGCTCTACAGGCATCTGTGTGCTTTGTTCTCTCATGATTCAATCTGGGTCTTTCCAACACACTGCCTTCAGGTGGCCAGGCCTTCCCCTCATCTGCATGACCGAGGTGCCAGGAGTCCCTTGACTTTTTATGTCAGTGCTATGTAGACCATGAGACCTGTGCTCCCTGGCCTGGAGGCAGGGGAGGTGGGGCTGGGCGTGGGTGAGGGCGGGGAGGGGGTTGGGTTTGGAGCCTGACTTTTGCCCACAGATCCCTTATGGAATCAGGTGGGATGTATTCTAGTCATCTTGCTTGGAAACTGAGTCCTGCCCCACCCCATTTCTTCCTCTTCCTGTGGTTTCTCCCAGCTTCCTAACTTGGTCTCTCTGGAGAAATCCCTGTAACAAATCATCCAGACAGGAATTCTTCCCCAAGCTCCTGCATCTGATGGTCAAAGCATACTTGAACTTCTCTAGTAGGCACAGGAATGCCTCATGGTTGGAGAGGAGTTAGCTTTAGTGGATGGCAGACCACAGACAATTGCAGAGTGGGAAGAGAGTGGGAGCTGTGAACATTGCCATTCTTTTTGGGCATCCTACATTTTTTTTCAAAACCTTTATTATGTTTGGGTTATTTCCAAATTCTTGTTTCTTGCCTCATCAAAGCAGAAATCAAAAATTAGAAATCTCCATCATTTTGCAAGGTGGGCTGCAGCAATGTGGTGCCACACACACCAGACACACCCACATCAACTGTCTGCTTAGCAGCTGGCTTGGAGAATGGACATTGAATTCAGTTCACGAAACCTACGTGGTGAAAGGAGAGAACTGAAAATGAGAGTTGTCTTCTGACCAGAACACACACAAATAAGTAAATAAATTAAATATCCTTTCAAGAGGAAAACAACCTGCCAAGAGAGAGAGAGAAAGAGAGAGAGCGAGAGAGAGAGAGAGAGAGAGAGAGAGAGAGAGAGAGAGAGAGAGAGAGAGAGAGAGAGCTGATAGTAACCGTATTGTTTGGCAGTGCTCCGTAGGTGTGCTGATGGTATAGGGAAGTAGGAATCCTTCTTTTTCAGGGTGCTCTGGGACCTGGTTTTAGACACTGCCCTTGAAGTTCAAAATCAGCAATGCTGCCTTTTGGCTCTGCTAATGTCATTTCAATGACTTTCTCTTCTGAATACTTGGAGTCAACCTTAGTTAGTTGCACATAGGAATTTTGCCTCAGATAGTAAAGGTTGGGTGTAGCTAGAGTTTTCCTGCCTTGCCCACAGTCAGGACAAATCTTTGTCACCCGCCAGTCCCACAGCCGCTCAGACCCAACCAAGTAAACACAGAGACTTATATTGCTTATAAACTGTATGGTCATGGCAGGCTTCTTGCTAACTGTTCTTATATCTTAAAGGAACGCATTTCTACAAATCTATACCTTGCCACGTGGCTGGTGGCTTACCGGCATCTTCACATGCTGCTGATCATGGCGGCATCTGGCAGTCAGTCCTTCTGCCTTCCTGTCCTTTTATTTCTCCTCTCTGTTAGTCCCGCCTATCCTTCCTGCCTAGCCACAGCCGATCAGGTTTTATTTATTGATCAATCAGAACAACTTGACATACAGACCATCCCCCAGCACAGCCAAGTGCAGACCATCTCAGACACCTGCACTCAGGCCCATGGTCCTAATCATCCTCTATGCGGACCTGCTGGGTAACGCCACAAAGAACCCAAGAAGGGCTCCCACAGGACATACAGAACATCCCACAGCAGTTGGGACCACCTTTTCCTCTCTGGTGAAAAGTAGCTAGAACACAAGCCACCTTTGTTTGTTTGTTTATTTCTTTTAGAGACAGGGTTTCTATGTGTAACAACAGTCTTGGCTGTTCTGTATTGGTGAAATTATTAAGGCTACTCCACATAGTTAAAAGGGAGGTTTATTTAGTGGCGTAACTTACAAATGAAGGGATAGGTAGGTTGCAGGGTCTGGGAAAGGTGAAGCACAGTCCTGCGGTGTTCTCTGGAGAACTCTGCTCGGTCCACCTCCATTGTCCAGGGTCCAGGAACCAAGAGAGCCAGTGCATCCAGATCTTGGGTCTTCAGGGCCCTCTCTTGGCCCTGCCTTGTAGGCATGACAATTACCGAAGCCTCAATGGGAGTTGGAACTTCCAGATCAAAGCTGGAATGGCTACCCACTACATCTCCCCCTTTTTGTCTAAATAAGAAGGTTCTAACCTAATACAAGACTATATACAAAGGAATGGTTATCAAATATTGTCCAGGAGTAATGAGGGATAATGACCTAGATAAGATGGAACTATAATCAATGCGAACAATATAAAGCAAGAAACACATACTAAAATCCAGAGAAGTCTAGAGCATAGGTAAATGGCATGTTACAAAGATCATTCCAAAAGGTGTCCTATCCTAAAGTACCTGAATCTAATACTTAATACATTCTATCTAAGATATTATATATATACTAAGTTGTAACTATAACTGTTAGTCTTCAATCCCATCAAAGACCTGAGAAGGAATATAATGGTACCTGAGAAATGGAAGATGGCTGCAAGCAACTTTTGGGAATCTTGCAAGAGTAAACAGAGACAGCTGGCAGCCTGAACAGTCACCTAATGTTTCTCAGCATTATTGGTGCATTCAAATTGGCTACAGGCCTAGAGTATCTGACAGACCATTTTCAGAAGCAGGAATTCTGAAAGACCATCTTACCCTGTCTTGGCAGAGTTCAGAAGTCACTTTTCCTTGTCTCCCGCTTGTCCAGAAGGACAGCACTTGTATTGTCAGCAGTTGAGGCAAGGGTAGTTCTTTGCCCAGTAGGCCATTTTATGCCAAGAAGACAAACTTCCAAATGGAAATGTCTCAGAAGCCCAATGTTCTCTCGGCATAAAATTGGTGCTGCCAGGAGCAATTATGTCTCATGTCAACAGAATTCTAAGTTATTCAAATGCCATATCTCTAGGTCTATGAAGTGTTTGAAGATTACCTGTCCATCTGACCTATGTATCTGTAAATCTGGATAACCTAACTAATGTAACTATAGAGATGACAAGCATAGGTGACTATATTTCTGTAAGTCTTTTTTTTTCCCTTTTATTTTATTTTACAATACCATTCAGTTCTACATATCAGCCACAGATTCCCTTGTTCTCCCTCCTCCTGCTCCCTCCCCTTCCCCCCAGCCCACCTCCTATTCCCACCTCCTCCAGGGCAAAACCTCCCCTGAGGACTGAGATTGACCTGGTAGACTCAGTCCAGGCAGGTCCAGTCCCCTCCTCCCAGACTGAGCCAAGCGTCCCTGCATAAGCCCTAGGTTTCAAACAGCCAACTCATGAAATGAGCACAGGACCCAGTACCACTGCCTAGATGCCTCCCAAACACATCAAGCCAATCAACTGTCTAAATCTGTAAGTCTTATCTACCGAAATAACCTAAGGACTAATGTAAATAAGGCAAACAGTCTATAAGCAAATGTACAGTAAAGGACGATGACTTCAAAATTGTGACAATACACAAGATATTTGTAACAGAGGTAGGAATGTATAGTGTGATATGCAATATGACAATAATCTTAAATCTATATCAATATACCAAATATCCTAAACAGAAGTAGAACATACATAAAGTATGACAGATATAAATTTACATTTGCATCAATATATAAATATTTCAAATAAGAGTAGAAATATATGTACGTTATAAAAAATATAGTTCTGGGCTGGAGAGATGGCTCAGAGGTTAAGAGCACCGACTGCTCTTCCAGAGGTCCTGAGTTCAATTCCCAGCGACCACATGGTGGCTCACAACCACCTGTAATGAGATCTGGTGCCCTCTTCTGTATACATAATAAATAAATAAATCTTTAAAAAAATATATATATAGTTCTGTATTTGTATCAATATACAAATTATCTTAAACAGGAATATAAAAATAGTTTACATTTGTATCAACATATAAGAATCCATAACAGTACAAATTACAGTGCAAATTATCTAAGGCTGCTATTTTACTAAATTTGTTTACTAATATATACAATAATCTACCATAATATCTTATACCTATCCATTCCATTTTTTCTTTCCTCTCTTTTTTTTGAGACACTTTTTCTTTTCTTAAGGAGAATACTGAGTTTAATATTTTCTTCCACCCCCAACCCTATAACCATCATCCATAACCCTGAGAAATATGAAACCTTAGGGAGAAGGGGCATCATTTTCTTAGAATTGCTTCCTTATTGTCTATGGTGTTTGAATGAGAAATATATCCCCAGTCTCCGGTTCTTAAACACCTGGTCCCTGATTGATGGCACTGTTGGAAGGGGGTGGGGGGGTTGTGGAGCCTTTAGGAGGTGCAGCCTTGCTGGATGAAGAACATCACTGGGAGAGGGCTCTGAATTCTCTCTCTCTCTCTCTCTCTCTCTCTCTCTCTCTCTCTCTCTCTCTCTCTCTGCCTCTGTGTGTGTGTGTGTGTGTGTGTGTGTGTGTGTATGTGTGTCTGTCTGTCTGTCTGCCTCTCAGTCTCTGTCTCTGTCTCTGTCTCTCTCTCTTTGTCTGACAGTCTGTCTCTGTCTGTCTTCCTTGCTCTCTCTGTCTCTCTGTCTCTGTCTCTGTCTGTCTTTGTCTCTCTCCTTCCTGCCTGTGGATAGAGATGTGACCTCTCAGTTTCTTTCTCCTGCTGCTTTCTCTTCCCCGGGCATGATGGACTGTCATCCCTCTGGAATTGAAAAGCCAGATAAGCTCTTCAATAAGTTGCTTTCTTTCATGGTGTTTTACCACCACAGCAACAAAATAACTAATATGTTGCCTTTTGGTTCTCCTGTAGCTCAGTTGTTCACTTCTCTGTAGAATTAGCACCAAGCGTGATCAAATTTTACCAACAGAGCCCAGACCAGGGGATTCCAAGTAGCAATAATACATGGGGGAGAAAAAGATACAAATTGTCTCTATTTTTTTTTTTTTTCCGAGACAGGGTTTCTGTGTAGTTCTTTTTTTTGTTTGTTTGTTGGTTGGTTTTTTCGAAACACCTTTCCTGGATCTCGCTCTGTAGACCAAGCTGGCCTCGAAGTCACAGAGATCCACCTGCCACTGCCTCCCGAGTGCTGGGATTAAAGGTGTGCACCACTACCGCCCAGCAGGGTTTCTCTGTGTAGTTTTGACGCCTGTCCTGGATCTCGCTCTGCAGACTAGGCTGGCTTCAAACTCACAGAGATCTGCCTGGCTCTGCCTCCCGAGTGCTGGGATTAAAGGCGTGCGCCACCACCGCCGCCGCCACCACCCGACCAAATTGTCTCTATTTTATGTTTCAATTTTGTAAAGATTATCATTGGTAACAGTACTCAGTGTGTGCATAAATAAAAGCTGTAGCAAGGTATAAGTGTTGAATACTCCAGTGGAAATTCCAGTAATTTTAATTTTCTTTCCTGTAGCTCTCCAGAGGGACAGGAGCTCTCCTGAGTACTTGCCTAACAGGAGCCATGAGAACAAAGTGCTTTGTTATTTTAAGCCACCATGACATGGAATACTTTATTATGTAGCTACAGATAATGGAAACATGGTGTTTAAGGTTGATTTGTTGCAGTAGGGTAGGAGGGAATTGCTCACAATGAGAACAGAGGGTGAAACCCAGGGGAAAAAATGTGCTCATTGAAGAGAAAAGAGAACTGGGTAATTTGAATGTATTTGGCCCCTTAACCTCCTAGGGACTATTAGGCACTATAAGGAGGTGTGGCTTTGTTGGAGGAAGTGTGTCACTGTGGAGGCAGGCTTTGAGATTTCCTATGCTTAAGATACTGCCCAGTTAGTTTACTTCCTGTTGCCTGAGTCAAGATGTGGGACCCTCAGCTCCACCACCACATCTGCCTGAATGCCACCATGCTCGCCGCTGTGATAATAATGAACTGAACCTCTGAAACTGTAAGTGAGCCCCCTCAATTAAATGTTTTCATTTACAAGAGTTGCTCTGATCATGGTGTCTCTTCACAGCAATAAAAACCCTAACTAAGGTAAGAACTGACAAAAGTTCTGAGACAGTAGGTTGTAGGAAGGAGGACAGAGGGAAGAAGAGAAAGGAAGGACAGAGCAAGAAAGGGAGGAGAGAAGAAAGAAGGGAGAACTAAAAGCTAGGGTGGTCTTGGCAAGGAAAAAGAATTTCTTTCCTTGAGATGGAAATAAGAGGTGGAGCTAAGGCAGCCAGGGTCCAGGATAAACACGAAGGTGACTGGAGTCATCACCTTCTGGGCAAGCAGGAGCCAAAGATCATCTACAGGGGCTGAGGAGCTTGGAGCAGGGGGTCTGATTTGTGAGCTGGCACTTAGCTAGTATTTATTTTGTGCAAGGCATCGTGTTAAGAACTTTCAATACCTAGTCTTGTTTAAATGTTTTACCAGTTTTATGAGACAACTGACATTATTCTCTTGAATTAATTAATTAATTTTTTATTGAGTCAGAGTTTCACTATACAGCCCTGGCTAGCCTGGAACTGGCTATGTAGATCAAGCTGGCCTTGATCTCACAGAGATCCTCCTGCCTCTACCTCCTGAGGGCTTATGCTCTAAATTTTATGGGTGCAGAAGCAGGCACCACTGTGAGTTAGGGAGGTTATTGGTACCATAGGACAAATCCCTAGCACTCCCCACACTCTTTGCAGGGTTTTCTCAAGAGCAAGTGCTATAAGAAATTTAAAGAGTGAGTCAGCCTCAGATGAGTCAAATGGAAGAGGAAAATACAGGACATTGGATCTTCTCAATTTCAACCCCCCAAATAAATGCAAAGACTGACTGTCTTTGCTGTTTAAATTGCTTTTTAATAAGCACCAGCCAGATATGTCAAGAAATACTTAGAGGGAAGACATTTTGCCGTGCAAATGCAATGAGACTTTGGACAACACAAAAACACGATGCACAGTTCAGTTTCTTCTCTGGGAAGGTACAGCCATGCAGGCAGCTTGTGGGTGGCTTGAATGTGCTGTTGTTATATCTCATGCTTTGCATTAGAGGAGGGCAGGAGAGATGTGATGGCTCAGCGGTGCAGAGTGTGAACCTTGCCTTGTAGAGGACCTGAGTTTCATTCCAGCACCCATGTCAGGCTGCTCACAACCATGTAAATCCAGCTTCAGGGCATCTGACACCTCAGGACTCCCCGGGCCCCTGCACTTACCTGCCAACCACCCCCTTCCATACACATAATTAAAACGAAAATTTTAAACTATCAGAGATGATATTTGCTGGCCCTTGGACTGGAAAGTGGGTTTCTACTCTCTGGGGATGAAGTGGACAAGATAATATTAGGGAAGCTTGTTTCTAGGGTTCAGGTCCCTGTGATGACTGAAATCTGATGATGTGGCGACTGAGAGTTCAGGAGGCCAGGGCATTGGCCTCAGTGTTCCATTAGTGGAAATGATTTATGTTTAAGAAAATATCATGATAAAGAAACAAATTCAGAAATCTAAAGTCAGAAGTAAAAGGAAACATAAACAACCACAAAAAAAGGGAAGAGGGGGTTAGAGAGATGCTCAGTGGTTAGAGCACTGACTTCTCTTGCAGAGGACCTGGGTTCAATTTCCAGCACCCACCTGGTGGCTGACAATTGTCTGTAACTCCAGTTCTAAGGGATATGATGCTGTCTTTTGACCTTCAAGGGCACCCGTCGAGGACATGGTGTATATGCATACATGTAGGCAAAATACACACGTAAAATAAATAAATCTAAAAAACAAAGAATTGCTGGTAGAGCAGGCAAGAGCAAGGCTGTGGGTGTGACCCGGCTCAGCTCTGCAGAAAGCATTTCCCCACTGGATATGACATGATATATTGATGTTAGCCCCAAACAAATGACTGGATTTTGAGTTGAAAGTCCTATTCAATTATTTACTAGTGTGTGCGTGAGTTAGAAGGTCATGCAAGTCCTCAATTAGAACATCAAGCCTCCAAACTGAACCACACTGAAAATTCTATGCTGCTTGACCTAGTAACTATACTTCTGAAAATCTCCTGAGACAACCAGAAAGTCTGATTGAAAAATCTTATGGGAAGATTCAGCCTAAAGACTTGGGAAAGTCTGGGTACACTCCAGCTGCACCTCCTGTCAGCTGCTTAGAGTCACCATCTCCAAAGGTCCTGTAGCCAATCGCACACCCCACCCACCTTGCTGCAGGTCACACCTCTGATGTAGGTGATGATGGCAATGGAGACAGCACAAGGTGGCACAAACTGGCAGAAGCCTTCAACTTAGACCCGCAAAAGTGTCTGTTAGGAGATCCCCCTTTGGAGCAGCCCAGAAGGTTGATGATCATGTGCAGACCACTGTTGCTTCCCCTCCTTACTCTTGGGTGTACCCTGCTTCTTTATCTCATAGATACTCCTAAGCCATCCTTAGGGCAGCCAGTTAGAGGCAGAATCTGGTTATCATACTTGGCTACTTGTGAGAAAACTCATCATCTCTGCATTAGGTGGGTACTCTGTGTGTTAGGCAAGATGGGCCTGGTGTGTCGACATCTGCAAGGATGTTGATTATATTTTTCTAGGGGTTGAAAAGATGTTAGCCAAGTGTGGTGGTACAGGCCTGCAACCTCACACTAAGAAGGCTGAGGCAAGAAAATGAGAACACTTGAGGAAAATATGGTTTTGCTGCATATGAAAATAAGGCCATGTGAATGATATTGAGACCCAGACTCAAACAAAAATGAAAACAAAGTTAAAAAAAAATTGAGCGCCGGGCGGTGGTGGCGCACGCCTTTAATCCCAGCACTAGGGAGGCAGAGCCAGGCGGATCTCTGTGAGTTCGAGGCCAGCCTGGGCTACCAAGTGAGTTCCAGGAAAGGCACAAAGCTACACAGAGAAACCCTGTCTCGAAAAACCAAAAAAAAAAAAAAAAAAAAAAAAAAAATTGAAATTTTTTAGAGTCCTGAAAATAATAATATATGGAAAAAGAGACAGATTGTCTCTATTTTATGCCCCAGCTTTATAGAATAGTGATTACCATTGGTAACAGCATTCAGTGTGTGCATAAATAAAAAATGTAGCAAGGTATTAAGTGTTGAATACTCAGGTGGAACTTCCAACAATTTTAATTTTCTTCCCGGTAGTTTTCCCAGTTTCCTGCTGCAATCATGAACTGCTTTGTTGCTAGAGTTTTCCTGCCTTGCCCACAGTCAGGACAAATCTTTGTCACCTGCCAGTCCCACAGCCGCTCAGACCCAACCAAGTAAACACAGAGACTTATATTGCTTACAAACTGTATGGCCGTGTCAGGCTTCTTGCTAACTGTTCTTATAGCTTAAATTAATCCATTTCTATAAATCTATACCTTGCCACATGGCTGGTGGCTTACCGGTGTCTTCACATGCTGCTGGTCATGGCGGCAGCTGGCCGTGTCTCTCTGCCTCAGCCTTCCGCTTCCCAGAATTCTCCTCTCTCCTTGTCCCACCTACTTCCTGCCTGGCCACTGGCCAATCAGTGTTTTATTTATTGACCAATCAGAGCAACAGATTTGACATACAGACCATCCCACAGCACTGCTTCTCAGAGGGAAAGCAGTGATTTTAAGTAAAGTTTTTCCATGATGGGGCATTCACTTCTGCAGTTGGTAGGACTCCAACCTGGATGGAGCATCAACCTCTTATGTTATCTCTAAGATTGCTCAAAATGAGATGGAGGTGACGGGAAGGTAGCTCAGTGAGGTGTGTGGTGGTATTGTGTTCCCCAAAATACTGTACACACTAATAAACTTATCTGGGGTTAGAGAACAGAATAGCCACAATATTAAACATAGAGGTTACACAGTGGTAGCACATGCCTTTAATCCTAGCATTCCAGAGGCAGAGATCTGTCTGGATCTCTATGAGTTCAAAGTCACACTGGAAACAGCCAGGCATGGTGACACATGGAAGCGATGGCAGAAAGCAGAAAGGTATATAAGGCATGAAGACCAGGAACTAAAACTGGTTAAGTTTTTAGGCTTTTGAGCAACAGTTCAGCTGAGATTCTTTCTGGATGAGGACTCAGAGGCTTCCAGTCTGAGGAAACAGGATCAATTGAGGAATTGGTGAGGTGAGGTAGTTGTGGCCTGTTCTGTCTCTCTGATCTTCCATCGTTGACCCCAACACCTAGCTCAGGTTTGTTCTTATTAATAAGACCTTTTAAGATTTGTGCTACAGAAGTGCTTACCCAGGAGGACCTGAGTTCAGTCTCTGGTCGCTATAGTCCAAGCCTGGAGGAGGATGCCAGCCAGTTTACCTGCATGGTGAGCTCTTGATTCAGGGATGGATCCTGTATCAAAAAATTAGGTGCAAGGAGATTAAAGTAGCCAGGTGTCATTGACATCTGGCCTCCACACTCATGTGCACACACTTGTGCACACAAAATACGTAAATAATTCTAAAACCAAGATTTAGATTCCTCAAATATTTAAACTCTGGTTGAGATCATTTGAATGAATGCCAAGACTAGACAGTAAGAATGGAGTCTAGCTAATGGGCCCCCAGGATTTTAGAATCAACTCGACACTCTGGTGAAGCACAGGTGGGATTCTGTAGGTCTGGCCGGGGCTGAGGCTCTGCAATTCTGACAAGCTCTCTGCGGCTGCAGATGCTGTGGCCCAGGGACCTCACTTGGAGATACAGTGAGGAATTCCTCTATGAGCACACAGTGAGGCATTCCCCTTTACAGTATGAGAGACTGAGAACAAGCAGGGTCGCTAAATCAGGAATGCATGTGGTGCCTGGAAGTCCCTCTCTGGGGGAATATACTGGGATTACAGCATCACTAGGAGGTCATACAAATATGGGTATAAAACATATATTTTTTTAAAATGTGTATATTTTTGGTGAACTTTTTTATTTTGTAGAGTTTCATGTTTCTCAGGTTATCCTGGAACTCACTACACAGCTGAGGATGTCCTTGAACTTCTGGTTCTCCTGGCTCTGTTTCCTTAGTGCAGGGATGTACCAACACACCTAGTGTAGGTGGTCCCTGGGTGAAACCCAGGGCTCTGTGTGTGCCAATCAAGTACTCTGCCAACCAACTGGGCTGCCTCCCTGCTCCACTGGTGCGTGCCATCCAGGAAGCTCTTACCCATTGTGTGGCATCTTTTTTGATGGGATTGTATCAGTGATCAAAAGAGCAAGCCACACATCTTTCTCTTCTTTTTTTCTTCTTCCTTTTCACAAAACCTCTAGTCTCTGTGTGTGTGCTCAGTAATAAGAGAAGCCAAGGCCCCTGTAGGGCCCAGGGAATACTTTATCAAATCAAAAATTAGACAAAAGCCCATTGTCTCATGCAAAAGCAAATCCTATATACTAATCCAGCAGAAAGCCACCTAGCTTTTAACAAGATTCCTTAGTTTTTATCCGAGTGCATGGCATTTTCCATCTCATTCTGTGACAGGTAAATTGAATTAAGCAAGAACTAAAAGAGCCTTCTTTTTTTAAATTTTTTTGTAAGGGTAGATAAATCTCGTGATGTGAACTCACGGATTTTAGGCAGCCTCAAAGACTTTGAAGAATAAAAACATTTAGTGAGAAACAAATAGTAACTGTTACTATGGAAACAGATGTGCCCTGCCCAGCAGTGTTGTGTTCTAAGTGCTTGACAGTCCACTCTCAGAGCCCAAGAAGTAGGTCTGTGTAGGCAGGAGTTTCTGTCCTGACTGCCTGCTCCCAAATAACTACTCAGAGTCTTAATATTAATTACAAATGCTCGGCCAATAGCTCAGGCTTGTTAATAGCTAACTATTAGATTCAAATTAATCCATATTTCCTATCTATGCTTTGCCACATGGATGGGTACCTTTTCTTAGTACAACATGTCTATCTTGCTTCCCCCTGGTTCTGCTCAAGACTCCTCAGACTCTGCCCTTCTTCCTCCTAGAATTTTCAGTGTCCCTCTTATACTTCCTGCCTGGCTACTGGCCAGTCAGTTCTTTAATAACCAATGGGAGTAATACATATTCACAGCTTACAGAAGGACTGTGCCACAGCATGTCTGTGAGGTGGCTCAACAGGTGGAGACTCATTGCAGGCCCGGGGACCTAGGCTGGATGGATTGCTGTGATCCATGTAAAGATGAAGGAAAAAGTGGAATTCTCTGAGTTGTGCTCTGACCATGGCACATGCACCTACCCTTATATAGTACTTATACACACATTAACGATAAGTAATATTAAAGCTGAACAAATAAACACCAGAACCACTGCCAGAGGCTGGGTGGGGCTTGGGAAATGATTACTGATACCTTAAGTTTCCAGAATGAGATGTTCTGAGGTTGGAAAATGGCCATAACTTCATTGCCTAAGCAATAGACAGAAAGCACTAATCTGTTCTGTTTAGAATGGAACCGCAACAGCCTGACCTTAGAGGCATCTGCAGTGTTAGCCAGTTCCACAATGTGCACACTGTCTGTATGACTGACTTCTGTGGCAATAAAAGAAAAACCACGACAAAAGCAAAATTGCAAGACAGGAGTCCTGCAGAGAACAGGGTTTATGGACAACACCAGCTGCTTCCCGGAATGTGAACTTTGCTCAACTCCAAACTTTGACTTGCAGAGTCTGGAATCTTCCAAGAGTGACTCCAGGCCCACAGTCACAGGATTTTTAGCTTGATTTGTGTTCCTTTCTGTTTACACTTCTCTTTCTTGTTACTCACGATGCCCTGTTCCTTTTTAAGTAGTTGATATTGATGCCCAATTCTGCCTTTCTTGGAACATGGAAGCTACTAGAACCTGTTTCCCAAACTTCAGCTCCTATAGTTTTAGAGTTTGAATTGATTGGAATTTCTATGTCTTGGTTCTTATTGCCAAATGGAGTCTGGGAATTTAGAGAGGTATGTAGCACGTGCTGTGTGTTAGCTTGGGGGATATGCTTTTGGTTTTTTGTTTCATGAAGTGATTGTGATGAGCAAAATCATCCAAGAGTTGGACCCAGGAGTTCATCATTCACCTTTTACTAATTCAGATATCTGAACGTGCTTAGCATCTTTAAGATTTATTTTTATCTACATGTATGTATGTAAAGAAAGCAGGGACTGGAGAAATGGCTTGGTGGTTAAGAGTGGGGACTGCTCTTGCAGGTGACTGGAGTTTGGTTCCAAGTTCATGGTGGGCACCTCACAACCAGCTATAACTTTAGACCTTCTGCTGGCTTCCACAGGTGCCCCCCACACACAACATACACACATACACAGGGGCATACACATACATTCATGTAAATAAAAATAAATCTTTTCAAAAGACCTTGAAAGCAAACCAGCTCATTGTCCCAGACACTTCATCCTGGCTGCTAATGAGCCTGTGGTCTAACCCCAGCCTCATACTTATTCCCTCAATATCACTCCTCTCCGCCTCTGTGCCTAAGCTATTTTGAGTCAACATGCCTTCCTTGCTGTGGAGATTGCCTGCATAGAAACAGTGTGCCCTTCATGCAGGGATAGCTCACATAAGAATGTGCAAACAGCAGTGAACCATGCTTGCTCTAAAGTGTGTGACCTTCAGCTCAAAACCTGCCCTTTTCTGGGAATCTCACAAACATGACAAAATTATTTGATTATGGTAAAGGCATGTCTTAACTCTCTTATGACTTGGGGGGCACCCTATGATCTCATTTACCACCCCGTCCCAATTTCCTTACACTCTGCACTCCAACTTCAGGAGCCCCCAGAAATCACATACAGGGTAAAGACAGACTTGTCTCCTTCTTGGGAAGTGCACATGCATACCCGAGTTCTTTCCTTTAAAAATGTTTACACTCTGTGTGTGTGTGTTCGTGTTTGATGCATGTGAGTTCAGGCATGTGCTACCAGAGGACTGGCAGAGTCAGTTTCTCCTCCCGCACTGTGGATCCCGCGATTGAACCCAGGTGGTTTGTCTCTGAAGCAAGTGCCTTTACTTGCGAGGCCATATTGATGGCTTCTCTTCCTCTACCTCTTCCTGTTTCTCTTTCTCTTTCCTTCTCTCCCCTTTTGAGGCATGTAGCCCAGGCTGACCTGAGACTTGCTTTGTAGCTGCGGATGACCTTGCATGCTTGCTCCTTCTACCTCTTCCTCACTAGTCCTGGGATTTGAGGGGCTTTCCACTATGCCCACTGTTAAGATCTATAATCGTGTACCATAAAAGGGTCAGGAAAGTTCCCAGGTTCTTTGTGGACTGTGTTTATGAGTTAAAAGTCTTATCTTGATATTAAAAGAGCTTCAATTTAGAAATTGTTGGTTTTTTTTAGGCTAAACTTAACAGGGATAAAGCTATAAAGTCCTAATCTTATAAGACATATAAGTTAATAGTCAGTCACCTCACGAAGGATCAAGTTCTCTGATAAGTTCAGATTTAGCTTCTCATATATATTTCCAAAATTAACCCTAAAACGAGTAACTGGAAACAAGCAATGTTTGTCTAGTTCAGATATACTTAACAGATGATGACTCTGAAATGCTTCAGAGATATGAGAATATGTCATTTAAAATGTTTAATAAAAAGGTTTTTATGACAGAGAGCATAAAAGTACTCCTGGCAGCACCTCTGTCTCCTCCAAAGAAGATGGATGGGTGCAGAAGAACCTCCACCTGGAGCTTGCTTTAAATGTGGCAAAGCCAGCCACAGGTTGGAAAAAAACTGCCTTTCACCTCAACTTCTGCCAAGACCTTGTCCAGACTGTGGACATGCAGGACACTGGGGAGTCAGTTGCCCTGCTTTGCACAGATGAGGTAGGCTGGTCCCCCCAAGTTCCTACTCCACAGGAAAGTCTGTCAGATCTTCTGGACCTGGCAGCTGAAGAGGCCTGGGACCTCTGTCTCCATGGACCATGGAAGAACCTGGAGTATCTGTCTATGTAACCATTAAGTCCCTGTCACCTTTAATAGATTTGGAAGCTGCCTAGACTGGTGATGGCTTTGCCAGTTTAACAGCTCCTTCCCCCAAAGCTATAACTGCCTTAGTTGTAGTTAATTCATTAGTTAGTTCATGTAGTTAATTCATTCGTTAGTTCACTAGTTAAGTTTCTTGTTAAATATACAGACAGGTTTGCCTTGTTCACAGGTTTCATAGTAAAGGATAAACAGGTTTTAGATATAACTTTCCACTAAACAAACACAGAAAATGATTTAAGATATATAAATGCAAGTTATCAAGGTATAAGTAATTATTTAAAGTGTGTAAAGATGTTTCGGACTTCTGTCCCCTTCCTATGCTATTGTTACTCTGGGACTTCAGAGATTCAGAGTTTCAGCATTGATAAATGAAGTTCTGATAAACTGATAGAGCATTGACTACTTACTATTCAGTCACAAGCTCAAGATTTTAAATTTCCTTTGGTTGTCTTCTAAGTATAGCCTTAAAGGTGTGTTTCATTGGACTAAAACCATGCTCTGTAGACATAGGAAAAATGTTCATACATTTGAACCCAAAGCCATGGCCTTTGCTGTGACACCGAGGTGTAAATCTGCTCCAGCTGTTTGACAGACACCAGCATGCTCCTGGGGAAAGAGCGCTGCTACTGTATCAAGGAATCTGGCCTGGTAGAAACTCATTTGGAGTCACTACACATTATCTGAAGAACTTTGCCAATACAACCAGGGCACATCTCTGTTCCATTCTTTCTGGCAATCTTCACTCTTCCCATGGCTAGCCCCATTCATAGGGCCAGTGGTAACAATCTGTCTATTTTTCCTCCTAGCAACTTGCCTCCTCCACTTCCTCCAGGAATGAATTTGTGAGGCCTCCAGGGTGGTGGTTAATGAATGCTTCTTCACCTACACCTCCCTTTAAGCATGAGCCCACCAATTCCTAACCTGCCCCCCCCCATGTGGTCCCATGCCAGCAGGAAGTAGCCAGATTTGAACCAGCACTCACATACCCAAAAAGGTGGAGATGTTCACTTGGAACCTCCAGCTTGCCCCTGCATGATTCCGAAAGCCCCATTCCTGTCTCTCCAAACCCTGCCCACTCAGAGTCTCCAAACAAAGGGAAGGCACCAAAATACCTGGTTCTGAATCCTTACAACAGCTTCCTCTCCTGAAGTCGCCAGCCACAAAAGCGCTCAGCTTTTGACCATACTTCAGCACAAACCCAGCTTGTGGCAGACACATCATCACCTCTTGCCTACAATTTATATAATCTCCCTGCTTTAGTTTCAGCTTGTGGCTTCTCCGACCTCCATCTCTGGGACCAGAAAACCTGCCTAGGAGTTGCTTTGCTCAAATAAACCTGTTGTTATACTTTTCCAATTTGGCTTGATCTGGCTTACTGCATCAGCAGAGAAACCTATTATCATGGAACAGAAAACCTATTATCCACAACAACTTTTTTATTATTACAGTCTATGCTTAAATCTACAAAGAAATCATGTGTTTGCATGTGCGTGTGTGTGTGTGCATGTGTGTGTGTGTGTGTGTGTGTGTGTGTGTATGTTGCATGCATGCATGGTCAAGTGCAAGTGTGCTCTCCCAGAGATTGCATGGGGATGATGTCCTCAGTTGCTCACCGCTTTACCCCTGAGACAGGGTCTCTTGCTGAACTCAGAGATGGGGTTTTGGCTACACTGACTGATCAGTGAGTCTCCAGAGAGCCTCCTTTCTCTACCCTCCCAGAGTTGGCTTTGCAAGCATCTGTTGCTATGCTCCACTTTCATGTGGGTGCTGGAGAGCCAAACTCAGGGCCTCATGTTTTTATTTTTGTTCTTTGTTTTTTCAAGACAGAGTTTCTCTGTGTAACCCTGACTGTCCTGGAACTCACTCCATAGACCAGACTGGCCTCTAACTCAAAGATCTGCCTGCCTCTGCCTCCCGAGTGCTGGGAGTAAAGGCGTGTGCCACCACCGCCTAGCTTAGGCCCTTGTGTTTTCATAACAAGAACTTCATCCACGGAGCCATTTCCCTAGCCCCTAACCTCTTTTTAAAAATAAGATTAAACTCTGCTTGGAACTGATTTGGCAGGAGCATCTTTTCTGTGATGCCGAGCATCTAAGTGAACACCTGTTTGAGGGGCTTCTAGCAAGTTTCCTAACCTCTGTGAACCTAGCTCAGATCCTTGTGTGGCAAATAAGACAGCTGAGGGTCAGTTAGTACTGCCAGCTCTTCCATATGTTCCCAGAGGTATTGATTAGAAGAACTGGACTAAAACAGGAGGTGGTGGCAGGAACATGCTCCTGGTGATTCAGCCACTAGTTCTTGGCGTTTTATCTCTTCACATATTAAGATCTGAGGATACAGTCATTATCTGTACAGACTCTGTTTGGATCAGGAGGTTCATCAATTGTTTCCATGGAAATTTGATGCAAAAGAAGGCCCTATGATACCCAGGAGATCAGAAATCCAGATGACTTCCTTGAAAATTCTAGGGAGCCACAAAGTATCACACGGGAAGGGGATCCTGGCCACTAGAGCTGCTCTGATAAATGAATGGCGTGACCTTAACTTTGCTAGCATCAGAGGGATGGGAGTCACAGCAATGATTTGTAGGCAGGGGACAAGGGTGAAAGAGAAAGCATACACTATCCATCAGAGCATTAGTTGAAAGTCTTTAAGACAGATTATCACAATTTAACTCTTCAGATCTGGGAATTCTGTATCTAAGAGTTTGTCTAAATTTGCAGGAACTAGGGAGATGACTCAGTGGTTAAGAGCAACCACTGAGCTCTTCCAGAGGACCTAAGTCTAGTTCCTAGCACCGGCATGGTGGCTCACAACTGTCTGTAACTCTAGTTCCAAGGGATCTGATGCCCTCTTCTGGCCGCTGTAGGTATGCATGCACATGTTGTACATACATGTATGTAGAGAAAACACTCATTAAAAAATAAACCTCATTGACTGATTGTTTTTCTCAGTGTCTGTGCTACTGGTGTTATATTTAGGAAGTGATCCCCTATGGCAATGCATTCAAGACTACTTCCTACTTTCTCTTCTAGCAGGTTCAGAGTACCTGGATTTATGTTGAGGTCCTTGATCCACTTAGACTTAAGTTTTGTGCATGGTGACAGATATGGATCTATTTGCAGCCTTTCTACACGTTGATATCCAGTTATGCCAGCACCATTTGTTGAAGATGCTTTCTTTTTTCCATTGTACTCTTTTGGCTTCTTTGTCAAAAATTATATGTTCATAGGTGTGCAGGTTAATGTCAGGGTCTTCAATTCGATTCCATTGGTCCACATGTCGGTTTTTATGCCAATACCAAGCTATTTTTCTTACTGTAGCTCTATAGTAGAGCTTGAAGTCAGAGATTGCGATGCCTCCAGAGGTTGTTTTATTGCACAGGATTCTTGAAACTGAGAAGCTTTTGTAGAGCAAAGGATACGATCAACAAGGCAAAGTGACAGCCTACAGAATGGGAAAAGATCTTCACCAACCCCACATGTGACAGAGGACTGATATCCAGAATATATAAGGAACTCAAGAAATTAGACATCAAAACGACCAACAGTCCAATTGAGAAATGGGCTTTAGAACTAAACATAGAATTCTCAACAGAGGAAACTCAAATGGCTGAAGGACATTTAAGGAATTGCTCAACATCCCTAATCATCAGGGAAATGTAAATCAAAACAACTCTGAAATACCACCTTACATCTGTCAGAATGGCTAAGATCAAAAACACTGAAGACACTTTATGCTGGAGAGGATGTGGAACTAGGGGAACTCTCCTCCATTGTTGGTGGGAATGCAAGTTTGTACAACCACTTTGGAAATCAATATGGCGCTTTCTTAGAAAATTGGGAATCAATCTCCCCCAAGATCCAGCTATACCACTCTTGGGCATATACCCAAGAAATGCTCAATCATACCACAAGAGCACTTGCTCAGCTATGTTCATATCAGCATTGTTTGTAATAGCCAAAACCTGGAAACAACCTAGATGCCCTTCAACTGAAGAATGGATAAATAAATTGTGGCACACATACACAATGGAATACTACTCAGCAGAGAAAAACAATGACATCATGAGGTTTGCAGGCAAATGGATGGATCTAGAAAAAATCATCCTGAGTGAGGTAACCCAGACTCAGAAAGACAAATATGGTATGTACTCACTCATAGGAGGATGCTAAATGTGGAACAAGGATGACTGGACCCTAATAGTTGTGCCAGAAACCCCATCCAAGGACTGAGGAATCTGGATGCTAGGCCCTGGGTGGAGCGCTGGGAGTCTAATTAGTGAGAAAGAGGAGGGTTTATATGAGCAAGAATTGTTGAAACCAAGGTTGGATAAAGCACAGGGATAAAGAACCAAATGAATGGGAACACATGAACTATGAACCAAAGGCTGAGGGGCCTCCAACTGGATCAGGCCCTCTGAATAGGTGAGACAGTTGATTGGCTTGATCTGTTTGGGAAGCATCTAGGCAGTGGTACCAGGTCCTGGGCTCGTTGCATGAGTTAGCTGTTTGAAACCTGGGACTTATCCAGGGACGCTTGGCTCAATCTGGGAGGAGGGGACTGGACCTGCCTGGACTGAGTCTATCAGGTCAATTCCAGTCCTCGGGGGAGAGCTTGATCTGGAGGAGGTGGGAACGGGGCGGGGGTGGGCTGGGGGGAAGGGGAAGGGGACAGGAAGGGAGAGAACAAGGGAATCTGTGGCAGTTATGTAAAACTGAATAGTATTGTAAGATAAAATAAAAAAAATAATAAATAAATAAATAAATAAACCTCTATGGGCTACCAAGTGAGTTCCAGGAAAGGTGCAAAGCTACACAGAGAAACCCTGTCTCGAAAAACCAAAATAAAATAAAATAAAATAAATAAACCTCTAAAAAAACAAATATTTGTGACTTAGTTAGGGTTACAATTGTTGTGATTAAAACACCATAACCAAAAAGTTGAGGAGGAAAGGGTTTATTTGGTTTATACTTCCACATCACTGTTCATCAGAGAAAATCAAGACAGGAACTCAAATAGGGCAGGAACCTAGAGGCAGGAGTTGACGCTGACGCCATGGAGGGGCGATACTTACTGGCCTGCTCCTCCTGGCTCTCTCAGCCTGCTTTCTTATAGAACTTAGGACCATCAGCCCAAGGGTGGCCCCACCCACAATGGGCTGGGCCCTCCCCCATCAACCGTCAATTAAGAAATGTGCCACAGGCTTGCCTACAGCCCAATTTTATTTTTTTGAGTGAAGATGAGTTATTAAAAAGAATAGAAAATTTAAAATTAAAGAAATATAGTTTTATCTTATGGAGGTGTCTCAAAATACTAGGTTAAGAGGATATGAAAGACCAGGTTTTAATTATACCTACCTTCAAATAAACTTTAAGAAAAATTAAAAATTAATTTTTCCCCAAATAAACTTTGAGCACTATCCAGTGTGCTCCATCCTTTAGTTTAAATGATGAGGTCATCACATCTAAATCTTTTCCTTTCTTCTTTTTATCATAATATTTTTATTAATTGTTTGGGAATTTCACATCACGCACACCAATCACACTCACTTCCTAGTCCTTCCGTGTTTGTCCTCCCACCATTGTGACTCCCCTTAAAAAAACAAAAATCCAACTTGTGTTTCCCATATACTCACTGGAGCATGCTCAAACTCTCAGTGGCCAGCCTCTTAAAGAAAACTGACCTCGTCCCCACCTGCACCCCTGCTGTAGAATGGAGTGCTACATTTCAGCATCCTTATCACAATTTTTAAGCGTTCTCTTTGATGGCTTTCTGTCTAGGCTGTTACTTTTACTTTTTTGGGAGGAGGAATGGGATGGGGGTAGGCATTGTCACAGAAGCCTTCGATGTCCCTCTTTCTCAGCTGTGAGACTGCAGTCTTCATACAATGTGAAAATAGCTTCCTTGCCCTTTACAGTCAGCAGGAGCATGGGGCATGGACTTCCACACGGTATCTGGCATCAGCACAGACCACGGACCTCAGCAGTTTCCAGTGGCAGCACAGACCACAGACTTCCACATGGTCTCTGGCATCAGCACAGACCACAGACCTCAGCAGTGTCCAGTGGCAGCACAGACCACAGACTTCCACACAGCCCTCTGCTGCAGCATGGACCATGGACATCAATATGGTTCCTGGTGGCAGCCCAGTCCACGGACATCTACATGGTTCAGGCAACAGCACAGACCACAGCCACCAAAACAACTCTTGGAGGTAGCATGGGCCACATCAACACAACCCCCATCTGCAGCAGGACCACAGATCCAGACATGGCCCTTGGTGGCAGTATGGACCACCAACACCAACATGGACCCAGGTGGCAATATGACTCATCGATAATAACATGGCTCGGTAGCAGCACAGACCACTGACATCTTCTAGGCCTTCAGTGGTAACACAAGCCATGGATATCAACATGGTCCCAGCTACAGCCTGCTTTTATAGAGGCATTTTTTTAATTGAAGTCACTCCTCTCAGATGACTTTAGCCTGTGTCAAGTTGACATAAAACTATTCAGGACAATTTTCATATGGGGTTAGGTATTGTTGGAATACACTGCTGGTTGGTAGAAGTTGCAGCCTCCCCATGGCCTGGCAGCTTATCTCATTAGCTCAGCAACATGGAGCTCCCTCTCTCCAGAAAGGCTTCCTACTCTCTACTTAACCTTATCTGGAGACTGTCCCCAGGCCTGGAGCACTGACCTTATCTGAAAGCTGTCTCTATACCAGATGCCTGATTCATCTTCAGCTTGACACTTAGCACAGATCCCTGCTAAGGAGACTTGTGCTAGGAGCTCTGCTCCAGGACCCTACTGCCACATACTAAGCCTTGTGATAGGAGCTTGCCGTTTAATGCAAATTAGGGTTTGTTCCCAAGCTCCCGAATCCTATATATTCTTTATACTCTGTAGTAAAGCTGAGCTGGTTCATCGAAATCTGTGTCCTGGAGGGCTGTCTCCATTCTTGCTCGTGGGCCGCATACAAAGCTTTCTGTTGTCCCTTCTGCCTTTTTTCCTCTCTCAACCTGGTGGCTAATAGGTCAAGAGGGAAGGAAAGAGGACTCCTACAAGGTATGTACAGTAGTAGAAAACTTGTGTGAAACTCCCATCTTCAGCAAGGCAAAAGAAAAACAGAAAGAAAAGCTTGCATATGAATATGAATAGAAATGCAACAGTTTGTTGTTGCCAGGCAAGTGCTGTGCACTGAGCTGCATAGCTTCCTTATTTTATCTTGATACCAAATCTCCCCAACTTGGCCTTGAACGTCTGATCCCCCTGCTAGTTCCCAGAGTGTCTGGGATTCTAGATATGCGCCACCTCAGCCAGGTGGCATTAGATGTATTTTAAAGAGAACTGGAATAACTGTCTACTGGAGTTGCACCGCTGTGCCACCATGTGGGTTTCTGTGATGCTGGGGATGAAACCAGAGCACACAGGAAGACGGTCAGGGCTTCAGGGTCATACTTGACAAAGGGAGTTTGAGGCCAGTGGAGTACATGAGACCCTATCTGTTGGGGGTGGGGAGGAAGCTCCTTCACAGGACCCTGAGTTTGTGTCCATATGGACAGTGTAAAGTAACACTATAATAATTATTCTACATATTAGCAGAATCATATACTTGCTGCATGTCCCAAAGAGATCAGCAACCACACAATGTGTGGTTTCCTTGTTCAGCGTGTGCTTGCTTCCCACACCCTAAGGGAAGAATATTTTACAGCTGTGGGTTAGGTACAAGTTTTCTAGGGTAATTCTGACCTTCTACTTTAGAGCAGTAAATGCCCTTTAAGCCATGGTCTCTGGGCCGACCAGCTCATTAATTTTAGGGTTGCAAGGTCACCACAAAGAAAACGCGTGGTGAATTGCATTTTAATTTGAGCAAATTAGCATGTTCCAAGGCTGCTTTGTGGGGGAGGGTGGGTTTTGTTTTTTTAAAGAGTTAATGAAAAGAAATTCTGATCTTTGTTTCTAATTAATTTTCTTCATTCTCATTTGCATTTTATTTGTTGAAGTCTTGGCTAGGCTTTGTCTGGGTGAAACAAGAACTCCTCAGGGAAAGGGCCATTCTCCAGTTTGAAAATATACTTGTGATGAAAAACAGCTTGGACGAGGGTCCTGGGGTCAATGTGCCGCACATCTGCACTCTGTGTCTCGGTCGGCTCTGTCCGTCACAAGCCGTTAGGAATCATTTCCGGTGGCTGAGGACGAGATGGAAGCCTGGAGTCCCTTCTGTCACCACTGTGCAATCTCCATCTTGTTTCTTTGTGGGCGTCCCAGCTTTGGAATCCTTTTGATAAATCTGCCACGTTTTCAAAGCTGGGGCAAGATCAGCCTTTGAGATCCACAGCCCCAACCTAGGTGATTCCCGTCCTTGAAGTGAAGGAGTGTCAGTCCCTGCCAGTCCCTGAGGCTCTGGCTCTTAATGTGCCCAGTGCTGCCGGAGTCTGGCCTCAGGCTCTTCCAGTCATGGTGCCCATGTTTGTAAATTATCTCTTTTCTAGAAGTTAATCATTTATGGCCAGTTTGCTTGGCTGCTCCTTGTGCTTTGAGTTGGAGATTCGTTTGAAGAGCTATGAGGACACTCAGGCCTAATCCATGTCCTTCCCCCAACTCACACACCAGCCCACTCACCAGTGTTTTCCTGTTCTCTACAGCACTCCCTTCCTTTACCTTCTGTTCATCTCTTGACCTCCTCTGTCACCTATACACATAGATCTTGACTTTCCTTCACCTGACAGAGTTCACAGTGATGCCAACCAAGGTAGCTCTCAGGTTAGAGGTCTGAGCACTGCAGCTGCAGGGCCATTGCCTGCTCAGGCCCTGGAGGCTGTTCATTGTGAAAGTCAGGTGTGAGAAGTATGTGGCCTACAACTTCTCCTGCTAAAAATCTGTCTCCTCTCATGTTTGGGCACCAGGTAGCTGTGGGTCTTTAAGAGGACTGCAGGGATCAAACTGGGTTCACATTGAATTGAGACTCAGGGCGGTGTTCAGTCATGCTGTCCTCATGAAGGAAGGCTTCTAGGACCTCTTTCTGAATCTCCATCCTCCCCCAGTAATGCTTCCTGGGTCTGCAGACATGAAGGGGCAACCAGGGATATTGCTGTGAAGTGACCCGGTTTCTCTCTGGTAGCTGCTACCCTAAATCTGAGAAGTATCATCTTTAAAAACAACAACAACAACAACAACAACAACAACAACAACAACAAAAAACAAACCCAGAGACGAGCCCAAGAGAAGGCACATGAAACAGAGACCCAATCACTCACACACCAAGGAGTGTTGTAAAAACACTAAACTTGAAGCCATAATAAATATGCAAAGGATCCTCTTCTGTTGGGTTCTCTGAGCCCTGAGGGGAGGGATTTGGTAGAGACATCCCATTTAGGGCTGAATGTTCCAAGGTCTCTCACTCTCTGCATGATGTCTGGCTGTGGGTCTCTGTATTTGTTCCCATCTGCTACAGGAGGAAGCTTCTCTGATGATGGCTGAGCAAGGCACTGATCTATGAGTATAGCAGAATGTCATTAGGAGTCATTTATTTATTGGTTTTACCCTGGGTCCTTGAATTATTCAGTCATAGGTTTTTGCTCACTGGGACTGTGTTCCATCCTGTAGAGTGGGCTTTCATTTGAATCAGATTTTGGTTGGTTATTCCCACAAGCTTTGTGCCGCTGTGGCACAGCATATCTTGCAGGCAGGACATCATTGTAGATCAAAGGGTTTATGTTTGGGTTGGTGTTTCTATTTTTCCTTTGGCAGTGACTGTCTTAGCTAGAGTTTCTGTTGTGCTGAAGAGACACTGTGACCAGGGCAACTCTTTTTCTTTTTTCTTTTCTTTTTCCTTTAATTTTTTTTTCCCCTGGAGACAGGGTTTCTACGTGTTGCTCTGTCTGTCCTGGAACTCACTCTGTAGACCTATCTGGTCTTAAACTCACAAAGATCCACCTGCCTCTGCCTCTCAAATGCTAGGATTAAAGGTGTACACCACCACCACCAGGACCACAGCAACTCTTATAAAGGAAAACATTTAGAGAAGACTCACTTATATTTCAGAGGTTTAGTCCACTGTCAACATGGCAGGAAGCAAGGCAGCATGCAGGCAGACACGGTGCTAGAGAAGAAGCTGAGAGTTCTACATATTGATCCACAGGTAACAGGAAGGAGTTTGAGTGTCACACTGAGTGTTGCTCGAGCAAAGGAGACCTCAACCCCACCCCCAGTGACACACTTCCTCTAACAAGGCCACACCTACTCCAACAAAGCCTTACCTCCCAGTAGTGCCACTCCCCTTAAGCTGATTCCGGGGCAATTACATTCATACTACAAGTGCCTTCCTGTACCCAAAACACTAGCATATAGGAGTGAAGGCTCTATGTAGGCACCAGCTCAACTTGTCAATGTTCAATGAGTTGTGTAGGTATTGTCTTCAGCATGGGACCTTGCTGTCAGTTTGTGGAGAGCAGCATATGGTTTTGGCAACAGCCTGGGTTTGGGGTTCTCATTTGACCCCTTTGCCCAATAACTTCGATGTAACCTAATCCTGGTACTGGAAGCTTCATTTTATGAAAAGAGATAGCCAGTTGGACTCTGTCTCCCCATTATTTGGCAATTTCATTTAGATAGCTAGCCTTAATTTTATGTGTGTGTGTGTGTGTGTGTGTGTGTGTGTGTGTGTGTGTGTGTGTGTGTGTTTGTGTGTGTGATTTGAGGGGTAGTATGGAATATATATATGGAATATATATATGGAAGCCTCTACTGTATTAGGTTGCCACACCACCCCTCAAATGACCCTTAATTTTAGCTGTCTTTCCCTGTATTCCTTCCCTCATTACCCTCTTTCCTTTCCTACTCCACTTGATCCTCCTGTTCCAGGTCCCACCCCACCCATCCATAAGTATCTATTCTATTTCCCTGTCCTGGGGAGATCTATATGCTCTCTCCCTAGTCCCTTACTCTATACCTAACCTCTGTGGTTCTATGGATTGTACCTGGATTATCATTGACTTAATAGATAGTACCCACATATAAGCTAATACATACCATATTTGTCTGGGTCTGGGTTACCCCACTGAGGATGATTTTGTTTTTCTAGTTCTATTAATTTATCTGTGAATTTCATAATTTCTTCTTCTTTTTTTAATAGCTGAGTAATGCTCCATTGTGCAAATGTACCACATTTTACTTACATGTTTTTCTGTTGAGCAACATCTAGGTTGTTTCCATTTTCTGGCTGTTATGAACAGAGCAGCAATGAACATGGTTCAACAAGTGTCCCTGTGGTAGGATAAAGTGATCTTTGGGTATACACCCAAGGGTGATACAACAGGATCTTGAGGTAGATCAATTGCCATCTTCCTGATTCCCACAGTGACTGTACAAGTTTGCACTCCCACCAGCAACAGAGGAGAGTTCTCCTTGCTCCACATCCCCACGAGCATGAGCTGTCACTTGTATTTTTGATCTTAGCCACTCTGACAGGTGTAAGATGAAATCTCAGAGTAGTTTTGATTTGCATTTCCCTGATGACCTTTAAGTGATTCTCAGATGTTGAGTTTCCTCTTTTGAGAATTCTCTGTTTGGATCTGCACCTCATTTTTTTATTTGGGTTGTTTTCTTGATATCTAGTTTTTTGAGTTCTTTATGTTTTGGATATTAGTCCTCTATCAGATGTGTAGCTGTAAAAATCTCTTCCCATTTTGTAGGCCTCCACTATGAATGAAAGTGTTCTTTGTTGTTCAGAATCCGTGTTAATGGTGTTCTGTTCAAAAGTCTTTCCCTGTGCCAGTGAGTTTTTATCAAGGATATTTATTCCCCACTTTCTCTTTGATCAGGTTCGGTATATCTGGGTTTTATGTCAAGGTCTTTGATCCATTTGCAGTTGAGTTTTGGGCAGGGTGGTAAGTATGAATCTATTTGCATTCTTCTACATGCAGCCATCCAGTTTGACCAGCACCATTTATGGAAGATGCTGTCCTTTTTCCAGTGTGTATTTCGGGAGAAGTCCCATCTAAGACCGACACCTCAAGCCAGTGTGCTTGAACTTTAAAACTGTGAAACACGTGAAGAAAATCATAGAAATTCTCCTAAATGTGATCACCATCCGAAACTATTTTTATGGCATCATACGTAAAGGGTGAGATGCTGAAAGAACTTTCTACTCAGTCAACTTAAAAATTTTACCAGCCAGGCTAGAAGAAACACATCTGATCTTGTTTTTCTCGTTACATCTTTGTCACACTTCGCACAGCTAACATCACAGGAAGGAAGCATTGCTGCAATATCTCAGGACTTCAATGCACATTTCCTCCTGTATTTCATTTGTTTTTGCATTAGCTTCCCTGCAGCTTATGGCACTAGTAATATTACTCAGTGTTCAAAGATTTATATTTTATTGTGTTTTTATTTCTCTTGTATCTGTATCCAATTTTTCATCTTAAAAAAAACCATTAAAGTGAGGTTCTAAGATCATTTAAAACCTACATGTTCAGTCGATGGATCTATCCCTGGTCCCAAGCAACATGGAACTTGAAACTACTGTGATGCTTCTGAAAAGATAATTTCTTTAGTGAAGATTCTAAACAATGGAGTTTTGGTGCAGAGGTTGAATGTTCCACACCTGACTGTAGAGATGGCTTAGCAGTTAAGGACACTGGCTGCTCTTTCAGAGGTCTTAAGTTCAATTCTTAGCAACTACATAGTGGCTTCTAAACATCTATAATTGGGTCTAATGTCTTCTTCCAGCATGTAGGCATATATGTAGATAGAGCACTCATATACCTAAATACATAAATAAAAATTTAAAAAGAATTATTTGTTGAAAAAAAGTTCTCCATCAAAAATACCACCGCATCTCCTAGCCTTCTGTGTTTCCGAGCACTGACTTCCTTTACACAGCAAACTTCTTCTTCCTTCCTTCCTTCCTTCCTTCCTTCCTTCCTTCCTTCCTTCCTTCCTTCCTTCCTTCCTTCCTTCCTTCCTTCCTTTTTCCCTCCCTTCTTCCCTCCCTTCATTCTTGAAACAGGGCCTTACTATGCAGCCCTGGCTGTTCTAGAACTCGATATGAAGACCAGACTGGACTCAGACTCAAAGGTATCTCCCTACCTCTGCCTCCCAAGTGCTGGGACTAAGGACATGTACCACCATGCCTGGCTTATATAACAAATTTCAACCCAAGTGCTGTAAATCACACATTCGAGTTCTAGAAAAGTCAATAAGCACGAGAAACTTCTATCATGACTCTGAGTTTGGAATCTCTGGTTTCTATAGAATAAGATTCCAAGCGGGGATATGCATTTTCCACACATTAGACCAACTACTTGGAAATCTCTAAAAATGAAAAGCAGGCTTCGGTAGGAAGCTGTGTCATAGGGATAATTTGGCTGGTTCTTGGGAACAGTTAGTTACCAGGCACAGCCAAAACTGGTGTTTATCTTCTAACAGATCATAATACCAGGTGGCACAGAGAAGAGAGGAAAGGAGCCACATGCAGTGTGTTTCAGAGAGGGTTGCTGTGTTATGCAAAGGCATGGATCCCAGAGGAGGGCATGTGCCTTCCCTACTGTTCAGCTGGGGCTCGTCTGGCGCTTGGTAGCAGTAACTGGGGGGAATAACAGATTGGTAGAACCTACTTGTCGGGAAAGAAACTTCTGGTGCCACTTAGGAATACATCCCAAAGATAGGAATGCCTGTGGGACACAATGTAATTCAGACCTGGTCACACTGTTCTCCAGCTGTAGCTCTAGAGCCACAGTGAGAATTGTCCCACAGGTTTCTGGACAGAAGCCTCAGGATTTCTGACTCAGCAACTCTGGACTAGAACCTGAGCCTTTACATCATGAATAACTTCCCTGGCAATGCTGATTCTGTCGCCCGGAAACCACCAGACTGTGTCTGCTCCTCTTTGTTCACATCTTGCAACAAGGGAGTTGGCTGCCATCACTCTCATTTTGGCAGAGACAAAAAGGCAGACAGAGAAATAGAAAAGCAATCAATAGAAAGGACAGGCTTGCTTCTGGTGTGGTCTTTGCAGCGGCTCCTGCAGGGGGAAGTGGGAGGTGGGTTAGCAGGCATCCTGTCTGAGAGATCTGGGTACACATTTGGCTTGCTTTGGTTTTCAGTTGGAATTGGTAACAAAAATAGAGGAACTGTTAGTTAGTATTCAAGTCTGGATATGCGGGGACAATTATCTGCCTTCAGCTGATTGCTAGAGAGCATGATCTGACTTCCTGTAAGTTGATATCATTTATTTGTTTTTCAAGTTTTTTTTTTTTTTTTTTTTTTTTTTTTTTTTTTTTTAGACAGTAGATTGTTTTGCTGTTGTGAACGGTACTTTTATGTATGGTTTATGTGCTGGTTCATTTGCATATGGAGTTTCTCTAATCTCCCTTAAAGGAAGTTTCTTGTCTAAAAAGGAATATCAGGCTGCAGAGATGGCTCAGCAGTTAAGAGCACTGGCTGCTCTTCCAGAGGACCCGAGTCTTGATTCCCAGCACCCACATGGTGGCTCACAACTGTCTACACTCCAGTTCCAGGGAATCCAATGCCCTCTTCTGGCCTCTGAGGGCATCAGGCATATATGTAGCACACAGACATGCATGTAGGCAAAATACTCATACACAAAAAATAAAATAATAAAAGAAACACAAATAACTAAGGAAAATCATATTGATCATTACAATGGCTAAAAACCAAGTCCCCTTTTGTTTATGAACTCTCAAATACTGGCTCAGCATGTGTTCTATAGCCTATGCCATGCTGGCACTGGTGACGGCTGGAGACAAGGAAAGCTTACTCCCTAGGAAGCTCTTTTGAGGTTTACAGTCCATGCAGGACAAAGGGCTGTAGCCAAGACATATGAACCCTAATGTGAAAGGAGAGGAATCCTGGAGATGTCTGTGCAGAAATTTGGAGAGGAAACGGCATCGAGGTGGAAGGCAGTCATGAAAAAGTGAAGAGAGTAAGTACAGTTAGGTAGACCCTGGGTCGCTGAGTAACATGCTGTCATAGAAAGCAAGCTTCCCCAGGTCTTAGGGATGACAATAAAGTCCAAGATGGGCAAGACAGCTTCTCTGTATAACTCTCTTATAAAAGGCGACTCTAGGACCCATGCAGCTTCAATTTTGCACCCTGTAGCACTTCACTTCTGAGTGTACAGATGGGGGTGGTGGTTGGAGACAGAATATGAAAACCTCATACTCTGGTGGACCCATATGCCTGGGACAGAGGAGCAGGTGTGGACACAAGGTAAACACGGGAAATTTCTTCCTTTCTGAGTTTATTTTTATTTTATGTGTTTAAGAGTGTTTTACCTGAATGTCTATCTGTGCACCGTGTGTGTGAAGTGCAGGCAGAGGCCAGAAAAAAGCTTCAGAGCCTGTGGGACTAAGCTACAGATGTCTATGAGCCACCTTGTTGAAATTGAACCTGGGACCTCTGCAAGAGCACCCAGTGGTCTTAATCACAGAGCCACCTCTTCAGTTTCAGCTTTGGCTGTTTCTAAAGCCGCTAAAGCTGAAAGAGGAGTTGGTAGCACATTTGGATGAGCCCCTGCCCGTCACAGGATATAAAGAAGGGTCAAAGGCATAGATTATGGCTGAGGAGGAAGACAGGGGGCCTGATAGTTTGGGAACAGTCATGTTGGGGACATGTGCTTTGCTCAGGGAAGAATGGGAACCATTGAGGAGTTAATGAAAGGAGCTTTTGGTGTCTTATTGGTGACTTCTAGAAGATCCTGCCAGTTTCATTCCGAGTCATGGGTTGGTTGGAGTCAGGGGAGAGTAAAGAGAGAACAGTAAATTTCATTGGTAATTTTATAAGTAGTCTATTTATTTTGTTTGTTTTGAGTAATGGTCTTAATATGTAGCTCTGACTGTCCTCAACTCACTATGTAGAGAAGGCTGGCCTTGAACTCACAGAGATCTGCCTGCCTCTGTCTCCCAAGTGTTGGAATTAAAGGTATGTACCATTGCACCCAGTTTAAAATACAGGTTTGATAGATTCATCTTTAGCTGACAGCAAATACTTAGTGTTCAACATGAACACAGTATTAAGCAATTGAAAATTAGCTGCTTTATTTACTGATTCTTTTGATTATTTAATCATGGTTCTTACAAATCCTCAAAAACCACAGTTGAATGTAGTTGAAGTTTTCCTGTGTTCACCCGGCTCCTGCAGCTGCTCAGACCCAAGTAAACACACAGAGACTTACATTACTTATTAACTGTATGGCTGTGGCAGACTTCTTGCTATCTAGTTCTTATATCTTAAATTAACCCATTTCTATTAATCTATAAGTTGCCATGTGGCTTGTGGCTTACCACTACTTTACATCTTGCTTCTCATGGTGGCAGCAGCTGGCAGCATCTCCTGACTCAGCCTTCCACTTCCCAGAATTCTCCTTTCTGCTTATCCCTGCCTATGCTATACTTCCTGCCTGGCTACTGGCCAATCAGTGTTTTATTTATCAATCAATCAGAGCAACACGTTCACAGCATACAGAAAGACATCCCCAGCACTTGAATCCTTGCTTTGGAGGTTAAATACATGAATACTGTAATTGCCCCACACTTTTTTTTCCTTTCGAGACAGGATCTCTGTGGTCCTAGCTGTCCTGGAACTCTCTATGTAAATCAAGCTGGAATCACAGAGACCCACCTGTGTCTGCCTCCCAGGGTGCTGGGATTAAGACTATGCACTACAACCTTGGCTTGTAAAGTTAACTTTTCACATGGAAACAATGCATGGCAATTCTAATTGGGTGAAAAAGATAATTCCTAAGGAAGGATGATAAATAGGCCAGAAAGTCTAGGGTTTCACACGGGAAATCTCCCTGATGGGAGATATTCATATGGAAATGTTGAACACAAACAGTAGGCGGGCAGAGGGCAGCCAGCTGCTCTGACAGCAGTGTTCTCTTGGTTTCAGGATAAATTGAAGAGGGCCTGAGCACTTATGGGACTGTACCATCGGAAGTGTGGCAGGACCCAACCTCAGATTTGTTCTGCAGACATTGGAAGTGGGGGAGGGAGGGAGGGAAGAAGCAAAGAAGGGAGGGAGGGAGGAAGGGAAGGAAGGAAGGCCCTGATGTCACTCGAAGTCAGTGCAATCTTCTAAGACATGTTTGCTACAGGATGCAGGAAACATAATCAGATCAGGGCCTGAGAGTTTAAGGTGGAGTTCTGTCTTATCTGCCTGCCCTTCCCTCCACAGTCGCCTGGTGCAGGAGTCTGGCTTATCCATCTTATTTAAGTGCAGGGCATCTTGTTGCACGGAAGAGCCTGGCGTTTTGTGACATTTATGAGCTCTGACAGCTTCACTTGCTGTATCTCACTGCCTTTGAATGAAGTTGCTCCTGTAGGAACTTATTTGGGAAATGGTTAGACTGAAGACAGCAAGCAGAAACTGCTGCACCCTCCTCAGTGCTTTGCAGAATGCAGAGAATAGAGCTTCTGAGTGTCTGCATTTTCTCCTTTCAGTTAGGGCAGCCAGAGGAATCCAACCTGTGGAGAAATCAGGAGAAACCCTCTTGTAGTCGCCCAAGCCACATCATTGCCAGATCTTGGAAGGATCAGATTCTTCAAAGTCCTTTTTCCAGGTTGCTTTAAACATTTTGCAAAGCCCCAAATTACACATGGATAGATTAGGTCTGGGACATAACTTGGGGGTGGGGTGCTTGCTTAGCTAGCTCGGGCCCTAGATTCAGTCCTCAGTGCAAGAACCAACGAAACAGAGTAAACAGCACCAAACAAACCCCACCAACTCAAAGACCCAAACTATGAACAGATCAATCAACAACATATCATCAAAATTATTAAATACTCTTAACCTCAAGAGGCAATTCTCTGAGGGCGCTCAGACGGGACAGTGTCCAAGATTAAAGTCACGCAGAAGCAGCACTTAAAGCCGTTCCAGTATAAAAGTGGTGTAGGTCCACAGCCATGAAAACAAATATAAACAAGTAGTTCTGTTTGGAATCAGTGTTAGACTGTGTCCCCCAGATTCAGCAGAGTTACTTCCTTTGTGTCATTAATTTTGCCTTCCAAGTATTCTGGTACTGGCTATATAGTATTCTGATTTATTAAATTTCCATAATTTGCCAAACAATTTGTCTACTGCTTGGTGCAAAGGTTGCTTTGAGTTTTTTGTTGTTGGTCTTTTTTTTTTTTTAAATCAGTTACATACAATACTGAAATGTACATTTTTCATCTCTTTAATTTCCATAGATTCTATAGACTTCTATAGATCCATAAAGTCTCAGGAGGACTCAAAGTCAAAAGACATGAACATTTTCAAGGTCTCTTTTCTGTAATTTTGAGGTGAGAGTTTTTCTTATTTAAATTGTTGATATAATACAATTGAACTTGTTTTAAAAATAATGACAGGAAGGGGAGAGGGTGTGCCTTAGAGGTAGAGTGCTTGCCCAGCATGTGTGAGACCCTGGGCATACACACATGGAGAGAGGTGGGGGAGAGAGAGAGAGAGAGAGAGAGAGAGAGAGAGAGAGAGAGAGAGAGAGGGAGGCAGAGGGAGAGAGAGGGAGAGAGAGAGGGAGAGAGAGAGAGAGAGAGAGAGAGAGAGAGAGAGAGAGAGAGAGAGAGGGAGGGAGGGAGAGAGAGCACAGGAGGGAGGCAGAGGGAGCGGTATATACATAGACACTCATGCACACACACATACCTATACAGACTGCACAAATTCATGCTTGCACACACACAAAAGAGGAAGAACTTGAGAGCTCTGCCCACTCGATTATGCAACGTGCTCAGAAAATTAACTTCAGCTGGGTACTGGTTAACTCTGTAGAGGACTCATGACTGTGTGGTGAGCGTGAACAGTTCTTGCCACAGGCAATCATGGTTGAAAGTCCAAGGGCAAAAAAGATGTTGATTCCACACAACATGAAGGTAAGGAACACCCAACGGGGGACCCCATTTCCTGCCAGTTTTGTATTTCAGCTGCAGTTGTATTTTATCTCTACCCGGTGGCATGACTCCTATTTTCATCCATCCAGGATCTGACACTCTCCTTGATCTGTTTTAACTCTTTTACCTCAGTTCAGTGGATTAGAAGCTTCAGGCCAGAAACTGCTAAGAGGTACCCCAATCAACCTCCTGGGCTCTAGGCTGATTGTTCCTTACCATCCATGCAGTCACAGCATCCGATGTCTTCCTCTCACTTCATCAGTATAAAGATCTCTCTGCTTATCAGGTCAAGTGTGTGATGAGCCCAGAATGCCCGTGCAAGGTCTCAGCTCCCAACTAAACAGAACCAACATCACAATGCCTGGCAGAAGGATGTTTCTTTTGAGCATTAGGACCTCCTATTTGATCCTAAGACGAGTGGGGAAATTAATTTCTCCCATCAATTATCTTGTGTAAAGTTGACAGAGTCCAGGCATGGAGGTGTGTTCCTATAATCTCAGTACTTAGGAAGCTGAGGCAGGAGAATCATGAGTTTGAGACCAGACTGGGCTGCATCATAAGACTCTGCCTCAAAAAAAAAAAAAAAAAAGGTAAGGGAAATCAGTTGTGTTTCATTCTGTTTTCCCAAACCATGGGAGAGAAGAGTTCATCAGGATAAAATTTGAATTTTATCTCCTCTGAAATGCTTGTTGACATTTAATCTCCACTATGAGGTGTAAAGCACTGGGTCCAGGGAAGACCTTTAGGGCATGATTTGGGGTCTGTGCTCTTGAACAGATTTCTCTGTGCATGAGAGTAATAGATAAATAAGTTGTCTCTAGACTGGGTCTACCAGGAAAGTCATATCGGTTGGGTCTCTTTTCTTCTTTCCAGCTAGTAACACAAGACACCCTGTGCTACCTCTGAACTCTGACAGCAAGAAGAAGACATCCTCATATAGTTTCTTATCCTTGGACCAGACTCTGAGCCCATATAAACCTACTTTCTTTGTTGCTTAGTCTGTGGCATTGTGCTACCTACAAACAAAAACAGGGTAAGACAGACGACTACCTTGTAAAATGCTTGGTCAGTAAGTAAGTAGTATGTTCCCATGTTCACACTCTGTAGGTTAAAGGTCAGTACAAGCCAACCATAATGGTTTGTATCTGGGGATACTGTGGCTGTGCGTGAAGTCATCCAAGAAACAAGTATGGTGAACTTGTAACAATCCCTCCCATGCCTCTCCTGCCTTCAATTCATTTGCTGCCTGCTGTGGTTCATCTTCCTTGAGTATGTTTTCTTGAATATGATGGCATGGTTCTGGTTTCATTAAAGATATATTGCACTCACTGAAAAAAAAAACCTTAAAAATTTAAGAAACCATGGAGGGAGGTTCTTGGTTTCTTTTATCAGGGGCCATTTTCCAGGCTGCTATTGGTCCATGCAGTTGAAGATACTTAGGTTTTATTCTTGACGTCTAGAATTTCTTGTTTCTAGGCGATGGAATAGAACTCAGTGTTGTGGGACATTTTGATTACACTCTAACACTCCTGAGACTGCCAATAAAGTTTACTTTGAATCAGAGGGTGGAGCTAGCTACAGCTGACCAAAATTAGCCATAGAGGTTTTGGAGGACTGAAGTTATATAAAGAGACACAGGAAGTAGTAGGGTGGGGCTTAGAAAGATTCTCAGATCACTTCTTTGCCACTTCTCTGATCATTCAGGTTCTTACCAGATAATGGACTCCCAAGTTTTTATAATTGATAAATAATAATTAGATAAATGCTACAATTCAGTACCTGGGTATGGTGGCACACACTGTAACCAACACTCAGGGTAAGAGGCAGGAGAATTGAAAGTCAGTGGCCAACCTAGTCTACATACCAAGACTTTGATTCATCTAACTGATAAACACACACACACACACACACACACACACACACACACACACACACACACACACACTCCTTTGTCCTGTCAGCTATTTTCTGAAACTATCTTAAAAATGGTTTTCAGCCGGGCGGTGGTGGCGCACGCCTTTAATCCCAGCACTTGGGAGGCTGAGCCAGGAGGATCTCTGTGAGTTCGAGGCCAGCCTGGGCTACCAAGTGAGTTCCAGGAAAGGCGCAAAGCTACACAGAGAAACCCTGTCTGGAAAAACCAAAAAAAAAAAAAAAAAAAAAAAAAAATGGTTTTCTCTTGTTTATATATCTACCAAACATTGAACTCAATGTTATTTTCTGAATGACAACCTTCTGTGTTGATAGCAAGTTAAAAAAAAAAAACATAAGCAGTTGTTCTCTGAGAGTGTTCTTAACTTCATTTTGTGTAACAACTTGCTGGCAATGCATTGGGTGGACAGAACTCCTCAGCCAGCTTACACTTGAGCCAGAGAAGCCGGCATCATAGCTCTTCACAGATGGCTGAGCCAGAGCAAGGGTGGCAGGTGTCAATCAACACCTGCTTATTAAGAGCTTCCAGAGGCTCAGGTTTGGCTGGGAGACCGGAACATCTGCATCCTATGATGACAGCCAGGGTTAATGACAGGATTAATGATATTTGAAAAGCTAGCATTCTTTGGTGCAGGTAATTTAAAAAGCTTTACAGAAGTGTCTTAGGAAGTCTTCAGTATTGAATAAAGATGCTGCTTTAGGGAAAAAAAATCATTTAGCTATAAGATGGGTCTTCTGAGGACTGGGAATCTGCTGTACTTGAGAAAATAATGTATAAAATATATAAGTACATGAATAAACTAGACCAAGAGGGTGAGGCTTTCCAATTATATAATTTTAAAATGTGTTTAAAAGAAAATGTGTTCAGGGCTGGAGAGATGGCTCAGTAGTTAAGAGCACTGGCTGCTCTTCCAGAAAATTCAGTTCTCAGCACCCACTCAGCAACTTACAACCATCTGTAATTCCAGTTTCAGGGGACCTGATGCCCTCTTCTGACCCCTGCAAGCACTGCATTCATATGATAAACATATATGTATTATACTTAGCCACACATACATAGACATAAAATAAATAAATCTTTAAAACAGAAAATATTTTCACAGCAATCATTCTTTAATCAAATGTATTCATGGAAGTCTTCACAGTCAGGCAAGTTGCTTGCCTTACTTCACATGAATAGGCCTTTTCCCTGTGAGTTGCCAGAGGTGAACCCAGACTCAAGCATGCTAAGCACATGCTTTACACTGATCTACTCCTTAGGTCATGACATAAGTAGATGTCAGAGGTATATTTTATTCATTCTAAGGATTCATTTTGAAATGGTTTGCTTGGGTCCTGGGCTTGGTGCTCCGTTTTCTGTGTGTGCAGGTTAGTCAAAGTCTGTCAGCCTTCCTTTTGGTGTCACTGGAGATACCACAGTGACAGCTGTGCATTGTCTGGAGAGACTTTTCTCTGCATCCTGGACAGCTTTAATTGTCACCATTGTCTAGAATCACCTAGAAGGTATCCACTGATTGTCTTTATCAGATCACTCATGGACATGTCTGTGAGGGATAATCTTGTCTCTCTTCAGTGATGTCGGAGGACTCAGTGCACACTGGGCAATGCCATTTCCTGGGCAGATGATCCTGGGATGAATATGAATGTAAGCATGAGCCAGTGAATGCCAGAGGGCAAGCCAACAGGCAGCATTCTTCCATGGGTCCTGCCTCCAGGCTCCTGTCTTAAGTACCTACTGCAGTCATGGACCAAGACCTGGAAGTACAAGCCACATAAACCCTTCCTGTGCCAGTTACTTTTATTCAGAACCTTTCCTCACAGTACAGACTGAAACTGCAACATTGTGATATGTGACAATCTCAGAGACACAAGTCTAGGTGCCCTGAGAGGTGTGCTGTTTGGTGGCTGACCCTCCTTGGTCTCCTTTTCCCCCACATTTTCTATCTTCTTTTTCTCACCCGAATTTTTTCTCTTTTTCTAAATGCCATTCATTTGTGAATACATAAACCTCTATTGCTGGTTACAAGGACATTGTTTTCTTGAGAAGATAAGAAGACCTATTTTCAGTTACCGGGAACATGATTAAGGTCTTGAAATAGCCTACGTCTTGGTATGAAGTAAAGAGAAATTTTTAAAGCTTTGAGTTGCTAGAAAGAGTTGGGCTAGGGCAGTGGTGGGACAGGATGAAGTGACTTCTACCTTGAGTTCTCCCTTCATGCTTGGCCTTCTGCTAGAAGTATCCTGCCTGTCTCTATGTGCCTCCTCCACACCCCTGCCTCCTCCACACCCCTGCCTCCACACCCTCGCACTGTCCTCCATGCCCCTGCCTCACACCTCTGCTCCAATGGTGCTCTATCAGAGGCTTTCTTGATCATCCTATGCAGAACAACCCCCTTTCCACTCCCAGGCTCTGCCTCTCCCTCTTCCCCTGCTTGATTTTTCTTCCCAGCACTTCTTAGTCAGCCCACACATAAACCATTTGTCTCATTTCTCTAGGACAAAATCTCTCCACGAGAAAGACTTTGCTTTGTTGGCCCCTGTATCCCTGGCATCTGAATAGTGTCTGAGCACAATAGGAACTCGACCGATATTTGCTGAAGGAATAAAGGAGGACTGTGTTGCTGAGGTTTCAAAGGCACTGCCCTGCTGGTACCTCCATTGGTGAGTGCTCGTGCAGTAAAAGAAGTCCAATCCCCAGTCCTCTCCAAACGGAATCCATGAGCACATTCTCCTTAGGCTCTCGAGCTTGTCATTCTTCTAGGGAATGTCACCTGGAGTCCCTTTCCCATTCAGCATCCTCTTAGCTTATCTGACGGGTACAGGAAGACCCTCATAGAGTGCCATCCACTCCTCATTTCAGACTCCCTGGAGGGAACCCATGTGCACAACCAACACAACTATCCTTCTTCACACCCAGTTGGGTGCTTGTCTGGGAATTCAGGTTTGAAGGAGCTGGCTGGACCAGGTGAAGTGAAACTTCTGTCTGAAGACATCTCCCACAGGCTTTCACTTGGCAGGCTGTATTCAAGTGTGTGAGACAAACACAGAGGTCAGAACACAGAGATGATACCATGCATATGCTACTGGGTGATCCGATCAACTGAAAAAGATTCATGAGAAATTCTGTAGTAATTCCTAGCTGCACACATGTCACCTACTAGTTAATTAGTGGACAGACTCACACCAGACAAGTCCATTCTGTGGCTGCATGTGAGTGTTTTCAGCCTGAGGCTATGTGTACCTCCTTGGTCTTCCTGGGAAGTCTCTGCTGCATGCGGACCTACACCACAGCTTTAGTCATAAGACACTTCCTGCTGTTGGTGGAATTTGGGATGAGAACCCTCAGCTACGTAAGCTCCAGTGTGTATTGATGTGGGACCTCTGGGGTCTTCAGACATTGCGATTCTCTTAGGATGACTATGGATTCTGAAAATAGGTGTGTAACTCCTGGACCTGTTTGTCATCACCATCTTCAAAGAGAGACAATCTCCTTGGTCACCATTTCCCAGGATAGACCACTGTGTTCTATGGTGCCACTGGGGCCCAATTCCTCACTTAGGGAAGAAGCACAAGACTGGTGCCACTCAAGAGGGTGACATAGTTCAGCAGCAGGGGGTTTCCCTGACATGCACAGACCGGGTCTATCTCCAGCATTGCTCATAGTGGGAATAGTGGTGTGTAGCATAAAGATTAAATGTCAAGGTCATCCTCAGCTATGCAGAGAGTTCAAAACCCTATGTAAGACCTTGTCCTAAAGTAAAACAAAAAGAAGAGAGAATGCTCATTGTCACAATGCTCAGATGACCTTATTGAATACCATAACACTGGAGCTTGGGTCTTTCTTTCTAAAACAAGAAAACTGAAGTGGGTTGACAGTTAACTAGAGCACAGTTGAGCTGAAGAAAGACTCGTCAATGAGTGTGAGTGTGGAGACAGAGCTTCCAAACACAGCAAGGATGTAAGCAGGAGTGCGGGAGGAATCAAATTTTTCTGGATCAGGGGAGCATATCTATAGTGGAACCCATTACCAGGAATGTGAGCAAAGCTCCCGTAGTAACTGCCACAGTTCTGTTAGAACTGGGAAGGCACAGGAGGTTCCAGAAAGGCGTTAGGGCTCCAAATCCAAAGGGGCAGTGGTGAGGTAGGCAGCCATGTAGGAGGTAGGAACCCAGAAAGGGGCTGTGAGCTCCAGCTTCAAATTAAGTTATATAAAACATGAAGAGCACTAGTGCTGTGTAGGGGTGAACCCTGGGGTGAGTGATTGACAGGATATGAGGAATCTCAGAAAAGACACTAAGGTGATGAGCTACAACGCGGCAGTCAGGGGCAAGCTCTGTAACACTCCTCTAAACAGGAGTGCTGTCCAGTCCATTTCTCTTCCTCTTCCACGGTAAATAGAAGGTGGCAGAAGAGTCACTACAAGACCATAGAGACTGGTCCTCACAGGGGGCACAGGATGATGTGGGCTGTTGGAACCCAGCTGTCCTGATGAAAGCAAGCCCAGGGCACACAGAGACCCATGTGTAGGTGTCGTGGCTCAGTTCAGCCGAGCACTTAGAACACAGCTGGTATCAGCTGCTAGGAGACACAGGCCCCAGTCTCCACGTGACAGCAACAGCATGAGAATGAGTGGGAGCTGCTCCTCGTCCCACCCACCCCCTTCCCTCCTCCTTCCTCCTTGAGAAAAGTCATAGCAGTTTTATGCTATTACATTTGGGCTTCCCTAGTAGCAGATACAGCCACAGATAAATGAAACAGTAATTGATGGCAGAGTTTTAAAAGATTATGAAAAGCCTTCTAATTCCCTCTTAGTGTTCTATTACTTTCTCTTTTGGTTTCCTGGTTTCTGCAGGAAAATACATCAATGCATGAGTGAGATTTGACCATCACCATTGAGACAGCAGCGAAGGACACTTTTTCAACTGCATCTAAGGCCAGGCTAGGGAGCTGTCATTTAAGATGGCCCTCACATCAGCCCACATTCTCCTAAGGCAGCTCTCTGGTAAGAGTGAGGTCTCAGCCCACACGTGGGAGGTTTGCTTTAGTTTTTAAACACATTCTGACTTGTGTGCTCTGGGTGCAGCTCTCCTCATGACGGCTGGACTCTGGGTCAGGTTGTGGGTATCACTTGGCAGTGTGCACACATGAGGGAGGTTTGTGTGCACTAGAGGAGTGCTTCAGACCACAGGGGCAAGAGAGAAAGCAAATCCAAGGCTGGAAAGAGAGATGGTAATTATCTCCCATTGTGCCTACTGTCATGTTATTATTCTAACATAATACATATTTTACCTTGTGAGTAGAAATCAGAGATTTCTCAAAACCACCTTTCTTACTTTAAATAGTGAATTTTATGGATCATTAAGTCCATTCTTATATAAAATCTGAGCTATTTAATTTTTTTTTCTACGTAAGTTTTGAGGAAAAGGAAAACTGAATACCAGCAACATCTTCTAGAAGAACCATGACACGGGGGAGGTGATACCAGGGACCCCCTTCCTCTTGGAGAATTCTGGGAAATTAGAGAAGAACCTGGAAAACAGATTTGGAGGGTCAAACTGTTGCTAGTCTGCATCCTGCTTGGGATCAGGCAAAGGTTTTCACTGACAATACATTATTGTCTTTACATGTGGAGTTCCACAGCTTCAGGTGTCACTCACTCCTTCTTGTTTGAGACAGTGTCTCTTGTGGATGGCAGATGCACAAAGGCTAGCTGGTCTGCACACTTCTGAGGGTTCTTCCATTTCTGCCCCCCCACTTCCCTCATATGAACCCTTGGATTACAGACCCTGCTATCATGTTCACCTTTACACAGATTCTGAGGATTCCTGACTGAGTCAACCCCCCAGGCCAACAGTTGGCATCTGCTGAATCAGTAAGGAGATCTTCCCTAGTTCACAGCCTTGGAAAGCCCTCAGCATGCTCCATGAATTTAGGGCAGTGATTGTGTTTTATTTATTGTGATGCTACACATCACACACACACACACACACACACACACACACACACACACACACACACACACACATACACACATGGGGGTTGGCGTAGTTCCATATATGTGTTCAATATGTAAGTGTGGAACTGAATGAAGGGCCAGGTGTGGTGGCACAAACCTTTAATCCCAGCATTTGGGAGGCAAAGGTGAGCCAGTATCTGTGAGTTCAAAGCCAGCTTGCCCTACTTAGTGAGTTTGTGGCTACCCAGAACTACATAGCACATAATCAGACCTGTCTCAAAACAGAGAGGGGCGGGGATGGGACTAAAATGAGCATCCTTTGCAGTGCCCAGCACTTCCCCAACCTTGAAAAAACACAGAATGATTGAGAAGAGCAGACTAGTGGCTGTAGAGATGGCTCAGTGGTTAAGAACACTCACTGTTCTTGGGGAGGACCCAGGTTCAGTTCCCAAAACCCACATGGTAGCTCACAACAGTCTGTAGCTTTAGTTGGAGGAGATCTAATGTCTTCTTCTGACTTTCACAGGCATGAAAGGCATTTTATGATCCACATAAATGCTCACAGGCAAACATACATATACCTAAATAAATATTTTTTAAAGAGGGGGACAGACTAGATCCTCCTTTCTCAGACCCTTCACCATTATACCTTTGGGCTTCCTCAATGACAGATTCTACCAGACAAGGAGGGCATACAGTTTATGCAGCCCTATGATGGCTGCATTGGTGTTGAACACATGTGGATGTTTTCTGTATCACTATTCCCTCAAAAGTACAGTTTAGCAACTTTTTGTACAGAGTTTACATTGCTTTTGGTATTGTGGGTAACCTAGAGAATGCACTGGAAGATGTCAGGTCTGGGGGCTGAGGCGTGTGCAAATTCTTCACCATCTTAGGAAGCATGCTTGAGAAATTTCAAATTTTGGTGCCTGTGGGGAGCCCTGGAAAACACGCGCGCGCGTGCGCGCGCGCGCGCACACACACACACACACACACACACACACACACACACACACACACACACAAAGCTAGCAACTGGAGAGATGGCTTAAAGGTTAAGAGTACCAGCTGCTCTTGCAGAGGATCCAGGTTCAGTTTCCAGCACCCACCTGTCAGCCCACAACTGATGTAATTTCAGTTCCAGGGTTAGGGTTAGGGTTAGCCCAACTCTGCTATGGCTTGCTATTAGCTCTGATCCCCAGGCAACTTTATTTATTAACATACAAATAAAATCACATTTCAGTACAATTAAAATATCACCATAGGATCCGATGCCCTCTTCTTGCCTCCATGGGCACTGCACACATGTGGCACACATACATATTCCAGTAGTGCAGTGTTGAGCGCCATTATGTGGCCACCCCTGTTGTCCTCTTTTTTGTTTTCACACTGTTGTCTCATCACTTACACTCTTCACCTCTTCATCTCCACCACGTCATAGAAGAGATACATCCACAGAATTAAACAGAAAGTCTGTCTTAAATACCACTTGCAGAGAACTTTAATCAGTATTTTCTGATTTAGTTTTGTAAAGAATCCTGCAAGGGAAGTTTTGTAATAACTCTTGCTTTGGACATGTGCTCAGTGAAGCACAGAGAGGCTCAGCAACTTGCTGAAGGGCACACAGTGGGCAGGAGGGAGAGCCAAGATTTGGATCTGGCTCTGGAGCTTGTGTTTTACACATCGACCTTGGACTGACCGCTACGATCTTTTCTTTGTGAATCACTCATTTCTGTATGTTTGTCTATTGTTGTGATATCTCTTCTAATGATGAGGTTTTTATGGCTGAAGTAATGACCTCACACCCCAATGACCCATTCTGACGTGGAACTCAGTGTACTTCAAGGCTTCACCCACATCAAAAGCTTTGCATCTCCTGAGGACCTGCATTCTGGGCAGCTCCCAGGGCAGCTGAACAGGAAGCAGGGTATGGCCTTGTGCTCCCAGGCAGAGCCTACTCCTCTTCAGAGACAGAGCAGCAGCGGTCTGGACCCAGGGAGAGCCTCGTTCCCCTGGCAGCTGTGTTGGGGTTTGATTTAGTCTTGGGTTGTCTTATTGGTCACCAGTTGCAACCAAGTTAGATTCAGTTCCTTCACATGAAAATCCATGGAGCCTGGTCCTAATGGGATGCTCTTCAGAAAAAGCAAAAAACAAAATAGCAACAAAAAACCCCAAGATGATTAGGAGTACAAGATAGAAAGCAAGGATTTTTGAGTGTTCTGCCTGGATTGGTATTCAGATATCTGAGCCCTCATCCCACCGCACCTCCCCACCCCCACCAATTAGTAGGTATTTACTGTAGTATGTATTTTTTATAGTTTTCTTCTAATCTCTCTGTCAGGCTTAGGTTCAAATTGGTTTCCAAGGACTTGCCTAGCTGCCATTGTTTGTAAGTGATTATGTAATACTGATTGTGAAATAACATGAAATATTAACCAGATTCTTCTTCCCCCCTCCCCCCCCCTTTTTTTTAAGAACTTCCCCTTAACTAAGTGCTCTTGAGTTTTTAAGTTCACCGTGAATTAGAATCATCTGGGGAACTTTACAGACTCGCCCTATCTGGCCTCACCCCTAGATGGAATCCATCGGTCTCTGGGGCTCTGCTGAGCGTCTTGTTTGGGTGGGTCTGGGGCTTGACTGGGCACCTTGCTTGGGTGGGTTGATTCGGGTGAGGGAACAGAAAGTCAAAGGGTGAAAAGAAACATATTCTTGGAGTTTGAGCAGACTAGCAGTGGGAAGGACACAGACAGGAGACCTGGCAGGAGGCAGTATGGGAGGGCAGTGAGGCTTCTTGCCTCCAGAAACAGAAATGGTTCCCAGAGCAGTGAGGGAACTCAGAGGGTGGAGAGAAAGCCGGGGGAAATGGTGCGGCTTGTTTTGGCTCCTGGGAGTCTTCTAGACTCAGTGCAGACCTGCATGCATCTGGGATTAGTGACCAGGTAGAACACTGGATACCTTGACAGATGTCTTTATGGTCTGATACAGAATGTCTGCTACCATGTCCCTCCCTTGCCAAATTTTTTGACACCGCACTCAATTCCCTAGAACTCAGATGACATTCTTAGCAAGGAAGAGGGGGAGAGTACTGAATTTTGGTGGAGGGAAGGGAATGTTGAGAATAGAAAACATATTCCAGGAAAGTTGATGAATGTCTGTATCAGGATTATTTAAAACGATTTACTTTTATTTTTATGTGCATGAATGTTTTCTTGTATATATGCACACCATGTGCATGCAGTGCCCATGGTGGCCAGAAGAGGCATCATATTCCTGAAACTGGAATTGCAGATGGTTGTGAGCCGCCATATTGGTGCTGGGAACTGAACCCTGGTCCTCTACAAGAGTAGCAAGTGCTCTCAACCACTGAATCTCACCAGCTGCAGGATTTTTTTAAAACTAGCCCTTATTAACACTTTCAAGGATCCTTCATTCTTTAAGCATTTGAAAGCCTTTTAAAGACCTAGGAGCTTAAGAGTTTTGACTCCTCATTCTCTTGATCTACTATTTGACAATTAAAGCAATATGAGTCTCCATTGCTATAATTTTGTCGACATTTCAGTTAATTTAGAATAGGTTTTTAATTTTACCCATTAAAAGACACTTTATCATTAAACCATTGTACTTGGACTCTTAACAAGTTTTGTGAGCCTTTCATTTATGACTTTTATGATCCTATATATCTTTTATATTCCCCATCCATTTTTTGCTGGGCCTGAATGATATCTGCTTTAGAGCAACTGGTGGTCTCCTTAAATACACTACCCTGCTGTTCTGTCACATCAGAGCAACAGAAATAAGGACTTAGAAGCAGCATTGACAAGTAAGTCATTTTCCATGTAAAAATCTTTGCTTTGGCTGAATCGCTGGCACCGGGTACTTAAGAATGTGGCCAAAAATTACAACCTGTCTTGTGAGAAAGACATACTATTTTCATTACTTAACAGTCTTCACAAAGCCAACCTACCCTTCTCCTCTGATGTTAACTGAGCGTGAGTGTAACTCTGGAACAAATAGCCTTGTCTCTGACCATGTGGTTGTGCTTTGCGGCATTCCATTGCCAATGGGGAATGATAGAATCACAGAGGCTTAGCATAGAAATGGACCTGCAGCCAGCAGGACCCCCATATTGCTGTTGTTTTAATTGACATGTATTCTTTATATATAACAATGGGTTTCATAAAGACATTTTTATTTCTAAAATAATGTTTTATTTATCCTTTGAGAATTTCATAGGGGTATACAATGCATTTAGGTAAGATCCCAAAAACAGCACAATTTTACTCTTCTTTGTGGCTGAATAGATATATTCTGTGTGCATGTCTCACATTCTTTATCCATTCCTCCTGATGGACATCGAAGGAAATTCTGGGACTTAGCTGTTGTGAACAGTACTGAAATGCACTGACATTTTTCTCCTGCTTTAACCAAAGCACAGATTGGCTCCTTTCCCAGCACTGGACTAAGCTAAAGGCAAATGGCAAACCAGAGAGACCAACAGCATCCCAGTGACATCTGTTTCTTTAGCCCTGCTTCTCATTCTGTGGGTTAATAAACACCAATATAATCTAAATTAACTTGGTCTCATTTGGCTGTTTGCAATTGAAGAGCCATAGAATGAAATGAGTTAGAAATCCTTAGATGATAGCTATAACAGGAATCCTTTCTCTTACAAAGGTTTTCAACTCAGCTAAGGTGAATTACTAGGTTGGGCAGTTGGCTTGGTGGTTTAAGGTGCTGGTCTCCAAGCCTGACCACCTGAGCTCAGTCTCCAGGACCCACAAAGAAGAGGGAGAGAACCAACTTCTGAAAGTTGTCCTCTGGCTTCTCCATTTGCACAATGGTGCACAGTTTCCCAGCCCTAATAAATAATAAAATAGATAGGTAGGTAGACAAACAGATGGACAGACAGACAGGGAGATAACCATTGGAAGATTAATTATGAGTCCTACACAGCAAATTGAGTTGGAAAAAATCATATTAATGAACAGCTTGAAATTGCTGGGCTCACATAAATATTGTGACAGGTCTATCCTTTTTGGAATTTATGCTTTCCTTGGAATGAGTTTTCCCAGCTGTTGGTGGTGGTACTGTGGTGAGGTTAAGAGAAGGGCTGTCTGGACTCTGGCAGACCCATAGTGAGAGAGGAGCTGTCCACCCACCCCATGTGGTTTTGCTGTGGTCTCATCCATTTGTGCTTCCAGAACTTATTTCTGGATTCTCTCTTAGACATTGGGAATCTTGGTCAAAGTCTCTGTTCCTCATCTTTTTTTTTTTTTTTTTTTTTTTTCTCCGAGACAGGGTTTCTCTGTGTAGCTTTGCGCCCTTCCTGGGACTCACTTGGTAGCCCAGGCTGGCCTCGAACTCACAGAGATCCACCTGGCTCTGCCTCCCGAGTGCTGGGATTAAAGGCGTGCGCCACCACTGCCCGGCTCTGTTCCTCATCTTTACCAAGATCCACAGATGGACCCAGTTGGCTTGCAGAGACAATATAAATGTCTACCTCAAGTTTAATCCAAGAAAAAAAAAACATTTTTTTAAATTAGTGAGTAGGTTGATCTCCTACTTCCTGTCTCCCAAAATCCTGCTAACTCTTCAAGCACTACAGAAATCCTGTAATGCTTTTCCCCTTGAGCGCATCTGCAGACCTGTGGATTGTCTTACCTGTGGCAGGCTTATTGGCCTTGAAACTTCACTTTTTTACAACCTACGTTTACAAGCCTTGTTTCTCCTCTTTGCTCCTTAGCTTGTAGAGGGAAGTCTTGAACCTTTGTATCTCCCATTGTGGGTGGGCATGAAGGAATAACGTTGTTTGTATCCTCACCCCCATACTGGATTCAACAAAGGCTGATGAACTCCATTGATAACTGGGTGACCTGCTCTGGTGGTATGAGTGAGAATTGCCTCCACAGTCTCATATTTTTAATACTTGGTCCTCAGTTGGTGGAACTGTTTGGGAAGGATTAGGAGGTGTGGCCTCCTTGGAGGAGTTGTGTCACTGGGAGTGAGCTTTGAGATTTCAAAAGAGCCAGCTAGCTCTTTCCTTGCCTCCTACTTCTGGATAAGAATGTGAGCTCTCAGCTACTGTTCCAGCACCATGCCTGACTGCTTGCTGCCATGCTATCTTCTATGATGGTGATGGACTCACTGTCTGAACTGTAAACCACCAATAGTTTCTTCAAAGAGTTGCTTTGATCATAGTGTTTTGTCACAGCACTTGGGGAAAAAACAACAACTAAGATACCCATAAGGTTCTAGAGGAAACAATGTTCTCATGGCATGGCAGAGCCAGAAAGCTCCATGCTTGGACCCCCAGAGCACTGCCACCTGTAGGTGTGTCTCAGAATATATTATTAAAATTACTAGAATTTCAAGACTTTTGCCACATCTCTCCTGGCTGTACCGCTCTCTATTTTTCACTGCTCTTGTCTTGTCTGTATATTTATGTTACTTGACAGACTCTGAAGATGCCTGAGTCTGAAGCCTGAGTTGTTTTGACCTTGTTACTATATCTACAAATATTTTGCCTATTTGCTCACAGCTCTCAACTTTCCTGTAGTGTATATTTAAAAACCCTTTGGAAAGAGTGGTGCTGACCTGCATACCATTACAAAGCCAGGCCTTCCCTGTACATTGTCAGTAGTTGCTTCTAAACTTGAGGTTTTTGTGAGAGTAGGGCATATTGCATTTCAGCTTTGAAGTCATACACTGCCTCAGGATGGGCTCTCCTCTCTGTACCCCACCGGTAGTCAGCTCCTTTGGGCAGGTACTTGTTTCCAAAGATAAATAATATTTGCAAAGGTGTTTGTGGAGCTGAGTGCCGCAGAGATGGGTCAGTGTGGATGGAGAGGTGGGTCAGTGTGTGGATGGAGAGGTGGGTCAGTGTGTGGATGGAGAGGTGGGTCAGTGTATGGATGGAGAGGTGGGTCAGTGTGTGGATGGAGAGGTGGGTAAATGTATGGATGGAGAGGTGGGTCAGTGTGTGGATGGAGAGGTGGGTCAGTGTGTGGATGGAGAGGTGGGTAAATGTATGTATGGAGAGATGGGTCAGTGTATGGATGGAGAGGTGGGTAAATGTATGGATGGAGAGGTGGGTCAGTGTGTGGATGGAGAGGTGGGTAAATGTATGGATGGAGAGGTGGGTCAGTGTGTGGATGGAGAGGTGGGTCAGTGTGTGGATGGAGAGGTGGGTAAATGTATGGATGGAGAGGTGGGTCAGTGTGTGGATGGAGAGGTGGGTCAGTGTGTGGATGGAGAGGTGGGTCAGTGTGGATGCAGAGGTGGGTCAGTGTGGATGCAGAGGTGGGTCAGTGTGTGGATGGAGAGGTGGGTCAGTGTGTGGATGGAGAGGTGGGTCAGTGTGGATGGAGAGGTGGGTCAGTGTGTGGATGGAGAGGTGACTCACTGTTTAAAAGCTCTAGCCCAGCAATCCTGAAGACTTGGTTTTGATCACCAGAAGTGATCAAAAGAAGCTAGATGTGGCAGCCACGTTTGTAATCTCAGCACTGTTACAGAAGTGACAGGAGAGCCTGGCGTCCAGGGCACAGCGGCAGAAACAAGAGAGACCTCATCTTAACAATGTGAGGGAGAAAACCAACTACCAAACGTTATCCCCTTGAAATGAACCACATGAAATAGCTATTGACAACCATGTTGATTAAGCCAATTCAATGTTTTAAGTCCTTTTTATTGATGGCCAGCAAGACTGGGATTGTGCCTCTGAAAAATCTCTTGGTGCCCAAGCCCAGGAGTGCAGAGTTTTTAAGGGCGAAACCCACAAAGACAATAATTTACATCACAGTGAGATGAAGGTCACTGTAACCTTGAAATGTTAATTTCTAGAAGAACATTGTAATTAATTTAGACATAACAGGCCAATTATTTTTACTTATATTTTTTTCTGGTTATTTTAGTTTAATTATTTTGATTAATACATCTGGACCTTGGTCAAGGCTATGTTTAATTTCTGATTATTATGAGTAGAGCAGCAATGAACACAGATGAACAAGAATATCTGTAGTAGGATGAAGATTCCTCTGGAAATATACCCAGCGGTATAGCTGGGTCTTGAGATGGATCTATTCCCAGCTTCCTGACTCGCCCTCCTGATCTTTAAAATCAGATACTGTGTTACATGATGTGCTGGTTAATGTCTTGTCAACTTGATACTAAGTGGAGTCACCAGAGAGAACTTCAGTTCAGGAATTACCTCCATCAGATTGGCTTGTGAGGTATTTTCTTATTTGCTAATAGATGCAGCAGGGCCCAGCCCCCTGTGAATGGTGCCATCCCAGGGCAGGTGGGCCTGTGCTGCATCAGAAAGCAGGCTGGAAGCCATGGAGAGCAGGCCAGTAAGCAGCCCCCCTCCATGGCCTCTGCATCAGCTCCTGCTTCCAGGTTCCCGCCACAAGTTCCTGCCCTGACTGCCCTCCATGATGCACTGTAACTTGTTAAGCTGAAATAAACCCTTTCTCCCTGAGTTGTTTTTGGTCCATGTTATCCCACCAACAGAAAGAAAACTAGGACACTTGGATCTTTTTACATTTACATTTTTTATCAAATTTTTCCCACTTAGTCCCCTCTTGAGGATCATGTGGGAGATGTAACACAAAATCTAATAGGTCTTTCAATAAAAAAAAAAAAAAACCCTGAGCCAGATAAATGCTGAAAATCAGAGAGACAAAGGAACAAGCCACCTCTTACCTCTAGGACTTCTCAGCCTGAAAGGCCTCTTGACAAAAGGGGTTCCTCAGCCGAAAAGCCTTTAGTTCCTGTCTCCTCACGCCTTATATACCTTTCTTTGCCCAGCCATGTCACTTCCTGGGATTAAAGGTGTGTGCCACCACTGCCTGGCCTTTATGTTTAATCTAAAGCCTTGTTCTGTTCTCTGATCTTCAGGTAAATTTTGTTAGGGTACACAATATATCACCACAGGGAAAGATGGATTTATAGTTATTGTGTTATTTAGCTAGAGGAGACAGACTTGAGGTTCTCTCCTGTGTGGGACACTGGCAGCGGAAGCTGAAGCTTCCCACATCCTTCTAGAGCTTCATCATTCTGAAATCATCTCCAGCCGTTTCCCAGTGGAGGCTAACAACTCAAGGCAGGCTCATTGTTCACGTTTGGTTTCAGATCTTTCTATTTTCAGTTATGGGGGCCCAGGGCAGGATGCTGAACGCTCGGCTGGGTCTGTCTCTGAGGAATGCACTCAGTGGCCTGGATGCTGGACAGATCTGGGGTCACGACCTCTTTTTACTCTCCCAGATTTCATTAAGGGCGCCTCAGGCCAGTGTGCACTGTTAGTAGGTCACCAGAGTTACATTTTATCCAGCATTGCCCTTCTATTAGGCAGTGTTATCTATTAACCACCCCTGTCTTTGCCCACATCCCTGGTGGGCACTGGGTAAAGTAAAGATGCAAAATTTCTGGGAACATTAGAGTGCGGCTGGGCAGGCTCTTTCCTTGTGGCAGGTGGGTGTGGGAGGAGAGGGACAGGAGTCTGTGCTCTCTTCATCCAGTGTTCGTTTACAGACATCAACATGTTCACTCTAGTTGAAGGTGCTGATAAACTCATTATCAGGGACATCCTAGAATGTGAAAAGCTACCTGCATCTTTGGGCTGGCCCATTGCAGTAACTCTATTGATATCCTTCCTGTCTGTCACTTGTGGAGGACATTCTGCACCCCACTTAACTGATCAAGCGGGTTTTCTTTCTGTGGATGCCTATAACTTTGCACCCTTCCCCTCAGATCAAGAACAGATGAGGGGCAGCAAGATGGCTCAGCAGATGAGTGTGCCTGCGGTGATACACGAGGACCTCATTTCAGTCCCAGAAACCCACAGGGGACAGAAAGAACCGGTTCTCAAAAGCTGTCCTCTAACCTCCCTTTACCCCTACACACTGAATAAAAACAAACAAATGTAACAACAATAATAAAGAGCAGAAGACCGCACTGCAGGAATACACCCAGCTTGGAGATGCTCTGATTTCACAGTGACAGCCCTGAAGGCAGGGACAGAGCCTTCTGCCTGTGACCCCGCCGAGTTCCTTGTCCCCAGCCCTGCTTTTGAAACCAGCCACTTGCATCTGGCTTGCCCAGTGTGATTCCAAGTTCATTCGTGTGCCTCACCTGGGCCAAGCCTAACTTTCCCTGTCCCTCCACATCTGTCTACGCTCGATCTGGTCACTGGGTAACCTTCAAACACAGTGAGCCAGAGTAGGCTTTGTGTACTTGGTGTCCAGAAAGAAGCAAGCTCTGAGCCCAACCACCAGTCTCCCACACTCTGGTGAGTGGCTGGTTTACACGGTCCTTTCTGTTTTAGGGGAGGTGTCCTTGACATTGTTAGAGTACTTTTCTTTCCCAAGTGAGCCCGCTGAAGCCAAAACAAAAAGTCCCCAATCTAGTCATGGCTGCATTGTTTTCCTAGCTGTTCAAATCTGTGTCTCAAGAACACAAATCCTGGCGTGGGTCTGGGCACACTCCATCTTTTTGGCCTGAGTGTTGCCCTGACGCTAACACTTGAGGCAGCTAATTAAAACCAGACCTTGTTCAAATGTCAACAAAAGGGAAGCTTGTTTTTAGTTGCTGTTTCTTGAGCACCAGGAATAGAAGTGGGTGAGCAGTGGGGTGGTGAGCAGTGGGGTGGTGAGCAGTGGGGTGGTGAGCAGTGGGGTGGTGAGCAGTGGGGTGGTGAGCAGTGGGGTGGTGAGCAGTGGGGTGGGTGAGCAGTGGGGTGGTGAGCAGTGGAGTGGAGAGAGGCAAGTAGTGAACCTAAGAGTCAAAAATGCAGGAGGTGAAGATTAGATTCCTTTCCCTCCTCAGATGCACTCATTACTTGGTCCTGAGTGAACGGGAGGCATTTCTAATAAAGTATGCTAAGCATTAAAATAAGAGATAATTGGAAGTATTCCTAGCTCCAGCAAGGACTGATTTGTGTGTTATGAAGTCAAGCTGAATGCAATTTCTAATCCTTGCAATTGTCATTAAAACATAGGAAACTGAACACTAACAACAAAGCATTGCTGTTTAATTTCATTATAGTTTACTCTTTATAAAGGAAACAGGCGGCTTGTGTGGACAGAACGATGCTCCCGAATTATAACCAACTACTTCATAAAGTTAAAGGAAACAGAATATTAAGAATATATTTGCCAGCATGTCTTGGGCTTGATATTTATTGGTTATTTATCATTTATATTTTGAATTACAGGAGTTAAGAACACTTTTGGTTTTATGTAAGGAGATTGAGGTGCATATCTCCTGGCTAAGATAGGGTGGATGACAAGGATGGGCATTTCTTTCCACTTAAAATGTCATGACAATTAGAAAAAAACCTTATTTTTTAAATGCCATCAGTAACAGGGGTCATGCAGTAATGAAGAGCAGTGAGTACAGAGATGGGAACAGGCACCAGAGGCCTGTGGTCACCCAGTCATGAGAGCACATGAAAGATTAAATCCCATGAGAGAAAGAGATGAGAAATGGAGTATTAGGAAAGACTCTGTCATGCCTCCCACAGCAAACCAGCTAATCTTTAACACGAACAGGGGAGAAAGAAAAGAAGGAACAACTCAACAATATAAAAACAATCAACAAAAGGTCAAGGATCTACAAATCTCTCTAAATAACCCTAACTGTAAGGGTCTTAAGTCTCAGATAAAAAGCACAGAATTGCAGTGAGGAGGGATAAGACAAGGCCATCTATGCACTGTCTCCAGCAAGTACACCTCCCTGACAGATGCATTCACAGACTTCAAGTGAAAGGAGGAAGCCAATTCACCAAATAGACAGATGCTGAAAACAAGCCAGCACACCTGTTTTGATATCTCACAATGGAAACTTTAAGCTAAAATTAGCCAGAGCAGATAAGAAAAGCCAGCACATATTAACAAAAGGAACAATCAATCCATAAAGAAAATATAGCAATTGTAGGGGCTAGAGAGACACTCAATGGTTAAGAGCACTTACTGGTCTTGCAGAAAACTTGGTGTGGTTCCCAGAACCACATGGTGCCTCACAACCCTCTGTAATTCCAGATCCAGGGAACTGGATGCCCTCTTCTGGCCTCTGCATGTATGTGGTACACAGATGTACATGTAGGCAAAACACTCATACCCATATACATAAAGTAAAAATAAGCAAGTATTTAAAAAATGTGGCCATTATAACATATACCAATGAAATCTAGAGAATCATTAAGGATTACTTTGAAAACCAAAATAGAAAAAAAATCTCAAAGAAATGAGTAAATTCTTAGACATGTATTATCTACCAAAATTAAATTAAAAAGGAAATAAACATCTTTTTGTTTCTTTATTTTTTGTTTTAAAATCCCCATTACAGTTTCCCCTCCCTCCTCTCCTCCAAGCCTCTCTCCACCTCCTCTCTCTGCACCCCCCCCCATCCACTCCTCCTCCTCTGTTTCTCTTCAGAAAAGAGCCAGCCTCCCAAGGACATCGACCAGCCATGGTATATCAAGTTACAGTGTGACTAGACACCTCTCCTATTAAGTCTGGATGAGGCAACCAGGTGTGAAGAAAGGGTCCCAAAATCAGGCAACAGAGTCAGAGACAGCCCCTGCTTCCACTGTTAGGAGTCCCACAGAAGACCAAGCTACACAACTGTCACATATGTGCAGAGGTCAGTCCCAGGCAGGCTCCCCGGGAAATAAACATCTTAAACACATACAAAACAAGCAGTGAGGTTGAAGCAGGAAAAGAGACTCCCAAGAAAGGAAAGCCCTGGGTCAGGCCAGTCTGCTGCTAAATTCTGCCAGACATTAGAGAAGAGCCCCAACCGTCTTCCTGTCTCCCCGATCACAGGGCAAGGCTTACAAGGTGCAAGGCCACAGCCAGCTTTGGGTGCTGGGGACTTGAACTCAGATCCTTTTGCTTGCACAGCCAACACTCCTACCCAGTGAGCCATCCTGCCAGTCCTCAGTGAGCATTTTAAAGGAATTAGTGTATCTGATGGCTGTGAAAATGCCCTAGACACTTCCATGTTGTCTCCTACACAAAGACTGCTCGTTCTGAAGCACTGAGGTCTCTTCACTTCCTCTACACGTCTTCTCCCTCCTGGACAGGCTCTCCTGCCATGTCTGGGCTGTCTGTCACTCTGATGATTTGTCTGGTAAGCCGACAGGTGTCAGACATTGTTAGACAAGAATCCTGTAACTTTAAACATGAAGTGACAGAAGTCTTGCTTACTTAGCACTAGTGACTTTTCCTGTAGAGACAGGGGGAAGAACACTCATTGCTACAATGATTTTGGACTTTCTTATAAATTCTTGGAGAAAATAAATGTGTATTTCTTCCCTGGCCATGCACAGAGGATGTGGTTCGACCCATCATACTGCAATTTCTGCCTTGAGGAAATCAGAAAAATGCACGTCTGTCCAGCAGCTTTGTGAATCCAGCAGATTGTTGGGGACAGAGAAATGACAGTTGGTTAACTCATTTCTGCTCCAACTTTTCATAAAACCCCAAACATTCATTTTCCCTTTTAGTTCTTAGGTATTTAAATAAGCCAACACTGAGAATTTACTGAAGGGTCTTTCAACAATAGTAGATGCCCTGAAGCCCCAATGAGGCTTTCTTTGAATTGAACTTGTAAAAGTAAAGAGATTTTTTTCCAATTCCACAAAATAGAAAGTACCCTTAAGCCTTAGCTAATTAAATAATAACCTGTTCTGAAAATGTAAATAGCGTTGTCTCTTAAGTTGAGCTAATTTGAATCACAGAAGTGATGCAGAGATGTGTGTTGCGGGGCCTGAAGTCATGGAACCTCAGATGGGAAGGAAATCACCTCGGTGGCTTTACCACCACCCCAGTAGTGGGTAGAGATTTTCCTGTGTTTCTGTCTGCAGGTGGCATTCAGCCCAGGTGTTGGTAACAAACACCATAAAATGAGCAGACTATTGGCAGGTATTCACTGTCTTTGTTCCAGAGTTTCAGAAGTTCACAATCAAGCTGCTCAAGGATCTGGCTCCCCAGTGGGGGCTTTCTACACAGCTCACAGATGGTTCCCTTTCCGCTGGGTCCTCACATGCCTTATTTCTTCCTCTTGTAAGGACCCCACAGGCTCATTTGCCTGAACCCTCCGTCCCCAGCTGGTGATGCACTTTAGCAGGTTGTCGGATCTTAGGGGTTATGGCCTCCATAGCAGAAGCAGATGACTGGAGACAGGCTTATGGACTTCTGGTTCTGGGCTGAGCCCTCTGCTGACTGCCTCCTGATCTTCCAGAATGCAAAAAGCCACACCACAAGCCCCTGCTGCCAGGAATGGAACCCCCTACCTGCCAGTGCTTTGCTGCCATAATGAAGTAAATTATTTTGACTCTTAAACACGGAGTCAAAATAATCCCCTCCCCCATTTAGTTTCTCAGTTAAGCATTTGTCACAGAAATAGAGATGAGAATAATCAGAGTAAACACACATACTGTTATGGGGGGTTTCAGACTTCTTTTAAATATACTTACCCCTCCTGACACTATCATATTGGGGGCTGGGTCTCCAACGTACAAACTGCAAGAAGTGGAGGATAAATATTTAGTCTATGACATTCGACCCTTGGCACCACCAAATTCATATACTTGAATCTCAAATGCATTCCATCTATCCCAGCAGCTTCAAAAATCCTAGTTAGTTTCTGTGTCCACTCTTGGACACTTAAGAGAGTTTAAATTTTGGAATTCCATGTCTCACCTAAATTAGATGTTGGTGAGACTCTAGGCATAGTTCATTCCTATGGCAAAATCCCTTTCTAGCTAATAAACTCAAAATCAGATGATTTCATGTTTCTGGTGCATATAGTGGGTGAGCCATCAGATAGACACTCCCAATTAGAAGGTAGAAACAGAAAAGAAGGAAGGTGTTAACTGGTCCAAACCAAGTCCATTTCCATCCGGCCATTCATTAGAAATTCCCATTGGCTTCATGTTCTATCTTCTAGTATTACTGGGATGGTGTCCCTGTCTCTTTAGCCCTGCCATGAGGGCTCCCTAAGGCTTTAGGCAGTGGGCACTTCTAAGTTTCTGAGAGACATCTGTTTGGGTGATAAAACTGGGGTGACCATTGAACCCAAGAAAACCCACTGTAATAGCCTCTAACTGCCTCCAAGGCCATTTGTCTCTTGTCCTGACGAACAGTGCATATTTGAGGTTGGAGAGATGACTCAGTAGTCACAAACACTTGCTGCTCTTGAAGAGGACCTGGGTTCCATTCCCAGCACTGTAGTGGGTAGTCGGTCCAGCTTTGACCTGGAAATACCACCCCCTGTGAGGCTTTGGTAACTGTCACGCCTACAAGGTGGAGCCAAGAGAGGACCCCTGAAGACTCGGGATACAGATGGGGGAGCTCTCTTAGTTCCTGGACCCTGGACGCTGGAGGTGGACCAGGAGTTCTCCAGAGAACACTGCTGGACTGCGCTACACCTTTCCCAGACCCTGTAACCTATGCCTTCACTTGTGAGTTACCCCACAAAATAAACCTCCCTTTTAACTGTGCAGAGTTGCCATAATATTTTAACCAATACTGCACCCATATGGCAATTCACAACTGTCTATAACTGCAGTTTACAGGATACCTGACACAGAAAATGTGTGCTGAGACACTAATGTCTGTGATAGCAACAATAAAGAAACCCTTTGAACTGGTTTACAGAAAGAATTTGGAGAATAGGCTGGGGGATAGCTCAGCCACTAATGAGCTTGTTTCACAGGCATGAGGATCTGAGTTCAGTTCTTGGAATATTTAAAAATGTCTGTAGTGGTGGCGAGCACTTACAATCCCAATGCTGGGATGATGGAAAGAGGCAACCCCTGGGCTCATTGGTGAGTGGTGATCAAACATGAGGAATCCATTCTGGGAACTCAAAGCAGCTGAACTTTGGAATCAAGCTTCAGCATACGCAGGAGATATCTCAGTCTCCATTCTTCCAAAGATGGGGTAATGCTGATATTCCAAAGAGGTCTCAGAACGGATACTCATTTTGACCCTCACACTACTGAGATAGGGTCTTCTCTTCTGCATGTGGCTCCCTATATGTGCAGCCATCTGCCACTTTCCCTTCCCTTTCCTTTCTTTTTGAGACATTTCCTAGTTTAAAGGCGAGAGCGCACGCACACGGCTTCTCAGTCTCACCACTCACAGCTGCTCTTGCTGTCAACTGTGCCCAGCCCCTCCACCCTCGGGCAGAGGAGGTGCACCGTGGCCTGTGGCTCACTCAGTGCAGCCAGTATTGGCCTGTTCACTGGGTACCAGGCTCTGTGCGGGGGAGAGGGATGCAAAGGTGAGTGAGAGGCTATGCCTGGCCAAATACCAGGAGGAATCTGGTAACTGTAACGAGGCAATGCTGTAACAGAGATTTAGAAGGATCTCATGGTATAGATAAAGATGGCTTTCCAGCCGGGCGTGGTGGCTCACACTTTTAATCCCAGCACTGGGGAGGCAGCGGCAGGCAGATCTCTGTGAGTTCAAGGCCAGCCTAGTGTACAGAGCGAGTTCCAGGACAGCCAGGGCTACAAAGAGAAATTCTGTCTCCACCCCCCACACCCCCACACACAAGATGGCTTTCCATGCTGACATTCCTGTGTATGCTTGCCCATGTGGCTGAAGCCTCTGTGTGTATGCATTTCAGTGTGCAGCAGGATGAGAATCCTGGAGGAAAGTCCATAAATACATCCTTCCATAGAACTAGGGGTTAGGTCTTTTTGGACGATCACTTGTTCATGTAATTTAAGTTCTCTAGATTGTTCTGGGCATTTAGCACAAAGGACTGCACTCTTGTTCCCAGTGTATCACATGCTACAATTTAGGGAAAATGGGAAACATCTCAAACAAAGACCTGGGCAGAGGCAGGGCTGATCTGGGAGAGCAGGGAAGGGAGAGGCAATCCAGCCGAGGGAGGCTGCATTGTGCACAGTCTGCGCAGTGCGGGAGGGGAAGCAAGCCTGTCATTTCCCCCTTCCTTCCTTTCTTTTCTTTTTTTAAGTTTGGAGAAGGAAGCAGGCACTATTTCTCAGCTCATGAGCTTTGCTATGGTTCGAGCTTGCCCTCAGAAGGTTGATGGTGTGGGTGGATGGCATTGTTCCATTTAAAGTAGGGCAGCAGTTGGTGAGTGGTTAATTTAAGAGTCATTGGTCTGACAGAACAACCCATGCGTCCTCTCCCATCTGCGTGGGGGAGACAAGCCAGTGCTGTACTTACCGCTTGGACTGAGCCCACGGAGCCGATCTTTAGCAGCCCTGTTTGCAGAGGAAGACACAGCGTTGAAGCAGCTTAGCCAGGGTTAAAGTAGCGTCAAACTCCGGGTTTGGGTTTAGCTTGGGCTGTGCACTTGCCAACCTAAGTTTACATGGGCTTGATTTTCTTCATAATTACAACTTTCAACACAAAGAGAAGAGATTCAGCAGCGTCTAGCTGGGGGAAGAGAGAGTCCTGATGTACCCACTGTTGGTATTGGAATTGAGTCCCAGGGAGCTCATAGTGAGTCCAGGTTCCAAAACAAAGACTAGAACAGAAACACACGAAACAGACAGCTTCTTAAGTGGGGGTGGTAGGTTTCCAAGGAGGGAAGTGGGCCAGAGCTGTGAGAAATGTCAGAAGATCAATGGCAAACACTATACAAATAACTAGGGCTTTTATACCCCAGTATCCCCAGATTTTGGCTCATTTTCACAGTGCATACTAGTTTTAGGACATGCTCTGTTATATGTCAGCTTTGGTGGGGAGAGGTTTCCTGTCTGGTTTCTTTTATAAACTGATTTTAATTCATTCTCTGTCATACCATATGGTTTGTGACTGAGACCACATATCACTGGGAATCCCCTTCATGGAGCATTTTTTCATGACAGGACATCAGTGTCAGTGGTATCATCCTCATCAACCCACACCTGACACAGAAGACTCCATGGTGAAGTCCCTTCATGATTCTAGCCAGTTGCCATAGTGATCTTCTCAAAGGTTCTCCTTGGGCTGAGACAGACCATGTGGAAAGACTCTTAATTGGCCTGTGTTTTAGTTTTCTTTGCTATTGCTGTGATACAATACTCTGACAGGATCACCTCAGGGGAAAGGGTTTGTGTGGGCTCACAGGTCAAGGTTACAGTCCATAATCATGGGAAGTCACACAGGTGGGGAGCAGTTGGTCACATCATATCCACAATCAGGAGGCAAATGGAGATGAAGAGTCCAGTATCCCAGCCAGGCAATGATGCTGCCCACAGTGGGCGAGTCTTTCTACCTCAATTAATGCAGTCAAGATAGTCTCCCACAGGCATGATAAGAGGCCCAGGTCTGTTAGGTCTAGATTCTGCCCAGTAGACAAGCAATACTAACCATCACACCCTGGCATGATCATTAACTTGGAGTTCTTCAAGCAGGCTTATGGACTGTTTCTGAGACATTTCCAAAGCCATAAAATGTGTTCCTCAAGTATTAACTGAAATTGTTCTTCTGTGGTCCCTGTTCTCTTCTGCTGCCTACGCTGAGAAACACCCAGTGGAGCCTCTAGACACCACCACAGGGGAAGGTGAGCTAGCAGCAGGAGGAGAAGAAGAGGGTTTCCCCTTCAGCTTCCAAGTTTTGGGGAATATAATAAATAATGTAAAAAATCCTCTTGCATCGTGTATGCAATCAAGATCTGGCAGAACACAGATGGCAGGGGAACAAAGCTTCCATTTACTTCTTTCCTCTAGAAAACCATCCTGTTTTCCCCTGGTTGTAAAGCAGTAGGTGAGAGAATATGGTCATAGTCTACTCCAAGCATGTATGAGCTGCCATGGCCCACTGCCTTTAATGACTTGTGTATGTGTAGGAGCATCTGCCAGTCACCAGTGCCACTGAACACATCACGAGTGCCTCATGTGATAGTACCCGTGTGAAAGGTGGCAGAGGCACATGCCTGGGGAAGTGGAGACAGGCTGCCCTGGGGCTCAGTGGCCAGCCAGAAAGCCAAACTGGTGAGTTACAGATTCAGTGAGAAACCTTGTCTGAAGAAATAAGGCACAGGACTCAGCAGTTAAGAGTACTGGCAGTCTTGCCCTGGATCCAGGTTCAGTTCTCAGCTCCAAATCACAGTTCCACCTCCAGTAACTCCATCTCTAGAGGATCTGATGCCCTCTTCTGAACTCTTCAGGCATTGCACTCATGTCATGTGCACCTACTGCTGCCCCTTCTCATAATTAAAAAGAAATAAATCTTAATTAATTAAAAAGAAAATAAATCTTCACACACACACACACATATATGGTGGAGAATGTCTGAGGATTGAAATTGACTTACAATTTTCAAATACAGGTTCCTGCACACACACACACACACTCATACACATGAACACACTTGCACACTCACACGCACATATTCACACATGCACGTATACACGGACGCACACAGAGTTCATTAATCCTTGCTCCTACTTTTCATGTACCTGTCTCAGTATGAAGCTTCCATAGCTGTTTTTTCAGGAGCTTCATCTCTCTGTCTGTCAGAACCAGCTGACATCACTTTGCCAAGACATGGGTTCTTGTTGTTTTTGCAGGACCCACAGAACTCTGCTGTGGAAGTTAGCTTCCTGGCACCAGCGCTCCAGCGTTTTATGTGCTTAAAATTCCATCTGTGCAAGTCCAGACATGACCCAAGTGCTTGTCAAGTCTAGTTCATCTCAGCCCTCCCAGGGCCCAGGCTTGCAAGCAGGAAGGCTTCCTCACTCTCACACACCCATCCTGCTGAGTCAACAGCTCTCTCTGTCCCAGATCATGCAGCCTGGGATTGTTGACAAACTTGGGCAATTTCATTTGCTCTGCCCAGTACATACTGTGAGCCTGCCAGGAGTCCTGCTGGCTCCCAGATAAAGACAAGATTCCAGGAAAGGTTGAGCTGTGCTTGCCAAACCTGGCCTGAGTTTCTGGCCACACATACAACCCAAGGATGACAGCCAAGCTGGTGACTTTCTAGAACTTCTGGAACCCAGAGCTTCTGGAAGATCCACAAGCTTCTCTTGTTACAAGCTGAGATCCCAGGATTCAAAGCACCTGGGTAATCATGGGAGCAGATGCACAATGTCCTCCGACGACACCCCCATTCTGCTGGTGCTGTGGGGACTGAGTCAGTCGACACCTCTCAGTTCTCAGTTTTTCCTGGGCCGGCCTAGGCTGCAAGGAGCACACCCTGCATTGCACAGGACAGTGTGCTCCTTAGCTTGCTGTCATTACCATGAAATACTGATAATGTTCAAAGAGAAAATGTCCATTTACCTTGCAGTTTGGAGGACAGAACTTTATGGCTTGCTCTTGGGCTGCCTCGCCTCATGGTAAATAGGCACCGTGGCTACAATCAACAAGTGATTATGCTTCAAACAAGAAGCAGAGAGTGGTGGCGTAGGGCCAAACTCAAGTTTTTAAAACAGTCCTCACTCAAGAACTACTTCCTGAGGGCATGACCCTAGAAGCCTGAGGAGCTCCTCTCACCCACACTTCAAAGGTTTCCAAGATTTCTGAATAGCACCACCCTGCACAATAACCTTTCAGTCACAATGAGCACACCAATTAAACTGCATCAACACCTTATGACACCTACAAAAATGCTGCTCTGAACTAATGATTGCTTTGAATGCCACTGAGAAGCAGCAGATGAAGAAAGTCCCTGAGAGCCCCACTTTATCTAAAAGCAGCACATAAATCTGTGAAAGTGCCCCCTTCTCTCCAAAGGAAGGGTTTGTCAGTTACTAGAGAGCACTCGTCCTCTGTCTGCTCATAGGCAGCTCCATCTGGGCTACCCAGACTACAGGGAATGGACAGGGCCTGCTCCAGCTTTAAGTCAGGGGCAGAGGTAAGGAGAAGGCATTCTGGGTGGTATGCTGGGAGCAGGCAACTGTGAGAATTCTAGAAGGGGCCGTGAATGAGCAGAGGATAAAAGGTAGGTAGTGCAGTGACAGGCAAGAAGCTGAGAACCTGAGCTAAGTCAAGTGGCTCAAAGCTCGTGGTGGCCAGTCATGCCCTCAGCATAGTCTTCATGACCTTTGACTGGTTTCTGCCTTCACACCTGTTTTCTAACAGGATTGGGCTCCTTCATCCTGATCTCTGCACTCACAGATTCAGCCAAGCATGGGTGTGAAAACGGTATATATCTGTGCTTTAAACATGTACAGATTTTTGGCCCCTCCAGGGGTCATGTGTGTGGTTTGAGTACTTGTGTGTGTGGAGACGTGTGGGTAAGTAAGTGTGGAGGCCAAAAGTAGATGTGGGACTATGGTGATATTTTAATTGTACTGAAATGTGATTTTATTTGTATGTTAATAATAAAGTTGCCTGGGGGTCAGAGCTAATAGTAAGCCATAGCAGAAACTGGGTGGTGGTGGTGGTGGTGGTGGTGGTGGTGGTGGTGGTGGTGGTGGTGTTAGTGCATGCCTTTAATCCCAGCTCTTGGGAGGCAGAGCTAGGCGTATCTCTGTGTGTTCAAGGACACAGCCAGCATGGAGACACACGCCTTTAATCTCAATACCAACCATAGAAGACCTGGAGGTCTGTACAGACAGGCAGTGACGAGGAGGTCTTACAACCAATGAGAAGGCAGAATAGAAAGTCTATAAAAAAGACAAACAGACAGGAAGTAGGCCGCTTGCTGAAGAGGACAACAGCAGCAGTGAAGGGTAAGGCTTTTAGCTCTGACCTCTTGGGCTTTCATCTCTGCATTGGCTCTGTGTTTCTCATTTAACAAGACCGTTCATCTACATGGGACATCCTCCTCCCTCACACTCCACTGTACTTTCTGAGACAGGTTTCTCACTGAATCTGGAGCTTGCTGATTTGTCCCGGTTGGGTGGCCACTGAGCTCCAGGATGCTTCCTGCCCTTGCAGCCCTACACCAGCACTGGGGCTGTAGACTTGTACCTGCCCTGGCATCGCTGCTGGGGATCCAAGCTCAAGTTCTTGTGTTTTTGAGGCAAGCACTATAGCAATTCAGCCATCTTTCTAAGTCCTGTCATTATGTCCTAAACCTGCATAATGATTCACACGCACACTGTGTGAAGTGTTCTAAGTCACCTGGAAATGGTTTGCAGGGCTTAGGAAAGGAAAAGCTTTAAAGCAGCATTGCACACAAGGGATGAGTGCACCTTCGGGTTTTGGTACCATCCTGGGTCTCAGAACCAAGTCCTTGGAGACAGGGGGGCAACTGTCCTCTCATTCCTGTCCCTTGCTTGAGACCTTCTCAGAGTGTTTGCTGTGGCCACTCTCCTGTGCTTCTGTCCTTGTGTGTCCTCTCCTGGGGAGTTTGGAAGCACCCCAAGTCCAGCCTCTCCTTTCACTTGCACCTTGGCTGCCGTGAGAGTACACTTGATATGACACCACATAAACTTACCTTTTCTTTGAATGAGCTCTGACCACTGCTGCTTCTGAGACTGGAAGCCTTGGGTCATCTTTGAGTTTTCCCTTTTCTTTTTCTCGGATGTTTTCTTCCGGGAGAGTAGCAAGCACTCTTAACAGTCGAGTCACCTTCCTAGCTCCTTTAATTAGTTTTCACTCTTTTTCAATGTTTGTTCCAGACATATAACCAGCCTGTCAGCAAACCCCAAGTTGGGTATAAACCTACCATGTCTCAAGTTACCCATCTCCAACACAGTTCCTTTCTACCCCCTCATCCTTAAGCCTCATGAGATTTACCAGAGGTCTGTGTTCCCTATAAAATTAGTTTGTGTGGCTGGGGAGTGAGAATGGGAAGTCCCTACAAGGCATGCCATCACCAGAGTCTAGTCCATAGATGAGCCCTGTGACATAACCATCCTCAATGCAGAGGCTTAACATGGTATCTACTGATGCTCATGCAGACTCCAACCAAGGTAGGGCGGCCTCCTGTAGTGGCTACACCACTGGAAGCAGGTGGTCTTCAGTATATTAGGACTAGGGAAGAAAACCAAAGGGACTTCTCAGGGACAAGTTTCTAAACTGAGCATTAGAGGAGGGTGGGTGGGCGTGCTTGGAAGTCCCCAGAGAGAGAAGGCTCTATAGAAGACTGTCAACAGGACCCACCGAGAGGTCCCACGAGGGTTCTGCTGCACAGGCCCTCACCCCTAGCATCAACTTTAAGCCTGAAACATGGTTTTTAGAGAAGAGGGCTGGACACGAGTTCTTCTTGAGCAACTGCTGGGGACAAATTTAAGAAAAGAAACCTTTTCAAGAGTTCCCTAAAGGAAGACATAATGGAACTAAACAAAGAAGGCTTAAGGAATGTGGACCAGGCTTGACAACACAATAACAACTCTCCCTGACACACACCTTCATACACACTCACAGGCACGCCTGAAGAACAAATTATAGAATTAATTTTGCATTCATAGCTGGCTGTTAGAAATAATGATGGTTGCAAATGCTGATGCTGAAAGGAAGTTGCTTACAGAGAATACAGGGAGATACAGAAATTGCCTGATTGGTGGTAACTCTTGTCTGTCTTATTTGAATGTGGTTTTGATTGGCCAAGGCTCATCGCACTAGTAGGTTACAAACTGATACAAATAAACTTCAGTTACAATTTGTCAGGTGTGAAGGAAGTTTTAGGCCAAACAAAATATGCAGGGAGGCAGCTTCAGATCAAAGTTAGTGCAACTAAACTTGCACAAATCACTATTTTTTCCACTTTGTCGGTGAAAACAATTGCTAGATGTCCCACCCCTGCAGTCTAGGAGGGGACAGAAGAGTGCATGCATTCTGTAACTAAATTTTGCAGCTTCTTTCCAGCAGTGAGCACTTGGACTGGTTATGGCATCTGCTGTGAGAAGCAGGGGAAGAATCTTCCTGTCTCCAACGAGATGAGTTAAATTGGGCAACAGAAGTTCTTAACTATATTGTCGTAAAATCATTGAAACAAATTCTTCATGTAGGCCAGGCTGGCCTCACACAGCATGTAGCTGGGGATGCTCTGAATCTATATTGCTTGGTTTTTTGTCAAATTAACACAAAGCTAGACATAATCAGGAAGAAAGAATTCAACTGAGCATTGCCATCATCAAATTGGCCTGTGGATATGTCTGTGGGAAGTTGTTTTGATTGTTGATTGATATGGGAAGGCTCAGCCCACTGTGGGTGTTGCTATGCCAGGGCTGGTGGCCGTGGTCATAGGTTGTAAAATAAAGCAGGTCCAGCAACCCATAGGGAACAAGTCAGTAAGCATCATCCCTTTATGGCCTCTGCATCAGTTCCTGCCCTGATTTCTGTGGATGATGAAGCTGTACAATGAAATATGACCTTTCTCCCCCAAGTTGCTTTTGGTCAGTGTTCTATGACACCCACAGAGATGCAAACTAGGACAAACTTACTGTTTATTATTATTTAAATTTTTTCTGTTTAGATTATTTTATTTTATGTGCATGAATGTTTTGCATTCATGTATGTCTGTGCATCAGTGCATACACAGTGCCTGAGGAGGCCAGAAGAGGGTGTTGAAACAGGAGTTATGGATGACTGTGGCTGTGAACTATCACGTGGGTGATGGGAACTGAACCTGGGTTCTCTGTAAGAACAAGTGCTCTTAACCTCTCTCCAGTGTGGGACATTTACCCACCACCCCCACAGTTCCCCAGAGTTTTCTTGAGTGCGAGCAGCAGGAAATATTAGATAGAAGGATTTATTGCGGAGAATATTGCGGCAATAAACAGATAGAAAATAAAGGATAGCCTCGAGAGGGCCTAGAACCTATCCAACGGGCCCCGACTATCTCTGCCCCAGGGTTTTTATAGAGACGCCAAGGGGTGGAGCAAAAGATCTCCTCCCCCAGCACAGCCAAGTGCAGACCATCTCAGACACCTGCACTCAGGCCCGTGGTCCTAATCATCCTCCATGTGGACCTGCTGGGTAAAGCCACGAGGAACCCGAGAACGGGCTTCCACACTCCAGCCCCATTGTTTATTATTATTATTATTATCATTATTATTATTATTATTACTTTATGTGTATTGATGTTTTGCCTGAATGTATGTCTGGATGAGGTTGTTAGATCCCTTGGAACTGGGGTTACAGACACTTGTGAGTTGCCATGTGGGTGCTGGGAATTGAACCCAGATCCTCTGGAAGAGCATATGGTGGTCTTAACTGCTGAACCATCTCAACAACCCCCAACTGTATTTTTTTAAGTTTTAACTTTTTAAATATAAAATTGACCTTGAACTATTTTTAAAAGTTCACTTTATTTTTTTTATTTGTGTGTGTGTGTGTGTGTGTGTGTGTGTGTGTGTGTGTGTGTGTGTGTGTGTGTTTGCAGGTGAGTGCAGGTGCCCTCAGAGGCCAGAGACATTGTATCATCCCCTGCAGTTACAAATGATTGTGAGATGCTAGGAGCCAAACGTGGGTCCTCTGGAAGAGCAGTTTGAGCTCTTGGTCACCAAGCCATCCCACCAGCTCCATGACTTGGAGCTCTTGAGCCTCCTGCTCTTGTCACCCAAAGACACAGGTCTGTGTTGCCAGGCCTGGCTTAAGTTCAAATGTCTTAACTTTAATTTTTGAAAGGTAACCTATAAATATTATTTTGAACAACAACTCCAGGACATTGTCTTAAGCAAGACATTCTTTTTCCTGTGGCAAAGGAGAAGGCTGCCACTGGAGGCCGCTGGGACAGCAGAGCTTAGCAGAACTGAGAGGACTGGGTGATTGCTTTGGCTGTGCACCAGCCATCCACATCTGAAACCATTCAAACCTGTGTAAAGTTGCTGCGTTCAGACCCCTCCTGTCTGTGGTATTTGTCACCTTGCTCCAGCCAGGGTGCTTCCTTTAGGTCTAATTTTGTTTCTGTTATTGAGAAACACCTGGGAAGTAGTGGAGGTGGTGCTGTGAGCTGAGGGAGGAAGTCCTGCAGTGACCCTGTGCCTGCCACTTGGCTTCTTCTCTCTGAGTCCCCAGGTGATGGGAACAGCATGGAAAGGTACAATTAAGAAAATTGAGGCATGTGCCTGCCGGATTTGGGTTGGCTTGACTCCTGTGTAAAAGCATGGTGAGCAGAGTTGGAGGTGCAGGATTGTGCACCAGTCATAAAGAATAAGAACTGGGTGTACCTGCAGTGATGGGGGTGTCTTAAAGAGAGTCAGCTTCTGCCATAAAACAAAGGGAGCACTGGCTATGATTTTACTTCCATAAACTAGGTTGGAATACAGTGGCATGGTGAATCTCCTTGAGATTTTCAGGTCATTAACCTAGCTTTTCTCCTGTTTAAAATTTTTCCACTTGTTTATCTAAGACTTTAATTAACTTGCCATCTCAACAACTCACATCTGTTAATATTGTGAAATTACAGTCAGCCTCGGCCAGCTGGGCATTCAGTAATAGAGAATTTGCAAGCTCGGTGCAATTATGCCTAATTCCAAATAGCTGCAGTCTGTAGCTCTCTGTTCAGTTCCACTTTCTCTCAGTTCTGATGGTGGCGAGTTACGTAGATCAAGCTGGAGAAGATTTAATTTAATCAACCTGTGGGTTTGCTTACACTTGTTTGAATATTAACTGCCATCTATATGTAAAAGACTAGAGAGGGACAGAAACTCGTTGCTAAGCACCGCGGCTAATAACTGGCGCTGCCTTTGCATTGGCAGATCTCAAAGTCAGGTTCAAGGTCATGCTGACTGTGCAAGGTTGCACTGTGCACCTCACCCCCCTCCTCATACCTTGAGATAACTCTAGAAATCGGCTGCTCTTTTAGACACTGTCAGGAAAACTTCCATTTTACCAACCATTTAGATGGGGTCGGGGGAGAGAAGGGGCGCAGAAGAGAAGTGGGGGAAGACTTCCTGGATACTTCCATTCACCCCAGCCCAGCTGCTTCGCTTACCTTCCAGCCCAGAAACCACGTGGAGGAATCCATCCCTCTGGGTGGGGGTGGGGGCTAGGACTCACTGGAGTGCTTGGAGCTTTATCAATCTGAGACAAAAGAGGAACATCTCTAAACTGTAGAACCCAACACAGAGAACTGGTTCGGGAGCAGAGGGAGTTACTAAGTAAACTGGCTTCTCTGAGACTGTGCCCATAGTGGACCCCAATGAAAACATCATCTCATGAAGATGCTACGCTGCTTTTTGGTGGCAAGAAGGGGGAATGCGGACTTGTAGGTTTCTAACCACACTATGTAAGTGCATCTTGAAGGTGAACGGAAATTTCCAGGCACAGGCGTTGTTTAGCGTTACAAAACCAGTAAAGTCCTTCCTACCAAGACTGACCAGATCTAGAACTGATTCACACTCCACCCCACCCCAGCCGAATGAGTCAGGGAGAGAGCTCCCTGTCCTGGCTGCTGTTGTCCAGTGCCAGCTCAGAAGCACAGTGATTGGCTGAGATGAAGAACTTGACAATTAACACTAAACACAGGCAGCTGGATGCCTTTTGATTAAACTCCACCGTCAAGAGCTCTGGCATCTGGAATGTTGTGATGGCTGAGGCTTTATCCCCGTAAGTACCACTGGCAGCTGTCCATCTTCTGGAGCCTTTTCCTTTACTTTCACTGTGGTTTTGTGTGTTTAAAAAATTGGCAGAAATCCTTCTAGGTGAAGCAACCTGTGTCCACTTCCATGCTCGTAAAATATCTGTCAGCTCCAAAGACAGGACCCACGTGAGGCGTATCCCCACCCTACCCCCATCACCGATTCATACATATTTTAGAAAACCAAGGGGACTTAACATCTAAAGCAGCCTGGCTTCTCCAGTGGAGTGCTGCTCTTGGTGGCTTTTGGGCCCCACCTTATGGACAACAACTGTATTAGAAATTGGAAGTGGATGACAAGTTCTACTGGGTAGGTGCCATTAAAATTTGATTTCTTATTACAAAATCAAAATGTAATGGTATCATGGAATTATATATCATTCAGAAAATACCATCGTTCAGAAAATCAGTGGTGAATGTGGAACTCTTACTATGATAAATATGCAGACTGAACCACTGTGTACAGTAATGTGAGGACTGTGGCAAGGAGTCTGATGTATCCAGTTATTGTTGCTAGCATTTGGGGAGTCTCTCTGTGGTTGCCAGACGGTACAGGGGAAACAGGGATTCCTTCTTGGGGCTTTTAGTCTCCTTAATAACAGAGTTTAACAGGGGGCAGGAGAGGTGGCTCGGTGGTTAAGAGCACTGGATGCTCTTGCAGAGGATCCAGGTTGGATTCCCCGGACACACACAGTGGCTCTCAACCGTAACTCCAGTCTAAGGGATCTGGTGCCCTCTTCTATCCCTGGGGCTGCCAGATGCAGAAGTGAGACACAGACATAGATCCAGGCAAAACTCCCCACACATGAAATACAGTAAGTTTTAAAAAACTTAAAAATTTAAGAATGTAGCTGGTGGTGGCACACGCCTTTAATCCCAGCACTCGGGAGGCAGAGGCAGGTGGATCTCTGTGAGTTCAAGGCCAGCCTGGTCTACAAAGCAAGCTCCAGGACAGGCCCCAAAGTTGCACAGAGAAACCCTGTCTTGAAAAACCAACAAAACAAAACAAAAAAACAAAAACAAAAACAAAAAAAACCAAAACAAAACAAAAACAAAAAAATCCTGGTACATATCCAACTTCTTCTCAGAAGTGTATCTCAACCTCCTGGGTGATTCTAAATCTAGTCACATCGACAATGACAATTAACCACTTCATCGGGTCGCTGGTGTGGGTGCCAGGCTGTTAACACATTCAGTAGTGAAGAACTGAGTGTCCCCGGGCCCCTGCCTGAGAGTCTAGCTACCACTTTCATCTGTTCCTCAGCTGCGTGTGGTCTTGGATGGTGCTAAAATAGACAGGAGATGGATGATGATGGTTGGAGGAGGTGGGACTCCAGTGAGGCTGATTTTGTGTGAACTGTCATCCATGCTTGGGTGGGACATTTTGGTGATGAAGATTTAAATCACCCATGCTCTTATAAATGACTGTCCTCCACCTGTGCCTTCCTAATAACCTCCAGAAGCTCGCTGTTTCATCACACTGGACTTATCCCATTGGCCTCAGTGTCCTACCTGGAGCAAATGGACATTTCTTTGTCTTCCAAGGAAGGGTAACACAGCACTCAATATTTCAGAATCTTTCTTGAGGGTCTTTCATCCCCAGAGCTTCCAGCTACATGAGAGAATAGAGACATAACCTTGGCATGGAAAATCTGGGGTCTCTTGCCCTCCCTCTACATCTTTAGTGGCAGGTGAGTGATGTTATTCTCTGAGCTTCCTCATGGGACTCATGTGTGCAGTGGACGCCCCTGGCTTCGTGATGAGTCATACATATCCTTCCTCCATAGAACACAGGTCAGCTCAGGCCTTCTCAGACACTGAATCCTTCTGTGGAGGGACAGGCAAATTCCTGACTCCTCTACAGCCACACATGGTAAGGGTTTCTCACTATCCCCGAATGCACACCTTATGTCATCCCCAGTTCTGCTGTGTTGAATTCCTCAGTACCTAATGATCTGATTCCCCCAAACATGCCTCATAGCACTCTCCCCACATCCATCCACAGCTGGGGTACAGTGGAGGACAGCCATCTAAAACACTGGCAATGGGCTTCTTCAGTCTGTCTTCAACATCTGCTTTAGTTTAATTTTGCTGCTGTGATGAAATATCCTGAGTAAAGGCAACTTATAGGAGAAAGGTTTTGTTCTCAGTCACAGAGCAGGTCACAGTCCATCACTGCAAAGAGATCAAGGCAGGAGCTTGAAGCAGCTAGACATCTCCACAGTCAAGAGCATGCCTTCTGCTCAGCTTGCTTTCTCCACTCCTACACAATTCAGGAACCAAACCCAGGGGATGGTGATGCCTCCTTTTAGACCTAGTTTTCTCACATCAATTAAAACACAGAAAAGACAACCTCCCACAGGAAGTCTCAGGAGGAACAATCAAGACAACTCCTTATTGAGAGGCTCTTCTCACGTGGCTCTCGATTGTGTCACACTGACAGTTAAAACCAACAGTAACATTTTCCTTTCCATGTCCCCTCAGAGCCAGAGAAGGGCGTTTCTCCTTTGTGCACACCAGGGCCACTCCCAACCCCCAAGCATCTCCCATTCTTTGTGTAACAGAAATGTAGAATCAGTCTTGCCAAGTCTGGCTTAGACACTCACAGAAGTGTCAAAATCATCCTATTTCTAGGGACTCAAAACTGCAATTTTTCTAGTTAAAGCTGAAAATCAACTCTTTCTTTTCATGCTTTACTGATGTAATTATTTAAATCCTCTTCCAAGCAAATGGAGGCTTTTATCAGAACAGAGGAGAGCATGTACTTTGAAATGCAAATAGAAAAGAACACCAACATTTTTCAATAAATTAGATATTGAAATACAGTGATAATGAAGATACTATCTTTGTTCTATTACGCTATTATTGTTAGTCTTAGGAACACAGGCAACTCAGTGTCTGGATATAAACTTGGGGAGCCAAGTGCGTTGTCTCTGTTGTGTCCTGGTGGCTTTTACTGACTCCGAGAAACTAATACTGGATGATGTTTTGTTTTGCATTAACAAGCTCAAAAAGTAAAATGTGGCTGGAGGGTGACTCACTGGATAAAGTGTGTGGGGCCCAAGCATAGGACCCAAGTTCAACTCTCCTGCACCCGTGAGAAATGCTGGGGATGGCAGCATGTTTCTATAATCTCAGTGATGGAGAGGCTGACAAGAGGGCCCCAGGGAATTACTGACCTGCTAGTCCAGCCAGTAGGGAAGCTCCAGGTTCACTGTGAGACCCTGCATTAAAAAAATTATAATCGGAGTGATAGAAGAAACTCAATATCAATCTCTGACCTCCATATGTGTCTACATGGGCACACACGAGTGCATTCATATCCATTTGCACATACACCACACCCATCACCCCAAACATAAATGGAAAAACTGGGGAAGCTGGTGCACTTTAATGGGACCTAGTTCCCTACAGCAGAATGCTGAATCTTTGTGTAGCCAATCAGCCCCTTCAGGGAAGCAGTGTAGACCTTTCCATACAAAATGGCTTTTGATGTATAATCCTCCCATAAACCTTCAAGTCAAGTTCACATTTCCAAGGTCTCTCACAATAGGCTACTGACCTCTAGATTAGGCTCTTCCTGCCCTTCTCCAATGCAACAAGCAAGATCAGCCTGACAGGCCCTGTCCCCTGCAGGCCCACTCTCGGCATCCCTCCCTTTATACTCCCTAGATGTCATCCATCCTTCTTGGCTTAGCTTACTTGCTTCTTGCCCCCCAAATGTTCCCCAACTAAGCAACTTCTCCCTTGTGTGCATGTTTAGGGGGCTAGTGGTTCTTAATATGATGTGAGCATCTGAGTCAAAAACAGACCTAAAACAAAGCAACAGACATTCCACAGGTTTTAGCCCATCTAAGACAGGTAGAAAATTCTAGTCTCCTGCTCCATGTATAAGTGTGTGCCTGCATGTGTACACGTGTGTATTGTGTGTGTGTGTGATGTCTTTCCTGACAGGTGGGAATTTGAGGGAGGTATTTAGATGTCACCTGGAAGATGTGCTTTTTTTTTCACTACACAGAGGAGATCCTATATAGCTCCTCTCAGGCCCATGCTGGTGTGTTCTCTCCACTTTAACCAGTGTGTCATGGTTTGGGATGGCATTTTGGATTCCTTCAACGCGGCAATCTTCTGTTTCTTCATGGGGCATCCAAGTAATTACAGGTTATTGACAGGTACCAAGGTTGCTTCTCTTGCTGTCGCTGTCTTGGAGTGGGATGACTATAGGCTGGTGAGGGAGGAGCATTCTTACCATTAGATCTCATACTGGCTGTCCCCTGATGGCCAACAGGATTGAAACATCAAAATCCCACAAGAAAAATTCACACAAAGAAGTGGCAATGCCTTAACCATGTACTTACTGAGCATGTGCAATCTGATGTGATGAGGGAGGTTTGAGACAACACACAGCTGCTGTATGATCTCTGTGCCCAGGTGCAATGATGGAAGGAAGATGAGATGACTAGATGCACAAGATAATTTCAGTTAGAAATGGGCTCTTCGTAAGGGCAGGTGCACAGGACAAAGCAGCAGGAACTAAGCAGAGAGCAGTGGGTTTTGTTATGTCTGGGACCGTAGCTCCCTGAGCCGTGACGTCAGCAGAGGATGGGTTCAGGGACATGAAAAGGGGGTGGTGTCCTCAGGGACCCACACAATGGAACTATGGAATTTTTTGAGAGTGGACATCAGGGTTGGGCAGATGCCCCCAAGCCATGGAGGTTGGGAGCATGAAGGGATAGTTCAGGGTCAGGACAGTGACAGCCAGCGTCAGGGAGGGTGGTGAACACGGAAGATGGGAATATTAGAACCACAGGGCCCTTAGCTCTCTCTGCATGCAGCCCAGAGGACTTGCAGACATGGTCCTGGGGAAGGCTAGTTGTGTTTGACTCAAGGAAGTGATGCTCAGGGTGTGAAGGCCTAGGCCAACTCATCAGCCCTGGAGCCTTGCTGGGAGATGTCTTTCTGTATGCGGTGAATATGTGTTGTTCCCATTGGTTAATAAATAAGAAGTTTTGGCCTATGGTAAGGCAGCTTAGAGGCAGGCAGGAAATCCAAGGAGAGAGACAGGAAAGAGAAAGGCAGGGTCTGAAAAGAGACACCCAAGGAACAACAAGATGTCAGCAGACAGGTAATACCACAGCCATGGGCAACATACAGATTTATAGAAACTGGTTGATTTAAAATGAAAGAGCTAGCTGGCAAATGGCTAAAGCCATAGACCATATAGTTGGTAAATAACATAAGCCTCTGTGTGTTTGATTAGGTCTGAGCGGCTGTGGGACTATGGGTGAGAGAGATTTGTTCTGATCGTGGGTCAAGCAGGACACAGGAAATCTTCTGACTACATTTTGGTGCCCAATGTGGAGCACAAACCCACGACCCTGGGATTAAGAGTCTCATGCCCTATTGACTGAGCTAGTCAGGCATGGGACACAGGAAAATTTCCAACTACAGAGCCTGGCCTGCTTCTAGTTTTTACTGTGAAACCAGTAACCTCTTTGTCTTCTGGTCTCAGTGCAGGAAGAGCATCCTGACCACAGAAAGTAGCAACTCAAACAAAACTACTTTAAATTTGTTAGTTTCTATTTGACCTTGTGCTTTGTGCTTTCATTTTCTACCCATCTGATGAAGCATTAAAATAAAGGCTGGCATGTGAATCAGATTGATGTGGGTAAATCAGTGGTTAATCAAATTAAGATAATTTTTCCCCTCTCTTATCCTCTGAAAGCATGGCTCGGATAATTTGCAATTATATCCAAGAGAGTATTAGACAATTAGTGCAAGCAAGCTTAAAATCACACTCTTTGAGATCAAATGCACGCAACTGCTTCACTGCCGGAGGCCTGAGCAGTGCTATATCTTAGTCAATTTTCATTATCTATTGTTAGCAATGAAACTCAGAGGTGCAAAAGAACAGCCATTTTGTCCTCTTTCCCAGTTCTAGAAGAAGCTGAGAAGCCTCCATTGGAGAAGTACGCACTCCACATCACTTTGGCTAAGCTGCAATCATGTGGAGGGGAATGCCCAACATAATTTTTCCTCAGTGCTGGCCATTGCCATATGTGGCGCTGGCTGCCAGCTGAGGCCCTGGCTAGGTATGATTACTGCGTTTTCCATATAGTCCTCTTGTGTACAGGTTGGGTTTCCTCACAAAATGCATCTCCATTCTAACAAGAGGTGTTCAAAAAGAAGGATGTGCAAGTATCCAGTCCTCCAAAGGCTAGACTCATCTTTACCACATCTTGTTAGGGCACATGTAGGACTGACCAGTTGATTGGAGAAGACGAGAAATCAATGTTACTCATCCTGAGAGTGGCACAGGTACACCCAGGCTTTGCTCTGTCCACCACTATCCCCCTCCAATATAGAAAGTGCCTATCCTTTTCTTAACTAAGTATTATGGTTTTGAATAGAAGTGAACGGCCCACCTGTGGGGAGGCTCCTGGGGTACTGTGTTGGTTGTTTCTGTTTTGGGGGCCCACTACCTAGCTCCCAAATAAATCACTTCACATGGAGTCTTATTATTACTTATAAATGCCTGGCCTTAGCTTGGCTTGTTTCTTTCTTTCTTTCTTTTTTTTTTTTAATTTTTAAAAAAATTTTTATTTTCTTGCCAGCTTTTCTTAACTTAAGTTATCCCATCTACTACTTGCCTCTGGGCTTTTCCTTTTCTATTCCTGTATACCTTTCTTTCTTACTCCATTGCTAGTTGTGTATCTGGGTCCTCCTCCTTCTCTGGCTCCTAGATCTCTTCTCCCAGATTTCTCCTTCTGTTTATCCACTCTGCCTGCCAGCCCCATCTATTTCTCTCTCCTGCCTCACTATTGGCCATTCAGCACTTTATTAGACCATCAGGTGTTTTAGACAGGCAAAGTAACACAGCTTCACAGAGTTAAACTAATGCAACATAAACAAAAGTAACACATCTTAAAATAATATTCCACAATAGTACTGCTTTAGGATATGGTTCCTTGGGGGTGAAGCCCTGGAAACTATAAAGGCAAGTCATGTACTGCATTAGTTACTAGTTTCATTGTGAGAAAATACCGGGCAACAGCAGTGTAAGGAGGTGTTTACTTTAGCTCACAGTTCCACCATGTCCACCATGGTGGGGAAGTGATGATGCTTGAGGCAACTGTCCCATTGCATCCGCACTTAGGAAGCACAAAGAAATGCACGCCAGTGCTCAACTCACTTTCTCTTCTTTATCCAGTCTGGGACCTCAGCCTTGGAATGGGACTGATAAGATAAAAAGGGAGATCACTGAATCTACTTTTAAAAAGGAGCTACTTATTTTAAATAGGATAAGTAATGAAATTTTTTGTCTGAATCTGTCAAATGTTAATGGACTAGACATTGTTAATGTAATTCTTGACTGTATATATTGTATATACTTATTGGATATAGTTTTTCTTGTATTAGTTATAAACATTTTAAAATTTTAGACAAAAAAGGAAAATGTGGTAATATTGTGTTCCCCAAAATATTGTGCACCCTAATAAACTTATCTGGGGTCAGAGGACAGAAGAGCCACTAGATACAGAGGCCAGAAAATGGTGGCACACACACCTTTAATCCTAGCATTCCGAAGGCAGAGATCCATCCGGATCTCAGTGAGTTCAAAGCCACACTGGAAACAGCCAGGCATGATGACTCATGCCTTTAATTCAAGGAAATGATGGCAGAAAACAGAAAGGTGTATAAGGCATGAAAACCAGGAACTAGAGCTAGTTAAGATTTTAGGCTTTTAGCAGCAATTCAGCTGAAATTCATTCTGGATGAGGACTCAGAGGCTTCCAGTCTGAGGAAACAGGATCAGCTGAGGAACTGGTGAGGTGAGGTGGCTGTGGTTTGTTCTGCTTCTCTGATCTTCCAGCATTGACCCCAGTTTTTGTTTTTATTAATAAGACCTTTTAAGATTTGTGCTACATGGGACTATCCACATTTAGGGTGGGTCTCCCAAGCTCAATTAACTTAATGTAGAGAATGCCTCACAGACATGTGCAGAGATCTGTTTCCATGGTGACCCTAAATCCCATCAAGTTGACTCTCGAGTGACACCATCTGCCCTATACACAGTTTCTTTCACACAACGAGAACAGGATATGAGAGATGAACAAAAAAGTGTAATAAGGGATCCCACACAAATGATTTTCCCTAGTTATCCTGAAATGCAGCCAGGCTTATGTTTCCAGTTTTATTTATTAAATTTTATCAGGTCCTAGTGCTGTCCTGAGATTGGCTCTTTGCTGAATTTGAATTATCCTTCATTTTGCACAAAAAATAATCCATTTATTATTATTTGTGGGGTCATCTCATCCTCCTTCCTCCTCTGAAGAGTTAAAAACCTAGAGACACCTTTTCCTTTTGGATTGTTTTTATTTTGTTGCTATGTCAAAGTAGCCCAATGCTTTTACATAACTTTATAGGCTTCCTATCTACCACATTATACATTCCTTTCCGGAGGGCAGATGTTCCTGTGAGGCAGGCACCCCTATACTTTGAGCTGGGAGCACATCTCCCCTGATATTCTAAGGCTAGTCTCAGGCACTGTTTTAAATCATCCTGGGGTCTTACATTCAGTTACATTTGCTCTTTTCTCTGAGGCTGCGTTTGTTGCTCAGCAGCCTGAGTGTGGTGTTTGCTGTGAGGATGGCTCTTCACAGTGTGAGCAGACTCTTATGGTCCTTGTCCCCTTGTCTCTCCTTTGCTCCTACATAGCCATGCAGGAATAAAGTTCCATTGCAGGTTTTCTTTAACCTGTGAGGGTTTTCTTTCCCGACATACACCAGGTTACAGAGACTCAGAAACCTTATGCACAATTCATAGCTTCTTGTTCTGTCCTGCTTTTCCTTTAATTGCCATGGCAACCAGGTGCAGCCTGCTCCCAGGACTTACCCCGGCTCCTCTAGTCTGTGGAACTTTTAACTTAGCCAGGGAGAGGAGTGGAGGGATGCAGGCAGAGCTCGGCGTCTGCGTCTAGGGGAGCACAGTTAGGGAGATTAGGGAGTGAGCACTGGGCCCCACAACCCTGCAGCAGACAGACAGACTTTTTCTTTTCCAATCTGCCTCTTGCCCTGTTTGGGCCGCTAGTCCCTCAGGCATCGGGAGTCTCTACAGCTCGCACAGCCCTCCCTCTGCTGGATGTTCTTGGTCCTGCCTCACTCTTAAGCAGAGGCTGCAAGGCTCACTTTCCTGCTGCAAGGTTCACCACCATCCCGCTCCAGTGAAGCAGTTCTGACGAGTCCCGTGTGTGGGGGAGAGCCTGGAGATCTGCTCAACAAAGCAGCAGGTTATTGAATTAACCAACACGGGCCACTGGCCTTCCTATGATATACAAGTGACAAACATACTGAAAAGAAATTAAGGAAGCAATCCCATTCTTAACAGCCACAAACACTAGCACTACCTGGGGACAAACTTAACAATGAAACAGCAGCAACAACAAAACTGGCTACAGTGAAGGCTTTAAAATGTGTGGTGAGGGCCTGGAGAGATGATGCAATGGTGAAGAGCACTGTCGCCCTGCGGACTTGGATTCCGTCCCCAGCCTCCACATAGCAGCTCATCTGTACCTCCAGTTCCAGGAGATCCAATGGCTTCCTTTGACCTCTTAGGGCACCAGTGACTCTCTTGTCCGTGTTTCAAATGGTTGCTGCCTTTTAAACCACAGCTGTCTGAATCAGCAACTCCAACTCTGCCACTGCCAGCAGCGGTTAGGCTGCATGGGTCATAGCCGGAGGGAAATCTGCTCCCTCTGGCTCCAACTCTTGAAAAGCTACAAGGGAATTTAACTAAACCTCTGTCCCTGTAAGATCTCAAGATTCAAAGGTGAAGGTGGAATTCTGCTCTTCAGAGGCTGAATAGCAAACAGCTCACCTCCTCCCCTTGCTTGTGCCCCCCAGAAAGCCCTCATGCTTCTCCTCACTCCTCCTTATAAATCTTTTTTCACCTGGCTCCTCCCTATCACTTCCTGTCAGCTAGCTGCCGACTCAGCCTCCTGACTGCTGGTGAATTTTATTTAATCAAACACATCTTTACATCATTAAACAACCATTCTAGAGCATAAACAAAAGTGACACACCTTGAAATATTATTCTACAACAAACTCACGTGGCACAAATACATACGTGTAGGCAAAATACTCATACATAAAATTAATGATGAAAAAGTCAAAGAACACACTAGAAGATGGAAAGATGAAAAGACCTTCCATGATCATGGATCAGAAGAATTAAAACTGTGAAAATGGTAATTATAATAAAAACAATCTACAAATTCAGTACAAGCCAAATAAAAAAGTCCAGGGCCATTCTTCACAGACACAGAAAAAAAATCTTAAAATTTTTTTTGGAGCACAAAACACTTAGGAGAACTAAAGCATTCTGAACACAAAGGATGCCTTAGGGGCATGTAACCATATCTGATTTCAAGTTCTACTATAGAGGCACAGCAATAGAAAAAGCATGGTATCCTGGCCTGGTGGTGCACACCTTTAATCCCAGGACTCAGAAGGCAGAGGCAGGTGGATCTCTGTGAGTTTCAGACCAGCCTGGTCTACAGAGTGAGTTCCAGGACAGCCAGAGCTACATAGTGAGACCTTATCTCAAAGGAAAGAAAGGGGGTGGGGTGGGGAGAGTGACCACAGTGTGATAGTGACTCAAAAATGGGCAGGTTGCCTGGATAGGAGAGAGGGCCCACGCACAAGTCCATGCAGCTATAGCTACCTGGTTTTTGACAAAGATGCCTGAAATACACACTGGAGAAAAGACAGTACTGTCAACAAAAGGTTCCCAGAAGTCTGGCCATCAACCTATAGAAGAATGAAACTATATCATTGTTTCTTGTCCTGCACAACACTCAAATCCAAATGGATGAAGAACTTTAGCATCAATCCTGACATTTTGAAACTATTAGAGGAAAAAATAGGGAATACACTTCCTCTTGTGGGCCAAGATAAGATCTAGTAGCACAGGAAGTAAGACAACTGATAAATGGATCTCATGAAACTAAAAAGCTTCTATTCAGCAAAAGCCCACAACCAAATGAAGTGTTTGTGTAGGGTGAGAGAAAGGAATCTAATTTCAGAGGTGTAGCTGATAGAGCAGCGCCACGCTGTTATGGGATGACCAATGGAGTTTTTAAATTGGATCCAAGGTTCACTCTGTAGGAGGGAGCTCATGCCCGGTACTGTGGATCTAGTCAAAGATCTATGGCTAGCGAAGCCATTGCCTGGAGGGGTGAGGCAACTGTACTCATTTTATTAAGTGGTCATATTGTCAGACTGAGTCTTAAATATTTATGTTTGACCTGTGACTAGTATTATCCTCAGTTTTGATCAAAGAAGTTTGTCTTTGCCAAGAACGTTGGTTAACGCAGAGACTCATGGTGACAATGTTGAGAACCAGTGACTATGCATGCTTGGCCTCATACAGGATATCCATATTACCTCCTCCAAGGCTTAGAGAACTCTGTGGAAGAGGGGAGACACACTGCAAGAGCTGATGATAGAAAAGGGACATGAGATGCTGCCATTCGGGCGTGACCTGGCCGGGACACTCATGAACTCAAAATAGCTACAGTTCCGGCGCAAGACTGAGCCCCAAAGCATTCAGTCATAGATGGGGAGAGGATCATGAGACCCCTCCCCACCCAGGGAGTGAAGGGCAGTGAAGGGCTGCTGGGGGAGGAAATCATCGTCTCCAGTGATGTAGCCACTTATGAGTTATTCATGACCCAGCAGATTCTTCCCACTCAAGCCCTTACTAATGGCTCTCATTAAACCTGGTGGACCACAAAGCAAAAACAAGTCATGAAAGTGGGATAGGGCTTGTTGTGATCAGAAGGAGGATAAAAAAGAGGAATGAGTGTGACCAGAATGTGTTACACACATGTATGAAATTGTCAAAGAAAAAATTAATAAAAATAATTTAAAAATTAGAGATCAATTGAGAAAAGCACTGACATAGGCCTCTGAGCTCCACCTAAATGCATGCTGAGATACATGAACATGTGTACAACCCTCCCCACCACACACACACTCTTCAAGGTGGTGAATACACTTCAGTTTAATTAGGTAGAAATCTGGCTTTGACTTTCTTCCTATAACTAAAAATTAACTCTTCCCTGATAAGACAGACATCATGCTGTTTATAGAAGATTATAATGGAATTTGAGTTGGTGGAGTAAATCTTAGTGCTAATAATTTTTTTATACAGATCCATTAATTTAATGTTATCTGCTTGTGTTTGCCTGCCAAAAGCAGGACAGCTGAAATGGGAAGATGGGATGTAATTCCTCAGTTACACCACTCGGTGGAGCCATTTCCAAAGCAAAGATACAAGAAAGGCAAAATGGGGATTATGTTCAAGGCACAATATCAGCCTAGTAACGTGTTCTCCATGCTTCCAATCATCTGGCCCACAGGTCCCCAAAGCCCACTGAATGAATGAGTGACCAAAGGGGGAAGAAATACAGGGAGACAGTGTAGCCAGGCAGTTTAGCCAGTGGACTCTGTGATCAGAAGATCAAAGTCAGGAAGGCAGCCTTCCCCCAAGTTGCACCAACATAGCACAGATGTCTACAGAAAGAAGATGAAGGTGAATTGGCTTTGCATGTTTTAGCACAGGAGAGTGTTAAGCGGGAGTGTAAGAGCAGTCCTGTGGGATGGCAGCATCGGGGATGCAGTAGAAGGGCCAGGCGAGGTCCTGAGTAGGCTCTCCAGCTACAGTTTGGAGAATGTCTTGCGCTGTCTCAGAGTTTTGTTTCCCTTTTACTACCCTTTTACAGTTGTTTCCAGGCTCTTCAGTTTTACTATGTTTTTCTTCCATAAAAGCATTTTTATTTTAAGTGTATGGATGTTTTGTCCGCATACAAGCTGTGTGCCATGTGCATGCAGTGCCCATGGAGGCCTGAAGAGGGCATTGGATTCTTTGGAACTGGAGTTATAGACAGTTGTCAGCCACCTTGTGGGTGCGGGCAGTCAACTTAGGTCCTCTGGAGTGGCAGCCAGTGCTCTTAGCCTCTAGACACCTGCCGTATTTTCTTGGTTTTGATGACTTATCAAATGGGATGAGCCGAATCCCCTGGTTGTAAGGTTTCACAGAGATACTAACTGCATAGCCGACTGGCTTATACCAGTGTTTCCCACATTAAAATGATTTCATTTGTCACAGAAACTACCAACAATGAATAAATGAAAGGAATCATTTGTTACCCTAAGAGACATTCTCTTCAGTTCTGAGAAAGGGCATTGAAGGAGGCTGCTGCGCAGCCCACACAGCCAGAGCAGAGAGAGACTCATGACCTCTGTTCATAACCTGCCATGGTGTTCACTTTTTAATTATTTTCTTGGCTCAAAAACAGCATCGAAAGAGTGGTAATTTAGAAAAATTGACTTATGGAGACAATTTGCTATGCCAAGGGAAGTGAGAGAGCCCAATTTTATTACCCTGTGAGTCAGTTTTGCCTGTTACTGTAAAAAGATTGTTATGAAACTTCATCAAATGTTACTTCAGAGGAAAGCCAGTGTTTATGATCTGTTCAGAAAACAAATTAATCAAGACACATCTCGACTGGTACTGGCTTCACTGACTACAGGGAAGACTCTTGCGGCTGAAATGTGTTTCAGTTATCTGCTGTTTACATAGTCACCTTCCAGAACCTTCTCCCACGCTTCCTTTCATTTCAGAAAAACAGAGGCCGTCTGGACTTGGGGCCAAGGCTGAAAGGCACGGGGAAAGTAGCCTGCCTTTCCCCAAATTTGACTTAGCCCAGAAGGGGACTGAGCAGCCGGGTGGAGGGGCAGTGTGGGCATAGAGGAGCCTCAGAGACGGCCAGCCAGACGTAGATGGTGGGGTGCCCAGAAGGTTGGTACACAGCACCCAGAGTCACAACAAAGAACTGCACTTGCCGGCAAGTTCCAGAGGCCTGGGGCCTAGGAGGTGTGGTGGGGCTGTGGAGGTCATGGCCCTCTCTAGGTCAGGGTGAAAGCGTAGGGCTGTCTGTAAGGACAATGAGTAAGGGAACGTTTCTAGGCTTCAATCTATATGCATCTGTGCTGGGGAGACAGCCCAGCCTGTAAAGTGTTTGCCGTGCCAGGCCCTGAGTTTGAGTCCCAGAACCCATGTCAAAAATGCTGTGGGTTGGTGTAGACTAGGGATGTAGAGGCAGCTGAATCCCTGGGGCTGATTGGCCATGAAGCCTAGCATACACTGTGAGCTTCAGGCCAGTGGGAGAACTTACTCAAAATAAAAACAGACAAACAAATAAATAATAAATAAACAAATAGCAAAGTGCATGGGTCCTGAAGAATGATACTAAAGATTAAATTCTATATGTATACACACCAGCACGTATATCCAAGCATGTGTGCCCACATGAACAGGCAACCACATACACAACTGAAAAAAAAAAAAACCAACAAAACAAACAAAAAAACCTCTGCTCAGTAAAGGGCATTTTAGTCAAGACACTCTCCTAAGAGGTGCACCTGTGGTTCAGGAAGAGGAGAGGGGGTTAGGCAGAACCTTGGGGCTGTGCTGTGAGACTTACCCTTGTAAGACCTAGGGTACCCCGAAGCTTCTTCCCCTCCCCATCCTTTCCCACCCTCTACACCCTTACGGTGGACACTCAACCTATATATCCCAAAGCCCAGGCCTGGGTGATGAGCTGCGGGGAGGGCTTGAGAGAACTCACACACAGGGACCACACTGATTCTCTGCTGTCCTGCTCTGGGTACATGAGAGTTCTTAGAGGTGTCTGTGGGTGATTCTGAAGATCTAACATGTATATGACAGACACCTGTCAGCTCCATATGACACATTCTATAGAGAGAGACGGTTAACCTTGTCGACTTAATAGGACTGAGATGCACTTAGGTAATTAGTGCAGTGTGTCTCTGGGTGTTTACAGGGAGAATTAACTAAGGAAGGAGACTTGCCCTAAACACTGGCAGTGCCACCCCACAGGCTGGGGTGGAACAAAGGAAAGGGGAGGACCCTGGAAAGTGAAGGTAGAGCCTCCCTCATCCCTTTCCTCCTCCCCTTCCTCCTCTTCCTCTTCTTTCTCTCCCTCTCTCCTCTTTCTGAGCTGTTTTTTTCTGCTCACCCTTCCAAAGAGAAACCTCTGAGACTGCACCAGAATAAACTCTGTCCCTAGATGTGTTGGTGGGAGGCATTAGTCACACTGGTGAGAAAGGCAACACACATGCCACATGGGATCTACATGTGGTTACATACGGTTGGTTGTCACACTGAAATACCTAGTCTGTAATCTGAGGGTAGAAAATATCCCCAGATGATTTTTCTTTGGAAGCTTGATACCTGGGGACACTGGGAAGCCTTTCACCAGTCCGTGTTCATTTGCTTGTTTGCTTTTCAGACAAAGTCTCAGGTAGCTCAGGCTGGCCTTTGACTCTGTGTGGCTGAGGATTACTTTGGACATCTGACCCTCTTGGCCCTGCCTCCTCAATGCTGGGGTTATAGACATGCGCCATCGTGCTTGGCTGGCTTAGATCCTAGCACTTCTTGTTTCTCAGCAGAACTGGCATCGAGTTCAGCCCTGCCACTGCAGTGATACCCACGTGACACTACACAATTGTTGGTCCAACTGTACCATTCCACAATGTATTTATACACAAAACTCACACACGCAACCCTGTGCCAAACAGAAACAATATGAGAACTGTGGAGCTTGCATTTCTAAGGAGATTCATGCAGCTGTCTTAGAGATGGTTCCAGCCTGGGCTGTGGGGTCCTCTTAGCTGTGCCTGAGAGGATGTGCTTGGCACATGTCGTCACAGTAAACATGCACTGTGTGCTGTCCTTAGAGGTGTGTGCGTTCATTCATCTCATCTTCACCGAAGCACTGTTGAGACCACAAACTCATTTTATAGATAAGGTGCCCAGCAAGGACCAGCTGGTGAATGCTAGGCAGGCTCCCTGATTATACTAACCCTCCTGCTAATTTTAGTTTTAATTGTGTGTGTGTGTGTGTGTGTGTGTGTGTGTGTGTGTGTGTGTGTGTGCATGTTGTTGGTTTTAATGTGGTGGTGCTGTTATTCATTAAGCATCGCTGTTACCGTGTGAGAAAGGCCATGAGGCATGACAAAGCCCACTATCAGTTTTATTAGTAGAAGGGAGGGACAGGACAGAGTGTGTGGTCAGGCCTGCTGAAAAGACATGTGGGGGGGGGCGGAGAAGAGAGGGGAGGAGTCTGTGGTCCGCTTCTTATGGATTCCCCTGCACATGCACATATGGGGTTACAGAGCTGTACCATGAACGTGCATAGATTGTGTGATCCTGCTGCATGAAAATCACGTGATCATGCAGCAAACGGATTATGTAGGATGGAAGGCCCCTTACTTGGCTACTGAACTGCGCATGTGCAGTCATGTAGCTGGGGGAGTGGCCAGGCATTCCAACACGTGTAAGTGCCTGTGAGGGTGTTGGAGCTCCTGTTACAGGTGGTTATGAGCTGCTTTGTGTGGGAATTGAACTCGGGTCCCCAGGAAGAGCATTACAAGTGCTTAACTGCTGAGCTATTCTGAAAATTTTTCGTAAAGCGAAGACTGACCCCAAGCCTGTCCTCTGCCAAGGAAGAAGAAATTCTGCCCACAGATGGCCTTTGGCCTCCCGTTGCTCTTCCCTGAGCGTCTGGTGGCCTCTGCATTTAGTTTTGTCCTCAGCAAGCATCTACCATGTGTGAGCGTTTGCGTCCTATTGGTTGCTTCTCTGAAGAACACTTGTCAGAAACGCTATGACTCTTCTGAGTGTGCTTAAAACAACAACTCTTTTTAGATTTATTAATTTTATTTCCTGTGTCAGTGTTTTGCCGGCGTGGATGTGTGTGTCTTCTGTGACCTGGGCAAAGTTAGTCACCTTTCTGGGCCATCAGTTTCATTATGGTAACAGCTCTCAAAAATTTCAGTAATTTCGCTGTAATTATTAAGGTAAGAACAATGGACTCATTGTTACAATAGTGAGTGGTTAATCACAGCTGGGGAGGGGAGGTCTTACAAGAAGATTTTTTTATTTTTAATAAAGAGCTTGAAAAAAAGTAAGTACATTTTGTTCTCTCTGCAGTTAAAGTTGCATGAACTGTATAGGGATGAATTTTTGAAGGTGACCCTGCATAGCCAATTATCTAGCAACATTAGCGGGCACACCTATCCATCTGCCTTTTTATTATCTGGCCTTAAAGCAAACAAAGTCACCGAGGGCCCAGTTCCCTTTCACAAAGCATTGGTTTCTTCTAATAATACATTTTCTCCCAAGTGCCAGAGTGGACCAAGGAAAACAGCCACCTAAGTGTCCAAGTGTATGACCCACAGGGAAACTCAAGAAGATTCTCCTGAAGGTGCCTGATCTTTGTGAATGACCCAGTAGGGCCCATGTATATTCTGGTTTGGGCTCATTTTTGCTGGAGTAGTTGTTATAGGGCTGTGTAGGAAGAGTTCTGGGGAAGAACCGGACTTGGGTACTCCCAGAACTGTGTGCCATGCCTCTAAGTGCATGGTGACATGGGCTAGCTTAAGCCCCTTGTATGGAAAAGCTGCTAGGACTCAGAGCCCTGAGAACAGGAGGTCTCCAACATGACACAGACACCAAGGACCACCCCTCTGAAGGGCCTTCTAACTCCAGGATGGCTCCTTCCACCCGGCTGCTGAGAATCAAACCGCACAGACACTGAGCGAGAGTCGCTGCTGCAGGCCTGGAGTTTGGAGCCTCTGAGAGTCTCCATTGCTGCTGAGTGACCTTAGGGACAGTGGGCTTAGAGGTTTTTAAACCTCAGCAGCAGTGAGACCTTTTGTTTAAAAGAAACACGGATGCAAAGTAGAAGTGGAAGGAGCTGCCAAGGGGACAAGGGACCAACACTTCCGGGATGGGTCCTGGAGCCTCATGAAGACATTGAGTGGGGTCTCCGAGACCAGTGGCCCATCTTCTCCTTTACTCATGGGGAAATCAAAGCCCAGGAGAGGACACAGGAGAGGATAGCCTCCCATGTCATTCCCTACCGCCCTTGTTCAGCCACAGTTTGCCACAGTGAAGTGTCTTCGTTTATCTTTCCTATTGTTAGCCATGGTGAGTCAGTTCTTAGGATCTTCCGGTGTTGTAGAATATTATTTCAAGGTGTGTTACTTTTGTTTCTGCTCTGGAAAGTTTGTTTAATGATGCAAAGATGTGTTTGATTAAATAAAATTCACCTGAGGTCAGGAGGCTGAGTCAGCCACTAGCTGACAGAAAGTGGTAGGGAGGAGCCAGGTTAGAAAGGGTTGATAAGGAGGGTGAGGAGTAGCACCCAGGGCCCTTTTGGAGGCGGGGAGAGGAGGTGAGCTACTTGCCATTCAGCCTCTGAAGAGAAAAATTCCACCTTAACCTTTGAATCTCGAGTTCTTACAGGGACAGAGGTTTATTTAAGTTCCCTTTGTAACTTTTCAAGAGTCGGAGCCTAAGGGAACAGATTTCCCTCCGGCCATGGCCCTTGCCACCTAACGGCTCCTGGTAGCAGGGGTAGAGCTGCAGTTGATGATTCAGACAGCTGTGGCTTAAAAGGCAGCAACCTTTTAATAAAGGACAACACTCTCGGGGACACTTTGTTGTTTCTTCCGGGGGTGCTTGAGTGGAGGGACAGCCCAGGCCTAGGCGTTGGCTGCCCCTGTTTCTGGTCTGGGCTCCACATCATCTAGCTTTGCAGTGTTAGGGAAGCTCATCTCGTCCACATCTAGCGAAAGGAGGCCATTGTGGGAGTCACAGTGGCTTCTAATGTGACTTCCGGAATAAAAGACCACAAATTTGGCTTCAAATTTCACAAGGAAGTTTGTTCTTTCTGGGCTGAACTAGGTGCTGTCAGGGCCACCCTCCCTCTGCATGCTCCAGGACCCATGCTTGCTTCTCAGAGTGCGTGTGACCACGCTCCCACTCTGTCTCTGTGGTCACACTCCTTCCCCTTCTGTGTGTGTCGAGTCACGCACTTCTTCCCTCTCATAAGGACTCTGTGATTGCATTTAGGGATCATCTTCCTATCTCCAGATCCTTATTCTGTGCACTTGTGAAGTCTTTGCCTTGTAAGGTGATATCTGACAGGTCACAGAGATGAAGATGTTAAGTATCTGGTGTTGTTATTCATCCCACCACACTCAAAAGCTGCAGCAGCTCCTTGTGGTCCTCCTAGGACAGAGTATGTGAAAAACATTTTCTGCTTTTTCAGATATTTATTTATTTTTAGTTTATATGTATGAGTCTTTTTCCTGCATGCATGTATGTGTACCAAGTGTATGCCTGGTGCCAATAGAGGCCCAAAGAGGGTGTCAGATCTCTGGAACTGGAGTTATGGACAGTTGTAACTGCCCCATCATCTGCAAGAACAGCAAGTGCTCTTAACTGTGGAGCCAGCCCCATGAACACATTGTGTTAATGACAGCTAGCTAATATATTCAGATATTGTTATTGTAATAAAGGCAATATCTCAACTGCAGAGTTCACATAACAGAGAAACAGAAAATGAGCTTAACAACAAAATTAAGTTCTCATGCTAGTCAAATTGGAAACATTCATTCACTGAAGTTGATTGAGCACCTACTGTGTATGTGTGTGTGTGGGGGTGGCTTTTATAAACTGTTCAGCTCTATTGGTAAGAAAGTAGGCAGGGACCCTTGGCTTCATGGAACTCATGTTCAAGTCCAGTTAGAAGGTCAGATTTCAAACAGTAGATATGGCAAGGATAAGAGCTGAGAATCCATCAGCAAAGACACTGGGTAACTGCTGTGGATATCACTCTGTATAAATAAAATGCTGATTGGCCAGTGGCCAGGCAGGAAGTATAGGCAGGACAAGCAGAGAAGAGAATTCTGGGAAGTGGAAGGTGGAGGGGGGAGACACCGGCAGCCGCCGCCATGACAAGCAGCATGGGAAGACACTGGTAAGCCCCGAGCCACGTGGCAAGGTATAGATTTATAGAAATGGATTAATTTTTTTTTTTTTTTTTTCGAGACAGGGTTTCTCTTGTGTAGTTTTGCGCCTTTCCTGGAACTCACTTGGTAGCCCAGGCTGGCCTCGAACTCACAGAGATCCGCCTGCCTCTGCCTCCCGAGTGCTGGGATTAAAGGCGTGCGCCACCACCGCCCGGCGAAATGGATTAATTTAAGATGTAAGAACTAGATAGCTAGAAGCCTGAGCCATTAGGCCAAACAGTTTAAATAATATAAGAGTCTGCGTGTTTATTTTATAAGTGGGCTGTGGGACTGCCGGGGCTTGGCGGGACCCAGAGAGAAGCTCTCCAGCTACAGGTAACAGTTGCTGGGGAGAGAGCAGTTGCCCAGGGAAGGGACTGGTCACTCTCTCAGTCACTGGAAATGCTGCAAGGCAGTCAGCTCACTGGATGGCTTGTTCAGCCTGACTTAAGGAGCGGACAGAGCGGTACAAGTTGAGAGAGACTGTAACGCCAACTGGGTGAAGTGCTGACGGGGGAAACCATCAGTGTTTCTCATGCCCATGCAGCAGGCGCCCTGTTGGCTGAGCTGTCTCCCCGTTCCTCAGTAGTCTGTGGTGTGTTTCTGTTGTCACCCTGTCTCAGTTACTGTGGGCACAAAAGCCCGTGACTAAACAGAGAGTGGTACAGAGATGGCAGGGAGCCACATCCTCTTGAACAGCATATGCAGAGCTGTGGTCCCGAGTGCTCTGCAGGGTGGAGACCTGGGCGGGTGGGTTTGCCAGCTTTATTGGAAATCCAGAATTTTCCTGTGTTATTCTCAGTTCTAACATGGCAGTGGCAACTCATTTATTAAAAACGTGGGCCAAACTAAACACATTGTGAGCTAGATTCAGCTTATAGGCAGGCCATCAGTTTTCAGCTACTGTCTTATGAGATAAAATAGGATACCAAGCCCTGAGTCTGCCTGGCTTCTGTGGTCTCAGGTGTCTTGGACAATGGATTTCATGTGTTGAACACTGAGAGATGATTGGATCATGAGAATGCTCTATTTGTGGATTAATAGATTAATAAGTTATCAGGGGAGTGAATTAATTTTGAAAGTGAGCTATCCATGGAGTGCTGATTCTGACTTGCTAAGTGATGTCATCTCCATATATGACAGCAATAAGACCCCACCAGCAGCAGAGGCGGTACCCACTCCTTAGACTTCCAGTTCTCTAGAACTGTAAGAAACAAATGCCTTTATATATAATATAAAGCCCCCTACACATACACACACATATATACACACACATACATATACACACACACATATACACACACATACACACACACACACACACACACACACACACACACACACTTCCTAGTCTCAGGTATTTTGTTACATCAATAGAAAGGAACTAAGACACATCCAGGGTCAGTAGGTTGAGTGCAGACTATGGGTGAGCAATGTCTACACACATTCCTTGAGGGGATGCTTGGCACTCACTATAGTGTGGGCTCCTGCTGTCCTACGAGGTTCTGTGTGATGCCAGGTCTGCACTGGCTGTTCTTTGCAGTTAGCTCTCTTTGTTACAGGGCTCACCATTTTATTTAATCACATATTGCAAAGCTGAAGGAAATGTATATTTCAAAACTCTTTGGAGGTTTTCATGTTTCATAGAGTGAAGATATAAATGAAAATGTCATGCAAATTGAAAAGCACTCTATAAATGCTGGTTGTGGTTTTCATCGTGGTTGCAGGAACACGACCTGCTGTTATTGTCAGAATTAAATGGTGGTTTAAGCCTAGAAACCCACTGTAATCACTTTTTGGTGTTTCCTTGTATTAGTGAATGATTACAGATTAAGGGAATAGTAACCTCAAGTTGTGTCTGCTTTGAATCTTAGCCCTGGTCTACTTGTGACTGTCGACTGTGTGGCTCATATAGTCACTCTACACCAATGTCTAGAAGAGTGGCCATTCCTGTCCCTTGAAGTTAGGTGTGGCCATGGCTTGCTTTGACCAGTGAAACATATGCCATTCCCCAGAGTTGAATTTGTTCATCCATATGGACAAGTCTCCAGTCTCCTGTTCCTGCTCCCACAGCTGTGGGGATGTGTTACTGTAGAGCGGTTGCTGCTTGCTTTCTTAGCCACCCCAGAGGGATGCCATGCAGAGTGGCTTTCACCTCTAGGAGCCATTTCATGTCACTAAAATCTGGGTGTATTTGTTTCCATAAATCAATGCATCCTATATTGACTGACGAAAACACACACATGGGAGTATGTGGTGTGAAGTCATTAGATATCAGAGGGGCACCTCATACTGCAGAAAGAATGCAGGCCTCGGGGGTAGACTGGGTTTTTACCCTGGCCTTGTTCCTTGTTAGTCTTGTGACCTTCTGGACCCAATTCTCTTGTTTGTGAGGTGGGGAAGCAATGGCCAGGAGAAACAGCTTCTCTTGGCTGAAACCTGTAGGTGATGTGGGACACAGCACCTATAGTATGTGCAGGGTATAGAAATCAATACACTAGGGGGAGACAGGCAGCACCTGAAGTACAAAGTATAGTAAGGGAATGCTGCGTGCTTCTACAGGTTTCTAGACCAGACCCTGAAGAAAACAGATGCATACATGCTCTGACTGTCAGAAGTTTAGATCTCCTGTGGGAGAAGGGCTGGCATTTCTGGAGGGCTGGGGAGAAGGGCTGGCATTTCTGCAGGTCTGGGGAGAAGGGCTGGTATTTCTGCAGGGTTGGGGAGGAGGATTGGCATTTCTACAGGGCTGGGGAGAAGGGCTGGTATTTCTGCAGGGCTGGGGAGAAGGGCTGGTATTTCTGCAGGGCTGGGGAGAAGGGCTGTTATTTCTGCAGGGCTGGGGAGAAGGGCTGGCATTTCTGGAGGGCTGGGGAGAAGGGCTGTTATTTCTGCAGGGCTGGGGAGAAGGGCTGGCATTTCTGCAGGGCTGGGGAGAAGGGCTGTTATTTCTGCAGGGCTGGGGAGAAGGGCTGGCATTTCTGGAGGGCTGGGGAGAAGGGCTGTTATTTCTGCAGGGCTGGGGAGAAGGGCTGGCATTTCTGCAGGGCTGGGGAGAAGGGCTGTTATTTCTGCAGGGCTGGGGAGAAGGGCTGGCATTTCTGCAGGGCTGGAGAGAAGGGCTGGCATTTCTGCAGGGCTGGGGAGAAGGGCTGGCATTTCTGCAGGACTAGTCCCACGGGAATGTGCAGGTGCTCAGAGGGAGCAGCCATAGGAGGGTGGGGATGATTAGACAGCCTCATACTGAATGTAAGGCTTTGTGGGTATTCTCTAGGTAGGATAAGGAAGGCTTTTAGGCAGCAGAGGAGATGTGGGGACAGGTAGAGACTTGGGACATCTGAAATTGAGGCTCACCATGGGAGACAGTGACAAGGACTGGAAAATTAGGATGAGGTCAGATGAGTGTAACAACTTTTGAATTTCACAGCATGCAAATCACAGGGCTTTATAAAGAGTCACTTTAATGTTACTTTTATCGTTGTATTTATTTATTCAGTTATTTAACTTTAAATTACATTTTGTGTGTGTGTGTGTGTGTGTGTGTGTGTGTGTGTGTGTGTGTGTGTATCAGAGGACAACTCCTGGGAAATAGTTATGTCCACTCATACCATCTTGCTGGCAGTCATTATTGCCCTGTACCACATCACACCAACACTCAAAAGCTAAGGTTAATCACCATGTGATGTTTATGGTTTTAGTGGGCCACGAATTAAACAAGGATGCTGTGAAGACAGTTTATCTTTGCATCAAAAGCTCATCACACACAGGTGTGGTGTATGAGGGGTATTTAGATACAGGCCTGCAGGCTGGAATGCATGCAAGTTGTCAGGGTTCTCATGTGGTGGCCTAGCTATACATAGTCCAGCAGTTGAAATCACCTTTTTGTGACCCAGCCTTTGAAGACATACATCACAATCTCCATACATTTTATTAATTACACACGTTTCAAGCCTATCTATACTAAAAGGGATATGACAAAGGCCCCATCTTCTCATGGAAGCAGTGTCTAAGTCCCATCATAGAAGCATGTGAGGTGGATTTATTTACAGGTGACTTTGGAAAATACAGTCGCCCTGGCACCCTGGCAAGTTGTATGCAAGTTGCTTTGTGTTCAGGAAACTTCAGTGTAGCTGAAGTTTTCCTGTGTCCCAACAGCTGGTGGTTGGGACAAATCTCTCTTACCTGCCAGTCCCATAGCCACTCAGACCCAAGTAAACACACAGAGGCTTATATTAATTAAAACTGCATGGCCACAGCTCAAGGCTTTGGCTAGCTAGCTCCTACATCTTAAATTAGCACATAACTATTAATCTATGTATCGCCACATGTTCCGTGACTTTACCTGTGTCCCATTACATGTTGCTTGGGTGGCAGGATGGCATCTCTCCCTGTCTTTTTCCTGTCTCTCTCTTTGAATTTCCTGCCTACCTCTAAGCTGCCTTGCCATAGGCCAAATGGCTTTAATTATCAACCATTCAGAGAACACATACTTGCAGCATATATGATAGGATGAAAGGATAGATTATTGAATCTACTTTTAAAGAGCAACTTATTTGAAATGTTTTATATTGGTATAGATTTTAGTTTATTGATACAAATTTAGAGTTGATTTTGTTATACTATAATATATATAAATAAATAAATATATTTCTACTCTCATTTATGGTATTGTTTATGTAACTCATTTAAATTGTAAAGGATATTAAGAAATACAGATTAATAATTAGTCTTCTATGATAGTCAAACTTATAGTCATGTTAAGTTTTTTAGGTATACATAGATATAATTCAACTAGTTAGGTAATCTTCAAATACTCCAAAGACCTACAGAATATGGCATTTAAAGTGTTTTTAAAATTTAGACTTTCTGGACAGTGAGACATGTCTGCTCCTGACAGCACTGATTTACTTCAGAGAGGAGGATGGACATCAAAGACACTCTATATGGAGTTTATCTTCACCTTGGCAAAGACAGCCATTTGGGCAAGAAACTGTTCTTGCCTGGACTGCTTGACAAAATGTTGTATTGACTGGACATGGAGGACCCATAGGAAGGTGACCACTAAATTTTGCAAAGCAAGATGGTCCCTCAGGTTCCTGCTTCACAGAAGAAACTGCCAGACATTCTATAGGACACAGAGAGAAGTGACTGAGACTCTAGGCCTGTGGGCTGAAGATGGATGCCCCAGCATTACAGAGGAACTTTGGATGACTGTCCAGGCAGGCAGCTGTCTCTGTCATTCTAGATTTTTGGAAGTTTCTTACAATGTACTTCCTGTTTACTTAGGTAATATTATATCCTTCTGGGGTCTTTGATGTAGTTGAAGACTAGATAGTTATAATTTTCCTTGGTTATGATAAAGATAAATTTGATATGAAACTTTAGACTCACAAATATAGCATAGATAGAATATTTTCTTTAATTTTGTCAAGTACAAATAGACTAGACATTGTAACTGTTAATTCTTGCTTGATTACTATTTGTTATATGTAATTGTACTATGTTAAAGTTAAACCCTTCCTTTTTGATTAGACAGAAAAGGGGAGGTGCTATGGGATGTTCTATATGCTGTGAATGTGTTACTCTGATTGGTTTATAAATAAAAAGCTGATTGGCCAGTAGCCAGATAAAGAGACAAAGAGAATTCTGGGGAGAGGAAGGCTGAGCCAGGAGACACCAGCCCACCATCCAGAGAGCAGTATGTAATGGAACACAGGTAAAGCCAAGGAACATGTGGCGACATGTAGATTAACAGAAATGGGCTGAGTTTAATTGTAAGAGCTAGTCAGTAGTAAGCCTGAGCTAATGGCCAAGCAGTTTTAATTAATAAACCTCTGTGTGTTTACTTTGGTCTGAGCAGCTGTGGACCAGGTGGGACACAGGAAAACTTTCAGCTACACCTCAGCACACCTGTTGCACAGGTGTGTGCTTATACACCTCCACATTGACCTGAAGCAAGGACAGTTCACAGTGCTGACAGACACTGTCTTAGGCTCTAGGCCTAGGTCCTTGAGGGTGACCCGAGCATGGAGATCACCACGAGCATGGGGCCTCGTCAGCAAACTGGCCTGCCAGAAGCCTTTAGGACTGCTCTCCTCAGAATGGCGAATATCAGACCTTGCCTCAGCAGCTCATTCATCTTCATGATTTTCAAATGTTAAAGAATAGATCAGCCAGGCGGTGGTGGCACACGCCTTTAATCCCAGCACTTGGGAGGCAGAGGCAGGTGGATCTCTGTGAGTTCGAGGCCAACCTGGTCTACAGAGCGAGATCCAGGAAAGGCACAAAGCTACACAGAGAAATCCTGTCTCGAAAAACCAAAAAACAAAAAACAAAACAAAAAAAAAACAACAAAAAAAAAACCCAAAAAAAACACCAAAAAAAAAAAACAAAAAACAAAAAACAAACAAACAAAAAAGAATAGATCACAGTTTCCCCTTGTGGTTAATGTGAAAATGCTAATAAAATACTTTGCTAGCCAGAACCACCAATGCTCACAGAAGTGAGGGAAGACATTCCTTCGGTTTGCTGTGACCTTGAAGCTTTGAAACAAGAGAGCAAGGCACGGAGCAGGTCAGAGGGTCAGGGGTTGGGCTGGGCCGCTGGGGTGTTTGTAGTGCCTTTCCCGTGGGTGCATTGTTCTTGGCTAACTTCTGATCCACTTTAGACTGTTGTCCACAGTGGAGCTACAGGCAACATTTCACAACTAGGCAGAGTTCCCAATGATTGGCTGATCTAGACTAAACTTGAACTCACAGAAAACCTCAGCAGTGCCTTTTAAGAGCAGAGTCCATTTAGAGGTCTGGATGCCCAAGACACTGCCCTTAGGCATGCTCCTGATCAGGAGTGGGGCTTACAGCACAGCTGCTTATTTATCCCACCCTGTCTTCTCCAGTGTTTTAGTCATTCTTTGGGCAGAAAAGGGCAAGAGGAACTTAGCACACATTCATCTTAGGCCTCGAGAAGCAGGCAGTAATTTGGTTTAGCTAATCTGTGTAGAAGCTTTAAGGTATCAAGCAAAATAACACAGCGCATGGCACAGGTATGGATACCAAGATGGTGGTGTGCAGCGTCCAGTCCTGCTGGTGAGCTTTACATTTTATTGCGTATGCCTTTGACTCACAGGGGAAAAACCACCTACTAATTCAAAAATTCTTTGGTTGTACCTTCAGGTCCTCCATGATTTATTCATCACTTGTGAAATAGCTTGCTATAGGAGAAAGCATTACAGCATCTGACAGGTGGGATTCGGGTACAGGCAGAAACTGGTCGGGGTGGAGACCAGAGGAATTCAGAAGGAGTGTTGGTAAGCTGGCTACTGACACAGGTTTTTTCCTTCCCACACTGTTTTCTCTTTCCTGGAAGAGACTCTTAGCCCACCTTTTGAATGGACTTATGTTTAGTACCATTTTGCAGAAACACTTTAAGAAAGGCATTGAACTTGTGAGCAAATGCTTGGCTTCAGTGTGGCTGGTGGGAAGTTTCCCAGTAAATGAATCCAGATTGCAATGCAGGGAGGGTTCCGACGCCTCCCAGTTCAGTCACCATGGGCAGGGGAACTTCTCCTCCAGGCATCTAGATATTTTAGGAAGAATGAAATCTTGAGCATTTTTCAAAGCTCTTTTGAGGTCTGGCAGAGCCCCAGACATGTTCGCTGTTTCCAGTTTAACTTTTGCTGAACATCTTTCTGTTAGGAATCTAAGTGCAGTTCAAGGGTGGCTACATCCACACAATGTGTTTCTGATTATTTGCATATAACCCAGCAAAGCAGCTTTGGGAGGAGTTATTTATTTATTTTTTCATCTTTTTAATTTTCATTAAACCTCCATGATCTCCCCCACTCCCCATTTCCTTTCTCTGGCTTTAGTTTACTGAATGACCTTTTTGTGGACAAAAAGATATTTGCGTTTGGAAGGCTCAGATTTTGTAAGACTACCAGGATTCCTCACTAGGACGGGATGTATTTCCCTCAAGGAATGAAAGTTGGGGCTGTATGGAAGCTGGCGTGGGGTTTGGGACTCTCACTACCTCTTTTATTTCTCAAATCACTTCAGTTGGTAATTCTTCAGGCTAATAGGATTAGTGGACATGTAGCAACTTGAGGACAAGCGCAAAGAAGAGGTCTCCATTCTTGCACGCCTGTGTTTCCCCAGCATCCGCCTCAGGGCTACTCCTGAGAAGGGCTCCTTTAAGAGGAAGCTGCTCCAGGGCCACCTATTGGAAGAATCTGAAATATGCTTCATGATCCAAGAAAGTTAGGGGAAGGCAAGGGAGTATTTGCAAGGCCTTGGCTGTGAGATAGCCTTGAAGTGCTGGGTGGTGGGCTCATGTGTCTCTTTAATTCTTCTAAAAGTCCCTTGAATCCTGCTTGCCTAAGCGCACTTGCCCTGCTTGTCTACATTTCGTGACTACAACAACTTGTCAAGGACAGTTCGGCCCCCAGACTGCTGGACTGGAGGCACTGTCCTCAGTGGGGAGCCGGGGAGAGGACAGCTGGTAACCGAGGAATCCAGGAATTGGGCAGGTCTGGAGGCCTGCGGGGCTGCAGGCTGGCAGGCTCCGCTGCACCACGCAGGGTTCTGACATTTTCAGCTGCCCCCACCAACTAGTGTACTAGTGCTTACACAATCCTAGCTGATTTAGGTGTGTGTCTGGATACAGAGACCATAGCAGACTAAAAAGGCAAGAAAATGGGACCCACTACTTACTCTCTGCCCCTAACGATCAAATCCTGTGCATTAAAAACAGGCCTATTTTCCTCACGCATGGAATATATCTGCTCTGAAAATGCCTCCAAGCTGAGGTCTTGCATCATGACTGGCTCAATTTACATGCCCTTTTAGCTTTAATTTATGATATGCTCTGCCCAGGGCTTAAACTATGCTTCCTTCAGCCTTCAGCAATACAGTTTACTTCAACTTTGTAAAGTTAATAACTTGTTCGGCTTCCAGGTTCACTGCCTGGGCTGGATTGGAAGGTCAGGAAAGCAGGGGCAATGTAGTTACATGAAATCCAACTCAGCACAGGATCTGGTTTTATAAAATGACAGCTCCATAGAGCTAGATATCACACATAATGAGAGTCACCCCCTTGAGTCAAGATGGTAAGGGATAACCCACAGAGACAGATGACCTGAGTTTGGGGAAGCTCACGAACTCTAGACCAATAGCCAGGGAGCCTGCATGAGACTGATTTAGCCTCCCTGCATGTGGGTGACAGTTGTGGAGCTTGGTCTGTTTGTGAGGCCCCTAGCAGTGTGACCAAGATCTGTCCTTGGCACATGAGCTGGCTCTTTAGAACCTATTTCCTGTGGTGGGATGCCTCACTTACCCTCGGTGCAGCGGGGAGAAGCTTGGTCTTGCCTCAACTCCATAAGTCATGCTTTGTTGATTTCCATGGGAGGCCTTACCCATTCTGAGGAGCGAATGGGGGTGGGGTGGGGTAGAAAGGAGGTAGGGGGAAGGAACGGGAGGAGAAGAGGGAAGGAAAACTGTGGTTGGTATGTAAAATAAATTTTTAAAAAAATTAATTTAAAAAAAGAGTTGCTCACTTAAAGTGGACAGTTCAGTTTTTGTGATCTGTTCACATGGTTGGGCAGACAGCGCTGTAGTCCAGTTCTGAATATTTCATCACCTTAAAAGAAACCCTTTCTTTCAGCCTCTGTCAACTACTAATCTATTTCCATGGACAGCTCATATAGAATTATGTAATGCATGGGCATTTGTGACCAGATCGCTGTTGTATGAATCAGCGCTTTATTCCTTTTGCTGAATAGTGTTCAACTATGGTACAGTGCATTTGCTAATTTATTAGTTGCTGGATATTCAGGGACTTGTACAAGTGCTTGTGTGAACACATGTTTTAACATACCCTGAGGAGTGGCATTGCTTGGTCATATGGTAATTTTGAATAACTGCCTGATTGGTTGTTTTTGAAAGTTGTTTCGTAAATGTTGCAGTCCCCGAAGACAGTGAACAAGGATTCTAATATCTATCCATTCTCACAGGCCCTTGTCTTTATTTTTGCTTTTGAGTGGGCTGGAGGTGGTGCCTCTGTAGTTTGGTTTGCATCTCTCTATGATTGACAGTATTTAGCATATTTTTGTGGGCTGATAGGCCATCTGTGTGTCTTTAGAGAGATATTCATTCAACTCCATTACTCATTTTAAAGCTAGCTTACCAGGTGTGGCAGCCCTTACTTTTAACTCAGGAGGCAGAGGCAAGTGGATCTCTGTAAGGTCAAGGCCAGCCTGGTCTACAGAGTGAGTTCAAGCCAACCACAGTTTCTTGGCGAGACTGAACAAGCAAACAAGCACACAGACAACAATACCCCTGACTGTTTGTCTCTCTATCTGTGAGGATAGCCAGTGCTCTTAGCCACGAGCCACCTCTTCATTCTCAAGTACCACACAGTCTTCATTACTGCAGCTGAGTAAAAAGCTGTGGAATTTAAAACTCTAACCCCTCAGATTTATGATCTTTTTTTGCAAAAGTTTAAATTATTCTGAATCTGTTACACTCATGAATTTGGGGAAGATTGTCAATTTCTTCAAATAAGAAAGCTAAAATTTTGATAATGGAGAACAATTTGTTTTAAAAGAATGCTAACATAGAGGAGTCATGGTTCAATCCCCACTTTTACATTATCTTAATTAATAAAATGAGAGCATAAGGGGACGGAGAGATGGTCCAGGGGTTTAGAGCACAGGCTGTGCTGGCAGAGGACCAGGGTTTGGTTTCTAGCACCCACATGGCAGCTCATGGTTTCCTCTTCTCCTCCATGGACACCAGGCACATACAGAGTACACATACATATATGCAGACAAACATGCATATACATAACATAAAAATAACATAAAACAAAGTAATCTTAAAAAATAAAAACCACCATGACCATAGGGTAAACATACTGAAATAGGAAGCATAAACTGTGGAGTGTGCTACACAGGGAGTCTCTTCCCCGACAATTGTTTTGATAAACTTGAAGTAGCAAAGGATAAAATGTGGGGATATTGTTATACTTGAGTTAGGTAACTTGTTTTTTAAGATCTTGGCAAAGTGGCTTATACATTGATGCCTAGTGTCCAGCAAAAACTATTATTATTATTATTATTATTATTATTATTATTATTATTATAATCATCATCATCATCAGATGTTGCCTACTTCTGTTAAGAGGAGCATGAGGAAAAAGGAGGTACTTTACAATATGAAGAAGAGCTGAAACCAAAGCCTGAGTAGTTCATTAAACAAAGACTTAGTTCTTCAACTGATGGAACATAAATCAATGTCAAGGTCAGAGCTGGGAATTGTGAAATATGCTAGTACTTGCAAAGAGACCTATAGAACATGTGTTCAGTGTGCTAGCGGAGGTCTGTGTGGCCCAAGTTGGCATACAAAACTGTTGGTTGTCTTTTCCATCATGGGCAATGGAGTCCCTGAGTGGCTAATGAGTGATGATCATACCAGGCTAGCAGATGGAGTGTGATCTTCTGTGTCTCAATTTAGATTGTTTTGCTTTTAGTTTTTGTGAAAAATTGTAAGTATTGATAGGCATGGCTCTTAATGAATCAAAGCTTTGAGGAGAAAAGTTTTTAAGAGGATAAAGGAATTCTGAGATTAAAAAACCCAACAAACAACAAACAAGCCAATGCTGGGCAACCTGTGTAACAGACAAGCTCTTAGGTCGAAATCAACATTTCCTCAGGTATTTGTGTCTGCTCTGCAGTGTACTCACTGACTCTCCTCTCATCTGATGACTGCTCTGACCTGCAGGGGCTAAGGGAATTGTCCAGGGCCACATGGCTGGTAAGCAACAGAGGTAGAACTTGAACCTTTTGTATCTCGTTTCCCAGGTTGTGTCAGAAGAGTCTGCAGCCTTGGGGTTCAAGGGATATTAAATGTCACAGGGAAACTCTGCCTTGGGATGGGGGAAGCAAGTGTTCTGAGGCAAACACCCAATAGTTTCTCAGAAATCTCTTTTGGGTTATAAATATGTTGACTGATGGCAGCAAAAAGCTGAGCCCACAATCTAGTCCATAATATTCCAAGAGATCTTGCCTTGACACCCCCAGCTCTTTCAAAGAGTAGTTTGTTGGCTGCCCTAAGTCCTTGACCTCATTAGATTTATGGCTGGAGCCTAGGGGAGCTGGCTAGCATGCTGAGAATTACTGGGCTAGGCCACATTAATCACAAGCTCCTCCCAAGGAAATCTCAGGGTAAGAGCAGAAGCCAGCCAGGTTGGTGTAGGGCCCAGCCTGGAGCAGCAGCTCTTCTTGGTACCACTACCTCTAGTTTTTAAAAAAGAAAATGAAGGGCAAAATTAAAGGTGCTCATAGGCACTGTCTAAAAAAGAAAAAAAGTGAAAAAGACTAGCAAAGGAAATCCAAACACTGATAGGTTATAAAAATTGATTTAGACTTATCTGAACTAAAATGCATTCATTTCTACCACCCAAATCTCTTCCATGCATGACACATAGGAGACCGCCCTCTTGCAGGCTTCCTCGGTTCACACCATCAAGCCTTGCACAAAGGACCGCCTTTGCTCCTTGATTTCGTAAGGGAAGTGAGAAACAGAGACTCTGCTCTGCCTGAGCTCAGGGTGAATTCATAGCATAGGCACCAGGCTCTCCCTTCTGCTGATGCTCCCAGTGTCCAGATCTCAAGATTGGTAAAAGAATACAAAAGAGGGGGTGAGCAGATCAGTTAGTGAGGACTCAGCTGCTCTGTGCCAGCAGTTCTCAAAGTGGGGACATTCATGTCTATTTTGATGGTTTTTGAAGACTCTGAGTTTAGCTCCACACACCCCTCTATTTTACCACCTTCCCTTAATCTAAGGCAATATGGAGTGGAGGCTGCCAAGGTCATTTTGTCCTTAAACTGAAGGCTGTTTGGCTACTGCTGAGCTATATCTTTAATTTAGAGAGAAGGAGGAACATGACTGTGTTAGCTGTCTGTTAGGGTAGCAAAAGCTTGCGCTAGCTGTCTACTGTAGCTCGAGTTTTCCTGCCTTGCCCACAGTCAGGACAAATCTCTGTCACCCGCCAGTCCCACAGCCGCTCAGACCCAACCAAGTAAACACACAGAGACTTATGTTGCTTACAAACTGTATGGCCATGGCAGGCTTCTTACTAACTGTTCTTATATCTTAAATTAATCCATTTCTATAAATCTATACCTTGCCACATGGCTTGTGGCTTACCGGCATCTTCACATGCTACTTGTCACGGCGGCAGCTGGCATTGTCTCCCTCCTCCTTCCTGTTCTCTCAATTCTCCTCTCTGTTAGTCCCGCCTATACTTCCTTCCTGGCCACTGGCCAATCAGTGTTTTATTTATTGGCCATCGGAGCACATACAGACCATCCCACAGCACTGTAGCAAATACTTGTTAACTGTCTGCTACTGAAACAATTAGTTGTGTTAGCTGTTTGTTACTGTAGCAAATACTCAACTGCAATAGGTTTATAAAGAGAAAAGGTGTAACATAACTTCAGAGGCTTCAGTTGTGATATCGCAACATAGTTACATCATGGTAGCTGGGGAAACAAAACCCAGGGAGGCAGAGATCACACTTGACAATCCTTGTCAGAGGCTTTCCTATGTCCAAAATCTCCCAGGAGGCCCCACCCATGAAAGTGTCTACTGTTTCCCTAACAACAAGCCCAGGGCATGTCTTTTTAACTTAAGGGATTTGGGGAGCCATCACAGATTCAAACTGTAACAATGAGCCTCACGTCATTTCTTCTTTGTAGGTTAGTGATAAGGTTTGAATATATCACCCCAAATGTATGTGTTAAAAACTCAGTCCCCAGAGTTACATATTAATGGTATTTGTGGAGCTGGAGAGATGGCTCAGTTTGAAAAGGGCTTGTTGGGAAAGCTTCAGGCCCCAAGTTCAGGCAGCATCCATGTAAAAGCCAGATATGGAGGTGTGTCTGTAATCCAGGGCTAGGGACATGGAGATGGGAGGATCTCTGGTGGTCATTTGGCAAGTAGCCTACACACACACACACACACACACACACACACACACACACACACACACACAGGTACTGGAAATTGGGGCCTTTGGAAAGTAGTTAGAATTAGATGAGGTCCAGGAGGATGAAGTCCCATGATGGCAGGAGGAGACCTACCTGCCTGAGCTAACACACTTGCTCCATCTTGTCATTTGACATCTCCTTCCATGTACTTACCAGAGGCGAGCAGATCAGATGCCAGCATCATGTCTTTGATCTCCTGGCCTCCAGAACAATGATAAACAAACTTCTATTCTTACAGATTACCTAGTCTCAAGTATTTTTGTATAGCAATGGAAAATAAACTAAGAAAGGTAGAGAGCTCTGTTTTGTGGTCACCTGCATGAAAGTGTGACAGGGCAGGCATCACCTGGTCTCAATTTTTGGATATATATATATATATATATATATATATATATATATATATATATATATATATTTTTTAGGACATTAAGAGGGAGTTAATGGAAACCTGAGGACTAACTTTCCATTTTATTTTCTCACAGATCACAACCTACACTTCTCTAATGGAGCACATGCTTCTTGCAAAGGTAAAAGGCTCCACTGATTACCCAACCTTCTGTAATCAGTGAGGAACAAGCACCCTAGTGTTCATCCCATGAAACTCAACTGACCAGATGAGGTAAAACAGCAGCCTGGTGGTGGAGGTGCATGCCTTTAATCCCAGCACTTGGGAGGCAGAGGCAGGTGGATCTCAGTGAGTTCAAGGCCAGCCTGGTCGACAAAGTGAGTTCTAGGACAGCCAGGATTGTTGCACAGAGAAACCCTGCCTCGAAAACAACAAAAACACAATGGAAAATAATACCAACTAGAAAAATAACAACAAAAAACAATGCCAAAAAACATAAGTGACTCACCTGGGTTCTTTCTCACCTCTAAGCAATGATGTATACTAATGGAGTTGAGCATGCTCGGTAAAGGAATGACCATGGCTGTGCCATTTACAAGTTGTTCCATTTTTTCCCAAGTTTGACCAAAATGTAACCCTTAAAGTCAGGTGGCTGGGGGCTGGTAGGATGATCCAGGTGCTTAGTCATCCACTGGGATGAGCAGAAGTTTAATTCCAGCCCCTGGGATAATCTTATGGGCTTTTAGATCTTCCAGGAGAAACTTGAAGTTTAAATGAGTAGGCTCCAGGCCGTTTCCTAGAGCAGAGGCCAGTACCCAGAATGGTTGTCCACCCTTACTGAAGAGCCCAAGATCCTGAGCTTCACTACTCTAGTCCTGCTGTCCTGGCCCGACCCCTCTTGTACTAATCCTCTGCTTCTGTATTAGTTTTGGATTAGCCTGGTCTTTGTGAGCTGCTGAGATCTGTGTTGACTTGGGGTGGCAATAAAAGCTTCATTAGGATTGAGGAGACACTGAAACTGAATCAAGTTAATGAGCATTCACTGAGCACCTACTATGTGCAAGACTGTATGCACGACTCCGACTCCTGTTCCAAGAAAACGTAGGCAAATCCTTGGAAAAGTCACATTGTCAGCATATGAACTGAGAATGTAATTTGTTTTCATTCACTCAGTCTGGGGCTTTTATTTTTGTCTCATTCAGCAACCCTGTTGCTGTCTCTATTTTTTAAAAAAGGTTTATGTTTATTGTTTTTTAATTATGTATATGCATGTATGTTCATGTGTGGGTATGTGCATATGAGTGCAAATACCTATGGAGGCCAGAAGGGGCATGAGATCCCTTGGAGCTAGAGTTGCGGGCACTTGTGAGCTGTCTAATGTGGGTGCTGGGGACTGAACTTGGATTCTTTGCAAGAGCCATGCATGTTCTTAACTGCTAAGTCATCTCCATGGTTTATTTACTGAACCTCAGGGCCATGAGGTGTCTTTCCCAAGTCGTGTGGCTGGTAAGTAAACAGTATTGTGACATATGCAAGTCACAGCTGATTGTAGCACAGTAGTTGAGAACCCCTCAGCTGAGATGTTTCAGGTTTTAGTTTTCAGAATTGGGGATATTTCATAGATTTTACCAGTTGAACATCCCAACTTGGGAATCCACAACTTGAAATGCTCCCAGATAAGGGAACCTTTTTGACACCATGCCAATACTCACACATTTCAGATTTGGGAAGATCTTGGGTATTAGGGCTGCCCAGTCTGAGCATCTTCTGCATGGGAAATAAGCCATGGAGCCACACGTGGAGCCACACATGGAGCCCCCATCTCACCTCCTTGCACAGTTCTGCATCATTTCTGTGACTTGTCCATCAGGCCAAGCATATCTCAGCTCCTCAGAGGTTGGCAGCTCTGGAGACGCCCTGACCACAGCCTCGCTGCATGAAGAGAGCAGTGGAAGCTGCCTTTCAGAGGAGTGACCCCACATCCCACCACGACTTTCTTTCTGGCTGCTAAATGGTGGGAGTTCAGACCTTGCTATCCTGAACCATGCATTGAAAGGGCGGATTCCAAGGCCCTCAGCCTACTTGATTCTCAGTTCAATTAGGTCCAATGAGAAGCCACCTTGTAAAACACTGGCTATCGCTAAGTTGTAGCAGATGGGCTTGTTGCTTTCTGTGTCTCAGTTGTCAAAACATCCAGAGGTTTTTTTTTTTAATCTTCCTCTCTGTCCATCAAGCTCTGATAGACATGATGTTTTATAAGGAAAGGACTGAAAATGGACTAGGGTTTCAGCACAAAAATTCCACTAGACCTGAAAAACACATGCAGGGAATCTGTTTAGCAGATCTGTTCGGGGCAGTGAAACCCAGTAAAGGAGTAAGGCCTTTCCAATGTAATGTTTCTTCCAGGGACTGGTCATCAGAGAGAGAGAGATGCTCTCGGTGAGGGCGGGTGGTGGGTTTTCCTGTGAAGACCGCCTTTCTTCCCACCTTCTCCTGGGGTCTGTGGCATGCTTTTTTCTATAACAGGATACTGGCTTACAGGAGAACAGCTGCAAGGTCCTTGATGGCTCTTTTTTTCTAGTCTGACTTTTCTCTAATTCTGTTCCCAAAGGGCCTTAGTGGGATGCAGCCAGTCCCCCAGCCAGCCCATATTATCTGGTGCAGCCTTGACTGACTGTGTAGGGCTCTTTCTCAAAAGTGAAAAAATAGTTGGTTTGTTCTGAATACACTGATTTTAACCATGTAACTTAGGTGGGGAATTAGCCTGAGAGGCCACCAGAACATATCTATCTGTATTTTGCTTCTGGTCCTTGAAGTGACAGGAAAGGCTGCTCAAAAGACAATTCCCATGATGAAAGAGAAGGTTCCATCACTGAAGGGCTTCTAGAAACATTGATAAGTTCCTGAAATATTATGAACTAGCATAAGGTTGGAGTGTCAGGGAAATATGAGGCAGAAAACTCAAAGCCAAAATAGGCTTGGAGGATCCTTGCCAAAGTCAGTGCTGGTTCAGGAACCCACCGAAGTCACCGACCTTTAGCTGCTCAGGTACAAGTGGGTTTAATGAGGATACAGTTTCTGGAGTGGCATTACTGAAGGGCAGGCCAGCTGGTGGCAGAGGCGAGAGTGTTTTCACAGAGTGGTGGGACTGACGGCCTGGGGGTCTACTAAGGAAATAGAGAGAAGTAACAACTATGTATTCAGTTGCCTGGAGGAACTGGGGGATGAGTCCCATGGGAACAGGTGGTCAGAAACAGTGACACACTGAAGGTAGCTCCAGGCCTTGGTGAGGCCCTGGGTGTAATTAAGGAGCTATTGTCTGTGGAGGACAAGAGGAGGTTAGCATCATTCATTTGCCCTGAATAAGATGAAAAGTGGGACCAAACAACCATGAACCCCATCAGCACCCATCTGCACTTTCACAGGAATGTGCCTAAGACAAAACAACCCAAGGATGTCAAGGACAAAAAGAATAGAGAAGTTATGGTCAAAGAAAGTGAAGCATGCCAATGCAGATTCCCGCTAAGGATGTAAGAGGAGAAGGCACCCGAGGAAAGGAGACACTGACTAGAGAAGAAGTAACCAAGGTGAGTCCTGCTCCCACCAATGCCGATCTGAAACACACAGAGGTCAAAATATTTCAGAGAACAGATAGGTACATTTTCAGTCGCAGTGGGGAACATTGTGAGTTCAGGTTAGAATGGGTAAGACAAGCGGCCACTATACATTTTTTTAAAGATGCATGAATTTATTATTTGTGTCTGAGTGTTTTTCTTGCATGTCTGTCTGTGCATCATGTGTGTGCAGTGCCCATGGAGGCCAGAAAAGGGTGTTGATTTCCTAAGGTGGTTGTGAGCTGCCATGCAGGTGCTGGGAACAGAATGGAGCAAAGAAAATCCACTGCAGTAATTCTGGGCTGTCTGTCGTCCGACCTTGATTTGTTACAGTTTATGTATGAGATAGAAGCCCCAGTGTTGTATGCTCCCATCTGCAGGTCTCCAGCTCTAAGTTAATCTCCAGACAGGCTTGGCATTTTCCTCCTGTTCTTCATATATTGCTTCATATGTCTGTTTTCCTTGCCTTTGATGGCCATCCATTCCAGGATTCTCATTTCCTCTCCTCCCAAGTTTTGGCCAGCCTAATTTTGGATCTTAAAAAACATATGCATCCCATGTTTTTTCTCATAGCTTCATTTGCATTTTCATCTATTTTGGCTCTTCCCTGTGATGCTGTACATGTGCTCTATTTCCTGTTTTCAGAAGCTCGGCGTAGCTTCAGAACAATGAGGCATGTCTAGGCTAGAGGCTAGTCTCTTGACTTTTATTTTCTTCATCTAATATGGAATATTTTGACCTGTGCAATGGACACTGGGCATGACTGATGGTGAACTTGTCTTTAGGGGATACAGACTACAGATAATTTCCCAGCATCCTGTATCTCGGGGACTTGGCATTGTGTCATTGGATAGGACACAGATAGTTAACACATATGTATCACAGCGTTTCATCTCCAAGGCAAAGGGAAGAAGTGCCTGTTTTCCTTTCAGCCCCTTTTCTTTGTTTTTTTTTATGTTAATAGTATTTTATTATATTCAACCATGTGCACAAATTATGAGTGCTTAGCAAATGATTTTTGTCATTCTGATTTACACACAAGACAATTGTATGACTTCAGAAATCAAGCTCCTTCAACTCTGGTCTGTGGCTGGCCTGCTCTGTCACTATGGTCTTTGATGCTTAAGCACTCAGCACAAAATGAAGCTTGCATGGGTATTCTCTGCTTATACTTTAGCTCATTTAGGATATTTTGAAATCATGTCATGTTGTATATAGTCATATTCTATTTTAAATTAAAAAAGTAATTGTGTGTGTGTGTGTGTGTGTGTGTGTGTGTGTGTGTGTGTGTGTGTGTGTGTGTGTGTGTTGGGGTGTAGTAGGTGCCTGTAGAGGCCTGGGAGGGCACAGGATCCCCTGGAGCTGGAGCTACAGGTAGTTGTGAACTGCCTGATGTGGGTGCTGAGAGTCAAACCTGGGTCATTTGCAAGAGCAATTCCCCATCTTAATCACTGAGCATCTCTCCAGTCTGTTGTGTTTTTTATTGCTCAATATTCCTCCATTTCACATGGATATACCACAGTTTACCCATTTTCCTACGAAGAGTGTTTGGCTCTTGCCAGTTTCTGCTTACTCTGAATAAAATGGTTATTTATGTACCGAGCTTTTTGGTGATTAAGCTCATGCATCAGTTTCTCTTGGACTGTGCCAAGTAGTGTTATGCTGTTGCAGGGTCATAGTTAATCAGAAAGCCAAATTGTTTTAAAAATGATTATAGAATTTTAAACAGGAGTAGTGCACTGGAGTGTTCCACACCATTGCTAACACTTAATTGACTCAGCTTAATTTTTAGCTCCTCTGTTGGATGTGTAGATACTCAGGTGGCTTTGCTTTGTATTTCCCTGGTAACTAGTGATGCTGAACATATTTTCATATTCTTATGACAACTTAAATATTTTCTTTTTTTGAAGTATCTGTCTAAGTCTTTAATAAATTTTCACTGAGTTATTTCAATTTTGAATGTTTAATTTCCCTTTGAAAAATCTGAATGTGCTTCAGCTTGGAGCCAACTATATGCCTGCATTGCCATGGACTTTCAAATTCAAAGCCTGTCCATTCTTGCTTTTGTTTTTGTTTTCCACATAGGGTCTTACTATATAGCTCTGGATGGCCTAGAAATCACTTTATACACCCGGCTGGTCTTCAACTCACAAAGATATCTGTCTGCCATTGTCTTCTGAGTTCTGAGATTAAAAAGTGTGTATTACCATGTCCAGCTCAAATTTAATATCTTAATCAATTTAATCAGATACTGATCTCATAGATTTTCCCATTATAGAATAATAAATTTAGGTCCAGATATGCTGCAAACCTTCCTTAGGCTGAAATTCCCCATCCTGAAGTACCAGGCCCCTACCTAGGAGACGATGTTGAAAGGAGACCACGGCAAGAGGGCACACCCACCACTGAATCTGATCCTCCTTTTAAAAATGTTATTAAACAAAAGTTTTTGTTTGTGTCTACCATACAAGCCACGGACACTGCAGAATTCAATGGTTTTACCTCATTGATAGGTGCAACTGTAACCATGTCACATTCCTACTGTGCTGTCTGTAGTCATCAGGCTCTCCCAACTCCTTCCAAAAGCAGCCACAAGTGTGCTTCTGTCACCATAGATTAACATGGTCCCCTGCGACTGGTTCTTTTGATCCTGGTTGTGTTTAACACCTTTGGCAAAAGATTGGGTACAGTCACTGAGACTCTAGTCCTGTGCTTCCTGGGTGCTGCCTACTGACCTCCTCAGGCGTAGTTGTGACTGAGCTCCAGAGAGAAGTGGGATGTCTGTTAGTTCTAGGTCTTGCTTTTGTGGAGAGTAGGATTCTCACTATCTTTTTTAAATCAATATTTTTGTATACTAAAATTTTTTTTTTTTTTCGGTGGTGGCCCACGACTTTATTTATTTATTTTTTTTCCATCACAGGCAATTTATTTTGTTCTATTCATTCACAGTTAATACAGAAAATACTTGGAAACATTTCCATATAATGTTTGACACAGAAATCATCAAATAGAAGTATACAATGTTGACAGGAGGCAGTACATTTATAATTTATAACCCCAAATGTATTTATATACTAGAAATGGAAAGATCTACAAATGAAATTATGAAGGTTCACCAAAGTCATTTAATCTGTCAGTTTCTCATTCATTTTGATGTCTTAGTAATATTCTATTGTATGAATAAGCCACATTTTATTTCTCTCCAGTATTTGATAGTTATTTGAGTTGTTTTAACTTTTTTACTATTAGCAACACACTGCTGTAAACCTTCATGTACATGTTTCATAGGTGCACATTTTCAGTAGTTTGAGGATATATTCCTAAGGGTAGAATTGTTGAATAACAGAGTAACAATGTTTTGCATTTTGACCAACCACAAAACTGTTTTGCCAAAGTGGCACACCATTTTACAATCTCACCAAATCCTTGTTTTTAAGGCTCTGATTTTTGTACAAAAGCATTCAATCATTCTGTCAGACCAAACCAGGAAAAGTAAGCTATAGTTCAGAGCTGTTCTATTCCATTTACTATGCAAAGCCATTCTTGGTGTTTGAAACTCTCAGCCCTTTTGAGTATTCTTGCAGTGTTCACCTTTTCCTCCACCACTTTTTTTTTTCTTCTTTCTTTCTGGTTTATTTCTATCTATTACAAATGTTTAAAAAATCCTCCATCAACGCTGCTGTTAGCAGCAGAACCTTGAGAAATATACCTTTGGTTTGCCTCAGAAAAGGAACACATATTGCACTGTAAAGTTTATAAAATTGGCGCAAAACATTGTGATAATGTTACAATACCAGTTTTAAGAGTTCAGTGACTAATGGGGAGCCGATGGGATACATGCAGAACTGTGAAAGCAATCTCACTTAGCCAGCTGTACACGTAGACTGTAAATCTACATTCAGATCATTTCTGAACTAAAACTATCAGCTCAGTTTATCTTTTGAGGTCAACCAGGAAACCCAAGAATATACCTTGATTTTTGCAAAAAACAAAATAGGGGGAGGGGTTTCTTCAGCATTTCAGTCCACGAGTAACAGTATCCTAACAGGCAAAGTGTTCTCTCGCTGTCAACATAAAATGAACTGCTGCTGGAGGTCAACTTGGGCTTTAATTTGCATTAGCACTTACATGCATAGTAGTCCAAGTTGTTGACCTCATGAATTTTAAAAGTAACTCTAAAAAAGTAAAATGGCCCTTCTTGGAAGACTAAAGAAAGACATCCAGCCACAGTTGTAACAAGTCTCATCAAAACAATATACCCTTTTATGAATTACGCCTCAATTAAAAAAAAAAAAAGTAGCCCCAAATAAGAAGCAGCTCTGAAAAAGAAAATATAACTTAAGATATTTGAAAAAAACAAGGTGAATACAGGTTCAAAAATAATTAAGATACATTTTCTTAAGGCTACCTAGAATTAGGCTTTAAAGAATTCTACCATTTCAAGTTTACCACTAGTTACTAGATACCTATTTACAAACAAGATGTTCACTTTTATTGTTCCTTTATCAAGAGAAAAATCTACCTTCAGACTATGAGGGTGGTGATGGGTAGGGACTAGAAAACAAGATTCAAAAAATCCCATGCAAATATCACATTTTTCAAATGGAAGAACTCCAAACTGCACTAGAAGTTCCAATCACTAAGACACTTTCCATTGAAATGATTTAAGTACAACTACATGGCACCAAGGTTTAGGCCTAATATAGGCCTGACAACCAAGTCCTTGTTTTCTGTAAAAAAGGCCTCAAAAGTCCCACTCAATTCCACATAACAATACTTCAAAGATCAATTAGGTTTTCCTTTCCTTAATATTTTTGTTTTTGACTTCTAATCTTAAAGACTAGATTCAAACTTAGCTCATTTCCCAGAAGGCATTGCTTCCCTTTGATCTATGAAAGAGTCCACCAAGACCTCTTCCTCAAAACCATCTAGCCCCCAGCCTCCAGTCTGTGCTTGTGATGCATCTTTCTCAACATCTGGAAGAAAGATGCAGCTGTTTGCCAGAACTCAGCACTCCACTCTAGATCTCTGCTGCCTTAGTCTCCGTCTCGGATTTACGAGTCCTGGTAGTTATCTGGACCACTGAGGCATTGCCACGAGACTTCTTCTCTTTTGAAACATCCTTTTTCTCTAGATATTAGGATAGCTACACCAGCTTGTTTCTTATGTCCATTTGCTTGGAAAGCCTTTTCCCAGCCCTTTACTCGGAGGTAGTGTCTATCTTTGAAGTTAAGGTGTGTTTCTTGTATGCAGCAGATGGATGGGTTCTGTTTTCTTATCCATTCTGTTAGCCTATGTCTTTTTATAGGTGAGTTGAGACTATTGATATTGATGGATATTAATGACCAGTGATTGTTAATTCCTGTTATTTTTTGTGGTTGTGTTGTGTTGTCCTTCTGTGGTGTATGTTGGTGTGGGATTATCTATTGCTTGATTTTTCATGGATGTGTTTAGCTTCTTTGCGTTGAATTTTCCCTTCTAGTGCTTTCTGTAGGGCTGGGTTTGTAGACAGGTATTGATTAAATCTGGTTTTATCCTGGAATATTTTGTTTACTCCGTCTATGGTGATTAAGAGTTTTGCTGGGTATAATAGTCTGGGTTGGCATCCGTGGTCTCTTAGTGTCTGCATGAGATTTGTCCATGATCTTCTAGCTTTCATAGTCTCTATTGAGTAGTCTGGTGTTATTCTGATGGGTTTACCTTTATATGTTACTTGGTCTTTTTCCTTTGCGGCTCTTAATATTTTTTCTTTGTTCTGTGTATTTAGTGTTTTGATTATTATGTGGCGAGGGGACTTCTTTTTTGGATCCAGCCTATTCGGTGTTCTGTAAGCTTCTTGTATCTTCATAGGTATTTCTTTCTTTAGGTTAGGAAAGTTTTCTTCTATGATTTTGTTCAATATATTTTCTGTGCCTTTGAGTTGGTATTCTTCTCCTTCTTCTATCCCTATTATTCTTAGGTTTGGTCTTTTCATGGTATCCCAAATTTCCTGGACGTTTTGTGTTATGACTTTTTTGTCTTTAGTGTTTTCTTTGACTGACAAATCTATTTTCTCTATCGTGTCTTCAGTGTCAGAGATTCTCTGTTCCATCTCTTGCAATCGGTTGGTTATGCTTGTTTCTGTAGTTCCTGTTCGTTTAGTCAGGATTTCTATTTCCAGCATTCCCTCAGCATGTGTTTTCTTTATTGTCTCAAATTCATATTTCAGATCTTGGAATGTTTCTTTCATCTGTTTAATTGCTTTTTCTTGGCTTGATTTGATTTCTTCCCATTTTTTGTTCATTTTTTCTTCCATTTCTTTAAGGGAGTTTTTAATTTCCTCTCTAATGGAGTTTTTCATTTCCTCTTTAAGGGAAGTTTTTATTTCCTCTTTAAGAGAGTTTTTCATTTCCTCTTTAAGGAAAGTTTTTATTTCCTCTTTAAGGTAGTTTTTCATTTCCTCTTTAAGGAAAGTTTTTATTTCCTCATTGAGGGAATGTTTTATTTCTTCTTTAAGGGCCTCTATCATCTTCTTAAAGTCATTTTTAGGGTTGATTTCTTCTGTTTCTTCTGTCATGGTATGTTTAGGTCTTGCAGGTGTAGAATCACTAGGTTCTGATGTTGCCATATAGGTCTTTATGTTATTGCCTGTATTTTTGCGCTGGCGTCTACTCATCTTTTCCTCTGTGTAGTGCAGGTGGTGTCTGTGTCTGAGAGTGCCTCTCTTGTTCTAATTTTTAGTCTTGGTTTAGTAGGGGTTCTTGGTTAAATTGGTGCTATTGGGCTGTTTCTTCAGGGACAGCTGATTTCAGTTGGTGAATTATATACTTATGATTCTGGTGATCTGGTTTAGTGGCTGGGTGGCGCCTTCTTCTGTGTTCCCAGGTCACGTTTTGTTCATTTGTCAACTCCTCAGCTGATCTTGTTTCTTCAGACTTCAAACTGTAGGCATCTGAATCCTCTCCCAGATGGGTTTCAGCTGAGCAGGGTAGTCTTACCAACACCTCCAAGTTGTTGGGTTTCACAGGATTAGCAGTTGGGCCCTGGGTTGTCCCCAGACAGAGTGCCCAGACTCGCCCTGGTTCCGTCCCACGGAGATAGCCTCTTCCCCAGGTGTTGGGGCTAGGGGTATCCCCGTTCCAAGCTGCGTCCGCCCCTCTCTGTCCCCAGGCCTGTCCACCCCTGCCGCCCGCCGCCACAGGCCCACCTGCATCCACTTGTCTCCGCCACCGGGCCTGTATGTCCCTGTCAGCTGCCGCTGGGTCTGTCTGCCTCTGAGGGCCACCAACAGGCCTGTATGTCTCTGCCGGCTGCCACCGTGGGCCTACCTACCTCTGCTTGTCACTGCTGCCGGGCCCATTCACCTCTGCGGGCTGCCACCGGGCCTGTATGTCTCTGCTGGTTGCCGCTGGGCCTGTATGTCCCTGTCGGCTGCTGCCACTGGGCCTGTTCACCTCCGCAGGTCGCCGACCTGCGTCTGCTTGTCTCTGCCGGGTGGCCTGTCCACTTCTGTGGGCTGCCGCCGGGCCTGAATGTCTCTGTCGGTCACCACCGCCGGGCCCGTCCACCTCTGTCTGCTTATCTCTGCTGCAGGGCCTGTCCACCTCTGTGGGCTGCCGCTGGGCCTGAATGTCTCCGCCAGCTGCTGCCGGGCCTGAGCGTCCCTGTCGGCTGCCTCTGGGCCCGTCTACCTCCGCGGGCCGCTGCCACAGGCCTACCTGTGTCTGCTTGTCTCCGCCATCTTCCTAAAATTTTTTAATTAAACCTAACAACCACACGTGTTTGTGGGGTGAAGTGTCATATTGAGAAAACACACACAATTATCAAATTAGGATAACTGGCTTGTCTGTCACATCAAACTTTATTTAGTTTGGTTTTCTTCAAAAACTAGCCCCCACCGGGTGGTGGTGGCACACACCTTTAATCCCAGCACTTGGGAGGCAGAGCCAGGCAGATCTCTGTGAGTTCGAGGCCAGCCTGGGCTACAGAGCGAGATCCAGGAAAGGCACAAAGCTACACAGAGAAACTCTGTCTCAAAAAACAACAACAACAAAAAATAAAAACAAAAACCAGCCCCCACCATGCATCCTAACACTGGTCCTCACCCTCCTTCCTCATACTCTAGCTGAACATGAAGTATTCAGAAGATGCAGAGGAAACAAAGCACAGATGGAGTAAACCCTCTTCTCAAGCTGTTGGACTGAAGCCGAGGGCTGTAAAGAAATGTTTATTGTGTTAAATTAGCTCCTGAGATTTAGACCTGTTTACCTCAGCAACTAATCTTTACTTAGACTACTAATACACCAAAACCACTCTTTGGAAGCCTGTAATTGCCCTAACTGTGTGCCGCGTTTTAAAGCAGTGTATTGGATGGGCCACTCTCCTGACTGGACGTGCAGAACTCTAGTTCCTTTCAGATAAGGCCATGGGTGGTGGCACAGAAGAACACTTTCTCTTACTTCCAGGCATCTGGCAGACAGATCTTTGCTAACTGTTTAGACATTAAGCACTTGAAAAGAGTCAGAGAGGACATTATTTTTATTTTAAATTATGTGTATGTGTGTGTCTCTGTGTGAGTGTATGCAAAGGTGTGCATGTGTGTGCAGGTGCACACAAAAGTCAGAAGAAGGCCCCCTGGAGCTAGCAGTGGTTGTGAGCTGCCTGAAATGGGTACTGGGAGCAGAACTCAGATCCTCTGGAAGAGCAAACAGTACATGCTCTTACCCACCGAACCGTCTCTCTAGGCCCCATACAGGCCATCCTTAAGGAATAAATCACACACATCCAAAGACGTTTATGAACATTCTTAGAACAAATTCCTCAAGCTTCCCTGTCATTTCACTGTCTTTGCTCCAATCTCCCAATACACAGGGGCTCCACAGGAAGCCCCTGGAACAGTGCTGTGTGCATTGTGGGGCACTGTGTGAATTATAAAAATCTGTGCTGTTCTAAAGATCAAAACGTCTACCCATCTGGGATATATAAATCCCATCACAGAATTTATGAGGGGGGTTATCTTGAATTATGTGCTGGGTGTTGGGTTTGGCACGTAATAAATATAAATGATCCTCTCAGGACAGTAGATTAGCATCCAGGGGGAGAAAAGAGTCAGGCATCTATGGAATTTAAATGGGAGATGCCCGATCCCTGCAGAGAGGACAGGGCTCCCAACCCCAGGAAACAAAGTGGAATCCGTGTTTTCCAGCCTGGTATGATCTCCTCCCAGAAGGGAAGGCTGATTTATCTTCCCATGGCTTAGAGCACAAGCTGCACGCGTTTGACTCTCTGGATTCACTCTATTCTAGATCTTTCCACAAAAGGTGTATTTGCTGTGTACCAGATGAGTTACACCAGTGTGACTTGTGGACTTGTTTGTCCAGTCCTAAAGGGAGGTGAAAGGAGACCCTCTATTCGTGCCACACACTCCCAAGCAGCTCACACTTCCTCTTCATCTATACAGCTCTTTTTGCTGCTTCTGAACTGGGGATATGTAGCAAGAGGAAGTCAAGCACTTACCATAGCACTTTACAGCTGCTATGAGTGAAGCTGTTCTGCAGACTGGGTGAGATTCAAAGGCATAAAGGTGGCTTTTAATCTTCTCAGGTGGATCAAAACTCCTTGAAACAGGGAACAGACTTGCAGGAGAGCTCCAAGTCAGTGGAAGATGACCTAGAAATAAGGCGTATGTGAGAGGCAAGATGGACGTTTTACCAGGAGTTCAGGTGTGACTGCAGGTTTTGATGCCCACAAAGACCAAGTGTGGCGCTGACTATGGCGCTTACTAACACTCGTGTGTGGAGATATCATGGGAGGGGCTTTAAAATCAATTTACCTCAACCAGTGTGGCTTAAGTTTCCAGGAAGCTTTTTCTAGTCCCTTTTCTTTTTCTGGTTATAATGGTTTACATGGCACACAAGAACACCCAGGAACACAAAAGCAATGTGAGGATTTCAGATGGATCCCTAACTGTGTATTTATAAACACAATTTATACAAATTGTGTATTTATAAAAACCTGTACATTTTGAATTTCCCAGTCTTCGAAGCACATCTGTGTGAGGGTGTGTCAGCAGGAAGAGTCTGCTGTGCCTGTCAATCATTCCAATCACTTTGTGTGAGGGTGTGTCAGCAGGAAGAGTCTGCTGTACCTGCCAACCTTTTGTTGTTGTTTTGTTATGGCATTCTTCATCATGTGGGTTTCTCTCCACACTTCTCCTAGATGTGTGTGTTTTCTATGTAAGTAGAAGAGCAGACAAGAAGATTTGCCAGGGTACCTTCATGTATTCCTGCCTCCCAAGGAAGGTTTTAGTGAGGTGGCTTGGAGTTGAGAATACTGGCTGCTCTTCCAGAGGACCTGGGTTTGGTTTCCATCACCCACAGGGCAGCTCACAATCATGTGTAGCTGTAGCACCCTCTCCTGGTCTCTGCAAACACTGCATGCAGATGACAGAAATAAATGCAGGTATATACTCATGCACATAAAATAAAATAAATTTAAAAATAATAAAACAGTGAACACATGCAGCTAAGAGAGTCTCAACAATTATTGGACAGTCTCTATCCTTCAGGGCACCTGAAAGGCTTGGCAGTTCTCATTCTATATTCTACACTCACTCTATTTTCTATTCTTTATCCCCTCTCCTGGCACATTGTCTATTTTGTCCTTGTAGCTGTCTCAAGTATCCACATTCCACAGTTCCTCCTGTGGGCAGGGTGGTCATATATGGGAGTTCCAGTCTAAGGGACTTTAGTAAAATGACTATGTAGATGGAAAAGGTTTAAGCAGCTGTTTTAACTGGCACAAACCTCTTTGTCTTGGGCCCTTTATCTTCCTCTGGAAGCCATTATCTTCCTGGAGAGTCATTGTCACTACTTCAGTGAATACAATGTTTTCCAAACCTTTTAAGTTTGAAAGCTGGGTGCAAAGGACAGAAGTCTGTGTCCTGATGACATTGTAGAAATGTCACACCCAGTCATCACTGACTCCTTACAAGCCATTTCAGTTTGTCTTTTTTGTTACACCATGCTAACCTCAATTCCTAGCTAATAAAACCCTTCATTTCCAGATGTTTTGCTTTGGAGAATGCATGCTCAGCAAGAAGGCCCCTCTCTCCTAGAACATGAGTTTGGTGCAACTCTGACTGGACATTGCAGATGGGACATGTTTCACTTCCATATGATTTCTTCAAGGTGCCAATGAGCCTTAGCTTAGCAAGAAGCATCCTTTAAAGTTCAATTTAGTCTGAGGGGAAAAAATCACTTTGCATTGGTTCTTATCTGCAAGGTGAAGAGTGGTAGGCTATTCAATGGGGAGAGAAGCCCCGGGTTAGTGCAAAGCACAAGGCTTCTAGTGGCTGTTGAATCTGGGCTAGAGTATATGTTCAAGTTCATTATTGTCCTTTCTCAGCATTGAGTTTGGGAATTGTAAAATGACCAGGGCCTTGGATTGAAATAGGAAAGTTTACAAACTAGCTTACCAAGGAGAGACATAGGTACCTGGGGCCATTTTCTGCATTTGTGTGTCCTTCCTTCTCTGATTAAAATTAACATTTTATTTTGTGTGTCTGGGTATTCTGCCTGCATGTATGTCTGTGCACCATTTGTGTGCCTGGTCTCCACAGAGGCTGGAGGAAGACACTGTCACTGGAGCTATAGATGGCTATGAGCTGCTGTGTGGGTGCTGGGAATCAAACCTGGGTCCTCCTCTGACAGAGCAGCCATTGCTCTTAACCACTGAGCCATCTCTCCAGCCCCTGTCCTTCTCTCTCTTATTTTTACCTCACAGATTATGACCTCGGCATAGACAGTATTCCCAGTCAGTGCTGTGGGCTCAGTCCTTTGATCCTCTGAATTGTGGTCAGTTCATTACAGCTGAGTGCTAGAGGGATAGTTCGAGGTCCGTTCAGTTCACCTGAAACAACTGTGAGACTGAGCTTCATTTCAGGGTTCCACTTAAGAAACCAAACTGAAAACTTAGCGGCGTGGTGAGCCGGTGGTGATTTCCATCTGAAACCAGATGTGAGGGCCGGTGGTGAATCAGAGGAGACAGGCTGTGTTTGGAAGCCAGAGCCAAACCCATCTGGAAAAGGTTGTTCTTTTCCAGGAAGCAGAATGTGCAGCGAGACCCTAAAACCTGAAGTGAAATGGGGCTTGCTTCCGTGTGACATGAACCCCACCACTGAATTCTTATGTCCTACAGATGTGAGACCAAGTGCTTAAAAATAATTAAAGCCGATGCATCATTTAACTATACACAAGCACACACGGATCCTGAACCTACCCAGTAGGTCTTTCCTCAGTTACCCCTCTATGAACTTGGCCAGCTTTGCAGACTCTCAAAGTGGCACCAACTTTGAAATTGCTTATGTGGATTGTGACATGTAAAATATCTAAAAACCAGACTTTGAATGGAGGTGAGTGGTACAGACACTTTGCCTTCAATGAAGGTTGGTTGCTTACTTTACCCCCTTTTTTTTTCAACAAGTCTCTGGGACCAGGATTGGCAATTGTAAAGAGGAATTGTCACAGCAGCTCGTATTTGCTGAGTATGTTCAGGTTGTGGGGACTCCATTTCACTGTTAACAGATGCCACTGGAGCATGGGCCTGGATGCTGGCACTGCTTCCAGTGGGCATCCTTTGGACTGTGCTGGAAGCCCCACTGGGTAAGTCTGCAGGCACCTTTGAGTGTCTCTCCACCACAGAGGTCATTTCCCATCATGGCTGGCGTTTTCATAAGGAGAAAATTGAATCTCAAAAGAGCCAGGTCTCCTGGCCATGCAGCACAGCTGGTCTAGAGAGCATCGTGTGGGGGTCTGGCAAGCTGTGCTTTTCCACATGCAGCACACTGCTCAGATGAGATGTTAGGGGCCTCCTGGACCTGAGGTGGGGCTGGAAACATCCCCTCTATACACGAGGAATGAGAGGCTCCAGGGGCAGGGCTGGCTGCCCCAGGTCAGGCTGGAATGAGAGCCATAGTCTCTGCGCCTTCCTCTAAGGAGGTAGTGGGAGGTGCGTATGGGGGAGAAAACAGAGAGTTCACTCATTCCCCTTCATTTTTTCATTTTCTGGCTCCACAGCATATGTGAGGATAAGATCTGGAGTAGACCCACCCTCCTGGCTCCAAAGTATCACATTCCTGCACTACTGATGGACATCTTCTCTTGTGCTAGAACACAGGCTGCTGGAGATCGTGTTTACATTTTTCTCTTATCTCAGGCAGCCTCTCTTTGGTCTCACTCCTCTGTATGTTCTGTTGGATAAGCTTTGCGAATCAATTCTTCTCATGGTCCATGTGACTGACCCTTCACCTTCTCTGAACCTCTGCACTTTTCTTTGCATAAGATGTGAGTTGTACCTGAAAGTCTGCTTGTGTAATTTAATTCCCTCCCTCCTGGTCAACACTGAGATGTCTCCCCCTCCTTCCTGGTCATACTGAGATGTATGTCTTCTCCATCTGTCCTCAAAGTGCTGAGATGTCTACTCCATCCTTCCTCATAGTGCTGAGATGTCTCCTCCATCCTTCCTCATAGTGCTGAGATGTCTACTGCATTCTTTAACTTGCTGGGGATCAGTATTGTGATTCTCCCTCCCTTAATGAAAATGCTTTTATCGTGAAATCTCTCAACCCTGAGCTCATCTTTCCCTTCCTAATAACAAATGTTTTACTGTCAGTTTATAGACGGTTAAAGAAACACTGGCTTTAGACTCTTAATAATACAGAAAACATTTTTGGTTCCAAGCCCCAGAACAGTGTTTTGAGGAATTTTCTTTTTTAAAAAAACAGAACAAAGGAAAGTTACAATAGCCAAGTTCCTTGGCTCTTGCTGTTTCCTTTCAGGCCCTAAATGGTAACCAGACATGAACTTAAATTCCCTGGCCCCCATGGCCGCCTTCTCCTTCCCCTTTTTCTCTTGAGGTTCATTATTTTCTCCAAATTAAAGCATTCTGGTTGTAGTGAGGGCGGATGAAGAGACGGGGCAGCAGGGGTTCCCGCCGCTCAGACGGATCCCCTCTCAGGGAAGCGTTCCTTACCGGTCTCTGGTAGGATTCATTGTCTGAAAGAACGTGGGTTTATTGTTAGATGTGATCAGTTTTAAAAGGAAGTCTTCCCACATTGGTCATGGTAGTGGGGCTGAAAAACAATTTCTTAACATATTTTAAAGACTCACATCTCTAAATATGGAACCATGCTCTCATGTTGAGGTTTCAGGGTTCCAGGACAAAGCAGAAGCCAACTGATCCCTGCTTTCTCAGGCCTGACAGGAAAGTGGACGTGACAGATATTAACACTCAGAAGAAAAAGTGAACTTCCATATCCTGTGACAGGTACATGGGAAGAGGAGAGGTACATCACTTCTAGGAGTGTGTGCTGTGCATGTGTTAACGACATAAGATTCCTCCCAGGAAGGGCAATGGTGTTGGTTGGGAGCAAATTTTGTATATGCCTGAGGGAGAAGATGGTATGTGCAGAAGCCACAGGATGTGGGAGGAGATTACCATGTGCATGAAAAGAAATGAGGAAGAGATGATTTTCTGAGTATGGGATGGAGAATGGGGGGGGGGGGGTGGGCAATGGCAGGCCAGAAGGAGAGATTCCCTCTTTGTCCCCGGAGCCAACAGTATGACCTACAGTGAGCAATGTCCCGATGACCATTGCATTCGAAAGGACTCCTCCTGTTCCAGCTCAGACAACAGATTTTTTCCAGAAGTGGATTAATTCTAACATTCACCATCTCTTATGTAGCATAGGCCTTGGTCTTCTCTCTGTAGTCGTGAGATGTTCCTGTTCTCTGAGAACTCAGTCTGTGAGTGAAGACAGACCCTAAGCAGGCACATGTAGAGAGAAGAGGCCTGTCCCCATGGTGGTGAGTATGATGAAGAACATCAGTAGTCAGACAAGAGGATTGAAAAACACCCTGGGCTGGGGGCTTTTATAATAGGATTCTATTAGGTATCAGGAAAGCCTCTTACAGGAGGTGTGGGTGTCCACCCTGGATCCAAGCCTGTTGCACTGTGAGCTCCTCACATTCTGGTCCTCAGACATGCTGACTCCAGGGATGCTTCTTCTGCCCACTGTTCTCCTTGGCCTTTGTGTGGTTCTTGAGCAGCTGGACTTGAAAGAACTTTAAAAATGCCTAGTTCAGCTCCCTTGTTTCAAGACAACGATCCATAAACCCAGAGAGGTCCTACTCTCCTGACTGGGAGCTGTCCCAGGCTCCTGGTTAGTTTTTCAGAACTCCCCCCTCCCCCCTACTCCCCCTCCCCACTGCTCCCCCTCCCCCCGCCCAAATTGGCCCCTTCCATCTGTGCTGAGTCCCTGCACACTGGTCCCGACCACTTTCATCCCTGGGTTTATGGAGACTCCAAATACCTGCAGAAAATGATTAATGATCCATTTTATTTCTTGGCATCTCCTAATGCTAAAAGTCTTGGACAGCAACCAATTTAATTTAGACTCTAGAAACTGCCATTTTTTTCAACCTGGCTTATATTAATAATATTTTTTAAATGCCTGAATCTATGAGGCATAGTTAAGACCCTCAAATAGCATTTTTCCATTTATAGAGTTGCATTGAATGCAAAGTCCAGATTGAAAAAAAAAACAATATATATATATATATATATGAAAAAGATCCTTCTTTGTCCTTCATTTACTTAAAATTTGAAAAATGAAAAATTAATAAGGCATTTATTGTTTAAATTTATAAAAATAATTTTTTCATAATTGGATTTTGCTATATATTTTGCTATATATATATATTGGTTTTTCGAGACAGGGTTTCTCTGTGTAGCTTTGTGCCTTTCCTGGATCTCGCTTTGGAGACCAGGCTGGCCTCAAACTCATAGAGATCCGCCTGGCTCTGCCTCCCGAGTGCTGGGATTAAAGGTGTGTGCCACCACTGCCTGGCCTGCTTCCTATATTTTAACCTAGAATAGTTTCCTGGAGTTGAAAATCCCTTTAGAAAGAAATGGTGGCAAATCTGCTGTGCAGGCTATAATTAAAGGTTTTTAGGAAATTCTCTGACCCACTAGCTCTCTTTATATTTATATTTTTAAAAATTTATTTTATGCATATGAATGTTTTACCTTGTATTCGTGTGTATGTACCGTGTGTGCAGTACCCTCAGGTACCAGAAGGGGGTGTCAGATCCTCAATAACTGTGGTTACAGGTCATTGTTGGGATGTGGTGCAGGAGCTGAGAACTGGACCTGCAAGAGCATCACGTGCTGTTAGTGACTGAGCCATTCATTGTCAATGCTCTTAGCTGCGGAGTTGTCTCTGCAGCTCCCGCCAGCTCTTTTCATGTAATTCACTTCTGGAGAAAAACCAGGCATGTCTCAGTCAGAAAGGTCACAAGATACTGAAAAATCAGGAAGAAATTTTATCTGGATAGAAAGAAATCTATTGGAAAATTTTTGATGCAGCCCACCGCGGAAAGATTTCCTGTTTCTCCCTTCTCTTCTGGATGATGCAGATGTTTCATGAACTCAATTTGCAGAGATGAAACCAATGTCCAGAAAATGAACCAAGCTGCCCCAGTCCAAACAGATAAAGCCCTCATGGCTTTGTGTGTTGGGAGGACATTCTGTGTGGTGTACTGCTTAGACGAGAAGGGCAAGGCTCAATGTGGGGAGCCCACCTGGGAACATTGGAATTCATGTTCGAATATCCACTGGAGGCTTCATTTTCCTCTTGTGTGATTTGAAGAGGTCAAAGTGGCACACAAGCTTCTAAAAGTCCCCAGGTCAGACCTTTCTCAGCACTGTCACAGTGATTCCCAGGCTGAGATGCGTGAGACTGCTTCTGAAGCAGTGACTGTAGGAAGCTGGCATGCTAATGGTCTGATCCAGCGTATGAGTTTCCTTTGGCTGCTGCAACAAACACAACACCTTAACACACCATAAATTTATCCTCTTACCGTTTTGGAAACCAGAAGTTCAAAGTCAGGGTGTTGGGAGGACACTGGTTCCTCCCGCAGGAGCTGGAAGCAAACACAGTCCTTGCTTCTAGCATTGAGAAGCTTCCAGCTGTGACTTGCAGCTGCTCCACACTGTGCTCTGCATCCTTGATCCTGTTTCCATCTCATGTCCGTCTTTGTGAAATTTCCCTTTGTTTTCCTCTTTTAAGAGTACTTGTAACTGCAATTCAGGTCCACCAAAGTTACTCAGGAAGGCCTCACCACACATAATCTTAGATACATCATGTTTTCAGATAACTCACTTTTACCTTAAGGAAGGTCCCAGGCCTTAGGGCCATTACTGACCTTGCCATTCTGGTCCACCATGCTGTGTCATATACTTATGGAGGATAAAGGAAAACCCTACAGGCAAGAGGCCAGAAGATGAGTGTCTGCTTGCTCACCAGATCTGGGATGAATGTTATAACCAGACTCTACAGAACAAACGACTGGGGGATACTTGAGTAAGCCCCACAGCGACCACAGCGCCATGATTGCTGTTGAGTTTGTTTATGAGAGGAAAGAAAGCAGCCATGTTGGGGAGCCATGGTGGTTTTCACATCCTGGAAGCTATGTAGAAACAGCTGAGGAGGAATGCATTCCCCGGGAGTATAAACTGATTTCATGTTCAAAAGGACCACAAGGCATGAACAATGAAAAAAAAAATCTTCCCAGGGTTAAGACTATGAAATGGCTTTCAAAAGGATCTTAAGTTGGCCAGTTGGGGACAAAGGAAAATGTCACTGTGATGTTCTGGCTGATTTTACCCCTGCATTCAGGCTGTTGAGGATACATAAGGAAATGGAATATATGGCTACAGTTACTGAACCTTGTGCTGGAGAAGATTTCCCTTCCTAACCTTATTCACAAGCCAGGAAGGGAAAGCAGTGATGGTGCCTCATTAGTTTCCATGTGCAGTCCACTGTTCACTGCTTAGGTTAAGAGCACAGCAGCATGCCCTTCCAAAGGTGTTCTTGGTCAGGCTGGGTCTTCTCTTCTGTACATGCTCATGAGAGAAGCTTCCAGTGGGTCAGCTTCACTGTCTTGGGAAGTGGCAAGTGACTTCACTTGAGAAATGGCAGTGATGTCCTGTTGGACATCAAAAGCTCTCAATCTCCTGCCTAATGCTTTCTGTTCAGTGAACAGCATGACCTTGGTGGATCTCTCGAGGTTAGACATCAGGACAACCTGTTTTGAATTTATTGATGGATGAAGTGTATCTTCTCTTTGCCAGAAGTCTAAGAACTCATTCCAGGGCATAATATGTAACAAAACTTGTGACCACATGGCATTCAGTAACAGTCTTAGACAAGATCAGTTCCAAGGACCTGCTGGCTGTTGGACCTATTATCTCTCCTTGGGAATATTGTGTAAATATTGCTCCTATCATGTAAATTACACTCTATACCAGTTTTTCTGAACTCACTTCCCCATGTCCCCAAGCATGTGAAGTAGTGGTCATAGTGTGGAGGACATTTTTTCTTGGTGCTATTGCATTGGTTTTGGAGTTGAGTTGAGTAGCCACCATACCCAGAATGGTGGTGATTACATTGGATTCATGAAAATTCATTGATTGAATTCATTGAAGCATTACAAATATTTAGAAAGTTTTGTAGATGCAACTCATGCAGATGGGTTTTTTTGGGGGCTGCCAGCTCACAAAAAAATGACACAGAGACTTACTAATTATAAAAGCTTGGCCTTAGCTTAGGCTTGTTCTTATCTAGTTCTAATAACTTAAATTAACCCATATTTTTAAATCTACATTCCTTTCCACGTCTTGGTTGCCTTTGCTCTGTACTTACCACCCTGCTTCTTCAGCATCAGGCTGGTGACCCCATCTTTGAAGAAAGGTTCCCTGAGACCTCTCTGTCCCCAGGAGTTCTGCCTAATCTTTTCCTGCCTAGCTATTGGCCATTCAGCTCTTTATTAAACTAACCAGTGACACATCTTCACACAGTGAAGTGAATACTCCACAACAAACTCAGACTTCATTCTTGGGATGAAATAATCCCTTCGGCTCTCTCCCTAACTTGGCCTTTTACTCTGAGCCTCTCGTGCTCATTGGAGCAGAGCAGGCCTTACTTTCCTCTGTAGCTCTCTTCTGCCAGGCGGTAGGACTGCAGATTGCTGATTTTGTTTCCCCTCCCCTCCCTTTATACATGTCTTTATAACTTCCCTCCCACACATGTCTTTATAACTATGATTTTTACAGCTGAAGATCTAGAGGGAGATTCTTTAATTGAAGATTCTGTGTGTGAGAAGTATAATAATAATAATAATAATAATAATAATAATAATAAAATATGAGACAGGGTCTCACCATGCAACATTGGCTGCCCTTTAACTCACTATACCAGGCTGACCTTGAACTCACAGGAATTCCCCTGCTTCTGCCTCCTGTGTGCTGGGATTAAATGTTGCATTTGGAGGATAGTTCACCAGATAAAAAAAAGTATATTCATTATAGGTCTTTTTTTGCTCAAGACCAACAGAGAGACTTTCTAAATCTCTTCTGGTAGAGAAATCAGCATGTATTGGGTCATAAGATGACTGTAAGTTTCAGCCCACTCTTATCACTCATAAATAATTATTAATGGTCCCCTGCTGTGGTTGGAACATGAATGTTTCCAAAAGTACACATGTGGAATTTTACTCCCCAATGTAACTGTGCCCAGAGGTGGGGACTTTAAGAAATGTCTCCAGCCTCATGAATGGGTCAATGCTGTTTGTGGGAGTGGGTTTGTTATAAAGCAGCTCTAGTCTTCTCCGTGTGCTCTCCCACCATGTGATTCTTATTGTCAAGTGAAAAAAGAGAAAGGTGGCCTCACCAGATGTGGCCCTATGACCTTGCTTTGCCCACTCTCCAGAGCATGAGCCAGAGAAGTTTCACCATTTTTAAATTACTCAGCCTGCAGTACTTTGCTAAAAGAGAAAATTCAACAAGGACATTTTTACTTTCCAAGCTCTTTGTATGGACATTAAATTTTATTTATTATCAGTCCAGTTGAGTACTTGAGAAGTACTCATCCAATAGAACCTTCAAACGAGGTCCTAAGTTGTCTTTGCAGTCAAGGTGCATGTGTGGAGGGAAGTTTGGGTTAGCAGAATAGCTTTGCAGCAGATATGCAAATTTGGTTACCATTTCATAGAAGAGATCAAGTGTGGTCAGCTGCTCAGTGCTTGAGAATGCATTGTATCCCACAATTCTAAAGGGCCCAGGGGGAAAATGGTATATGATAAGAAACAAATGCAGTTCTTGTAAAGGAAACACTTCAGAAAGACTGTAAGAGCTGAGATAGAGGAGGGCTCTGAGAACACGACTTCTGGACACAACTGGCCTTTGCACTCATGAATCCACAGCAGCTCTGGTTACCTGCACAAGACTGAGCCTGTCAATCTTCCAGCATGAGTAGTGGAGGGACTCATGAGGGCTGACTTCTAGCTAAGGAGTTATTGGAAGTCAGTGGCTGCTGGGGGACAGGAAGCCATTTCTCTTCAGTGGTATAACCACTGGTTACATTGCCCATGTCCTAGTAAATGACCCCACATCCAAGCTCATGAAAGCAACTCCAAGGAAACACACTGGGTTATTTTAAAAGGGGTTAGGTGGGTGCTGAAGAGATGCCTGATCAGGTAAGAGTACTAGCTGCCCTTCCAGAGGACCATGTTGATTCTGAGCACACACAGCATAGCTCACAATCATCTGTAATTCCAGTCCCAAAACATTCAGTGCCCTCTTCTGGCCTCCATAGACACTGCATACATGTGGTGCATAGTCATTTCTGCAGGCAAAACATTAAAAACCTGGTTCTGACTTCTGAGAGTTTAGGGGTGTATGGCTGAAGCACAGCTACAGAAGTCCATGTGGCTCCCACATCTCCTAGGATTATACCATTATTCCTGTCTTGGCCCTGGTCTTGTCTGTTTCAACTTTGACCCACATGCACTGACCTGAGTAATGATATGTTGAAACATGGGTTGTGGTCACTCATTAGTTCTCTTCAGCTGATGTATGAACACCTATGATTCACACACCCAAGCACCAGCAGCAGCAAACAAGCTAGGTGCTGTCAGCCGTTGCTCATGGACTTTCCTCCCACTAAGATCTGACCCTGGACTTTGACATAAGAGTTGCCTCACTCCTCCATTTATCCTGAAAGCAAAACAGAGGTGACATTTCATTCTCGGCTGCTGTCCCTAAACCACCAGGGCCTGGGAACTTCTGATAGATTTGTCTGAAGGCTGTTCTTCCCTGTGTGCACAAATAAATGCCAAGGTTTTTGTTTCCCTCGGTTTTATAGGTGCCCCAGGCTGCTGCCTGCATTCTTCTGTGGTCGGCTCACCCTCAGCCATTCCCCGGAGGCTGACTAATCTCCACCACACCGTGTTTTATGGGGCTTGAGCTGTGCAGGCTGCATGCTGCTTGTGTTTCTTCTCGCATGGAAATGATTTGCTTTTCCCTTTCAGAAGCCTTAATGTTCGGCATCTTAAACCTGGTCTGAGGACAGAGAAAAGAAACTTCACTCCCTAGCTATCAGAGGGGCCTGATGTCTAAAATCTGAAGGGATCAGCTTGAGTCTATACCTGAGCCCAACTGTGGCTCATCACTATGCATGGCTCACAGAACCCGTACCAGTGTTTTCCCAGGATGTACTGGAGACGCTTGGAGTCACGTGTTTCTGTACTGCGGTGCATCTTTCCACAGATGGCAGCTGTATTTCTATTTTACATAGTTTTCAACATCTGCCTTCATCATTCTAAGATGTTTTGCACATGTTTGCCAATTTTTTCTGCAGTCCCACTCAGGATACTGGAAGTATGGCGACATATTAGTAGGAAACTCTCAGAAAACATCTCTTTCATTCACCCCTTGTTCAAAAACAGTGTGTCCACAGTTATCTGTACAGCTTGACTCAAGGGAACAGGAAAGTTACCCCAAACATTTCTATCCTATTGGCCTGCTAGGGCACTTAAACTCCAGTCGTCAGACCATGCTTCCTTACCTGTGGCATGTGGGTTTCTCGGAACTGAAATTAGCCTATAGAAGTCACTTGGCAGTTTGACTTTTAAGTGTGCATTTCTGTCTTCCAGCTGCATGACCCATGTCTGTGAGTGTGGACCAAGCATTTGTGGACATGCTAATCAAGTTTTGAGAATGGGAGCCATGTGCACCTGACTTTGCCAGTGGCTGTGGTGGCCTTCCTGGGATCAACCTCACTTGACCTAGCCTTTTTGGGAGGCTCCAGAGAGCAGGTAAGACAAGGAAAGTGGGAATGTGAAGGACTTGGGTTACCCAGTCCCATAAATCTCCTTTGTGGTGCCCAGGGATTGAGAAAATGAGTGCCAGAAAAAGCACAAGGTTCTAGACCTATTGTTTAAAATTTGCTTTTCATTTTCTTTTTGGTAAGAGCTTTAGTGAGATATAATCATCATACCATACAATTTACCCACTTAAAATGTATAATCAGCTGGGCCGTTCATCTGCGCCCAATGTACAATGCACAAGGTACAAAATAAACCCATATTTTCTCAAAACAATAATATAAAAAGTGCACCGCTTGGTGGCTGCAGTCTGCCCAGTGGATTTTGTTCACATTTTCATTCTTCTGTGTCCTCTCTAGAAAGTCCTTAACCACCACTATTGACTCATTCCCTTCTCATCCCTTGCTTGGTGTATTTTTCTAACTGGTGGTCTTTCTGGAGGCGTCACCTCGTCCCGGGATGAACAATGTCTGTTCTCACAGGTCCTCAGTTTCCAGGGCTTGAGACTGTTGTGGTCTGAACATGAACTGTTCCCTACAGGTTCAAGTGTTGGTGTTTGGTCCTTAGCTAATAGCTCCCTTCTGAGAGCTTCTGGAAACCTCAGGAGAGGGGGCCTGGGGGAAGAATGTGTGTGCTCTCCCAGGTAATGCTTGGCTCCCAGGCTGCTCCTTGCTCTCTGCTTCCTTTCTCCTCTCTCACAAGTTCCATGGCATTCCGACTAAGCTCATGGTGTACTGGACAAACTCCTGGAAACTGTGAGTAAAAAAAGTCTCCCTACAGCCTGCTCTTTGGCTACAGTAACCCTGATGGTTACAAAGGCAGGTCTGCATTAGGGACAGGAAGGTAGAGCAGGAGTAGGCAGTGAAAAGAAGTGACTGTCGTCTCTCCTGGATGTGGCTCTTTCAGTGGACTGATGTCAGGGTTCCAAGGAGCAGGCAGGGGCGAAGAGAGAGAACATTTGGCCCCAGGATGCTGGGAGCTTGAGTTGTAAGCTTCTGTGTGATCTGGAGACATGCTTTCTCTGAATCCACGAGGGATGAAGGCACAACACCTCTGGTTCCTGTAGCTCTGCCCCCGAGGATGCTGTTGAGCCCTCTGTCTGTCTTCTGCAGAGCCCGGGTCTCTAGGCAGGACCTCCCTCTGTCTCCAGCTGCCTACCATACAGGCTGCAGCTCTCCTTTCCTCACTCCCCACACCCAACACACACTCTTGTGAGGATGGAATTTCCTAACGCCTGGGGTCTCAGACCCATGTGGCAGAAGAAAGGGCAGAGCAAAAGCTGTGCCTTGGGTGTGCAATGAGCCAGGGCTAAATTAGTGTGAAAGCCTTGTCTGCAAGTTTACAAACACACAATTACAGCTCGCACAGTTATCTAAATCCACTTTCTTGCCTTATAATTTTATGGTTAGAAGCATTACAGTTGTTTTTAGATTTTCATTATAACTACAGTAGCCACAGACGGAACCCAATAGTGTTTGTTTATTTGTATAACAAATTACACCCCTCAGCTAACTCCACTGTATAATTTGCATTGGGTGTATATTCTAAGAAAAAATAAAAAGAGTATACATTGGTCTGAGGGTCTCCTTTTTTAATTCTATTGTCTTCCTAGATCAGCACTTGAAAGTACAGTTTAAGAAACAAACTGTACCATGTATCAACTGATGTGAGAACTACACATATGCTGTAGGATGGGCAGCTGAGCCAAACTTCCAGTTCCCCACACAGCCCGGTAAAGTTGAGGAAGTCAGCTGACTTCACTTTTAGTATTACCCACGGAGTGAACCCTGGCCTCTTATTCTCTTTGTCATCTTAACACAAACTAGGGTCATCTTGGAAAGGGAACCTCGGTTGGCCTCCAGGCAGGTCTTTTTCTTGAATAATGCTTGATGTGGAAATTCAGCCCACTGTGGTGATGACATCCCTGGGCAGGTGGTCCTGGGGTGTGTAAGGAAGCAGGCTGAGAAAGCCCTGGGGCTCAAGCCAGTGAGCAGTGTTCCTCCATCATTTTGCTCCCGCTCCTTTCTCCAGGTTCCTGCTTGAGTTCTGCCCTGCCTTCCCCCCACGATGGACCATGATTGGGATGTGTGAGCCAAATAAACCTTTCCTCCACAAGCTGCTTCTGGTCAACAAGCAGCAAGCTAGGGCAGATGTCAATCACTTACAGATGTTACTGGAGGAGGAACCTGGTGTCGGGAACCCCGGTGTCACATAAATTCCTTAGTTTGATGTGTCCAATAAGGTGGGTTTTTGCTTTTTGCTTTTGTTGTTGTTGTTTTGTTTCTTCTTACTTTTTGACTGACTTGTTTCATTTGATGCCTTAGTGGTCCATCCATGTGTAACTTGTGTCATGATTTCCCTCATTTTTAAGGCTGAGCAGTTGTCCATTGTATGTATGTGATACATTCTTAATGCACCCATTCTCTGATGGACGTTGGAAGGCTTCTCTTTTAGCTGTTGTATATAGCACTCCTGTGAACATGGGTGTACAATATCTTTTTGAGGCCATTTTTTCAGTTCTTTTGGGTAAATACCCAGAGAAGAACGACTCTATGGTGTATACAAATAAACAAACTAACATTTTAATTGCTCGAGGAAGGGCACACCAGTTTCAATGGTGGCTGCACATTTTACATTCCTACCAATTTCTCCACATCCTCACCGTCATTGACCTCTTTGTCATCCTAATGGTCCACAGGTGTATTTCATGAAGACTTTCACTCCTCTGGTAGTTAGTGGCATGAGCATCTTTCTGCATGCTTGCTGTCCATTTGGGCAGACTCTGGAAAATGTTCTAACCTTTTCCTGGCTTTTGTTGATGTTGTTCTTATCCATTCTCCAGACATTCTGGATATGATATCTTCTCAGATACAAGATTTACGAGTGTTTTCTCTCATTCTTGCCTTGAATTTTTATTCACATTTAGCTTCAGCCATGAAGCACACTCAAAACATGCTTCATAAATTGCAAGTCGACACACAGAAGAATAATTTTCTGAGTTGTACTGAGTTCAAACAAGGAAGTATCTGAACTCATCTGAGAATTGAAATATTGCTTAAATAGATATTAAAAGTATCTTGAAGAGCATAAGTGCTGTCCTTCCCAGCAGGCTATTTTTTTTTGTCCAAGATAACTTTCTGCCATTGACATGAGCCAAATTTGGATGGATTCCTTTGGCTCGTCACTGGAAATTCCTTGTGTGAGTGAGGAACACTGCCAGTGAGGCCAGCTGAAAGGGTTCTGGACAACAGAACCTTGGAGGCCTCTGTTGAGAACAAATCCTTCCATGTGGACTTCTCTGGGCTTTCTCAACAACCACTGAGCTGCCCTTGAGACCCTTCTTGGTTGTGGTCACCCAGGGATTTTGCCTATAGAGAATTCTATCCACCCATACTACTTTTCATTTATGGAACAAATATGTCTTAGGAAATGGTAAAGCTGAATTTATTCAAAGGGAATTAAAATAAGCAATACATTTAGGAAATTGGGTGGGATGATATTTTGTCTTTTAAATAATGAAGCATCTTCGATAAATGTCCAGTTCCTCATGCCAAGTCTAGACCTTTCCAGAGTCCTCTTCAGTTCGGATGGCCACAAATGGCTCTCTAAAGAACATCAGGCATTGCTGGTGTTCACACATCAGGGTGGGGTAAGCCTTACAGCAGGCAGTCTCATTCCTGCTGTAGAGCAAGGCTGACTTGGCCAGGACCCACGCTCAGGAGCCTTTATCTCCCCACCTGAGAAGGTGAGAGCAGTGGCCCTTGCCATCCTTCTGCAGTTACTTCTGGCTTGAACATTCGCCTTGGAAACCTCCACTTTTGTTCCCCATGCTCCCACAGCTTAGAAGCCAGAGGGCTCACAGTCTCTCGTGACCAGCAGACTTACTTGCAATGTTGAGTGGCAAAATATATTAATTTACTTACCAATTAAATAAATGTAACTTAAATTTTCCTCCCTCCCTTCATCCCTTTGTTCCTTTCTCCCTCCCCCTCTCCTTTCCTCCCTCTCTCCATCCTTCCCTCCCTGCCTCTTTTCTCTCCTTCCTTCCTCCTCCTTTCTTGTCCTCCTGCCCTGTGCTCTCGTCCTTCCCTCTGCACAGGCTCCAGGCCCCGCCTACACTCTCGCGATGATAGGGAAGTGAATGAAGCCGCCACTGCCCTGGCTTGCCAGGCGGTCAGACTATGATGTCATTGACGATGCTTTACTGGGTTGTGGCAGAGTGGCAGCTTTCCACAAAAACTGGGAGAGCCCCTGCAAAGTGAGGTAACACGGTCACTGCTGGGTTGGAGATCCTGAGCATGAATGAGTTTTCAAAAAGTGGACTAAGTGACTCAAACTGCCAATCATTTTGTAGGAAACGCTAAGGATGCTGAGGTTGAGGCTCCAATGGTCAAAGAAGAGCCCTGCAGAGGTCAGGTTTACGGGGCCGACGGGGCCTGGCTGGGGAAGAGTCGGCAATTTCCGAGGTCCTTAGATTTTTCAGAGGGGAAACAGAAAGTGACAGGGTTGGAGCATCTCGGCAGGGAAGGTGCTGAGGGGCTCCGAGGGACTCCCAGGACCACAGCAGCTTTGCTTCTGGGATGTTACTTCCCCAGTCACCCAGTCTATGGAGCAGGACCCCCAGACTACAGACTGGAAGGAGGAAAGTGCCTGAGGTCATGCAGCTCACAGTTGGTAAGCCAGGACCCACCCTATGGGAGGGCACAGAGCCCACACTTGTCACCTACACTGGGTTGAGGGGGCTGGAGCAAGAGAGAACTGTGCAGCTTCTGTGGTTTTGTGAACTTGCTCCAGCTTGGGGGGCAGTTGTGGGGTGGCTTAGGGACTGTCACTGTGTATAACCAGGCCACTTCACTGCAAAAACATTTTTGTTTCCTCTTCCTTCCTATTCTGGGTCTCATCCAGGAACAGGGTTCTGATGCCCCAAGCCACAAAGACCAGAGATAATGGACACAGCAGGTCAGTGTTGTCAAGGGGGCAAGCTTTCGGTTAGGAGGGCTATGCGAGGCCACTGGCCGAGTGTGTCTGTACACTATGCTTAGCAATATGCTGCTAAGGGAAGAAGGGCAGAGTTCCTAATTTCTATTTTGTTTGTCCAATATCCCCCTTCTTGCCAAGTGGTGACAAGAAATAGGCACACACGCTGAGCCAGTGTGTAGAACAGCAGAAGGGCCTAGGCTGCCCTTTCCTCTCTGTCTCTGTTCTCGTGGTTGTGGGTCACATCCGGTGCCAGTATGGCCATCTGCAGGCTGGGCTTGTTCTGCTGTCCTCTCCAGATGTAAGGACAGTAGGGTACAGGCTGCTTAGAAATGAGAGTGACCTTTCCCTTAGGGGAAACATGACATCTAATGATGAGGGCCATCGGTGAGGAATAAATATGATATGAAAGACATCAAAGTTTTGTTCTGGAGTTTTCAATTCTATAAGAGAGCCATTGTATTACTTAGACCCCAATGAGTCCTGAAACACAGTTTTCAAAATTGCCTTTTTTTCCTTTGTCACAAGCATATGTTGACTTTTTAAGCTGTGAGAACTGGGGCTGGAGAGATGGCTTAGCAGTTAAGAGCACTTTCTGCTCTTGCAGAGGACTCAAGTTCCCCCATGTCAGGTAGCTCACATCTGCCTGTAGTTCCATCTCTGAGGAACCATCTTTTCGGGCGTCTTCAGGCACCTGCACACATAATTTAAAATGATAAAAAATATTAAAGAAGAGATATGAGAACCAGTGGGTGAGGAAGATGCCTGGGGAAAGTGCTCACTTTGCAAGCATGAGGACGGAGTTGGAAATCTCAGCACTCACGTTAAAAAGCCAGAGGAAGCAGCATCTGCCTGTGACTCTGCAATGAAGGGGTAGAGATGGGAAGATTGCTCAGTGTGGCTGGCTAGACAGTCTAACCAAGTTAGAGAGCTCTGGGTTCATTGAATAGGGAAGTGATAGAAGACACCTGCATCTGGCCCTTACACACACACACACACACACACACACACACACACACACACACACACACACACGAGGGAACAATCAGAAGCAACCCGTGGAAATTTTTAGATGACATTTTTTTAGAACTTTCTCTCCTATTGTTGGATTTTGACATTAGACTCCAACACCCCTGGTGCTTCCTTTCTTCACAAGCCCAGACAATACAAACCCATTTGCTGCAGCATGGTCCACATGGACCAGGCGTTTATATTAATAATTGGAAGACTGGGGCCAGGAGCCAACCCTTCTCTGTCGGTCAGGATTTAGGCTCATCCTCTGTCCTTTTGAGAGACACTTGTGGCAGTGCCTCATTTGGCCCTGGGTGTCTCTATGTGGCTATGCTGAGTGCTAATCAGAGCTGGTCTGACCTCCTGGGCTTATCAGCTGTGTGTCCTCAAGCAAGCAACTTGACCTTCCTGAGTATGAGTGTTCCTGCTCACAAAAAACAGGATGCCATGGCAGCTTTGCAGAGTTCTAGACTCAGTCTAAGTGTTGCACACAGGCAGAGTCTACACCATTCTGCCCATGACAGATGTTTGCTGTGTTTTAATTATTTCTTTAGATCTCCAATATTGTTCCACAGTCAGTAGTAAGGAAGATGGAGGACACACTGTGTCTGGAGCTTGTTGAGGTTTGGGGTGGTGTGAGGCCACGCAGAAAAGCTGAGGAGGAATAGACCTTCCCTCCTCTGCTTCAATTCCCCTGTGCTGCCTAGGTGCACAATCAGCTTCTGCCTAGGGTTCTCCCCTGTCAACAACCACACCTACTTCAAGGGAAAAACCGGAACACGTCTACATGTCACTGCAAAGGAGCACTGGACTCAGGAGAGAAAGAATGACTCTGGTCCCTGACCCAGAGCCAACATGGGACATCTCTTCCAGCTTGTGTCCTTCAGCAGGGGTTCATGGCCTCATACTTGTCGTGGCTCAGATGGAAGAGGGTGGGTGATATGTGTGAAAACACTTGGCAACTCTAAGAGTAACGTTAGTTGCAGGAATGGTAGAGTTTCTTTTATTCTCTGCTGTTCAGAGTTCTGCTGTCACCTGTTGTATTTCTGGAGTTCCCTTGAAATGTTTTTGCTTAATGTCCTTTTATGTTTTCCAGTCTTCTCTTCTCCATGGTATATAAGCTGCCATGTACATACAGACACAAAGACATGGACATGTACACTACATGGTGTGCACACACAAGCACATACACATACACCGTAGACCATACCTGCACACATAACACACACACACACACACACACACACACACGTGTGTGTGTGTGTGTGTGTGTGTGTGTGTGTGTGTGTGTATCCATCCTTGCATAAATGTATTCACACACAGCACACCACACACTGACATACCCTCTACTATCTTTAGGGTCTTGTTCCCCTTGGTTATCTGAAGGGATGGGCTGACAATATTTCTAGAGCTGTGATATGTCCCTGTAACACCCAGTTGTAACACCCCCAACTTTCTGTGAAGGACTAGTTCATTAACATCTCAAGCTTGGTGGGTCTCACAGTTCCCATGGTGGTGACTCCACCTGGCTGTTGTGACACAAGAGATCCCAGGGACAATTCAGAAGGAGCCAGCCAAGCTGGAATACAATAGAATGGTATTTGCAAAAACGGACAAGGGCACCTTTGTCAGGGGGCCTGTGGTTTCTGGGAAGCTCCTTTGCCCATGGGCCTGTCGTTTGTCAATCCTAGCTGTAGTAAAAAGGATGAGGATGGCAGTGTTATCTCAAACAAGTGACCAGGACAGAGTTTCAGAGCAGCTGAACTTTGAGTGCCCTGACCTTGGGGACCTGACTGTCCCACTCCAGCTCCTCAGGCCAGGCTGTGCGGCTCCAGCCAGGGAACCCTGGAGGCTGCAGTGGTGATTGGTTTCAGGGGCTGGGAGGATGGAAATTTACAAGAGGGCGGGAAGACTGCTCTCTGCCAAGGCCTGATTCAGAGCTCAGGGATTAAGCCTCTGGCTAGGGGATTAAACTGGAATTTCACATCCATGGATCCCACTCGCACCAGGCTCCAGGCTGGCCAGGTTCTTGTGTAGCTGTCTCAGAAATTTCCATGTGCTGTGGGCACAAGAGTCAAGAAAGAAATGCCAGGCCTCCATTTTCTGCTTTTGGGCTCAATTTTGTATATTTCTTCTGAATCTGAGATGAGAGCATACTTTGGAAACAGCCAAGAAACATGAAAGAATCTACTCCCGAGGCCAAGAGTGACTGAATGGCTGAGTGCTAGGCTCCAGGAGGGGTGCAGAGCGGCGAGGGTGCAGGGCAGCGAGGGTGCGGCACTCACATTGCAGCCCCAGGCTTTGTTCTGCTGGCTCCGGCCAGCTGATTCCCTAGGGCTCGGAACTAACCCCTGCTTTCCTAAGAGCTGGGTCCTTGCTCCACAGCTCCCTATGCAGGGGCCACAGACAGGATTGATTTCAAAGGGAACTTTCAGTTCCCAGTTGTCATTCTGGAACCTCCTGGGTGTCAGTGTTCTCAAACCCGGATGCCTCCTGGCTCCCTGAGTAGTCTTGGTTTTCATGTAGAAAGCTTGAGATCTAGACAATGAGCTGAGTGCTCAAGAGCCCAGCATCCACAGTGGGGAGAAAGAAGGTTTGGAGACCCTTCTCTTCTAGGCTTCCATTCCGATCTGCTTCGGTCCTAGGTATACTGGTGTCCTAGGTGAGATTTTAGTTACCAGTTCTCGATTTGAAACTGGGTCACAGATGGAATTTGTTTTTTTGTTGGTTTTTTTTTTTTTTTAATCTCAAGATATAAAGAAGTTTTTAATCTCGTTTTGTTTATCTAACCTTATTGAATCAAACTAAGTCAACTTTGGTGTACTTACATGGAAAGTATCTGCTTATGTTATATACCAGTTTGCATAGGATGAGTTATGCTGTAGTAATGACTCCAAGGTTTAACGAATCAGAAATACAATGTGTTAAAGTTGGAGAGATGGTTCAGCAGTTAAGAGCACTGGCTGCCCTTCCAGAGGACCAGGGTTTGGTTCTCAGCACCCACACGGTGACCACAAATGTCTATAACTTGGGTTTCAGGAGATCTGATGCCCTCTTCTGGGCCCCATAGGCACTGAACTCATGATACTTATACATGCAGCAAACAAAACACCTATACACATAAAACAAAAATAAAAAAGAATATTTTTTAATTGTGGTGTTTAATATTTTTAAGTTGTAGTGTTTCTGTCCTTATCTCCTAAAGCCAAGACTGTGGTATACAGAGCTGCCTTTTTCTGAGGGGTAGGAAACAATTGGCCAATTGTGTCTGGGCACCTGTTTTTGTAAATAAAGTTTTATTCACAGGTATGCATAAAGATTCATTTGCACACTCTTCATGATGGCCTTTTGTCTGCAAGAACAAAACTAGGCAGTTGGAACACTGTGCAGCCCACAGCACTGGCCATTTTTCTCTCTGATCGTTATATGGCCAGGCAGTCTGTCCCAGTGTGCTTACACTTTGGATGCATTTATGCATTCTTTACTGCAATAGAAGCAGGCTTACTTGACTAAAGCTAGAAAAATCTGCACAAAGGCAGATACTGCACTAGGAAGGTGGAGACCAAGGCTCCTGAGGGCGCTTGTTCCCACTGCAGCAGTGGCCTCTGCGACTGTGAGGCCCCAGTGTTCATCTGCCCCGGTGTCTCTGAAGCCACTGTGAGGAGCTACAACTGCACTTTGGCCTATATATGGCTCTCCTGTGATCTAAAGTGCTGGGTAGGTTCTACTGACGGACCACTTGTAAGCTAGATTCTGCTGCTTGGAGGCTGGGAAAATGAAAGCAAGATTTCTTCAACTTTAATAGGAGGAGTGGAGCCCCTGACCGCTGTGGGATGGTCTTTCTGTATGCTGTGATTATGTGTTGCTCTCATTGGTTGATAAATAAAGCTGATCTGGCCTATAGCCAGGCAGAATATAGCTAGGTGGGAAAGCACAGAGAAAGAAGGGCAGAGTCAAGGCAGATGCCATCCAGCCACCCAAAGAACACAATGCTAGCAGACTGGTAACGCCACGGCCATATGGAAAAAAAAAAAAAGATTAATGGAAATGGGTAAATTTAAGATGTCAGAGCTAGCGAATAATAAGCCTGAGCCATAGACCAAACAGTTTGTATTTAATATTAATCCTCTGAATGATTATTCTGTAAAAACGGCTGCTGCCCAGGCGGGACTGGGCGGGACTAAGACACTTCAGTCTACACCTTGACTCCCCTAAAGACTTACATATTAGGGATCCCATCCACATAAGCCCTGCTGAGTGCTGCTGGCAAGAAAGTCTGTGTCATTCTCCCACTGAGCCGGGACGAAACAAAAATAAAAGCAGTAACAAGGGACTTTTGTTTTCTTTCCCGGGGTGTTCAAGTGCATTTAGAAGGAAGCCGGGTGGAAGGGTAGCCACCTTGATGGGCTTTGCTCTGACTTCAACTTCTTAACTCAGGTTTTTAAAGGCTGCCTTCAGCAAACTGTCCAGAGGGATTGGAAAAAGGAAGAAGAGTAAAGATGCAGCTCAGTGGCAGAGGGCTTGCCTAGCATGTGTGAGGCCTGAGGCTCCATCCCCAGTATCACAAAAATAAATAAACCAAGACAAAGAAAAAAGCAGCTAGAAGGAGTTTCATTTCCTGTGCTTTTTTCTTTTTTGTCATGTTTTCCTCTCCATTTAAGATCTCTAAAAATTTAGTCTGCCATGGAGTCACGACCACCACCAGAGGGAGGGGAATGATGCTGAGACTCAAAGACGAGATCTGTGCCACTGGGGTTGTGGTGTGCCTATGTGTCTGCAGCCTCATAGAGCTGGGTTTGTGTGTAAGGAAGTGAGCATAGAAGATTCAGAGGAGGCCAGGATGTTGCTCTAACTAGTCTCATTGCCACAAACACCCTCCCACAGAACACTCCAGTTCCTATCAAAGTGAAGTTATCACTCTCTATGGTTGAAAAAGAATATCAATTGTGTATTATTGTTCAATTTAAAACTTGTATTCCATTTCTGAGCTATAACCTTACAAGTAGGTATTCTTAGTTTCTCTGTCTGGAGACTGATACCGGGTTGTTGTAGGAATCTTAAAAGTTCTTATTAATAAAAACAAACCTGAGGCCAGTTATTGGGGTGAATGTTGGAAGATCAGAGAAGCAGAACAAGTCACAGCTTCACCTCAACAGTTCCTCAGCTGATCCTGTTTCCTCAGACTGGAAGCCTCTGAGTCCTCATATCCAAAATGGATCTCAGCTGAACTGTGGTGCTCAAAAACCTAAAAGCTTAACCAGCCAAAAGCTTCTAGTTTCTGGTCTTTATGCTTTATATACCTTTCTGCTTTCTGCCATCACTCCCTGGGATTAAAGGCTCACTTCTTGGGATTAAAGGTGTGAGTCACCATGCCTGACTATTTCTAGTGTGGCCTTGAACTCACAGAGATCCATGCCTCCAGAAGGCTAGGATTAAAGGTGTGAGTGCCACCATTTTCTAGCCTCTCTATCTAGTTGCTGTTCTGTTCTCTGACCCCAGATAAGTTTATTAGGGTACACAATATTTTGGGGAACACAATACCACCACACTGGGTGCTAGATGAAGCCAGGGCAAGGCACTGGGTCCACTGGAACTGGAATTACAGGCGGTTGCCAGTCACTTTCTAGGTGCTGGGAATTGAACCCAGGTCCAGTGCTTTTAACAATGGAGCCACCTCTCTATCCCCTTATCCTCAGTTTTAAACTCTATTTTGATAGTCTTCCTCTTCTTTCTCCTTCTCCTCCTTTTCTTCCTTCTCCTTCTCTTCTTGTTCCTCTTCTTCCTTTTTCTCCACCTCTTCCAGTGAATGTTGAGTCTCAGAATATGAATCTGCCTGGGAAGTTCTTTAACTCTTGACCTGTCTGAGCTGCTTGAAGAAGAGATAGACTCATCTAAACACTAAGAGGCAGAGCTTATGTATGGTGTTAGAAGTCAGTCTGTCCTAACTGAGTGTGTGTGTGTGTGTGTGTGTGTGTGTACATCCTGATGGCTGCTTTGGATCTGATTGTTGGCCCAGGGCTTCCTCGCAGTGTGAAGCATTTACCACACCTTGTTACACCCTCACTAGGATGCATCTGATGGAAAGTGTGTGTGACGTAGACCCATATCTCTACTGGTAATGTCAAATGTGTTTAGAAACCGACTGAAATGAAAATAGTATTTCTGGAGTTGGCCCAATGTGGGAAGATTCTGCCCTGCCTGGACCACATAGGATTCACTATGTGATTGACAGAGGTTGGAGGTGAAGCTGAAGCCAAGAGATGTAGACTTTCATTTGCTAGTAAAATGGTGGATTCTGCCGCCTGCCCTTGGTTCTATAAAGTGACAAGTCTGGGAAGGGGAGAGCTAAACACAGGCGGGCTAGACAAGAGCCCAGGTTCCCAGGTGGGAATAAACCAGCCAGCAGTCAGGCAAGCTGTGTATGTAGCAGGGCTGGCGTCACAGGCTTTGAGGAGTGCACATAGCAGGGTCAGAGTTCTCCGTTCTCAGTCTTCTTCAGTGATTCCAAGTTCCATGCCCCAGAAGCTTTGATAGAGACCTGCCCCAACTCCCAGTGGAGACCAGTTAGGGTCTGAAGTTAGCAGTCTGGTTCTCACTGGAACCAGGACTCCAGCATAGCCAGTCCTTGGATTCCATCTCCACACTGTCTGCTCTCAAGGTGCCCTTGGCCCAACAGCTGCTTTTCTGTGAGTTTACCGCAGCATATAACCTGGTGTCTTTCAGGTCTTTGTCATTTTCTCTGGCCTTCTGCACAAAATTAGCCACCCCAGAGGTGTGGATTAAACTCAGGTATCAGAGGAAATGAAATCAAGGTGCTGAAGACAAAGCCCTCCAAGTTCATGGCAGCACTGTCTACAACAGCCAAGACATGGACCAGTCTGTGTGCATCGACTGATCAAGGAGAAATGGAACATGCATACAGCCTCAAAGAAGGGAGCCACCATACAGCTCGGACAAGCCCCAGATGCTTAGTCAACTAAGATGTGGCTGCTTGAGGGAGAATATCCACCTTAAGCTCTGATGTTTGAACACTTGGTCCCCAGTTGGTGCCACAGTGTAGAATATTTAGGAGGTGTGCCCTTGCTAGAAGAAGCATGTCACTGGGGGCAGGCTTGGAGACTTTGAAGACTTAGGGCATTCCAGTTTGCTATTTGTTTTGTGCTTGCTCTTCAAGATGTGAGCCCTCAGCTTCCTGCTTCCACTGTCAGGGCTGCTGCTTGCTTCCACATCTCCCTGCTGTGACAGACTCTATCCCTCAGGAAACATAAGCCAAAATAACCTCTGTTTTCTGTCAGTTGCCTTAGCCATGGTGTTTTATCGTGACCACAGAGAAATAGCTAATACAATAGGCATGGACAGAGACCATCTGATATGATTTGTGTGCATTTATCTGAAGATCTCAAGCCCACAGAAGCAAAGAAGAACAGGGCGGTTACTAGGGGCCGGGCTGGGCATGGTGTGGTGTGTGGGAATAGGGGCCACACTGGTTAAAAGGTACAATGTTTCCATTAAGAAAAAGTTCCAAAGGTCTATTGTACAACACAATGACAACTGCTGATAATAATTTATGATATATGTGGAAATTGTTGCCTAGATTTTAAATGTTCTCCTCATAAGTATATGATACAATGATACGTTAATTATTTTGATTTACTCATACAACAATGTATACGCATGTCAAAACATCACATTGCATACTGTGAATATTATTTATACTTGTCCAGTAAAAATTAAAATAATGGACTTGTCTGTGAACTCACACAGCTGGATGTCCATGCCAGCCCCACATCCTAATCTACTTTCTTGTCTTTGCAGATATCTTAGCCAAAAAGGGGGCTGAATGTTGTGGGGATCACCGATGGTTTCCCTGGGGGCTGGTGGCTCTACCAGAAGCCTCTTTTGAAATTCTCAGACATAGGACAGTGGGGGCAGGCAGGCCTCTGGTCACAGATGCAAATGTCCTTCCTTCTCAGTTCTGTTTGCTGCTGCTTCTGGGTCTGGTCTCAAGTCTAACGTTAAGAAAGGAAATGATATCACCATCTCCCACAAGCTTGTGTTTTGTAAGAATGCTTTCTCATGACTGATTCTTTGAGAAGGCCAAGAGAGCAGGACAATTTCAATTGGTATTCCTTGTGCTGCACATGGTGAAGCATTTCCACATTCCCATCTAACGGTGGCTTATCTTTATTGATGACCAGTGGAAGATTCTAGTTTCTCTTTGTAATAACTGGAATGCTAAAGATGACCAGCCCTGATATGAACATCTGAAATTCAATAAACTCCAAACCCAAGACTTTCTGAGCACCAGCATGACCCTCTGATATCTGCATAGTTTGGAACACTCTGGAATTCAGATATTTTGGATTAGGTGTGCTCAGCTGCAATGACGTTCTATTCTGGCACATTTTTGGATAAAGGATGTATAATTAACCTACATTTAAGCTTATAGTTTTTTTTAAGGACTTGTGTTCAAAAAGGAGAACTTTATTATTTCAAAAGTGGAGGCAGTTGAGGGGTCCCTTGGTTTAACCTTCAATTTTCCAGATGGGAAAGCTGAAGCAGCAGGAGGAAAAGAACCTTCCCCCAGTCACCCCAAAGCATCCTTTGTTAAGGCTCTTTCTTGTGGCTGGCTGCTTCCTCAGTCTCAGGCTTCTCTTCCCCTCATTGCAAGGGGAAATAGAATCACTAAGATGTATTTTCATCTTTATGTGTGTGCATGTGCACCTGTGTGTTTGTGCAGGTGCACACAGTACCTGTGGATGCCAGAAGAGGGTGCTGGATCCCCTGGAGCTGAAGTTGTGAGACATCTGATGTGAGTACTGGCAACCAAACTCAAGTCCTCCGGAAGAGCAGCAAGCTCTGAGCCATCTCTAACCTCAGTTCTCTGCTTACTATAAATATCCTTTCAGAGAAAGGATCATCAAATGAAAGTCTTTTCAAAGTCCAAATACTCTCACTGTGAAGTGGTGTGAGTCAGACAGTGATGTGGGCCCCAGAAGATGTGGGCCCCTCCATGGGGCTTGGCTCTCTTGTGCTATGGCATCTCTGTGTCCAGTAATCAGTAGATCCAGGGAAGGGGCATGGTGGGGTAGGAGATGACTTGGAGGGCCTTCATCTCCAGGTCTGGTTTTCCAACAGTGCCCTTCCAGTTGGCATCTGCCAGTTCTCAGTTGTGGCTGTCTGGGGGAGGCGCAAGAGCATGCTTTCAAGCCCTTGGGGACAGTGTAATGAGAGCCATGTGCCCATGGAATGCTGAAGGAGCCACACCTGGGACACATTTCAACCCGTGACAGACACTTGTGTGGGCAAAGAGCTAGGGCCTTCTGAATGTGCCCGTTTTATGAAAACGTGTAAGCAAACACAGAGAACTGATAAAAATTCTGTGGAATCTGAGATTTAGGTGCGATTTCTTCCTTCCCTCCCTCTCTCTCTCCCCATCCCTCTCTTTCTTTTGTCTCAGTAAAATATAAAAGCCAGGGAAAAAGCAAGCCTGAGTCAGAAGGGAAAGCCAGCTCTCTTCTGCCTGGTGTGGACCGCCCTCCCCGCCCCCCCTCCCCCTGCCCCGTTCCCTCAGGGATTCTCGAGTTACCTTCCTAATGAAAAACAGGCCTTTAAAAATGACTTGAGACCAAATGAAAAATGATTCGTATCTGAGCGTGGCTGTTGGGGATGGGCCCTAGGATTTGTGGCTCCTCCCCCATCCTGGCCCTGGAGTTACCAGGGATATGGGAATAAGAAAGACTGTCTATAACTAATTCCAGCAAAAAAGGAAAGAAAATAAAAACAACACAAAACAAAAACTCCACCTTGTTTCTAATTCTCCATGAACCATGTTTTTGTTAACCTTGCTGTGAGTGAGTGAGTGAGTGAGTGAGTGAGTGAGTGAGTGAGGTCTCTTGCTGTTTTTGACTCAAGGACCCCCAAGTCCTGGGTATTGCTCAAAGTAGAATGGGGACAAAGGGACTTGGGAGTAAACACTGCCCTGCGGCTGCCTTAGCTGAAGGTGCCCTTAAGAGGGCTGCTGGTCTGTCTCGAGCTTCCTTCTGCCTTGGGCCCCACCTATTTCTTAAACTCTGTCCACTTACAGCCTTCTGTTCAGTGTCCCACTGGCTTCCCATCCCCTGTTCCCTGGACAAAGCTGGTACTTCTTGAATTGTGCCGTCTAATCCTGCCTGCACAACCTTACCCGATCTCCAGCCTCTTTCTTCTGTTTCTCTAAATGGGTTCCTGTCCCTGCAGGGAGCTGCTTCTCTGTGTGAAGGCACCAATTCAGCCCTACTGCACTGTGGAAGGAAGTATCTATGGTACTCACAGTCCTCTGAGCTCCTTGGATGGAGGGAATGTATTGATTATTTCTGAAACTCCAGGTAGATCCAGGCTCTCCAGTGTAATCATCAAGGTTCCTATGGTTCAGATCTCTCTGCTCCTGGGATTATTTATTCTTTTAGGCAGATTGTGTACCCACCTCAGCAAGGGATAATCCAGGCTCACTGTTTCCCAGCTCATCAAAAGTAGCAAAGAGCAGAATGCTTCCTTCTGGACTCACCTACGTAGTCCTGGCATGTATTCTGGCCAGCCAAAGTGAGCCAGATACCTTCTCTCACTCACTCCGTGGCTCTGTGGATTAAGTGCCTTGATGCTCAGGTTAGTGACATTTGACCTATTTCTGAGACTGGAGGTATAGTCTTCAAAAGTCACATGTAGAAGAAAGGTCATGTCCCGTGTCCAAAACAGCAGAGAATGGATATTGAAGATTGTCTTAGGGTTTCCATTGCTGAAATGAAACACGATGACCAAAAGCACATTGGGGAGGAAAGGGTTTATCTGGCTTATACTTCAGCATTGCTGTTCATCACTGAAAGAAGTCAGGACAGGAACTCAAACAGGGTAGGTCCTGGAGGCAGGAGCTGATGCAGAGACCATAGAGAAGTGCTGCTTGCTGCCCTGGCTTGCTCAGCCTGCTCTTTTTTTTTTTTTTTTTTAATAGAACCCAGGATCACCAGCCCAGGGATGGCACCTCTCACCATGGACTGGGCCTCCCCCATTGGTCACTAAATGAGAATATGCCCTACAGCTGGATCTCAAGAAGGTATTTCCTCAGCTGAGGCTCCTTCCTCTGACGACTCTAGCTGGTGTTAAATTGACACACAAAACTAGCCAATACAGAGATGACAACTAACAGATTGCTACTGCATGGAGACAAAGACGGAGGCAGAGTTAGCCTGTCCCCAGAGTCGCCCTGAGTGCAGAAGCCATCTTTTGACCATGGTCAAGGCCAGCAGTGCATGTGCAAAATCTTTCTTTTCCTCCGAGTTGAGAAATGGCCCTGTTCTATATAGTGAAGTGAATCCCTGGCTGCAACAACAAGGTAAAGCTACTTTCCCCAGCATGTGGGGTGTTCTTTTGGGACATGGTTTGTAACCCCCAACTGTATGAATACAAAGAAGATGTGTTCTAATGACTGCTCCTTTGTTGGAATTTACTGATAGGGAGCCAAACAGGAACACAGAAGAAGGGGCAAAGCCAGAGATTCTTCAGGTAGGCAGTGCCAGGCTGGAGTGGGGACGATTGATGGGGAGAAGAGGGGAGGGGAGGGGAGGGGAGGAGAGGGGAGGGGAGGAGAGGGACTACTACCCTCAGTGTTCCAATGGCATCTGTGATCGTATCCAGGCAGCCATTTGTGGGGAGGTCCCTCCTTTCTTTCTTCCTTTTCTCCTTTGTTTATCTAGTAAACATTTCCTGCCCCTCTTCTATCTGCTGGGAGGACCTTACGGTTTCTGGCACACTGTTAGCACTCAAAAAACATAACTGAGTGAACAATACCTGGGGAAATGACCCATTGTTTCACAGTTATAGGAAAAGCAAGCTTGAAATAATACCTCTGGTGTTGATGCTCCTGATATGAGCTTCTGCCATGGAGAAGCAGAGTGGCCCCTTGGCATCCCGGGGGAAGGTCCCAAGGCCCCCAAGGGTATCAGTGTCTGTATGCTCAGACCTTTCACACAAATGGTGTAATACTGCATATAACCACTCTCATCCTCCATATCCTTTCAAAGATCAAATGTTATGTAAGCAATGGCATTGTGTTGCTTAGGAAGTAACAAGGGCAAACCTCTGCACATGCTCAGTGCACATGAACGTGGGAGAGTTTTCACAGTTAGGTTGATTGGATTTCAGACAGAACCATCAGAGAGGGAGGATGACATGCAGGCTAATACAGCCTTTTTGATTTGAATTGTAGGATAAAGATGATTAATGAGAATAATACTTCACAATGAGGCTTCCTGGATGTCCCCTGCTATTTTTCCTCTGCATCTATTATCTCATTTAACCTCTTACAGCAGCTTTATGGCTTACTCGTATTTATTATTCCATTTTATAGAAGACAGAATGAAGGTACAGCAAGGTCAGCTTGTTTGGCCTGGACTGACAAAGTCGGGGTTTCTCTAGAAGCCAGCAGAGCTCCAGGTAGTGGGGGAGGGGTTGGGTGAGCAAGGAGGGAGCAGACATAGGACAAGAGTTTTCTAACTGTCCATCAGATAAATGGCTCATGTTAAAATGGACCAGGCAGTTTCAGAAGGGCTTTGGTTATCTCTCACTCTGTGTTCAGTAAAACACAGTTGGCGTCTTCTCCTCCTCAGGCACGCTGCTGGTCTCTGTGGCACTCCAGGTCTCCTTGCTGCTAGTTTGACATCCCATGCCAAGCAAGCTTGGGTTTGTGTAGCACGAGTCTTAAAAGGTCTTATTAATAAAAATAAACCTGGAGTCAGGTATTGGGGTCAACGCTGAAAGATCAGAGAAGCAGAACAAGCCACAGCTACCTCACCTTGTCATTTCCTTGGCTGATCCTGTTTCCTCAGACTGGAAGCCTCTGAGTACTCACCCAAATGGATCTCAGCTGAACTGTGCTGCTCAAAAGCTGAAAGCTTAACCAGCTTTAGTTCCTGGTCCTCACACTTTAAATACCTTTCTGCTTCCTTCCATCACTTCCTGGGATTAAAGGCTCTTGTTACCACGCCTGGCTGTTTCCAGTGTGGCTTTGAACTCACAGAGATCCAGGCAGATCTCTGCCTCTGGAATGCTAGGATTAAAGGTGTGTGTGCAACCATTTTCTGACCTCTGTATCTAGTGGCTGTTCTGTCCTCTGACCCCAGATAAGTTTATTAGGTGCACGATACATTGAGGAGCACACTATTACCACAGGTTTGACCTAGCTGTTTGTGACAACTGTAAGCTTCCACCATTTGCAGTTGGCCCCTGTTTGAAGTGTTAATTCCATTGGGCAAGAATAAGATCACTATCACAAGTTTTGAGCCAAATTGGAAGCAAGTATTATAAAATACTGGCCAGGACAATGGACACTGGCTAGATCCATACCTAGGATTCCCACATAATGGCTGTAAATTACATTAGTTCCATCTATGCACATAAAGGCAAACCCCACAAGATTATGTACTTTCTGCTTTTGTACAGCTGGGGGTATTGGTGAAATTATTTAGGCCACTCCACGTAGTTAAAAGGGAGGTTTATTTTGTGGGGTAACTTACAAATGAAGGGATAGTTTACAGGGTCCGGAAAAGGTATAGCACAGTCCGGCGGTGTTCTCTGGAGAACTCTGCTCAGTCTACCTCCAGCGTCCAGGGTCCAGGAACCAAGAGAGCCAGCACATCCAGATCTCAGGTCTTCAGGGTCCTCTTTAGCCCCGCCTTGTAGGCATGACAGTTACTGAAGCCTCATTGGGGGTTGGAACTTCCAGATCAAAGCTGGAATGGCTACCCACTACATCGGGGCAAGCATACATCCTGATGTACCTCCTGCCTATGTGTGATCAAGTACAACCTATGTAGCTGGGGCAACCAACCTGATTTACTTACTTGAAAACACACAGCTTGTTATCTTTCATGAATAGCTCCAGCATTCCAGAAAGCTGTCTGTCCTTGGGCAAGTGGGCCTTACAGGTTAGAGGCAATTTTGTTTTATGGGTTTCTTAAGCACAGTAATTAAAATTAAAATATAACTTTAACTCTTACATTCCCTACGTGAGTTGTATCTTGAGTCAAATCCTTGACTCTGTTTTGGATACTTGTGTATATTGAGATCTAATAGCCATCATCTTAATGGTACCCAGATGTGAATTTATGTATCCACTTAAGTCATTAATGATTAGCAGAAGCAGAAAGGCCAAAGACCCTGTGATGGCTGATATCAGAGTTACTATGAGAATAGGAACTAGTCTTTTATTTTGAGTCCCCTTTTTTCTGCAATGTTTCTTTTTTTTTCAGTAATCAATGATTTCTATGGTGGTTTGAAAGAAAATGCCCCCATAGGCCCATGGGGGTGGTACTATTGGGAAGTGTGGCCTCGTTGGAGGAAGTGCATCACTAGTGGTGACCTTTGGGGCTTCAGATGCTCAATCTAGGCTCAGTGTGTCACACAGTCTCTGCTTGCTGTCTTCAGATCTGGATATAGAACTTTCAGCTACCTCTCTAGCACCATATCTGTCTGCTTCCCACTACATTTCCCACCGTAACAACAATGGACTGAACCCCTGAACTGTAAGCCAGCCCCAATTAAATGTTTTCCTTTGTAAGAGTTACCATTGTCATGGTGTCTCTTCATAGCAATAGAAACTCCAACTAAGACAATTCCAAAGTGGTTTTGTACGGAAACAATAATTTTCTCTTAAAGCCATTCAAAAACCACCTTGTTCTATATAAAGCAGGTCAAGTGCCCTGTAATATTGTAACTTCAGTTACTAAATCTACCTATTGATCTGAGTCTACTTGGTTTTAATAGGTACTCCCCCTGGTATGCCAATAGGCACTATAGGTAGCCATTTCCCCCCATGACAGGGAGTTTTCTTTTGACCTCACACTCCAGCCTGTTTATAGAGGATAAGGGCGATATATACTCTTCTGTAACTACTTCCTGCTGAAATTAGGACATCACTGTTGGGACCCAGGAGGGCTTGAACGCTAGCCAAAAGCTAGGAGGGGGTTCAGGCAATGGGGCATTCATCAGAAGCATCTGGTTTGCTGATGCAGCTGAAGAGACAGAGAGCCTTCACATCAGCTGGATTGATTCAAATTAGCTTTCAGCAAGTTCAGAGCCCATAGCCATTTGGAACAGTTTGTAGTTAGCAGCTAATTCCTGGATGGTGTCTGTCAGCCAAGTGGGAATCTGCTGAGACAGATATAGACTAGGAACAGAAGTTAAAGTTTAGAACCTAAAGGAAAATCTTACATTTGGAACTTTTAGTCCCATAGTCCTGGTGGTTGGGGAAAGGAGGATTCCCAAGACCAGGGGAGAGGGAGAGGGAGAGGGAGAGGGGGAGAGAGGGAGAGAGGGAGAGGGGGAGAGAGGGAGAGAGGGAGAGAGGGAGAGAGAGGGGGGAGAGGAGAGAGAGGGGGAGAGAGAACACACCCTCAGAAATAGGCAGGTGGTGAAACTTAGGCTGTATTTATCTGGGTCTGTTTAACTTGTGGGAAGTGGACCCAAGTCTTATAACTCCCTGAAGCATACATGAATTTATTAGTTTTAAAAAAGAGATTAAAGTTTTAGATATATAAGCATTACCACTGTTTATAATCTGTACTAAAACCCACGTTGTAGACAAAGCAGCAAACAGGTGAATTTAAAACAGCTGGAATAGCCTCATGCCTTCAAATCATAGCAAAAGCTATGGCTTTAGGTTAAAAAGCATGAACATTCTTTTCTCTGTCCAGAGGCATGGGGTAATATATACTTGACAGAGATGTCTTTAGCCTGATGAGAAGCACCTTTAAGTCTATACTTAGAAGACAACCAAAGAAAGTTTGAAATGTTGAGCTTGTGAGTGATAATAGTAGTCTCTGCTCTATCAGCTTATCAGAACTCCATTGATCAATGTTAAAACTCTGAACCTTTGAAATCTTAATGTAACCATAGCATAGAGGGGAGAAGAAATCTGAAACATTTTCACTGCCTTAAATCACTGTCTTGCACCTTTACAACTTGTATTTACATACCTTAAAACACTCTCTGAGACCCTCAGAAATGACTTAAGCTTTCACATCCTCAAGCTTTTACATACCTTAGAATACTTTCTTAGACCCTCAAGAATTTACATAAACTAAAAACCTTTTTTATCTAAAACCTTTCTTTCCATATGATCATTTACCAGAGACATGAGTAGTTATTCCTGAGAACAATTATTACAACACATTTTTAAAAGGAACAGTAAAAAGTTACATCTGAAACCTGTTTATTCTTTAATATGAAGTCTGTTAACCAGGCAAACCTGTCTGACTTTCTTGGCAGGAGACCTGGTAGCTCTAGTAAAAGCAAGGCCTAACTTCTACATATAAAATGAAGTAACAAGGTAGCTGCAGCATTGTGGGTAGGAGCTGCTTGTCTGCTGCTGTTAAACTGACAAAGTTACAATTAGTCTAGCCGTCAATGCCATCAGAGATTGAGAAGGCTAATTTTTGTTTGTTTGTTTGTTTTTGTTTTTGTTTTTCGAGACAGGGTTTCTCTGTGTAGCTTTGCTCCTTTCCTGGAACTCACTTGGTAGCCCAGGCTGGCTTCAAACTCACAGAGATCTGCCTGGCTCTATTACAGCAGGAAGTATAATCCAAATGACCTATGTATCAGTTAAATGACAGAGATTTACCCAGTACCTAGATGGTTGTCCTAGGTTCCCATGGTTTTGATGGCTTTGCTGGGGGCAGTGGTAAGTCTGTCTGCCCTACAAGAGAGCACTTAATCTTCAGCTGCCACACAGAGCAGCTCAGCCTTCAGCTGTCAGACCCAGTTCTGATTTTCCTGTGGAGAAGAAACTTTGGAAAACTGACCTTACTTTGACCAGGCAGAGTAGAGCAGCCAACCCAAAAGTGTCCACAGCTTGAGCAGAGCCCTGGGCAGGCAAAGCATGGGGCAGTTTAGTCCAGTGGTTAGCATTACCACAATCCAGGTGGAGTCATGGTGTTCCATCTGTCTTCTTTAGAGACCTTAAGGTTCATGCTAGGAGTGGGTGTTTCTCTCTATAATGGGAAGCTTTTTATTAAACACTTTAAATGCCACATTTAATACATCTCTGAAGAATTTGAGGAACATAATCTACTAAGTGTACCTGATTTTAAACAAACTTTACTTGTTTTTAGTTACTTGTTTCAGACTTACCTTGAAAACATATACAGGAGGCTAAGTAAAGCTTATTCCTGTAATTAATTATATTTAAAATTAGCATGACTATGAGTATAGTTCTGAATACATGAAAAATTTAATCATGTATGATGCGACTGACCATTAACTTTCATGTCTTAATCATCTTTAACAATTTATAACAATTTAGTAGCTTTTATAAGACTAGCATTTGTAGCTTTCTCTCTGTTAAGTTTGAGCCCTACAAAAATATCAATTTCTGAATTGAAACTCTTTTAGTATCAAAATAAAACTTTAAGTCATAAATATAGTCCATAGGGAGACTGTCAATTTTACTTTCCTGGTCCTTTAATAGTGCACAATTACAGAATATTGTAATTCTTTGTACGACTTAGTTTATCAAAATAGTTAAAGCTTAACAAAGTTAACAGAAATAAAGAGGTTAGACATATATTCTTAAGTCAATCTCCATTAGCCTCAATAGACCTTAGGGAAAGAGAAACCATCAATAGGCTCTTTGCCAGACTGCTTAGGTCATTGCCTCGCTGCATCATAAGAGAGGGATATCCCAATCTCTGTTGTTTAATATTCAGTGCTCATATCTGTAGCCCTAATTCTTTAGCCTTTTATTTATTTATTTTTTAAGATTACATATTAATGAAGACATCATAATATAAAACATTTTATAAACTTAAAATGTCCCAGAGCCTCATAAATTTAAATATTTTTAAAAGCTATTCTTTAAAATTCCAAAATTTTCTCTTAAGGAATGTAGTGGGATGGTCCTTCTGTATGCTGTGAATATGTGTTGCTCTCATTGGTTAATAAAAATCTGACAGGTGGGTAGCTGGGCAGGAAGTTAGGCAGAAAAGCCAAACTAAGAATGCTGGGAAGGAGAAGGGCAGAGTCAGGAGTCACCAGACAGACATAGAGGAAGCAAGATGAGAATGCTATACCAAGAAAAGGTAGCAAGCCATGTGGCTAAACATAGATAAGAACTATGGGTTAATTTAAGTATAAGAGGTAGTTAGTAATAAGCCTGAGCTACCGGCCAATCATTTATAAGTAATATTAAGCCTCCAAGTCAATTATCTGGGAAGCAGCTGCTGGGTATTGGGAGTTGTTGGTGGGACATAAACTTCTGCCTATAAGAGAAGTTTAAAATCTCTCAATGGTGGGTTCCTGCAATATCAAAAATAAAGTACTCCTTTAAAAGTACCATTTTTTTTTTCTTCAAGAGGGAAGAAATAGGACACAGCCACAGTCTGGACAAGGCAAACCAAGCTTCCACAGTTCAAACAACCCAGTACTGGGGTTCACTCACAATCCTCTGTGCTTCCCCAAGGGGTTTGGGTCACCTCTCTGGCTCTGGCCTTGGAAGCATACACAGCCTGTTTTCCAGGCCCCAGTTGGCTCTATATCATTGCAGCTGGTGTTTCTGGTGACTATCACATGACACTGGCATCTCCAAAGCTCTGGGCTTTGTGACTGGGCTCTGTTTAGCAATTCTAGACCTGATACAAAGTGCCAAGTTTCAGCTGCTCTTCCTGACCCTTCATGATGGGAATGTTGTTCTGTATGTTGTGAATGTGTGTTGCTTTGATTGGTTGATAAGTAAAATGCTGATTGGCCAGTAGCCAGGAAGGAAGTATAAATGGGATAAACAGACAAGGAGAATTCTGGGAAGAGAAAGGCTGAGTCAGGAGTCACCAGCCAGACACAGAGGAAGCAAGATGTGAAGGCAGAACTGAGAAAAGGTACCAAGCCATGTGGCTAAACATAAATAAGAATTATGGGTTAATTTAGGTGTAAGAACTAGTCAGTAATAAGCGTGAGCTAATGGATATAAGCCTCTGTGTGTTCATTTGGGTCTGAGCAACTGCGGGACGAGAAAAACTTCAACTACACCTTCATGCCTTTAAAATCAATACTATTTGGGTGACTCTTATATTACAAAGTTTGGCTGCGAGGATAAGGAACATTCTTGTATATGAATGCATGCAGGTGCAGCTTTTATACCTTATTAAACAAGCATTGTTTTAAAATCTTATCTTTCATAAACCTTGTTTTTGTGGCTTTACTTTCGGGACAAGAATTATCATACAAAAATCCGTCCTAATTGAAAATACCTCGGAGACCTGTTATTGTCTCCTTGGTTAGCTTGTGGTTACCTTTAATCAAGATGGAGGTAAAGTCACCTGATATCCATCCGCTCCAATTTTAGCAAAGATTGCTACCAGCCTTGGGTTGGCCTCCATTCCAATGGGGGACAGAAGCTAAGATGCAAGCTATATATTGCTTGTATCCAAAGATGGCATCATGCCACATGCTTCCTTTAAGATGACTTATGTATAGATTTTTAACTACCAACCTCCTGTGTTACAAGTTTTAAGTTAACTTTGTTATCACAGATATTACAGATTAAGCATACCCACTAAACTTACAAATCTTGAGATACAAAAAGTGCACATAATTCACATAATAGCCTTACAAATCTTAAGATAAGATTTACATCTTAGCAAAAGTTTTAGACAGTTAAATAAAACCAACAGTTTTATTTTTGTTTGTTTTTTGTGTTTGGCTGTTTTTCCTTGTTCTCTTTACCCTGTTATAGAGTAAGGTGGGTTGTCTGTCACAGGTCATGGAGGAAACTTACATAAGCATGCTTGAGTCTAGAGAATGTGAGCCATAACCCAACTCTAGAGCCAGTTTTTTGACAAAGTAGAATAGCATAAAACAACTTCAATATTATCCACACTCAAAGACATTTAAATCCCTCCTAAACTGAACCCAGTGACCAGAAGCTCAGATATAAATTCTGAGCCCTGGCCATCAAAGCAGCCATGGCAAGAGATGTTGTCTGTCATGGGTGGCAGGCTGGCGGCAGCAAAGATAGCAGAAACAAAACCAATACACACAGAACACAAAAAGCTCACACAGCCAAAGGCGACAGTCAGAAACAGAACATGCTGTGGCCACCCTTCAACATGCCATCGTTCACATTCAGTTGAATCTGACCCACATCCATCTCAGTTCCCATGTTTGCCGTAAACCTTACAGACACAATGGAAAACACAGACCCAAACAGACAGACTAGGTGGATAATGTCTTGCTTCTTCCCCGAATGGAAGAGTATTTGGGCCCTGTCAATGCATGACGAGCAGTAGGGAGGGGCTTTGAGTTTGGCAGTCTCCTCTGGTTCGGGATGGCAGAAAAGAAGCTCTCTAGCTGGGTTACCAGTGAAGGAGGAAGGTCAGCTTATTGCTTCTCAGCCTCTGTGAGCTAACAGGTTTTCACCCCAGTATCTGACTCTCAAGTCTTTATTGGTAAAATAGAATGACACAGACTTTGATAAAAACAAACAAACAAACAAACAAACAAAACCACTACATTTGGCTGCAGAGGCACAGGCAATTCTTGCTGGATGATAAAGTCCCAAAGGGCTTTGATCTGATCAATGGGGAAGTAGCTGAAATAACAGTAGATTCAGGCACAGCCGCTGTGACAATGTAAAACAATAGCAACCAACCTTGTTTACTGAAGTGAAAACACATGGCTTGTTACTGTACATGAACAACACACGCCAGCATCCCAGAAAGTTACCTGTCCTTGGGCAAGTGGAACTTAAAGGTTAGAGGCATTTTTGTTTTCTAGATCTCTTAAACACAGCAATTAAAACTTAAAACTTTAGCCCTTACAGAAGCAAGCAGAGGTTGCCATGTGCAAATGATAGAACTTTGGTTGCAAATAGAAGTTATGGAGTGCTTTAGATTTTTGCTGCCATCGTAACAAATTGAATGGCTTCAAATATAAATGTATTATTTCACAGTACAGGAGACCAGCTGGAATGGAAGGCAAAGGGCAAGAACCATGGTTTCTGGAGCTGTTAGCTTCCCATGTCAATCACAAGACAACCCACAGTATTTTTCTGCTGGGTAGGTTGATAGGTATGAACTCTAATCTCTCCCTTGCTTGATGGCCTCTCCTCTTCTCAGCTAGGAGGATGGTGTGTGGCCTGGTGCTTACAGAGCCCACTTTCTAAGGCAGATCTTTTTCTGGAGGAGGCTATCCTTGATCATTATGGTCCCCAAACAGCTTTAGCTCAAGATCTAGATTGATCTAGAATTTGTTCTGCTGAATGCATGATGGCATATTGCTTTGTCTCTTAAGCAGATACTCTCTCTGGCCCGAGGTTTTGTTCTTAGAGGCTGCTGAGAGTGTGTGCATAGGCATTTGCTACAAACCCAGCTAGAAATGGCCACAACCTGCTCTGTAAGAACGACCTCATCGCTGACTTTGTCAGCGTCTTTCTCTTTGTATTCTTATTTTATTCAGCTTTAATTTACTCCTCTGGAAAGACTATCAGTATGTGGCAAAGGGAAGCAGCTCTGTGGTCCACATGTCTGGATCTGAATCCAGGATCTGTGACCTTGGCAAGCTCTTGAGTCTAGCTGTCTCAGATTTCCTCATCTGTAATCAGAACCATCTAAAAGAAATGCACAAAATGAGAAAAACATACCTAAGTATTTATAGCAGTTCCTGCTGTGGAGCTGGTATTTATTCCATTTGTGGTGATTATCATGACTGGGATATTTGAATGCTTTTCTTGATGTGAACTCTGCTGTTTATTTGGCAATGGAAGAAATATGTGATTATTTCAGTCACTCCCCCTTCTTTCCCTTACACATCTAAAACACCTGCACCGGCAGGGACAGAGCTGGATGCTGGGAGCTGGGGAGGGGCAATGAGCGCTTCCTCACATTCAGAGCTGATAGCCCAAAGGGAATACAGATGGCAAAAAGATAACACACAGGTGCTTAGTGGTGACGTGGAGAATTTCTGTGAGGGAGGCACGCTGAGATCTGTGACAGTGCTAGGAGCTTCAGCTGGCAGGTCGTGGACCTGGTGTCAGGTCTGCGGCTACGTTGTTTCTGGAACAAGCAGGTGTCACATGGCATTTGCCCCTGGACCCAACAGAGTGGCCAGCACACACCAGCTCAGAGCACTGAAGGATGTTCCTGTAGATATTATAATGCACAAACCTGCTTAGTATACCCTCCTGCCACGGCTCCACAAACATTTCACAAGGAGCAGGAGAGATGAGAGGCAGCACTGAGGAGGGCTGGTAAAGTCCTTCCTGCCCAGCCATGCTTTCAGTTTTCTGCACTGGACCTCACAAAGCTGGCAAGTCAAGAATAGCTCTCTGTGTTTAGAAGTTATGATACGTTTGAAATCCCTCGTGGATCAAAGAAATAATTGCCCTGGAAAGCCTTCTATGTGGAAGACCAGGGAATGCACATGAACACTTGTGAGATCATTTCCAAAAATGACATCGAAAATCTTGATTATTCTAAAATAATTTGAAAGGAGGAGTCAATGTTAAGAAATCCTGATCTCAATAAGACATCAGATTCCAACAAAGATACCATAATTCCCAAAGGTAATATGAAGGGAGCAATTGACTGATGAGGATATCACAGACCAAAGTGATGATAACAGGCAGAAATCCTACACAAAATGTTAGGAAGTAGCTCCTCCAGTGAGCAAGTCAGGTTTGTTTTAGAAATAAAAATTGAGTTAAGAAGAAAATAAATTAGTATAACAATCTGTATAGACAGATTAAAGGTGGATTTGCCAATTTACAAAAAAAAGTTTAATCTTATTTTATTTATTTATTTATTTATTTATTTATTTATTTATTTATTTATTTATTTATTTATTTATGTGTGTGTCAGAAAGCATCAGATTCTGTGGAGCTGGAGTCACAGGAAGCTGTGAGTTGCCTAACATGGGTGCTGGGAACTGAACTGTGGACCTCTGGAAGAGAAGCAAGTGCTCTTTACTGCTGAACCATCTCTCCAGACCAGGACTTGTAATTTTTATATTTGAAGAAGCATTTTCTAGTATTTAGCAATATTAATTTAAGAATAGGAGAGGAACATTACCTATAAGTATCTTGTCAGTGTTTATGCCCAGTGCTGTTTCCTTTGAGATGATAAAAATGGCACCGATATCTATGTTCTCCAGTGCGGTGCTGAACATTTGAGCCTATACAAAAAAGAGCATGAAGGAAATGGACCAATATTCACACAAAAAGAAACGTATAGGGATTCCTTGTTACTTAGAAGAACTTCTCAATAACAAATCATTAGAATAAAGAAATGTAAGCAAATTTTATTGACAGATGATTGATACACATATCACCTCTTTTAAATAAAGCAGTGGGCAGTGAGAGTCATGTCAAAATAAGTGTACTACAAAATTTGTAAAACTTTTACAGAGAAAACTGGACAGCACTATTAAAGCATGTCAGCAAATTCTGCTCAATGGGGTTGTGTCCCTTCCTGAGAGCTGTTAGGATAAAGTGCTCTAGATGGATGAAACACACAAGCTTATTCTCCCATGGTTCTGGGAGCTGGGGTCCTGAAGGGGCCACAAGGCCAAGTGAGTCAAGAAATTCTGTCCTGGATATGATCTTGTCTCTTCCTATCGACGATTTCTGGAAGCAGCTGCCAACTTAGAGTTTTTGGCTGTGGCTGGTTGTCTCTAGTCTCTGCCTTCAGTTTCCCATGGATTTCTTCTCCTTCACCTTCATATTTTATAGGCAGTAGTTAGATTGGATTAGGGCCTGCTCTGCGTCAGTGACCCATTTCCAAATAGGGCCACATTCGGGACAGTGGAAGTTAATAGTCAATTATGGAACAGTTCAACCTGTGATTACGGATAAACATAATGTTTATGGTCATCTCTCATATGTGACATGCCAGTGGTTGGATAGCTTTTACAATGCCATTTTCACCAAAAATTCTGGCAGGGTTTATTTTATAATGTATATCAAAGATAAATACTAGAAACAGCCAATGTAATATTTATGAAGAAGATAATCTTCATGCTTTCCAAGAAGCAGAGACACTGTGGAATGAGAGAAGCTTACTTGAAAATAATAAAATGAATGAAATACATAAACCAGGAGTAGCTCAATAGAAACTTGAAGTTTTTATTTTTTAGAGAATTATTTTAATCATGTCTGTATGTGTGTCTTTGTGTGTGGGTGTGCATATGAAAGTGGCTGCCCTTGAATCCAGGAGAAGATAGAGCCATCCAATGTGAGTGCTAGTACCCAAACTCAGGTCCTCTGCAATAAATATTTATTTTTGACAGATAGCATTGGACAACCATGGAAAACTGGACTATTCAGTAAGCAGACATATGTGCATATAGAAAAAAACTGAAATTGAATCCCAACCTCATACTATGTCGAAGATAAGTGGCATGCCAGCCGGGGTTTGCAGGAGCAATGCAAATCATTGAATACTAGAGGAGCGGAGTGTCTGGTACCTCAGAGGTCAGAGAAGACTTCTGAAATGAGCTATGGTGAGCATACAGAACCATCAGCCACCTTTGCCACTTTAAATTTCTGCATTAAGCCATCAAATGTGTTTGTTCCAATTTCCCCCTTTCACTACTTTATAAATTCTGGGATCCTGGTAGAGATGGAAATTTTGGAATGGAAGTCTCCTATGCAGTCTGGCAGATACATGTCTAGAAAAACGCTCACTTTTTGTAGTCTTCTGAAGGAGACTTACCTGGAGCACTGGGAAAGGGAAAGCTGAGGAAAGGAGGTGGGTGGAAGTGAGTGATCGTAGCTGAGGGGAGCAAGCTCAGAAGCTCTGAGAACCACAGCGTGGCCATTTGGAAGTGTCCAATGCAGGGTGAAGTGAAGAGAGCTGAGGAGAGGCCACGGTCAAGAGGAATGTTACAAGGCCATGTCCTGCAAGGCTGTATCTAACACTTAAGCTCCAGTCCAGGATGATGGGGAGACCTTTCTAATATGTAAATCGAGGGGTTACATGGTCGGATGGGAAATTTCCAAACATCCCAGGGACCTGGAAACAGTGAAAGTGTGAGTGTATGTGGGAAGGGCGTGTTCATCCATGTCTCCATTTCCACCCTATCTCATCAAATCCCATCCCATCCCACCCTACACCTCACCTCACCCCATCCTGCCTCACCTCCGTCCCCAACCTCATGTCATCCCACCCATTCCATCTCTTCCTGTCCTATTCCGCCCAGTCCTACCCGACTCTTCTACGGCCTGTTCATCCTACCCCACTCCATTTACTCCGCCCCACCTCACCCCACCTCAGTCCTTTGTACTCCCTTTACAATTTTGCTTAATGCTTTTCCCAGCAACATTTAAGCTAGGGAAGTGAGGAAGCTTTAAAAAATTATATAGTGTAATAGTAACAATGATAGTAGATTTTTTTCTTTGAGACAGGGTATCACTATGGAGCCCTGGAAGTCCTAGAATTTACTATGTAGATCAGGATAATCTTGAATTTATAGAGATTCATTTGCCTCTGACTCCTGAGAGCTGGGATTAAAGACATGCATCATCATGCCAGGCTGGATAGTAAATATTTAACACAAGTCAGTAATGGTTATAAATTCATAATCCATTTAATTTCCTGTCTCTCTCCTGAGGCTGCTACTTCAGATCTTTGTTTATTTTTTTATTTTTAAAGATTTATTTTATTTATAATTTTTTTTTGTGTGTCTGTCTCTGTGTGTGTGTGTGTGTGTCTGTCTGTGTGTCTGTGTGTCTGTGTGTGTGCATATGTGTGCCCGTGCTTATGGAGGCCGGAGGTATCAGTGCCTGCTGGAGCTACAGGTGGCTGTGAGCTGCTCAGTGTGGGTGCTGAGAACTGAACTTGGGTCCTGTGCAGGAGAAGTGTTTGCTAGTAACTGCTGAGCCACCCTTCCAGCCCACAGACCCTTTTTTAAAGAAGAAAAACCATTGACTTGTCCCACTTTCCAGGAGCTGGAACTGAACCTTGCGTTTGTCCTGAGTCTTTGTTCTGAGCTGCTACACTAAGTTGGCCAGAATAAGAAGAATTAACAGGATAGTGGATACCCCAGCAAACTATTTTCAAACTCAATAAGACCCAGCGAACACAAAGTGCTACCATATAGCCACAGAAGTGATGGGGAGAAGAGGCAGTGCTCAGCGTGGTACCAACACGCTGCTCTCATCCACACACGCAGGCCTGAGGCATCTGACTCTACCCCCCACCCCCAGCTTGAGTTACACAATGTGACCAGCTACCTCATGCTCTCACCTCCAGTTCTGCTCTGTCTTCAAACTGTCAATCACTATAGACCCCTCCTTCCTCAAGTTGCTCTTGTCAGCCACAGCAACAAGAAAAGCAGAGACTGCAGCCGGCCATCCACCTCTTCACACCATTTTGGTATGCTCTGGGTGTGGGTTGGACACCGAGGCCAATGTTGACCTTGAACAGCACCATGGCCATATTTTAGACATTGTGTAACAGAAGTGTAACCCATTGTTGGGGCAGAGGCTTCCCAGGGCCTTAGGAGACTTTCTCTTTGGGAGAGTGAGTTCAGCCTGCTTCCCAGGAATTGAGGGTCTGTCTGTGCTCACAGCACTACATTGCAGACTCCACACAGGTTGGGTGCCCCCATAGCATCCGTGAGGACTGAGAAGGCTGGGGTAGGGGTCCCTTTGAGAAACTCATGGCTATGGTGGCTGCAGGAGGAGAAGGTACATTGTGAACCCAAGAGTGGGTGTTCTTGAGGTCACTGTTTTTTAGCACATGCTTTATTAGCGTAGCTTTGTTTTCTTCTCTCCACTGTCATTAGGGTTGTGGCAGGGTCCATTCTATGAAATGCTTCTGGTTAGTGCTGGCATCAACCACGCCATCTGTCATGATTCCAGATGCACAAGGTCACTGCCGGCAGCCAAAGGCTGAGAGATGGACGGCCAGAGAACACAGAGATAAATGCACCCAGCAGTGTCAGCTCACTTCCACTGGCTGGGTCTGTGGAAGTACAGGCAGCCTCGTCTTTCAGCCTGTGTGACCCACACAGCAGAATGTGTGACCACTGCTGTTAGGTGTTTCTCCTGTGTTGACTGGGGCTTCGAGCTCAGCTACGTCCAGTCCCACGATGAGTCAGGTGAGCTGCTGACCACTGCAGCCTGACAGTGGATGCCTCCCACAGCAGTCATTCCAGTACGAAAGAAACAAAGCACCAGACTGTGGGTGAGGGAACTAGAACTGACTGGCTTCTGTCTGGCTTGATTGGGTTCTCAATAGTGCCTCATATATACCTTGTAATTTGTAAAGCCTGTTAGTATATTTCATTTGTTTCTCTGAAAATTTACGGAGAGTATTAAAAAAAATGTTAATAATGATATCCTTTAAAGAGAAAGGGTATGGGGACTTTTACATGGAACTAAATTTTTTATTTTTTCAATTCCAAATTCCAAAGGTTTAAGAATACACATGGAGAAAGAAGAATAAAGAAAACGGGGCGGAGACTGGAGAGATGCTCAGCAGTTTCGAGCACTACCCGCTCTTGCAGGGGACCCGGGTTCAATTGCCAGTGCCTACTTGGCAGCTCACAACTGTCTGTAACTCCAGTTCCAGGGCATCTGATGCCCTCTCCGGCCTCTGCAGAGACTGCACACACATGATACACATACAAACAGACACATATACACATAGATAAAGAAAAAGACAGCGGGACAAATGTAAATAATTAAAAATCTGGTTAACGACATGCATTATTTTCTCCTCTTCCCCCTACCCTTTTAAAATCCTTTTGAGACATACTCTCAGTCCCCTGCCTCAGACTGTGCAGTACTGTGAGCCTGAGTACCACTGTGAGTCTTTTGTATAATGTTGACATCCTTCCAAGTTTAAGATTATTTTGGAATAAAAAGTTAAAATGATGGACTTAAGTGATCAAAAGTGTCTCATTCTTGAACAGTGTTTAAAAGGGGCATTACAATAAATTTACTTGGGCCTTACTTCCAAACTTGAGAAACATGAAGCCTTCAGGCTTTGAAAGAGTCTCTTGTCCAGTTTGAGCATGGTATGACAGTGTGTTCAACACAGCTCTTACTGAAATACAAAACTAAGCAAATTCCTTATTTTGTTGTGTGTATGTAGGCACTCACAGGCCAACTCTCTGATTTTTTTCTTAACACAGCATCTTCTATAATTATACATGGAATGGCTCTGTTGTAAAGCTCATTTGCTTTACGTTCAGCTATGCTTACTAAATATAAGGAGCTGTTCACCACCATGGCATCCAGTTCTGAACAGTCTCCGTCCCCTGGAGGCATTGCTTGGGCCCATTTCGTTACACTCTTAGTCTCCATGCAGATCTAAGCAGACACAATGTTCTGGACATTTTACAGGAGAGGAATCTTGGCCTGTGTGTGTGTTTTTATCTGGCATCTTTCATCTAATGGAAAGTTTCTGAGGTCCATCCCCTCCTGCTTTCTCTGAGATATGAAGTTACTCAGAGCATAAGCAAATAGCTGGTACGTGGCCCTAGCAATGAAGAAAGTGACCCCCCCATCAAAAAAAAAAAAACACTTCATAGCAGACATGGTAGGGAACTGGACCTTAGTTGTGTTGGTATGATGTTCAAATGACAAGTGAGCTATTTCTGTGGTCTGTGGTTTTGTTTGTTTGCTTATTTTGAGGCAGGGTCTCATGCACCCCAGGTTGGCCTCCAACTTACTATGTAGCTGGCAATCACTTTGAACATCCTCCTTTCTCCCCCTGAGATGACAGGTGTGTGTCACCATGCTAGGTGTGTGCTGGGCAGTGCTAGAGAGTGAGTTCTGAGCTCTGTGCATGCTGGGCAAGCACTGTTCTACCTGAGCTCCCACTCCAGTCCTCAGAAAGATCCATTTATGAAAAGGCTCCAGCAGAGAGAGCTCTACTGTTGGGTGCTTCAGGTTTCACAACCTAAGCTGCTTACCAAATCTAACTTTTGCTCATCTGTTACCTCAAAGCACAGTAATTTATGGCAGAGAGGAATTTGACAACATTTTCCTCAGCATTCAAGGGTTTACATGATTGACATCCCACTAGATTATAGGCTTCTCAGGTGGAAAGCAGAAGCCACAACAGATCAGCATCTCAAGTTCAATTCAGCAACACTGTTATGTTCAGCCCAACTCCAACGCAACCATGTGGCTATGATCTCTTTCCTCCCTATATGACACAGTCCCCATAGACAGAAGCAATTAGCTTCTTGGCACCAGTGGCGGGCCTTGCCCCACCCCATGACAGGTGCTCCAGAAGAAGAAAGACCATGCCAAATGTGTCTTGTCTCCATGACAAATGGCTCTCTTCTCCACAGAAGCAGGATAGTAAAGTAAGACCAACATGAGTAAAGCTGGGATTCATGGCTGCAGGGGACTCTGGGGATGGGGGAAATCTCTTCATTAACCCCCCTGCTGAGGATGTCAGAGGAAAGGAGAAATCATCAGTTTTTTAACTGAGCCACCAAAACATATTAGAATATCTAGCACTGAAGGTAGACTCTCCCGTAGAAATGGGGTGTCTGGATAGGCTGGAATCCATTTCCATCACCCTTGAGATGCTGAGTATCAGACTCAGGACCTCAAGTAAGATAGATAGATTTTGTTCACCAAACTACACTCTGAACCCAATTTTGTCATTTTTAAGTTTAGACAATTCTTGGTTTAGTTCCCAACCACCAGCCTGTATTAGTCAGGATTCTCTAGAGTAATAGAACTTATAGAATGAATCTCCCTGTATACACACACACACACACACACACACACACACACACACACACACGATTTATTAGAATGATTTATAGACTATGGTTCAACTAATCCAACAATGGCTTCCTATGAAGGAATAGGCCAAGAATCCAGTAGTTGTTCAGTTCACAAAGCTGGCTGTCTCAGTTGGTCTTCAGTACATGTTGGAATCCCAAAGAAGTAGGCTCCAATGCCAGTGAAGGAACGGACTTGCTATCAAGGTGAAAATAAGCAGGCAAAGAGCAAAAGCTTCCTTCTCCCATGCATGCCCTTATATAGATTTCCAGCAGAAGGAATGGCCCAGATTAGAGGCAGGTCCTCCACCTCAAAGATCTGGATTAGAAATAGACCTTTCTACTTCAAATTTAGCAAAAATCCCTCACAGGTGTGCCCCATTTGGGGGGTTTTATTTAATTCCAGATGTAGTCAAGTTGAACAAAGAATAGCCATCACACTGCCCATAGTTAATTTTCTCTTTACTCCTTCCCTCACACCTGCACATTGTTGAAAATGTGCAGTGTTCTGAGTCACCATCATGACCACTGTGACTTCAGAGTGCCGAGAAATAGCAGGTGAGCAGCAGCCACTGTAGAAATACTGAAGGCTTTGGAAGAGAAATCCTGCCAGCTTCCTGGTTGGCACATGGCAGCTAAGCCCATTGTTTCACCGAGTGCTTCCACATGTCAGCTCCCTCAACCTCTACTCTTGGGGAATACCAGGACAAGCTTTTAGCGTGAACATCCACTGTGGACAAGATGTGACTTTTTCTTTTGGAACATATCTATTGTGGCTGGATGAAACCAAACTAGCCACTCTGGAGATCCAGACCTGAGAATTATCTCAGGTTGAAGTTAATGAAACTCAAATGGAACTTGAATTGGAGAATCGAGAAAACACTTGGTGTGTGTGTGTGTGTGTGTGTGTGTGTGTGTGTGTGTGTGTGTGTAAGTACATGTGAATGCACATATACACAGACAGAGAAACGGCGGGGGGATTAGAATCATTCACATTAGGAAACAGCACTGTTTTTAGCAACAGAGAAAAACTGGTTTGAAAGAAATCTGTTAGCTGCCTTCTCCTGAAAGTCCAGGAAGAAATCTGGATGGCCAGTATGTTAGCATCAGCTTGTCCCAGCACTCATTTTCAACTTCATCTTCTATGTGATGTCCCAGGAGTGGTGTAATAATGGTAGAAATAATAGCAATCATTATTATTTCACTAATCATTATTCTGTTACTAAAGGGAAATACTATTTTAGGATAGGCCTTGCTCTTGTATTTTTAATTTAATAAATTAATAGCAACTGCTTGAAGCATGGTGTTGAGATAGCTTCTGGGATCATGTTGATAGTGAGAAAGGTTCTGTGATTGATTAATGGTGTCTGCCTTGGCATGTGAACACACAACATGTTCATTTCCCATGTATTACATCGTCGATAAGGATAGACTATATGAAACACACCAAGAGGACTGGAACACTGTGATGTTCAGAGCGGGATGCAGGAAAAGCACGAATAAGGAGGTGGTGGGATGTGAACTGAGTTGTGGTAGAAGGACAGACTTGACAGGCAAAGTTGAAAGAAGAGAGAAGTTTTGAAGGAAAGGAATGATGTGAGGGATGTCATGAGGAGGGACAAGCCTGAGGAACAGCCAGTGCTTGGGACCTGCCTAGCACCAAGAAGGCAGAGTGGGAATTAGCTGGGAAGCAGTTTGGAAGAGAAGCAGAGGGTTTGCGTATTGACTGAAAACAGGAGAAACAGAGTGGGACTTGTTGTTTTTCATTCAGTGGCTGTGTATAACGGGTGTTTCTCAAAGATCATTCTAGAAAAGTACATAGAGGCACAGTCTGACTGTAGCCCAACAGTGCAGTGATATCAGGGGGTAGAATGAAGTAGCCTTGACCTACTGGTCGATTTTAAAAGTCATTAATTTTGGAGGCCACATACCAAGTGAGATATTGTAGATATTGCCAGTTACCCAACAATGTAATCCAGTGGATAGAGGACATTAGCACACTTTGCCCACCTAGGAAAATCACTTTTCTCCAGCTCTCATTTCTTCTCTGGAGAAATGGGGCCATTTGTGCCTTCTACTGCCTCTCAGCAAAGGGACCTGTCTGTATCCCAATAACCAAGAGCAACACTAAGTAGTCCTGGGGCATGAACTTTCTAACAGGTCACTTTCTTCATATTTACAGAACCGAGGACTCCAGTGGGATGCAGATACCAGCAGTCTGAGTCAGAGCAGCAGACAGAGCACCCACAGTTCTAACTGTCCTGGTGCCTGCCCTCTGGATATGCCTCCCTCCCCCAGATTCCAATGTAGCCTTGGGCCTCCAAGCACAGCCTGTCAGTGGGTAATGGTCAGGCTACTGTGGCTTTAGTAGCCTTTCCAAATGAATCCTTTTCCTTGACTCAACAACTTGTTCTCAAGTCACTGGCTTTTTTGTATGTTGAGCAATAGATGTAGGTTCTTGGTTACCACACTAGGGAACCAAATGTCTCTGAAAATGTCCTTGGTTTTGTGCTATCTTTGGAAAAAAAAAAAAACAAGTGAAATTTCTGTTTTCCCAGAGTCATTGTTCTCCTCTCTGCCTTTGAAATATGCGGAAGACATGGAGAGGAGTTTCTTTAAAAAATTTTATTTTTATACTTTTAAGTATGTGTGTGTGCGCATATGTGGTCATTAGTGCAGGATTCTGCAGAGTCCAGAAAAGGGCACTGAATCTCTGGGGCTGGAGTTATAGGCAAATGTGGCTGCTGGGAATCAAACTTGGGTCCTCTGAAGAGCAGTGCTCACTCTTTCCTGCTGAACTACCTCTCCAGCCCACTCCACAGGAGTTTATGTGTGATTCCAGGCATGTAAAATGGGTGTAGAAATAAAATGTTTACTGATAGTAAGTCCTGAAGAAATGAGTTCTAAAATTGATTTTGTATATATAATGTCAGTTTAAAGACAGAAGCAAATGTGGATACTGAGGTGAATGTGCTTGTTCAGTTTTACATGAAGAATTATGCCTTGGCTGAATACTTGATAGTTCAAGACATACAGCCTCTCCAGTGTCTTTCAGAGTTTATCTGTGTTTTGATTTTATAATCATCAGTGCTAAGAATATGCTTCCCAAATAAGGCAGAGAAGTCATTTCTAGATCCAGGTTGGAAGTCCAGATCTAGGTAAGTAGTCAATAACCAAGGATCTTCACATTGCCTCTGCATAGAAACAGGGACTTGGCAATCAAGAGGAGAGAACAGAGCTGCGGCAAAGTACGTACTATGTGTGCTCAAGGCCCCGGGCTCCATAGCTACTGAAGGGAAAGTCAGAAATCGAGAGGAGGAGGAAAAGAAGGATGATAATGAGACAGAGGAGGAATAGGAGGCAGAAGAGGAGGAGGAGGAAGAAGAGGAAAAGGAGGAGGAAGATGAAGAAGAAGGATGATGACCAAAATTCAAGAGAAAACTTCAAGAAAATTCAGTTTCTCACATTTGCACAAGAACATTCTGGGAGACTAGAGCAGGTTCTCCTGAATCCAGAGGACTGTGAGACCCAACACTGCCTAGGGACAGCTGGGGTCAAGAGCCAAGTGACATCATCCTAACCTCTGCCACCTTCATTTATATTATTATGATATCTATTACCCCTAGGGTGCATGCTTTCCTTTTTGCTTGTTTCTTGGTGTTACTTATGCTGATTCCCACCAGAAACCATCCTGTGATGTCTGAATGAAAATCAACAAATGAATTCTTTAAGAAGATTGGAACATTCCAGAGTGGACATTTGCATTATTCCTAAAAGTGCACATAACTATTGTTTTCAAAGGGTGCATTATGTGTCACCTCAAGGCGCTTCAGGATGAAATTCTTCAAGCTGTGTTCTGGTGCTTTTCACTCACTGGTGTCCTTCTTTCCCCAACTTCTTATCTCTCTCTCTCTCTCTCTCTCTCTCTCTCTCTCTCTCTCTCTCTCTCTCTCTCTCTCCTTTCTTCTCTCTCTCTCCCTCCCTCTTCTCTCTCTCACAATTACTGATAATGACAGAGTGGTAAACAACATAAAAAATTATAATCGCCCTCAGTTTTTAAGATACAGGCATTAATGGACATAAAACTTTCATTTTGAAAATTATTCTTTGTTCCATAGTAGCAACATTTGCAAATAAAGTTAGCTTCCTCTGGTTTTCTGAGCTCAAGTTCCTTCTTTCCTTGGTGACATTTAGGTGTGGTGACCTTTGGCAGTCACTTTCCCCAACACTGTATTTCAGAATGGAAAAGGCCAAAGACCCACCGATTGTGTTCAGTCATAGTTTTTTTTTTGTGCCTATGATGTGGGGAGGAAAGAAATGGAAATGGAACCTCCAGTCATCCCACAAGACACACTGCCTGGCTCCAAATGAAGGTTCCCACACAGGCTGGTTTCTATATCATGAATGTAAACACTTTCCAACAAGCCTTGAGATGCATTTTAAGCTTCTGCAGCTGAGTCCACAGAAGCATGAGCATGCACTCAGTTACTTCGGGTGTTGCTTTGTTGCGTGATGATCACAGCCCTCTGGTGTGCCAAGCCTCCTGGAGGTGAAGGAAGATTTGCTGACTATGGTCAGGAAGGTCCCCATTATGAATGATTTCCTGACCGAGTTTTGAAATGCTGCAAATTGTAATTAAAACACAAAATTCACACACTGCCAAACACAGAAAAGATCAGGAATTTTTCCTGAAAGTTTTTTTTTTCTTGCTTCCTTCAGGTTTCATCTCTCTAAATCTACCTGGATGTTCTTTCCTCCTCCAGAAACAAACTGATTCCTTCTGATTCTTTAGAACAAATTTGTCTCTCAAGAAAAATGGGTATAATTTTCTCTGTTGTGATATGTATTGTTAAGTTGGTTTCTTCTCTTGAACCTGGAACCTGGCCTTGAGCTGATGCCCTGGCAATTAATATTGTGGTACCAGGAAGATGGAGGAACAAACAATTCTAGAGAAAACAATTTTGTATTCTAACCTGGGAACATGTACTCTGTGTATTACGAGGCTATGTTATTGGGTGCTTACAAGTTTAAAATGCTTTTTTGCTGAATTGACTGATCATTTTGTGGTGGTCATCTTCATTATTTGTAAAGGACTAAAATTTTGCTCAGTAGTAATACAGCTGTAAATATTTTCTTTTAGTTTACAGCTGTAGTATTTGCTGTATCTTTATATAAAATTTTCAATTATTTATTTATTTACTTATTTATTTGTGTGTATGTGTGTGTATGCGTACGTGTACATGTGTATGTGTGTGTGTGTATGTGTGTGTGTGTGTGTGTGTGTGTGTGTGTGTAGGTCAGGGGACAACTTTTGAGTCAGCTCTTTCCTTCCACTGTGTGGATACAGGGATCAAACCCAGGTCTTCAGACTTGTCAGTGAGTGTCTTAACCCATGGAACCATCTCCTTGGCTCTCATTGATTTTTCAATATTTCCATGTATTTTCTTTCATTTTCCATACTTGTTGGAGTGTTGGGGCATGAGAAGCAATATAGGTCAGAAATCAGAGAAGAGGAGAGACATCACAGGTGATTGAGAGAAAAACACAGACCAAGAGACAGAGAGACTGAGAAAAAGAAAAAGACTGTATTAAAGACACCCCTGAACTATAGTAATTATGTAAATGCAGTTATTATCTGAATATATGCATTATAAACTTTAAAGTAGACAAAGATCCAATAGATCACATAAATAGCTGTCATTAGACAGGGAAAATAGTTAAGAGGTAGTAGAAAGAGAAACAATAATAGAATATACAAAGAGTGCCAATAGACAACCATAACCCGAGGAGAATGTAGTGACCCAGCTTATGGACTGGGAATCTATGAGGGCACAAATGGAAGGGACTATAAACAGATCTTAAAAGAGTGAATTCACTATCAACAAAATGCAAATTAAAACAAATTTCTGTGTTTTATTAGAGTGGGAAATATTTCAAAATTAAGTAGTATAAATATATATATATGTATGTATATATATATATATATAGTATAAATATAAATATAATGTTGGCAAGGTCTCTGGGAGAAGGCGACTCTGTAAGGTGAATCAATCTGTAAGGTGAATTGGCCTCTCCACTGCCTTGTATATAGGGTGCTTTGCAAAGTGTGCTTGCCTTCTGAGCCTGCAGCATCACTTCTTGGTGTCACCCCAAACCATCATTGCCACATGTGTGTGGAAGGTAGGTACAAAACTGTTCCCTGGAATATTTTATGCAGTAGTTAAAAAAAGAACCCCCAGATTTTCTTATTGTTGTGAATGTTGTTAATTAGCAAGCTATCTCTAAATATTTCCTTCAGTGGACTGTTTACTTTAAGAAAATTGCTGTGTAAAATCTCTAAGATAGATTGCAACCATGACCATTTCCATCCTTATCCTGTTAGTAGAAATCCAGAGAAGTCAAGCTGGTGCCTTCATCCCTACAGACTAGTGTTCACGGTACTGTAAGGGTCTCTGCACGCTACTGGAGGAGAAGGTAACCACCAACCCAGATACAAATCCTTCAATCTCCGATGGTGACCTGTCTGCATGGTACACTGATGCCATGGTGGTGCACATGTTGTGAGAGTAACCAACCACTATCTGACAGAGTTAAGGCCCACTCCACTAGGTGGAACCTGTGCCTGAAAGTACTCAGGTGGCCAAGAACCTGAGATGGAATAGGCCAGGGCCTAGGGGAAACCAGATACTGTTGTTCTGCTGAAGGCACGGCATTAAAATGACTCCTGAGGACATTTGGCTGTACTTATTGATCAGTGTCTCACTAATCCATCATCAGAGAAGCTTCCTCCTGCAGTAAATAGAGACAAATACAGAGACTCACACCTGAACAAAGTGTAGAGAGTGAGAGACCTTGGGACACTCAGTCCTAAGTAGGATGTCCCATCAATTCTCTCCCCTCCAGGATCAGGGAACTATGTGGAAGAAGAGAAAGGTTGTGAGAGCCAGAGGGGATGGAGGACTCCAAGAAACAGTGTCTCTGGGCACATCAGGACTGGTGCACATATGAACTCATAGAGACTGTGGTAGCATGCACAGGGTATGCACAGGTTCAAGCCTCATGGGATTCCAGTGCTGAGAGGGGGAAGTGGACATGATTACCCATCTCAAACCCAGAAGTTATCTCCAACTGAGTTCTTACAAAGGAAAAATTAATTGTTCCTATGGAGTCTTACTAGGTATACAAACTACACTGAAGGGCAGAACTCATGCACAGCAGGAGATGGCCAACACAAAGCAAATTCAATGGAAGTTTTGGATCTTTTTAAAATATCATATTGCTTTGTTTGAGCATCCTTTACATTATTGTTTCTGTTTTTGTGTTTTTATGGTGTATGTGTGTGTAGGCAGAGTTTTCCTGTCTCATCTTCCTGGTCCCAAATAACCATTCAGAGTCTTAACATTAATTACAAATGCTCAGCCAACAGCTCAGGCTTGTTATTGCTAACTCTTGTACTTAAATTAACCCATATTTCTTATGTATGCTTTGCCACGTGGCTTGGTACCTTTTCTCAGTATGGCATGACCATCTTGCTTCTTCCTGCTTCTGCTTGAGACTCCTCAGTCTCTGCCCTTCTTCCTCCCAGCATTCTCAGTTTGGCTTTCCCATCCAACCTTATCCTGTTCAGCTATTGGCCAGTCAGCTTCTTTGTGACTTATACTCACACAGTGTAAAGGAATTTGTTGCTTGTTCTCTAAAGAGAGATCAAGAAGATGTGCAGTTGGAAGAGTAGGGGGGCAGGTGTAGAGGATCTGAAAGGAGATGAGGGAGGGGAAGCTGTGATCAGAATATATTGTCTGAACAAAATTATTTTTAAGAAAAAATCATACAGCAGATTTATTTTGTCTGCTATAGTGTTAAGTGATTTAAAAAATCAGCCTTGAGATGTAATTTATACACACCAAAAGATCTTCTTTTCCCTTCTTTGTTCCCCTTCAGTTCCTTTCCCTACATGAATGCATTCATGAGCATGTGCTCAGGGTTCCCTCCTAGCAGTAAATAAAAGCCAATCCTACAAGCCAGAAACATCACCAGTTCATTGCTGACACTATACATGGAGGTGCTGAGGATTCTTGTAATTTCCTAACCTCTTCTACCTTCCTGTTCTCAGTATCGTCGTGGGGGAGGAGGGCAAGACCTGCAGTTCAGGCATAGGTGAAGACACTTTTGTAGCCCCTGCCTGCCCCCTGCCTTGTGGACCAGGATGCACAGTGGCAGCCAGCATTTCTATCTCCAAGTCTGATTTGTCTGGAACTGCCTCTCATGGCTAGATTCTGAGAATGTAGCTGCTGGTGAAAGTGCTTATGTGTTTATATGACCACAGGTATGTGCCCTTGGTGACAATTCTGCTCCACGCCATGGATTCCATCAGGCAGAGGAACATATCAGGGAGGCAAAGGAATGTCCCTGAGATTGCCATGCCACCTCAGGATATCGAGAATCCCTGAGGTATAGATCAGGAGCTTGGGGGAACAGTGTGGCATTTTAAAGAACTGGATCCTAGGTGGACAAGGTGTCTGTAAATGACATTTAGCTGTGATGTTTTCACTGCTGTGGAGAGGGCCTGCCTCACCAGTAAGAAGCTGCCCTTCTTCTACTTCATCAGTGTGTTTTTGAGTGTGAAGAGGCCCTCTCACAGCTGCAGGCTCGGAGCAGGTGGGATGGCAATCTCTGTGCCTGCCAAGGAACTTTGTGCTGTAAGCATTTGCTGTGGAATATTCCTTCTGTACACTGTGTGAATATTTGTCGCTGTGATTGGTTTAATGGAGAAGCTGAGTGGCCGACAGCTGAACAGGATAAAGTCAGGTGAGAGAATCAAATTGAGAATGCTGGGAAGGAAAAGGGCAGAGTCTGGAGCCGGGGCAGGCATAGAGAGAGCAAGGTGGGCACGCAGAACCCAGAAAAGGTACCAAGCCATGTGGCAAAGCATGGACAAGAAGTATGGGTTAATTTAAGCGTAAGAGTTAGCTAGGAACAAGCCTGAGCTATCAATCGGGCACTTGTAATTTATATTAAGTTTCCAAGTCAATTATTTGGGAAGAGGCTGCTGATTATTTGGGAGTAGGTGGTCAGGACAGGAAAACTCCATCAATAAGCACTCATATTTCCTGAGAGTTTCCCACAGATCAGACGTCCACAGAGCACAACCTTTCACCTCCCTGGGATAAAATGAATAGATAATGTAATCTGTCTGCTTATATGTTTTAAAAATTCATGTAGAGCTGCCCCAACTTTGATAACAAGGAAAAATACTGAGGTTTATAATAGAACAGCACATATGTCAGGACATGAGACCTGGATGGGACCCATTTAAGTAGGATTTCCCACACCTATGTGGAGTGAAGATTGACAGCACAGTCCACTAAAGGGCACGTTCTGTGGGTGACTGGACACTGGAACATTGATGCTACTGTCCTTCACTACTTCTTCTGAGTCAGCTGGTAACAAGTCATCCAGCCTTTGTGTTTCATCTAGTTCTTTAAAAATTGCTTTATTATTATTATTATTATTATTATTATTATTATTATTTATTGAGTGTGTTGTGTTCTGGCATGGTATGCATGTGTGTGTGAATGTGGAGGTCAGGGCACAACATTGTGGAGTCAGTTCTTTCCTTCCACCTCTGTGTGGACTACAGGCATAATTATGTAGCCAGTTCCTTTACCCGCTGAGCCATATTGCTGGCCCTTCATTTAATTCTAAAGCATCTCCCATTCACCAGTGAAGCCTGGTGATTCCTAATTATGCTACAGATACATCTTCTGTTAACTTACATGGCTACTCAGGGGTTTGATTATCCTGTGGCAGAAAGACAGCCATGATGGGCCAATGGACACAGGGACCTGGTTCAGCCACAGGTATGAGGTATGTGACGTGGAATGCTTCACTTTAGTGTTTTGCACTCACAAAATGAGGACTGAAATCTGTTTGTCATAGACCAAGAGGATGGTGTGAAACACTGAAGTTCTTAGAAACTTGCAGATGGATGATTTAGTCTGTACCTAAACGATGTCAAAACCGTGAACATTACCAGTCGGGAAACTGTTAGTGACATTACCTGAACCACAAAAGGGTTGTCCCAGGTTTCTAAAATTATTGCTTTCTAAGTGAGATCATACCACCAAGGCAGTGAAAGAAAACTCACCTTGGTGTTGCTGTATGGAAGGGAATATGAAGGGCTTTCCTCCACCTTGGCCACTCTTGGTCTAGCTCTACAGGTAGAACAATTAGAACTTTGTAGCAATATTGTTGTTGAAGCAGGAAATAAAAACTTCCCTAGATGGTTCAAGTAAAGAGACAAAGGATAAAGGCACAGCAACAGATGGTGAGAGCTGTGGGACTTGCTACTGGAGGAGGTAATCACCTGGCAACGGAGGACTAGGTCAAGACTTCTTCCCCCTCTTTCTATTGGACAGTGCCTCTCTGACAGTATCCATATCTCTACACTACTCCGAGAGGAGAGAGAAGAAGCTCTTTTCCTAATGCCCTATCCTGCTCCCTCATGGCCTATTGGCTAAAACCAAGGGAACAACAGCAAGGGACAAGCCTTTGAAAAGAAGTCCACCTCAAGTCACCAGAGGAAGTGAGGAAAGGAGAGAACAATGCAGATGTATGTGGTGGTTTGAAAGGAAATGGGCCCCCAAAGGGAGTGGCACTGTTAGCAGATGTGGCTTTGTTGGAGTGGGTGTGGCCTTGTTGGAGAAAGTGTGTCACTGTAGGGGTGGGCTTTGAGGTCTCCTTTGTTCAAGCTGTGCTCAGTGTGGTAGGTAGTTCACTTCCTGTTGCCTGCAGATCAAAATGTAGAACTCTCAGCTCCTTCTCCAGCATCATGTCTACCTGTGTACTACCATGTCCCACCATGATGATAATGGACTAAACTTCTGAAACTGTATTCCACTCCAATGAAATGTTTTCCTTTATAAGAGTTGCCATGACAAAATGGTGTCTCTTCACAGCAATAGAAACCCTAACTAAGACAGAAGTTGGTATCAGGGACTAGGGTATTGCTGCGATAGGCCTGACCATGCTTTTGTTTGAAGGAATTTGGACTTTGGTACTTTCAGTTAGGAAAGCAGTGGGATGCTTTAAGCATTGCTTAGTGGGCAACACTAGTGGGGGCAGTGGGAGACTGGCTCGAGATGTTCCAGCGGAGAGGAATTTCAGTACGTTGTCTACAGATCATTCTTGTGATATTTTGGTGAAGAATGTGGCTGCTTTTTGCCCTTGTCCAAAGAGTCTTCCTGAGGCTAAAGCAAAGAGTTTTGGATTAATTCTGGTGGCAGAGTGTAGCAGGAATGTTAAAGAGTCTTATTAATAAAATCAAACCTGAGGCCAGTTATTGGGGTGAACAATGGAAGATCAGAGACCCAAACAAGCCACAGCTACCTCACCTTGCCGTATCCTCAGCTGGTCCTGCTTCCTCAGACTGGAGGCCTCTGAGTCCTCATCCAGAATGGGTCTCAGCTGAATTGCTGCTCAAAAGCCTGAATGCTTAACCAGGCCAAAATGCTTAACCAGCCAAATGCTTAACCAGGCCAAATGCTTAACTAGGCCAAATGCTTAACCAGGCCAAATGCTTCAAGTTTCTGGTCCTCACGCCTTATATACCTTTCTGCTTTCTACCACCACTCCCTGGGAATAAAGGCTTGCTTTCTGGGATTAAAGGCATGTGTCACCATGCCTGGCTCTTTCCAATGTGGCTTTGAACTCACAGAGATCCAGAGGGATTTCTCCCTCTGGAATGCTAGGATTAAAGGCGTGAGTGCTACTATTTTCTGGCCTCTGTATCTAGTGGCTGTCTGTTCTCTGACCCCACATAAATTTATTAGGGTGCACAATATTTGGAGAATACAATACCACCACAGCAGAGGAAGTCTCAAAACAGCCTAGCATTGACTCTGTCATGTGGTTATTAGCTTTCACTCTCATATACTAAAAAAGAGCAAGCTGAGCAAGGAAAAAACAATACGTACAATTTGAGAAGAATTACCAGGGAGTGAAATGGAGATAGTTCCTGTGTTCAAGGAGATAAACAGATTAAGAAATGGAATAAAGTAAGTGATGACCTCAGGACAAGATCCTGTCTAGCTGAGGTTCCAACTTGTAAAAAGGAATTTAAGAAAAATTTAGAGTGGGTGTGGTGGCGCATGCCTTTAATGCCAGCACTCCAGAGGCAGAGGCAGGAGGAGGACATCTGAGTTTGAGGCCACCCTGATCTACAGAGCAAACTCGAAAACAGCCAAGCTTAGGCAGTGAAGGACAGAAAGCTGGTGAAGATGTAATGGAAAGATCTTTGAGTTCAAAGCCAGTCTCGTCTACAGCGCAAGTTCCAGGACAGCCAAGCTTAGGCAATGAAGGTAACCACGGGAAACAGAAAGCTGGTCAAGATGTAATTGAACAAGGGAGATGTTCATGTTCCATGTTCCATGTTCCAGCCCCAGTAAAGAGCAGAACTTGGTAACTTTGGCCACATGGTTCTGGCTTTAGAGTCAAGAAATAGAAGAAAGGAGTCATGGAATCTTCCTCAACAACTAAGAAAAGCCACTGAGGCCAGGAAAGTGTCAGGGGTGTCCCTAAATGGAGGACTAGGGAGGCCATTGCATGAAGCTGTGAAGGTTAAGCTTGCATTGCCTTGGAGACCCCAAGATGTTGGAGATGCCAGACCCAGGGGATGCCTGTCAAGGAAACTGGCTAACAGAGAGCAAAATTAGCCCTAGAGAGAGAAGTGTGTTGTAGTCAACAAAGCTGAATGAAGTTGGAGATCTGAAAAGCGTTTGGACATCAGACAGAGTTTGGAGTTTGCCCAGCTGGTTTTTAGTTTTGCTTTGGTACAGTATTTCCTCACTATGCTCCCCCCTCTACAATTTTGGAATGTATATCCTGTGCCATTATATGTTGGAAGTATGTAGTCTGCTTTTTTATTTTGATTTTATAGGGGATTACAGTTAAGAGATTGCATGAATCTCAGAAGAGACTTTGAACTTTTAAATAAATTTGAGACTGTTATAGACTCAAATGGAGACTATAGTCTATAGTGAAAATGTCTTGAATGCATTTTTGCATTATGATATGGCTACAAGTCTTTAGGGACCAGGGAGTAGAATGGGGTGGTTTGAAAGAAAATGGCCCCCAAAGAGAGTGGCACTATTAGGATTTATGTCTTTGTTGGAGTAGGTGTGGCTTTGTTGGAGGAAGTGTGTCACTGGGTGGGCTTTGAGGTCTCCTTTGCTCAGCTCCTTTTCCAGCACCATGTCTGCCTGTATGCCTCCATGTCCCACCATGATGATAATGGACTAAAACTCAGTCAGCCCCAATTAAATGTTTTCCTTTATAAGAGTTGCCATGGTCACAATGCCTCTTTACAGCAATAGAAACTCTAACTAAGACAACATTTGTCTAGAGTATTCCCATTCTGAGAGACCTGTGTTGGTCATACCAGGCACAGAATGGGGCCACAGATGGCTCACATGTAGGAGTTTTGTTTTGGGTCCATTTTAAAGGACTTGAAACAAACCAGAATTGGAAAAATACTGTGCAGTTAAAGCTTCTTCTAAGATTGTTGATCTTGCTTTCATTGTTTTAAGGTTTCAGGTTCAAATTTAGGTCTGTGCAAGACATTGTGCTGTTCCTCTTAGAACCACAGCTCTCTAGGGAGGCCTGCTGGATTCTCTGAATATCTTGTGGAGTAAATGGTAGCATTGTTACTGAGAGAGGTTGTGCATACTTAAAACCCTCCCCAACACTAACCATGGCTTTCTTTATAGATCTTGACAAGAGGTTCCCACATAATATTTAGATAGTTTGTATTATTTATCTCTTGTCAACCAATCATCCATCTATCTATCTATCATCTATCTATCTATCTATCTATCTATCTATCTATCTATCTATCTATCTATCTACCTATCATCTATCCATCCTCCTTCCTTTATTTTTTTGAGGCTGGGTATCATACAGTCTAAGATAGCCTTGAACTCTCTGTGTAGCTGAGGGTGACCTTGAACTTCTGACTCCATTCCCTACTTCTCAAGCTGGGATTGCTAGCATGAGGCACCAAGATCAATGCTGGGACGGAACCCAGGGCTTTGTGTATGCCAGGCAAACACTCTACTAACAGAGCTTCATTACCAGTCCTCTTTCATCACCTCTTAAATATAAGTTAAAAGAATTTGAGACCATTTTTCTAAAACTGTATAATGGAGGAATGGTTAATTGTATTCCTTCTTAAACCTACTAATGAGTTTTTGGGGTTTGCTTCAAATGATCTTGGAGTCATGTTCAGAGAAATAAATTCCACACTATTTTATTACCAATGTAATTTTCTCATAATTTAATTGGCCATGCCTGATTTTTAAAATATGTCCAACTTAGAGCCTGTGTTGGCACAGGCAGTGAGAATTGCCTCAATGCCCACAATGAGGGGAAAGATGGAACAGAGCGGGTCGGGGCATAGCTGGGCCGCCTGATGAGGCTGCCACTGGAGAGCCAGTTCCTAGCTGCCTTCTGAGTCCAGGGGTTCCGAGGCTGCGGGGGAAACCCACCTCACTAGGCTGCTGTGTCAGTCACATGGGGAGAACAGTTATACAGCTGCTGGCGGAGCGGGCAGCTGAGTGGGCGTTCCCGAGTGCACATTCACCAGAGCTGCAGTCCAGTGTGGCTCCATCTCTGTGACTAACCCTTTCCCAGGCTTGTTAAATAACATCAGATTTAAGTAATACACAGAGAAGGTGAGGAAGACCTCTTAGCCCCGCTGATGAGCAAGGATGGTCCCAGCTTTCACCCACATCGTCGTTTCTGTGGATTTGAATTCTAACTTTGACAGTGTCTAATCAGTGCTTCAAATTGTCTTATTTAAAAAACCATTATGTTGTAATATACTCCACATGTCAGAAAAATGCAGATATTTTAAACATACAGTTTAATGAGTTTAGTAAACTTACAAAGAGACCCCTTTGGGAAAAAAACCCACTCAGGTACTTCCTTCCCATCCTTGTCCTTGTCCTCTCCACCTTTGGTGGAAGAGGTGTCCAGGGCATGGGATGGTCATATGTCTTCAACCAAGCTGCACTGACTGCCTCTGTGGTTCTCCCAACTTAATTTCCCCTCTGACCCTCTTAGCTGCCCACTTTCCACACCACAAAACAGCATTAGCCATAACCACAGAACCTTCCTTCTCCAGGGAAGCTTTGCTGCTGGGCAGCAAAGAGTGGGAGTCAGCCTAACTTCGGGATGCAGGGATGGACACTGGGGGACACTGCCTCTCAGAATTCACAGTCTGTTTATTTTGCTAATTTAATAAATAGTTAAATCTTTTGGCTTAGTGCTTTGTTTTGTTTGTTTTTAAAGAAATGAGTGCCCTAACTGCTCACATGCATTTTAGAGGAATTGTTGACTACAAACAGAAAGTAAAAAATATGTCTTAATATTAAGTTCATAATAGGTCAGTGTGGTTGCTGTTGATCTTAAAGAAAGGATTAGAAAAGGACGAATGCCTCGTTCTACTAACTAAACACTGTAGCCAGCTCTGTTCTGACTTAAGGCTCTGCTTTCCAACTGCATTAGGTGTAATGGGTTTGTCAAACTATTCCTTTCACAAAGGTCGTGACTTAAACCTCCTTTAAGTCAGTTGCAACTTGAGTTGGCTCAACAGTCTTACCTGAGTGACTTTAAATCTGCAGAGATAATCACTTGGCTTTCCACTCAAGCCCCACCCTGAGCTGCGGCTTTGGGAAGTGCTGTCAGAGCTGACTGCACACACCAGTGAGGGAGAGCATCCACAGAGGAGAATCTGGTGGTTGGATGGCTCCTGCTGAGTGAAGATCTAGGAAATCCCCTCTCAGAGGTGAGGGTGAGAGAGAGGGACAGCAGCCATCACTTGGCACAGGGACCACTTCCTAATAAAGCCATCAAAGCATGTTTCTTGATGAACTATGTATTTCACTTTTGGATTTTTGAAAAATGAAAATAAAGTTCAAGGCTGTTAAAATAATATATCCAGATCACTAAAAATGTCAAGTATAAAACAGAAAGTTTAAAACAAAAACAAAACAGCCCTCCCCCCAAAAAAACCAAACCCAAACCCAAAAACCAAACACACAAAAAAACACAAAGTGTAAAGAATTACCACTTAGAATTTATCTGGGTTAGCATTTTAATTGTTAAACTGGACAGAGCATGTCTGTTGGATACAGTTTTTCACGAGTGTTAACATGTATTTCCCCGTATCAGCTTAGATCTTCATTAGGTTAGAAATGACTTTCCACAGAGTTTTCGGAATGTGGATTTTAATATCATCAGTGGGCTTTATTTTATTTTATTGTTGTTTTTTTTTTTCTTGGCCTGAAACTCACTATGTAGATGAGACTGAGCTGAGGCTCATGTGCCTCTGCTGGCATTAAATGCATGCACCACCATGACTAGCTGTATGTGGATTCTGAAGTTATTTGTGGACTTTATTCTGTGTCTTCTCAGCATGCCTGTTATAAACATCATTGAGATTAGCACAGTTTACAGTTTGTGCATCTTGAACCAATAGTTTGTGGCCTTGTGGTTTTTGTTGTTGTTTGAGATTGAACCAAGGGCTTCATATATGTTAAGCAATCATTCTACTACTGAGTTGTATCCCTAACTCCTTCTTTAAAATAAAAGACAGACAGACAGATAGATAGATAGATAGATAAATGCAAATGTTTCCCTTCCTCTTCTGTGTCCTCTTCATCTCAACTGGCTTTCTAGTGACTGTTAGCTAACCTTTAACTCTCTCAGTTTTTCCATTATGGTGACTTTCCTATTCAGAATTGCGGCTCATGAACACCATTTGGAATAGGGTCATTTTCTTATAAAATTTTAATAAAACAGGTCTGGGTCTGTCAGGAACCCACTGGGTATAAGTTTGACTATCTGGCCCTTGGTATTTTAGAACACTGTTCACTGGGGCTACCTACTAGAAAATAAAGTTGTCTTCAACCATCTTTATTTCCCCCCTGAGGCCAGGTCTGGCCAAGATATCTGTAAGAGGTACATTGTCTTGTCTTTCTATCTTCCCTTCTGGCTCTCTTCTCTGGTTACTTCAAAAACCAAGTACCCAGCATGAAATGGAGCCAATGAGCCAACACTTCTTCACTGATAATGTCCAGTCGCACATGTTTTCAGTCATAACCACTGCTAACATTTAAATTCATGTTTCCATCTTTATCTTTCTTTTCCAGTGTTACCTGTGTGTGCATTTGCTATGGGCTTTTGGAAACCGGTGTCACGTATAAAGGAAGGGTTGGATCCCACTTCTCTTACTGAAGTTCTACCATCAGCACACCGAATACCAACAAATAAATTATAATACATTCTTTGATGGCCTGTTTACAACCATATCTATTAAATACATAACCGTCAATGTCAACTGGTTTTTGTCAGTGTGATACCAACCTACCTGAGAGGAGGGACTCTCACTGGAGGAATTGCCTTGGTCTGATTTGGCTGTGGGGCATTTTTATGATGGCAATTGATATAGGAGGGCTCAGCCCACTGTGAGCGACACCATCCCTGGCATGTGAGCCTGGGTTAATGTGAAATATAGTTGAACATGATCATGGAGCAAGCCAGCAAGCAGTGCTCCTTATGTTCTCTGCTTCAGTTCCTGCCTCCAGGCTCTTGCCTTGGCTTCTGTAACTGCCTGACTGTGACCTGTTAGCAAATCAACCCTTTCCTCACCAAATTGTTTTTGCTCAGTGTTTTATCAGTGATAAGAAGCCAACTCATGCACTCAGCATACACTTGTATGAACACATTAGCAAGGTGCCATGTGACATATAAATATATATATATTTCAAATAAAAGAAAAAAAACATGAAGGGAAAGGAAGACATGAAACCAAGAAGCAAGATATTGTTCTGAAATGAAGGCAGGAGCATGGGAATAAGTGAATGTCTTGACTATCACAGTCAGAACTTACAATTAAATAGATTAAAATGATCTGATTAGAAGTGTGAGCCTTCTTTAAATGAGGTCATACATTTGTGTAAATTAGATAATGATAAATGGAGGAAAATTTGAAAATTTTCCCGGAAGTTGCTGGCCATGGACATTTCCCTTGCTAGAATAGGAGAATGTAGCTTCATGTGGTGATAAATTGTGTACACCAACAAAGCTTGTCTGGGGATCAAAAGACAGAGCCAGCCACTAAATTAGACATAGAGGTCAGGCAGTGGTGGCACACACCTTTAATCCTATAACTCAGGAGGCAGAGATCCATCTGAATCTCAGTGAGTTCAAGGCCACACCAGGCTACATGAGAGAAACAGAGCCAGGCAGTGGTGACACATGCCTTTAATCCTAGGAAGTGATATGGCAGGACACAGAAAGGTATATAAGGCATGAGGAAACAGGAACTCACTCTTTTGAGGCGGAGGATTTCATAGAAGTAAGCTAGTGGCTTATAATTAAAAAAAAAAAAAAACAGAGCCAGATATTGGGGTGTTCTGCTTCTCTGATCTTTCAGCTTTCACCCCAATATCTGGCTCTGTTTTTTTTTTTAATTATAAGACCTTTTAGGATTCATGTTACAGTTTCATCTCTTCTGAAATCATTAACTTTAAATATTTCACTCTGATCATTTTTTACCACTATGAGAAGCAATGATGTAATGTGCAATTTCGTTCATTTCTTGAGCCTTCTGTGTTTGCCCCTTGGTGTGGCTTGAGGGGGTTTCGGGTTCCCCTGCCTTGTGCTGGTTCTCTGCTTCTTTCGAAGCCCCAGTTCAGGATGAGAGGAAAGTTGTCCACGCCTGGGCTGTCAGTAGAGGTGCTGGCTGTTCTCATTTTTGCATCCACTTGCAAGGCAGAGGGACTTAGAGCTTTGAGCTCCTGGCCCAGCCCACGATTCTCCTCGCATGTTCTGCTGGACAGGTAGGGACTTCCTTCTGTCTGTCTGCTCCTTTGACTGGTGGAAACATGGGTTACTGGAGAGCATTGTCAGTGAGTCACAACTAAGTTGTTAAAACACTTTTAAAATTAGAAGCTTCCTCTAGTGGCTTTTTAGAATATTGATGTCCCCTGCCCGTTACTGCTATTTGTATAGATTCTTTATGTTACTCTTTCTTTTAAACCTGGGAAGATTTATTTTTGACACTCCAGAGATCATAACAGCCATTCATATCCCACATTATAAAATAAGCAGTTTGTACCACAGATGGTTTGCACACAGATTCCTGTGGGAGGATGAATCTGGGGGAGGGATCAATTGGCTGGCTGGCTTAGGAACAGCCAGGGTGTTCATTCTCAACTGTGAAGCCCACCATATACCCTGTACATAGCCCTTCTACTCTGAGATTTGCTCAGTCATTTCACACATCCAAGGATAAACAGTAATGCTCTATCAACCATCTTCTATTAAAAAAATATATTCCCCATTTGGGATGGAGAGATGGCCAGAGGTTATAAACACTGACTGCTTTTCTAGAGGACCCAGGTTCAATGCCCGGCACACACATAGCAGCTCACAACCATCTGTAACTCCAGTTCTAGGGGATCTGACATCCTCTTCTGGCCTCCTTGGGCATTCCACGAACATGGTGCAGACATACATGCAAAACAAATGCTCACACACAAAATAAAATAATACAAATTTTAAAAACCAGTTTGTAAGTGAAGATAACACCTACAATTCTAACTTTAGTTGCTAATAAAGATCTTTCTTTCCATATTTTTATTTATATTTTCATAAGTGCTGTTGCAATGGTATTCTTCTTCCCTTGGTTTCAGAGGGTGATTCTATTTGCTTTTCATTTGTTCTTGGAAGAATTATACCTTGAGTTGTTAGTGATCTTAGTTTCCAAACACTCTGTAGCCTCCTCCTGGACAACCTGTATCCCTTTTCCTAATTATCTTGGAACCTTATCTCTCTTCCCCAAAGTTTTTTCTGGGCCCAATATGCATGAACACACACACAAACACACACACACACACACACACACACACACACACACACACACACACACTCACACTCACACTCAGACACACTCGGATTCACACACACATCCCCTGTACACCCCCCTACTCTTCTCTGTATTGCTCTGAAGGGGTGACCCAAAATGTCTTGTCAGTGCAATGTCCTTGTCTACATCGTCCTGTGGCTTCCCTGTGGCTTTTGACCCTATGACCTGTGACTCGACACAGAAGCTGTCTACCTCTTTGGCATGTATGCCTTTCATTCTGTTTCCAAGGACGGACTGTAATGCACTGCATAGAGTCCAGTCACAGGTGGTTGCCACTAACTTTCTGTGTGGTAAAAGCCAGGAGGTCAGTGTTCAAGGTTCTTTGTCTGCTAGCTGTGCTAGGAAGAGTGCACAGAATGACATGCGTGAGACCACTGCTATCGTAATCTTTTCTTTCATTTGCTTTTTTTATTTATTAAGTTACTAGGCTGCTCTTACGTTGGAGCCTAGGCTGGGTCTCTCTATGTAGCCCAAGCTGCAAGGTAATCCTCCTGCCTCAGCTGGGATTGTAGGTGTGAGCCACCATGCCTGGCTGCTGTAACATCCACTCAACAGCTATTATGAGAGTCTTGTTACGTGTAGGAAATTGTTGGAACAAGGTCCAGAAATGGAGTATTGTGAGGAGAATTCTGAGTGCTTGTGAGAACACTCCAAGAAAGCAAGGCAAGAGTCTTGTGACCTCAGTTTCTTCAAAACGGAATTGTTCTTGGAACATTTTTGTGCCCTTCCCAGGTGTGAGTTACTTCAGATTCTATATTACAATGGGCTATTGTTATTGGTTTATATGCCTCTGTGGATAAACATGTTCTTACCATGTGTGGCTTGTCCTTGTGAGTGTATACAGCTTAAACTCATGAAAACTCTATTCATGTGACTGTTTTAACCCTCAGAGTGTAGATTGTCTGAGGTGCTGAATAAAGCTGGCTATTGCATGAGACTTTAGTTTGTCTCATTTATTGACTCCATTCTCCCAGATCCCATTGCCTCTAGAGCAGTGACAGGAGCCCATGCTGGGAAAGATGGGCAGGGCTTTGCTTGAGGTCTACAACTTCCATAGGGAGGTATCAGAATGAATCACAGTTGTAACTGTGTTGAGTCTGAACAGGGAAGACTTAAGACAGCCTGAATGGAGAGATACGAGGGGAAGGTTGGATTTCTGACTGGAGAAGCTATGGGGAGACCCTGAAGAGAAGCCACTGAGCTGCAGTGGTTATGGGTGGTGGAACAGCCAGACACTGGGAGAGATTTTCATAGAACGAGGGCCCTAGGGAAAGAGGGAGCTTAATAGGTCCAAGGGCTGGAAAGAGAAGCCACAGCAGCCAGTGTGCAGGAAGAGGTAAGAGGAGACCCAACCTTGTGGACCTTGCAGTGCCTCAGAGGCCATGGCAGGACTTGATATTTAACCCCAGAACTCCAGGGAGCCACTGGGATGATGTAGTGCATATAGTGGTCTAACCGACATCTCCCAAAGCTCCTCCTCTAGGTTTCTAGGAAAAGGTCATAGTAAGCACAAAGGAACTGCCAATTATTTTTTCTGTGTGCTGACTGTTCTTCCTTTTCTCAACTCTGAATTGTAGACTTCCCTCTAGCCATTAATGTTTAGCTACCTGCTGTATATGTCTGCCTAAAGACTGTAGACTATCAAACATATCCTTTTAATCTCTGATGATGGAACCATGGAGAGTCTCTTCCCTTCTTCTCTCTCTCTTGTCCCTCGTATCTGATCAGTCCTCACTCACATCTGGTGGGTAAGAGGCAATAAACAGCACCCCACAAGAACTTCCTGGGCCATCACAACAGTGCCTTTCTGGCCCTCATCTTGGTTTTCACATCTTTGGTTCCATGCTACCACACCCACTGCTGATGCTGTCAGACGAACATTCCAATCAGCATTTTCATGAACCGCTTTCCTCTGGCTAGCTATTGACAGTCTTTATCTACATCAAACATTTGAATCCAGGGGTCCACTCTCTGACCTTGCTTCCTTGCCTCTGTCTGTGGACATGCTGGCGTGAGGCCCGCAATGCCATGCTTCACTTACTTCTGTATGTTGGAACCTATTCTTTTTATGCCTTAGAGGAAATGCCACTGTTGACAGGAGACTGTCATATACTCCTCCAAATTATTTACAGGACGCTTCCTTCTCTGATCCTCTTGTAGTATGTCACCCTTCTCTTTAACAGTGCTTGTCTCACCGACATTTGTATGTGGTGTCAGTCCCTACAGATGGCTCTCCTAGGTAAAAGTTATAACTACCATATCTGGGCCTTGTGCAGGGCAAATGCTCAAATCAGCTACGTGTCAGATCAGATTCTATTATGATAATAAATGATTGTGTATTTGTAATTTGAACACATGTCTATTCCTTACCCTATGCTTGTTGTATCATTTGGGTGCTTTGGAGCAAATGATTATTTCATCATCATCACCTGACTAGTCCATTAACTCTTTCCCATCTCTGGGTATACAACGTAAGGAATATTTGAACTATGTTCAGAACAGAAGGAAAAAGAAGGCAAACTAAACAATTCCTTGTATGTTTCACCCTGGTTAGATGCCAGTGTAAATGCTTGTTCTAAAAGAGCAACCGTGTTTCTGCCACGGAGGCTTGGCTGCCTATGCTGAGACCCTTCTCCACCGCCGGCTGCCCGCGAAAGACTATTAACCCCTGCTTTGAGCCATCAAGCTAGATGTGGGTTTCTTAAGTAAATTATGGGGTGTTTCACCACATGTAGTTTTTGCAGTTAAGTGTTTCCAGCTTTCAGAGCATTCTGTGGGAATAACATCACATTTTTCCTCCAACCTGTTAGTTAGCATAATTATTTATCATCCTTAAACCACAGCTGGAGTCTCTTAAGCAACTAGCTCCAGATCTAGTCTCCGGATGAAGCCAGTGCTGCTGCAGAAAACACAAATTTTGGAGCTTGGTGGGGGTAGGGACGTGGGGGTGAGGGGGTGAGAGGGGCGGGGACACACTCTGGTTCCCCTCTTGCTCCTTGGAACTCAGCATCTGTACCTCCAGGTGTTGGCTGGACCTACCTAATAACCTGTCATCAAGTCCAATTTTCTTCTAAGACTGAAGGATTTGCCATGTGACAGCTGAGTTCCCACCCAGCTCTCATACTTGAAATCAGTCTTTGTAAATCTAAAGCCTAAAAACCATGAAGCTTCAATCTCTCCATCCTGTTCATCTTGTCATTCTCCAATCTCACAGCAGGTCTTTGGATCTACTGGGCTCTCCTTTGTGTGGAAATCAAGCATGCACTGGCAGTGTGTAAGTGTTTAAGTACTCCAGAGCCACTTTGAGTTACCTCCACCATGAGCATACCCTCTCTGGAGACTCGGCCCACACATTGCTGCAGCGTTGTTAGAAGACGAAGTTAGTTCAGAATGAGAGGAGCTGGAGGCTGTGCCACTCAGAGAAGGGACAGGGCTAGGGGCATTGCTCGATTGGAACACTGGGTATCTACACATTTCCTCCTGTTCCTTGAGAGCAGCAAAGCCGTCTTCGGAACTGAGCTCCTGCCTCCACTTCGGGTTTTTCTAAGGCAACAATTGGTAGCTTGATGGGAATTCCTTGTGGAGTCACAGCGGCTCCGGGCTGGACCAGAGAGAGAACCACACTCCAATGTGTGAGGAGAAGTTGAACCACAGAGTGTTTGGATCTGAGTCCATTTCCCGTAAAGTCAACCCCATCTTGGAACTTCCTGGGACTGTACTCCGCTTCTTTCGGTTGGGTGAGCCATTCCAGAGAACAGTGGTTCATTAGCACATTAGGGGTCACCCTCAAAACTCTGGACCACAGCCACGATCTCTCTCCTTTCACTTTGCAGAACCCATCTAGTGGCATCTTCAGGCAGGTTCCCGAAGCATAGGAAATGTTTATTGACTATTCAATTAGCCATAGATTTGAAGGGAAACCAGAAAGATAGAAACCGAGATGGGGCGGAAGTAGAGGAGGGGGAGGAAGATGGAAAATTAAAACTGTCGGGACCTGCCTGGTGGGAAGAGATGCCACGTGAGTCTCCCAGGTTCAGCACACCTCGTGACTGTCAGATGAGCTCAGAGCCATGGTTAGCAGCATCCCCAGTTATAGTCTGAGACAGCGTCTGTGTTAGTTCCCTTTTCTCACTGTTGGGACATCATACCTGACAAAAGCGACTGAAGTCAGGCAGGGTTCGTTTTGACTCACAGTTTGAGAGCGCACAGAAGGAGAGGCCTTGGGAGCTGCCCCAGCAGTGGATGCAGGGGCAGGAGGCAGACGTCCCAGCCAGGAAGCAGAGATAAGGACGAATGCTGGCACTTGGCTGACTTCCTCCTCTTTGTTTAGTCCAGGACCCCAGGCCATGGGATGGAGCCACCCACATTCAGGGTGGGTTGTAGCAGGCTTTCTTTTGGGGCACCAACCAGCTCCCAAATCATGACACAGGGGCTTATTAGTTATGAATGCTCAGTCTTATCTTATGCTTGTCCCACTAGCTCTTATAACTTAACCTGTTTCTCTTCTTCTACATTTTGCCTCAGGCCTTTTTACCTTTCTTTCATTCTCTGTGTCCTACTCCATGTTTGTCTGGCTGATAGATAGTCTCCTTCTATCCCCTCCCCCCAACCTTTTTACCTTTCAAGCCTAGATTCCTCCTCCTCCTCCTCCTCCTCCTCCTCCTCCTCCTCCTCCTCCTCCTCCTCCTCCTTATTCTCTCTGCCTCTCAGCTCTGCCTATCCCTCTCCTGCCTAGCTATTGGCCATTCAACTTTTTATTAGACCAATCAGGTGGCTTAGGCAGGCAAGGTGAAACAGCAACACATCTTTACAGAAACAAATGCAGCATAAACAAATATAACACACCTTTACAAAATTGAACAAATGCAGCACAAACAAATGTAACACATCTTTACATGGTTAAAGTAATATTCCACAGCATTTCCTCCCTTTTGTCCAAATAAAAAGAAAGGTTTTAGTTTTAATATAGTAAGACTACATACAATAAAAACAATTATCAAGTAAGAATTACACTTATAATATCCAGTCCATTTGCATTTGGCAAATTCAGAGAAAAGACTTCATTATCTATTCTATCTTGGTGAGTCCAAAGTTGTGTACCTAATTTACTTTCTATCATAACTAAGGAAAACTGTAACTATGATTATCTAGTCTTTAACTCCATCAGAGACCCCAAAAGGATATAACATTACCTGAGTAAACAGAAAGTGCAGAGTTGCTTAACTTCCAAAATTATAGAAATGACAGAAACATCTGGCTACCTGGACAGTCACTCAAGCTTCCTCTACAATGTTGGGGTCCATCTTCAGCCTACAGGCCTGGAATATCTGGCAGACTTTTCTATGAAGCAGGAATTTTGAAGGGCTGTTCAGCCTTGTTTTGGCAAAATTCAGCCGTTTTTTTTCCCTTTGTGTCCTGCATGTCCAGTTTGTACAGCATACTGTCATACATCAAGGCAACAGCAGTTTCTTGCCCAAATGGCTAGCTTTGCCACAATAAAAGCAAACACCATATGGAGGTTCTTCGATGCCCACCATCCTTTTATGAAGTAGAGTGGTGCTAACAGGAGATGTGTCTCACTGTCATGAAAAGCCCTGTGTTAATAAAACATTTTAAATGCCATATGCTGTAGGTCTTTGAAGCATTTGAAGAGCATCTGTCTATCTAAAATATATCTGCTTAACCTTGAAAACATACCTAATGTGGCTACAAGTTTGATTATTATAGATGACTAACTACTAACCTGCATTTATTTTTTATTAATTAAATTTTTTCATTTATTTTACATCCCAACCACAGTTTCTTTCCCTTTTCTCCTTCTATTTCCTCTCCCTGATGCCTACCCCCAATCCATTCCTCCTCTGTTTCTGTTCAGAAAGGGGCAGGTCTCCCATGGGTATCAACAAAGCATGGCATATCAAGTTAAAGTAGGACTGAGCTCCTTCCTTTGTATTAAGGCTGAGTGAGGCAACCCAGTATGAGGAATAGGTTCCCCAAAGCCAGTCAAAGCATTAGGGATGGGTCGTGCTCTTACCACTAGGAGTCCCACAAATAGACCAAGCTACACAACTGTCATACATATGTAGAGGGCCTAGGTCAGTCCCATGCAGGCTCCCTGGCTGTTGGTCCAGAGTCTGTGAGTTCCTATGAGCCCAGGTTAGTTGTTTCTGTGGGTTCACTTGTGATGACCTTGACTGACCCCTACTGGCTCATTAAATCCTTCCTCCCTCTCTTCAAATGAATTCCCAGAGCTCAGCCCAGTGCTTCGCTGTGGATCTCTGCATTTGTTTCCATCAGTTATTGGATGAAGTCTCTCTGATGATAATTGGGGTAGTTACTAATCTGATTACAGGAGATGACCAGTTTAGGCACCCTTTCCACTATTGTTAGGAGTCTTAGCTGGTATCATCCTTGTGGATTCCTGGGAGTTTCCCTGGCATCATAACTTGCATTTTTAATTGTACGTTACATTTTTAAATGAGCTGCATAAGCACAATACCCCAAACAGGAGTATAAACATACATGTAGTATAACAAAAATAATTTTAAATTTATATCAATATACCAAAATCAATACCAATGTAAAATATTTGAAGTTAATAGTTGTCTTTTTATCCTTTATTCCTATATCCCCCACAAATGATGACAAAAATCCATAGCCCACCGAATAACCAAAAAACACCCACCCCACCTCTTGGGAATGTTGGCTTTGTGTTCTCTAGACTGCTTCCTGTTGTCTGGGGTTGATGGCATCTTTAGGGAACCCTGAGAAAATTGAGATAATGGTCAAGTCCTGGGGAAACTAGTTGTAACATTTGTTCTCCAGTCTCAGAACTGTTGCCATGCAGAGGGATCAGTATATATATCACCTGTCTTGTAGTTTTTCTTGGTTTATGTCTTTATGTCTGTAGCCAGGATGTTCAGGAGGTCTCTCTCAATCAAACCTGGTCTCTATTACCCTTGAAGGAATCCATAGCTTTTTTTTTCCTGTGGAAACAAAAGCATAACCTCTTCCTCAATGTGATATATTTCCTGAATTCCATTTTAACATTAAGACATCCCTAAAGTATCTAGGCTGGTTTAGTTCAGCAGTCCCTGTTACAATCCCATGTCTCTCAGCAGCTGTAATTTGCTCATTAGCATTCAAAAAATTCAAAGTCAATACAACACCATACAGGATCTAGACTCCCTGTATATTTCCCATCTTAACTTGGCTTTTTTCCTTTATATTACTTTACTCTCTCTTTAAAGGCGTTATTATTTTTAAACTATTTTTTCCCTATAACTGTCTATGAACATTTTCTTTTCTTTCTTCAGCCTATGCACATTTTAAATACATTGCAACCTGTTTAGAGGTTTTTTCCCATCTGGATCTGTCTTTACTGTGTGTCTCTAGTATTTTCTGACTATGTGAGCCAAACCTTAACCTGCTAAGTGGCTTTGTACTGGTGGACAGCTCTATCCAGCTCAGAACTGTGAGAGCTGAGCCTTAAGCTCAGTTAAGTGTTTAACTGGGAGCTGCATTTAGGAAGCTGGTGCCCTGCACTATGGCAGACTTTTTTTTTAGCTTTGTATTTCTATTTAACATGCCAGCTACTCAAGCGCTTGCTGTACAGCAGAGCCTCTTAAAGGAGCCATATCAGGTTTTTGTTTGTTTCTTTGTTTGTTTTTCAACTTTCTCAAGCCCTGGGTGGAAATACAAACCCTACATTGGAACACCTAATGTAGTAGGCTTTCTTTTATGTCACCAACCAGCTCCTAAATCATGATACAGAGACTTACTTATGAATGCTTGGCCTTATCTTATGCTTGTCCCACTAGCTCTTATAATTTAATATAACCCATTTATTATCATCTACATTTTGCCTTGGGTCTTTTACCCTTCCTTCATTCTGTATGCCTGTCTGTCTGGCAACTGCCTGGCTGGTCCTGGGTATCTTCCCTCTTTTCTCTTTCATGCTCTTCTTTCTTTTTCCTGAGCCTAGATTTCTCCTCCTACTTATTCTCTCAGCCCCACCTATCCCTCTACTACCTAACTATTGGCCATTCCGTTTTTTATTAGACCAATCAGGTACCTTAGGCAGGCAAGGTGAAACAGCAACACATCTTTACATAATGAAACAAATGCAGCATAAACAAATGTCACACATCTTTACATAGTTAAAGTAATGTTCTGCAACATAAACAAATGTAACACATCTTTACATAGTTAAAATAATATTCCACAATAGTGGATTTCCCTCTCTGGAAACACCTTCATAGACAGACCAAGAGTTGTGTCTTCTAGGTGATTTCAAATGCAATAAAATCAACAAAGAAGATTAACCCTCACTTTAAGTCTTAGAGGGGGTTAGAACACAATAATCCTAATATTAATCATCTTTCATCTTTACAGATGAGTTTCCAGGAGTTAGCCAGTTCCTTTATGCTTAAGCACACAAATCTGAGGACAAAGAGTACCGAATTGTAGGGAGGGGGCAGAAAGCCCTGCCCTTCCCCATCCCCAGTTTCTCAGCAAGAGAGCAAAACGTGGTTGCTGGTAATTAGAGTCTATAGATGCCTTTACTTTTTGTCCCCTTTTGGGAGAACAGAAACTGAGGAGGAATTAAATCATCAGGACCCTTCTGAAGCCTTGGCCAGAGCTAGTCTCAAAAGCAGTAAATCCAGACAAATTCACACTGGGGTGGGCCTTTCTCAGGAAACTGTGGACATTCCCTTGGCCACTGCCCTCACTGCAAATTACCTATGGAACTTTCCTGAAGGCTTTCTCTGTTCATGGGCACAAGTAGACCTCAAGTCCTGGGGAACTAAAATCTAGGACTGTCTCTTAGCCCAGAGCATGGCCATGGTCACTACAAATCCCAGCAACTCACCCCTTAGGTGTGGTGTTTTCATATCACCCCCAACTTCTCAAAGGAAGGAGCCTCAATTGTCCACAGTGTGCTTTGTTAATTTGTGCCCTGTTTTGACTTTCATCGTATTTTTTTCAGGACCACTGTTCTTCCCTCTCTTGGTTCTTACTGGGATCACTTCTTAAATAAACCACATTCTCATGTCAGGGCTGCTTTGGGGCGAATCAAGCCCTTGCCTACTCCCATCGCCCTATCAGAATTTTCTCCCATAGTTTAATCCTTCTTCCCAGTGCACACCTCCTCTAGGAAATGCTCCCATGTTGATTTATTTTATACTCTAGAGTAGATTTAATCCCAATAGCCTGTGTATTATCTGTCCCTAGAATTTTTTCTGCTGTCGAGGAAGGTGACAAAACTCAGTGTGCTTGCCTTAGCCTCCATTGTGAGTCCTGAGGGAATTTGCTTCTTCTGCCCATATTACTCTACTGCTTGGCACCCAAAATATCAAGTCTTATCTGTCCTTCTTCTTCAGATGACCTACTTCTCTATGTGTGTGTGTACACTCATGTATGCACCTGTGTAAGTCAAAGAACATGTTGTGTTATTCTTCAGCATGCATGCATACACACACACACACACACACACACACACACACACACACACACAAACGAATAAAAAACAATGAAACAAGAAGTTAAGCCCTGTTGCCAGGTCACTGGGAAGCAGTGGAGATTAGAACTCCCTTCTTCCTAAAGTTCGTGTAAAGGAAAAAGACACTTGACAGAGTACTGTGTGTTTGCAATGTCCTATGGGAACACTGACAAATGGGCCTCAACAAGAAATAACTGATGTTCTGTGGAGATATATGCTTGTGTAACTACAGGTAACTATTGTTTAGGACCATGGACCCTGTAAAATTATTTCAGCTTTACCAAGATGATTGAGTTGAAAATGGCTTCTGTGTGAGGGGAAAGCAAAGAGCCTGTTCTACTAAGAAGAGGGACTGCACTGCTGAGCTGGCTTCTGGCACTACTAACCCCTCCTAATGAGCTCAGTGGACCTTTGAAATGTGTGTGTGTGTGTGTGTGTGTGTGTGTGTACCTTTAAAGTATATGTAAAATGTGTGTGTGTTTTCTGAGTTATGCTTTTGAACTCAGAAAATTATAATTTTGCAATACTGAGTCTACACATTGTTACTATGCTCAATAAATGCTTCTCATTCCAAAATGCAGGCAATATAAATCCTTAACTTCTTCCCTGTTCTATCAGCTTTAGACAAAGGCTTACATATCCTGATAGCTTGCCTGAATATTTTGGTTGTGTCCATCATTTTTTTAGAAGTTGACAGTCTTAATGACACACCCGGGCTCTGCTCAGTCTGCATCTTCAACTTGATATCCGTCTGTCAGTCTTCTCCCTCCAGGTGGGGAGACGTCTGCATGAAATACTCCCCCAAAGTGGATTTTGAAGATATTCACATATTCTGCACCTCTCCTCCACCTGTATGTTGCTGACAACATCTGTGGGAACATAATATATGTTCAGTAAATATACATGAACAAAATTTAACTTAGCTTTGTGTATCAGTCTTTGCTATATCTTAGGATTCTCCAGATTAATATTTAAGCAACTCCAGACAAAACAGTTAGGCATTTCACCTAAGAACAGGAGTCTTTAAGAAAGAATAGTAGAGACCAGGAAATTCTGGTATCACATGAGGAGAAAATGTCTTATGTAAGTTGGAGAATCTAATATTTAACCTTGGATTTTGCTTTCACAGTTCAACTTCATTCCAAATGCCACCTTCCTACAGAGCCTGCCCAATCCAATATGTGCCTTTCTTTTAAACCATAATTATGTATAATTTCAAAACAAGAATAGATAAAATATGCTAATACATAGCAAGTCTCCACATTGGTTTTCATTGCACAGTCCTCTTCCAGTATGAAATCTTGGTTTTTCTGTGGACTCACAAATGATTGTTTTATTACTGGAAACTCCAGGCTGGTGAAATAACAGTTGACTGAGTCAATTTTAGCCCAGTGCATGAGATGATCTTCTGGATGATGCTGTGCTCTTTGTCTTGAACTTATATGGGAATTCATCTATGTGCATATTGTGGGATGTTTTAAAGTAAGTGCACTTTTGTATTATGGGGCAGTAATAGGAAATCCTTGGAACTTTCCATTTAGTGCTGGTGGGTGTAGTAGTGGGTCTGGGAGTGAGGTAAGGGGAGGTGGGGGTGGGGCTGAAGGAGATCGTGGTGTTGGAGGAGGTGGGATAGGGTTGGAGAATGTGGTGGTGGGATTGGGGGTGGTGGTGAGGCTAGGTGAGGTGGTCACAGGGCTGGAATCAGGGGTGATGGGAGCTGTGTTGTGGGTTTTGTGGTAGTGATGGTGGTATGCTTTACGAGTTGAAAGCTTTTGCACTTGAGCTATAGGAGCCTACTCTATGCTCTGAACTATTTAGCATGCTGTGTGAGCCACAACCCCTCACAACTTTAACCAGTGTAGAGAAGGGCTGAGAAAAGGAGTGTGATGGCGAACTAGCAGCCACAAGAGAGTAGGGCTGGAATGCTGGTTCTGACCACAAATTTGCACATGGAACGTGTGCTTTTCATTAGAGCTGCTGCAGTAATGCTGGTTTCTAGCATTCCAAAGGACTTCAGACTTATAGCAAATTAAATTCTCCTTTAAAAATCACTCCATGTTGGAAGAACATAAAGGATCAGACTGCAAGCAAGAAAACTCAGGAGAAATAAAACTAAGGCTCACCCTAGCCTTGCCTGTGCCGCTGATTTGGATGCCTAGTGCACGCTGCCATGGCTGGGTAGGTAACTCGAGTGCACACCACCATGACTAAGTAGGTAACTGGAGTGCATCTTGAGGCAGCTTCCTTTGGGGTTTTAATTGACTCCATTACTAAGGTTTTTCTTTCATATTATTTGTGGATTACAGAAGACAATTATAAATGAGCATAGTTTGTTTATATATCAGAGAGAAACAAACACATGCAAATACACTGTGCATGGACACCTATTTATACAGTATATATGTTCAGACACATCTATATACCCACTGGTACAATTTATACCTAAATGTCCAAAACTGACTAAAATTAAGCAATTAAAGCACCTGCATCTTATTTTAAATTAGATCCTCATTATTGTAAGTTCTATCTTTTTTCCTTCCAAAGCATATGTGTGCATACCACATACATGCACATGTACATACACACACTCACACAATATGTGCACTTATGTTTCTGAGTTTATAAATGAGCACATGTATTAGTCAGCATAGGCTAAGGACTGCTATAGTAACAAACAGCTCCCAAATCCATGCCAGCTCCCTTATATGAGTGTGGATAAATGTGCAAAACACCTGTACTTCATTAATTGACTGAGCAATCTGGGTTATTGTGTTCTTATAGCAATTCCCCACCCATACATATATCCCAGAGTGTAGCAACCAGCAAAGAGTGTTAGAGGTCAGCCATTATCATATATTATCTCAAAGGGCATCTCATTGGTCAAAGCAGATCACATGGCCACACCCAACTTCAAAGGGAGAAAGAAGGCCAGTCTTCAGTGGGTCTGAAAGTAGGAATTCTGAATAAGCAAAGTTCTATGATATGACCAGGATTTAGCCCAGTGCATATATCTGGGTTTGGAATCAATCAGCCAATTGTTCTCATCTTACACACACACACACACACACACACACACACACACACACACACACACACACACACACAGAGAGAGAGAGAGAGAGAGAGAGAGAGAGAGAGACAGAGACAGAGACAGAGAGACAGAGAGACAGAGAGAGACAGAGAGACAGAGAGGGGGACGGGGGAATTCTGTTCCTCTCCTTCTCATGGAAGATAGCATCCTTAGGAAAATTTCCAGGACTTTCCTAGAAATTAATTCTTGTGCTAGTTGGTTCTGTCAACTTGACACAAACTAGAGTCCTAGAAAGAGGGAATCTTGCTGAAGAATTGCCTCCATCAGACTGGCCTTTGGGCAAGTTTGTGGGGCATTTTTTAAAACTACAATGGGCAGTGCCACCCTAGGGAATGTGGCCTGGGTTGTGTAGGAAATCAAGCTGAGCAAGCCATGGGAAACAAGCCAGTAAGCAGAGATCCTCCATGGCCTGATTTAGTTTCTGCCTTCAAATTCCTGCCTTGAGTTCCTGCCCTGGCTTTCCTAAGTGATGGACTGTAAGCTGGAAGATAAAATAAACCCTTTCCTTTCTGAGTTGTTTTTGGACATGGTTATTTATCACAGCCACAGAAAGAAAACTAGGACAGTCTTCCCAAGTAACAGTGATAGGGAGACAAAGAAAATGCTAAGCAGGGAATGTGTGTGGGTGTTCAGCGAACTAGACTCAAGAGTTCCACAGTTTAGTCACAGGCCAACAACACAGTGTGGAATGCCAGATGAACAGTATAGATTGTGGAATAGATAATAAGTTATAGAAAGGAGTCATGTGACTTCCATTTACCTAACACTTTCTCCGTGGTATGTCTCCCATGTGAAGTCCAGGAGAGAGCAGAGAATGGAGGAAAGAAACACCGTGCCTCCTGGAGGGCTGCTCAAAGACACTCAGCTGCATTGTGGGTACAGAGCCCTCTCTACATTTTACAGTTGTGCAACTTGTGATTTTGAGTTCTATGATGATACAAAGGCAACATCAGTTCAACAATACCTGAACAATAGCTCCCTCAATGCCTAACTATAGATTACAGTATGTGTTCTGAGCCCGTGGAAGGGAGGTGGAGCCAAGCCAGGGTGCTTAGAGGGTAGAGTCTAAATGTATGTCAGTTTAGAATGTTCCCATTTTATGATGTGTTGATTCTAAGTAGAGGGGCATCTATAATGGCAAATTTTGTACATATCCGAGACCCTGTCTGTCTAAGCCCCTGCCTGTCTCTCTCTAGAATTGTTCCAGAATCCTCTATCCCCACAGCTTCCTGACTTTTGTTTCCAGTCTTCCATTGTGCAGTGCTGCCTTTCCCCCTTGGGATCTACCCTCCTGTGATGAGCCTTGGTGATCTACCCTCCTGTGATGAGCCTTGGTGATCTACCCTCCTGTGATGAGCCTTGGGTGATCTACCCTCCTGTGATGAGCCTTGGTGATCTACCCTCCTGTGATGAGCCTTGGTGATCTACCCTCCTGTGATGAGCCTTGGGTGATCTACCCTCCTTCACAGCCAGTACCAGTGGAGAAGGACGCTCTTCCTTCCTAGGTAAGAAGGTCTCAATTAACAAATCTTGCTCCTTCTTCTGATCTCCACACAAATGCTGCTTCTTGGAGATGCCATTCTTGACCACACAGGGCAGTTCTCCTACAGCTGTGGCCCGGGGCTGGAGGCGCTGACCTGAGCAGCAGTCTCCCTCTTGGTCTGTTATTACCATAGCCATTTTCTCTGTTTTTTCCTCATCATTGTTTCTTTCTCTTCTTCTCAGTGTCCTGAACATATTAGAAATGAAACAAACATTTGCTGAAATAAATGTAGCATTATAAGAACAATCTTCATCTCTAATGTCTATGCAGCCCTATTTAGGTATTGAGCTCTCTTACATATGTTAAGTGTAGAGATTGTTCAGGTTTGGAGACAGGAAGCTGAGATAAATGCCCCTTTGGATGAGCTTTAGGAAGATGGTGACAGCATCCTCACTTAAAGGGGAGAGCGAGCGAGGCTCTGAGTCTAAAGAGGATCTTCATTGGGAGAGATCCGCCATCATGGATAGACAGAGCCCCTCGAGGAGCCTTCAGTTCCCAGAGTAGTGGGAGGCTTCAAGCACCATGACCATAGGCATCTATGATAGGGCCCTGAAGGGAGAGATGAGTGAACCAGGTTTGTTCTGTTTCTGCGGAGGGGGCTGTTTACTATGTCACAGCTGATCCACATGCAGAGGTGCCAGTGTGTCACTCAGTACGTATTCGTGCTATGTGGGCATCAAGAGAGCTGTGAAGAGCAGACGCAAGGATGCCACCCATCTGGCAGGAATGGGTACAATGAAGAGAACCGTGGTGAGTCAAATGTGGTGAAGAGAGAGGAGACAGAGAGAGCATCTCAAGTTTTAAAAGAAAAAAATGTTTAATTCTGAAGAAAAAAAAACTTTAAGCAATGTGTACGAAGGGATGCAGTCTGGATCCTTCTTATGTGCAGCAACTCATGGGGGCTGAACGGGAACGCTGGCATGGATGGGCCTGCATTTCAAGGGAAGAGGAAGCCTTGTGCTTGCATTGGTCCCTCAAGCTTGATGGACTTCAAGAGATGGAGAGATTTGGGCCAAGAGACTGACAGGTAGATCAGCCTGGATAGAGAGGTTTCTAGAATGTTCCAGAAGACACGGACTTCTAAAATCAGTCACAGTAGCATACAAGAGGGATCCTCGGTGCTTATTTGAATTCAATTTTCCACCAGCTCAGTGACATGGGATTTAGAACAGAATCCTTTTGATTAGGAATAAAAATATAAATGTATTTCTCTCACTGTAGTATGTGAAAGTAAATTCATACCTGCCCCCTAAAGTGTCCAATGGATGAGGAGAGGTCAGCGAGAAGTGATGTCTCTCAGTGGCAGCCTTTGCAGGGAGAATGGGTTGGGAATGGTGAGGGGCTGAGCCAGACTTTGCTCTGTTTATTTTTATTGGTTAATCACTTACCAGAGGCTTCATTATAGTATTAATTACAGAAAACACAGACACTGGGGGATAGACCCACACATCCTGGAAAGGTTCTGATAGCTGCTTTCCGTGGTGTCGATGCTGACCTCCTCTTGGCCATCTAAAGATGAGAGTGGTCCCGCTAAGCACACGCTCTTTCCACACCTGTGGGTTTCAGGCTCAGACTCCCACCCACCCAGGGTCAAGTGCAACTGAAGGAACCTGGGTTTGAGTTGTACTGGACATTTTTCTTGTATCCTTATCTTCTAAATTTCTCTATACCTATTAGCATAACATTGATTTAAATCGTTCTGTGCAAATTTAGCTTGGCAAAGCAACTTCTATACTTTTAACATTTAAAAATAAGTATCTTTTCAGTGAAAACAAAGAAGAAAATACCAAAATAAATAAAGTAGCAAAAGAGAAGGTTAATTTCTAGCAGGACCTCCCAGGTTTTCCCACAGAGCAGCTGTACCCAGGCCTGACGTGGTGTCTGTGGCAAGGCTGGGACAAGAGGGCTGTGCAGGTACCCCTAGTATGCGGTCTTCAGTCTTCTCAACTGCATCATATGCTAGCTCAATTTTAAGCTTTTAAAGGAGCCTCCATACTGATCTCCCCAGTAGTGGCACTAATTTACATTCCCATACACCGTGTGGACCTTCCCCCCATGCTTCATAAGCATTGTTGGTTTGTTTTTGTTGTTTTCTTGATAATAACTATTTTGATTGTATAGAATCAGCCTGGATGTCCATTAACTGGTGAATGGAAAATGAAAATGTGGTACATATACACAACAGACATTTATTCAGATATAAAGAAAAACGAAATTCTAAAATTTACAGGACTATTGATGTCACTGTAAAATATTTTATCAAGTGAGGTCACAGAGGCCAGAGAGTCAAATGCCCTGTGTTCTTTCTCAATTGTGAATCATCACTTTGAATATTTGAATTTATGTATTTAAATTCATTTTCATTCAGACCACCACAGATGCACACTTTGAATGACTGTAATTAAGTTTTTAACTTTTTGAGGAACTCCCATACTGTTTTCTAAAATGGCTCTAGTATCTTTACATCACCACCAATGATGTGCAAAGAGTTTATTTTCTTCACATCTCCATCAACACTTATTATTTTCTGTTGTCAATTTCAAAAATTAAGTTTCTTAAAATTAAGTAGCCATCATAATGGGTTTGAGATAGTATCTTGTTGGGTTTTAATTGAAATGATTCTTGGCATTTCTTTTTCTTATTTATTAATTTTGTTAAGAAAATTTTTCCATTCATTTATATACCAAAGTCCCCCCCTTCCCTTCTCCTCCTCCCCTCAGCCTCCCCCTCCCAACCCATCCTCTACTCCCCCCCCCACAAGAAGACAAGGCCTCCCATGGGGAGGCACATCCAGTAGAGGCAAGTCCCAGCCCTCCCCCTGATTCAAAGCTGCATGAGGTGTCCCATCATAGGTAGTGGGCTCCAAAAAGCCCACTCATGCACCAGGGATGGATTCTGATCCTACCGCCAGGGGGCCCCCCAAGCAGATCAGGTAGTCCAGTACTAGCCCAGTCCCGTGCAGGCTTCACAGCCATTGATCCAACTTTCATGAGTTCCCTCTAGTTTGGTTTGGTCATCTCTGCAGGTTTCCCCATCATGATCCCGATGCACTTGTTCATAGAATCCCTCTTCTCTCTCTTTGACTGGACTCCTGGAGCTCGGTCTGGTGCCTGGCTGTGGATCTCTGCATCTGCCTCCATCAGTCAATGGAGAAAAGCTCTGTGTTGACAGTTAGGTTACTCACGAATCTGGTCACTAGGGTAGTTCAGTTCAGGCACCCTCTCCACTATTTTTAGTAGTCCAAGCTGGGGTCATCCTTGGGGATTCTTGGGAACTTCCCTAGCATCCGGTTTCTCTCTATCCCCATGATGTCTCCCTCTATCATGGTGTCTCTTTCATTGAAAGCAAAGGAGTTTGTTTTTCAATGTCAAGTTTGGGCTTCATGTTTGTACATCTATGGTAGTCAGACACATGGGTACGTCAAGAGTAGAGGACACAGACCAGACATGTTAGTTACTACACAAGCCACTCTGGGTTATCCCAGAAATACTGAGGGAAGGTTTTGTGTAAAATAAATTTAGAGTAAGCAGCTGAGGATGGAAATACTGTAATAAAACCAGTTATTTTATATGGGAACAAAAATGATTATGGTTCCATTTTGCTCAAAATAGAAAAAAATAAGATACAGGAAGAAAAAGATTTTGAATCTATTTGCTAACTGGCTGCTACCTGGAGCCTGGTTCACACACACACACACACACACACACACACACACACACACACACACACACACTACACACGCACACCTAGATTCTACATAGGAAAGGAGATGTGATAGTTTCCTCGGCCCATCACCCTCCTGTATGTCCTTCCACTGACCCCTCAGGCACTTCCCTTTCCTCACGGCGCTCCTTCTGTTCCCATGTCACACACGTGAGTGTGCATACATATGTATATACATACATATTTATATTTGTTATATGCACACATGACAGAAAATATGTAATTTTTTTCTACTCTGCTTATTTTGTTTGAAAAGGGGCCCAGCTTAGGGGAATGGAGAGGTGACTTAGTGGTTAAGAGCACCTACTGTTCTGGCTGAGGACCAGGATTCAGTTCTGACACCCATATGGCATCTGTAACTCTGTAGAAACCTATCAACAAAAACAGAAACAAAACAAACAAACAAAAAAACTTTAAAATGCAGGCCAACTTTAATATCCAGTGAAAAGTGAGAGGTGTGTGTGTGTGTGTGTGTGTGTGTGTGTGTGTGTGTGTGTGTAAATGTGCACATGCACACATCTAAGTTAGAAGAAATAGTTTTTACAATATGAACAAACACATACAAACACACTCACAGACCTATGCGCACACACACACACACACACACACACACACACACACACACACACACAAACACACATACTTTTATAGACTATGGATAAGGCCATAGTTCTCAGAGTTTTTGAGCACAGAATCTGATTAAATATAGAACCAGTGGACAGTAGCTGTATTCTTAGTAGAGGAAAAGATTAAGAAATATCTATATCTCTGTATCTGTGGGGGTGGGTGGTGAGGGAAACTGGAGCACGCTCTATATAACTCAAAGTGCTAACAAGGTGGTTTGTAGGAGACTGGGTGCATTCAGGGTGGCCTAGCTGGAGACAAGGGACAAGGTGGGGTTTGGGACTGGTAAGAGCTCAGGGAGCATTAACATGCCATCACAAGAGGCTAAAGCAACCAGGGCGGAGAACCAAAGACAGTTAGGTTGATGAGCTCTGCAAAGCCTGAGGGAGTGTGAGATGAAGCTTGAATTGCCTTGGCAAAGAAAGAGGTTACAGTGTTTCTCGGAGCTTGGGAGAGAGGTGACCTTTAAAAAGGGGGCAACTGGGTTGAGACTCGTGCATTAAATCTCTGAAATGCAAAAAAACTGCAACTTCCTTTATGCTCTCCTATTAAACTCATCTTTCTCTGGAGACTTCTCGCCAATGTAAACTTGCCGAATTGACAGTAGAAGTCTCTGCTGTTCCAACTCAAGTTCACTCCAAGGTTAGAATCTCTCAGCACTGCTCTTCCCTCCTTCCTCCTCTGCCTCCTGGGATGGGAGTCTAAATGCTGTCTTCCGGCTCCCATGCTTCTAATACACCGGGACAGAGGGTGGGTCGATGGTGTCATTGGCTCCATCTGGTATGGTTCTGGGCAGCTGCTGTGCACATGAGTGATGTCAGGTGTGGTTCCTTATATCTTCGTGGATGAGTGACCAGTGCTCTCAGGAGCTTAAAGCTCCAAGTTGAATAAGCCCAGTTGACTTTGGATATGAAATATCCTTTCAAAGGGTTTATATGAGAAGGCTTGATCCTCAGCTGCTGATCATAGAGAAGTGACTGAATCCTGACTGATTAGGTACATTTAGTCCTTGATGGGTTCCTGGCATGATGGCAGTATTGAGAATGGGATACGGTTGGAGGAAGTGAGTCTCTAGGGACATTTCCTTGGTGGCTGTATCTTGCCCCAAGTCCATTTTTGCTTCTCTCTGCTTTCTGGCCACCACAAAGTAAGAGCAATCTGTTGACAGATTGTAGTGATGTTTCTGTAGTGATGTTTCTGTCTTTCCTAGGGTCCTAAGAGCAGTAGCACTTGCTGTGAAACAATCTATTTGTACATTGTGAATATATATTGTTCACATTGGTTAATAAAGAGCTGACTGGCCAATAGCTGGGCAAAAAAATTTATGCAGGACTTGTGTACAAAAAGATAGGGTACAAGAGGGTAGAGTCACCAGGAGATGTGAAGAGAACAAGATGAATATGCAGTGCTGAAAAAAGGTACTGCCCTGTGGTAGAGCATTGATAAGAAATATGGGATAATTTAAGTTGTAAGAGGTAGTTACTAACAAGCCTAAGCTATCAGCCCAGCACTTATAATTGATATTAAGTCTTTGTGTGGTTACTGGGGAGCCAATGGTCCTGACAAAAACCTCAGCCTACAAGCATTAGCTAAATGTAGACCCAAACCTCAAAGCCATGATTCCAAATAAACCCTTGTGCCTCAAAGCTGTTTATGAAAAGTATTTTTTCACAGAAATAAAATGACAACTTACACTCTGTTTTTCAAAGTGTTTTAGGAATGACAAGGTCTTGCCAAATCTATAATACAATTCCACATGGGCTCAGTATCCACAAGATCTTTGCTACCACTGTGGAGGGTATCCTGGGTGACTAAGCTGGCTTTTTCTTGTTTGTCCACCAGCTACATCACCTGTAGAAGCTGTTGGGTCCCCAAAGGGCTGTGGAGACAATGGAACACCATTCCAAGCCCACAGTCTATAAATCTTACTTTTGCTGGTTAGTTATGATTGTGTACCAATGGTCTCCACACAACCATAGAAAGCCTGCACAGACTTTCCTTAGTCTACCTGAGATTTACACTGGAGTTCTTTGGTGTCAGCCTCTTCCTTTGAGGCACAGTCTCTGATTCACAGGGACCAGGCAGCATCCTCATCAAAATTTTTCTCATAACTCCTCTACTTCCTGTTTGTGCTCTTCATGAGGACTTCCTTTCATTTTGTCAGAGTAGAAGTTTCCTTCCTCATATTCTCCTTCCTTTCTGTCTTACAGCCACAATGTTTTTGGAACATTCTGGGACTACTTAGACAAGGGGAATATTATTGACTAGGGTTCCCTAGAAAAACAGAACTTATAGAATGAATCTCTATCTTCTATCTGTCTGTCTGTCTATATCATCTATCTATCTATCTATCTATCTATCTATCTATCTATCTATCTATCTATCTATCTATCTATCTATCATCTGTCTGGCCAGTCCAACAATGGCTGCCAACCAACAGAAGGTCCAAGAATCCAAAAAGTATTCAGTCCACAAGGCTAGAGGTCTTAGCTGGTCTTTAGTACACACTAGAATTCCAAAAAAGTAGGCTCCCATGTGAAGAAATGAACTTGCCAGCAAGAGCAAGAACAAGCAGCCAGAGAGCTTAAGCTTCCTTCTTCCATGCCCTTTATATAGACTGTCAACAGAAGGTGTGGCCCAGATTAAAGGTGGATCTTCCCACCTCTAAAGATCTAGATTAAAAGTGGATCTTCCCACTTCAAATGATTTAATTAGGAAAAAAATCGCTCACAGTTGTACCCAGCCACTTGGGTTTTAGTTCATTTCAGATATGGTCAAGTTGACAATGAAGTAGCCATTGCTATTATTAAAGGTCAAGAGAAGAATTTAGAAAAACAATGCTATTGACAAAAAAAGCCAAAGAGCCATCCTATCAATTCAGAGTAATCAACTAAAACTATAAGAGGATGAGGGAGGACCGAGTACAGGTCATGGACACAGCTATGAAAGAGGATGTAAAGTTAATAGTTCGGAATGTTCTGATTATGTCACGGGTGCTTTTGTTTTCATGGTTTCTGTGGATGGCCTTTCTGTAAGCTGTGAATATGTGTTGCTACTATTGGTTAATAAAGAAGCTGTTTTGGCCTATGGCAACACAGGATATAGACAGGTGGGAAATCCAAGACAGAGACAGGGAGAAGAAAGGAGGAATCAGGGAGATGATGTGAGCCGCCAGGGGAACAAGATGTAATGGAACTCAGGTAAAGTCATGAGACATGTGGTGATACATAGATTAATAGAAATGGATTAATTTAAGATGTAATAGCTAGCTAGCAATAAGCCTTAGCCATAGACCAAAAAGCTTGTAATTAATATTGAGCCTCTGAGTGATTATTTTATAAGCTGCTGTGGGCCAGGAAGGATACAGAAAATTTTCTGGTTACGGATGGTGAATAAATGCACAAAATATATGCAATACTGAAAGTGTAAATATGTGGAACTCCACAATTTCCATTCTGAATGCCTACACAGAATTTCATTGAGTTGTATAGACTCTGGGTGTGGTAAATTTAGGTGTTTGATTGTTTTCATTTGCTTTACAAGGTTTTTTTTTAATAATAAAGTTTGTAAAAAGTTTAAAAGAGAGCAAGTTCTTAGCCTAGCTCATATCCTAACATTATCATCATTTTTTGTCTTTCTACAGACAGATTGGCAGTGACTCTTAGAAACATATTTGTAAAGTTGGGGGATGTTGAGATTGGGAGAAGGGTAGAGTACCAGTTGTACAAGCATGAGGACTTAGTTTAGATCCATAGCACCCATCAGTGCTGGTTGAGTGAGGTGGCCCACTTGTAATTCCAGTGCTCAGAAGTGAGAGAGACACCCCTGGAGCAAACTGAGTATATGGATTAGCAAAATCAACATGCTCTTGGTTCAGCTGAGAGACATCACTTCAGTACTTAAAGTCTAGGTCAATTAAAGAAGGCACCAGACATTGACCCATATGTATGTATGTATATATGTATATATGTATATATGTATATATGTATATATATATATATATATATATGAATGCACCTGCAAACATACATATGCCATGTGCCTGGGAACATGCATACATATTTATGTATGCCACACAATACATGTTTATATAAATACTGTGTAACTAGTTTAATGAAAACAAAAAATAAAGTATTTAAATTTCCAGTCCACATTCAATGAGATCTTTGTGTATATTATTGGTTCTCTAAAGATGCTCTTGTTGTTACTTATTTCAGAACACAGGTTGGCATGTTCAGTTCTTTTGGTTCCATTTCTCTTCTGGACCGTTGCCTTTTAAGTGTCTGTGGTATAGCAGGCTGGAGAAGAAAGATGACAGAAACCAACCTGATCTCAGTGAGGAAAGACTTCATATATTCATGAGAATGACAAACACATCTGTGTAGGGCTTTACACTTCACGGTGTACATGCACACTTTGCCTTGTTTCATTTTTCATAATAAAGAACTCTGCTAATATCAAAGACACTTCAGTTAGGAAGTGGACGACTGGCCCAGAATCACCAGAGTCCCAGATCCAGGGTAGAGAGCTCATTTTCTTCTGGCTTAGGGAATAAAGTCACCTTTCGATTTTGTCCTCACGCCCCACTTGCGCCTGAGCCTGGGACTTGTTCTAATGCTGTGATGTGGGTGGTTAGTGAGGGTCCAGTTCTGGCCTGAAATGGACCACTTTCTTGCAACATAGATGACAAAACAGTAGGGGGACAGCTCCTGCTGGTCTCTGAATCTCTTGGTCTTCATTTTCATTAAACTAGTTATACCGTGTGTGTGTGTGTGTGTGTGTGTGTGTGTGCGCGCGCGCACACACACACACACACATGCACTGTGTATATACATGTATATGCATGTTACCATGCTCATCTTATAAGGACACTAATTCCAACATGTGACTGTAGCTCGAAATCTAACAGGTCTAGGGCACACAATGTATCACCACATGTGACCTCCCCCAACATGACAACATCTAAATATCATCCCTTACCTCAAAAGCCCTCATCACAGCTGCAATGTGAGAATTTTGGGGAAACAGGAATACTTCATTCACAACAAGGGAAGACACTAAAAAAAAGATTTAACTATTGGTTAAATGATGCAAGCATGCTAAATATCAAACAGCCATTATTACTCAATTTAGAAATCTTTGCAAAGCTGGTTCAAACGCTTAACTTCTAAAGTAAAACTTTTGACTTGTATTGCTTTTTGCTGATGACTTTGTATGGCTTGGTTTCCTTTCTCCTCTCTAGAACGCAGAGCAGTACCAGCTAATATAGGGAAACACACTTGGGCTCCCCAGAAAGTCGGAGTCAGTGTCGCTCGATCCTTAAACAAACAACTGGGTTGAACTTATTGAGCTCAAAGAATGGTTATGATTAACTCCCAGAATTTCTTGGTCCTGTCTGGATCTCTGTTTTAGTTGATTTAAATTCTGTATGCTATCAAATTCCTGCTTTCCAAGTTCAAAGAGAAGTGGATGATCCAGAGAAATGAATGTTAGTGATGAGAACAGGACAAAGCCAGCACCCAGACCATCTAAATGAAAACAATACATTCCGGTGCTTGGCCACTCATGAAAGACTGAATCTCAGGTCACAGAAAAGCTTTTGGCCCCAGGGATTTTAGAGAAGTAGAGAGCTGACAATTTATAAAGGCGGTTGTGGAAGACTCATGTTTATAGAAATAACTCATCATTATTTATTCATACTTGTCATGTTCTGAGACCAAGTCACATGGATGATATTGTTATATGGAAGATATAAGTAACATATTTGCTGACTTAAATGGAGTTGAAAACCTTGAGTTAGTTTTAGGTTTGTGCTTTATTTTTAATAAACAAACTTACAAGCCAAGATAATCAATTTCTTTAGCTTGGTTCCAGTATCTAGCAATATCTTTCATAGTCCTGGGATGCTTTTTATAGAGAGACAATTGTTCTTTCAATTGGACACAGATGAACCGTAGTTCTTTGCTGGTCAGTTTGTTTTGGACATAGCCCCATCCTAGAAGTGGAATGTCGCAGAGCAACTGCTTTTCAGTTAGTCATCCTTGGTCCTACTCGAACATATCTCTTCCCTCCATGAGGTGCCTTGTCTTTGCAATTAGCACTCAAACGTCTACCTCAGGAGGATAGTGTAAGAATTAAGTGGACTTATGTAGAGGAAGCATCAGGTAGTCGTACTATACTGGTTTACTTTTCAGTAAAGGATTGCTGTTCTTTTGCTATTGATGAAAGTCGCATATTCAAAGTCAAACAGTGATGTCAGTGTCAGGTTTATGCGAAATCTTCTCTCCCTCTTCATCTACCTGCTGTGTCTTCATCTGCTTGTTCAAAACACAACTGTCTAGTTTTCTTTCTCTGGATGTAATTTCCCACCTGAATTCCTTTCTACAACCTCCTAAGATCTCTATTGATGTTTAAACAGGGCTTCTATGATAATAATATTGACAGAAAGATATTATTTTACATATTGTACCTTCAGTTGTTGTATCTAAGATCTTTGTATGACTCAAACTTGTAAGATTTTCTTCCAGAAGTTTTATGCTTTTATATTTTACACAATTTAAAATCTATCCTAGTTAACATTTGTGTATGGTACAAAGTGAAAATTAATGTTCATTTTATTGACTTGTAGAGGATTCTCTCAGACTTATTTACTCAAAGGACTAATGTGATGATATTGTGCACACTAATAAACTTATCTGGGGTCAGAGAACAGACATAGAGGCCAGAAAATGGTGGCACACACACTTTTAATCCTAGCATTCAGGAGACAGAAATCCATCCGGATCTCTGTGAGTTCAAAGCCACATTGGAAAGAGCCAAGCATGATGACACACGCCTTTAATCCCAGGAAGTGATGTCAGGAAGCAGAAAGTTATATAAGGCATGAGAACCAGGAACTAGAGCTGGTTAAGCTTTTAGCTTTTTAACGCAGTTCAGCTGAGATCCATTTGGGTGAGTACTCAGAGGCTTTCAGTCTGAGGAAACAAGATCAGCTGAGGAATTGGCAAGGTGAGGTAGCTGTGGCTTATTCTGTTTCTCTGATCTTTCAGCATTCACCCCAATACCTGGCTCCAGGTTTGTTTTTATTAATAAGACCTCTTAAAATTCGTGCTACAAATGTTCTTCTGTGCTTCAGTTCCTGCCTCCATGTTCCTGCCCTGACTTTCCACAATGATGGACTGTGATGTGGAAGTGTAAGCCAAATAATTTTTTTCTCCCAAGATTGCTTTTGGTCATAATGCTTATCACAGTTCTATAGGCAATATTTTTCCTCTTTCTGGTTTTGTGGATAACATTTATGCTTTAATAGTTTTATCAGGAAAGTGGAAGTTGAGGTCATTTTTTAAAAATAGTGACTATAATTTTTTTACTGTGTTTCACCATTGTCAGATACATTTCAGTTTGTTGTACCTTTATTTTTATTAACTTAAAATATTGTTCAGTTTCTCTTTTTATTTCATTTATTACAATAAATTATTCAGTAACACATGTAGCTTTTAATCATTCAGTCTGGTTTTCCTGTTTAGCTCCATCATCATCAGAGAAAATTCTGGATGGACTTGAATTTTAAAATACATTTCTTTTGACTATTATCCTACCATATATTTCTCAACTATATTAGACTTAATCATGTGTTTTCATTTTCTTTTTGTTTTAAAAATTACTTTGAATTATTTGTGTGTGTGCTGCATGTGTGTGTGCATGTGTGTGTGTATGTGTACATGTGCATATGTGTAAGAGTGTACCTTGCTCAGAGTCATATGATTTTATTGCTTGAGAGTTGTAAGCCTATAACTCTGATGGGTCCCAGTCTATCTGCAGGTGGTATCACACCACTTTGCAGCTAGCATCACAGCACCGTATCTGCTTGTTTGCATCCTGCCCTTCCCAGCCTTCATGATAATTGAGAAGTGCTTTAAGTATGTTCTAAACCCCAACTTTATGTTATTGTCTTTATTCTCCTTTAAGTAGCCAGTTGTGGGTTTTGCTATTGTTGTTGTTGTTCTCTGTATAGCTCTGGCTGTCCTGGAACTCACTTTGTAAACCAGATTGGTCTCGAACTCACAGATCCACCTCCCTCTGCCTCCCGAGTGCTGGTATTAAAGGCATGCACCACCACTGCCTGGCATAGCCAGATGTATTGTTTAAAACAACTTAAATAATAAATAGTCATTCATGTAGTTAACCCGTTTTTGTACTTTTCTTTCATGGTTTCTTTGGGGCATTATTTTGCTCAGTGCCTGAAGGATGCCCTAGAAAGCTTTTTGAATGCAGGTTTTAGCTGTGGTGTTCCTGAAAAAAAAAAAAAAGACCCAATTTTGCCTTGATTTAAAATGTATTTTCTTTAGCGTACATTTCTGGCCTGATGGATGTCATCTCTAGTTCTTTAGCAATGGTTTGCTCCCATCTTCTGCCTTCTGTGTCCAGTGAGAACTTCACTGTTGAGCTTTGTGTTTGCCTGTCTTTAAGATATGCTCTATTTTTTGATTTAAAAAACCCAATATTTGCATTGATTCTTTTAGAATTTTGGACAATGTATTTTGAACATGTTTACTCTTAGCTTCTCCCATAACCACCCTTTTCAAACTCCTTTCCCTTCCCATGCAACTTTGAGGTTTCTTTTTTGTTTTCTTTCCCAGTCGAGTTCAGTTGCCCAGCTAGTCTAGGAAGTGAGAGTTCCCAGGTGAGGACCTACCATATGCTACATCAGTAAAGGAAATGAACTCTCCCTCTCCCAGCCACCATCAAATGCCAAGCTCCTCAGCTAGGGGTGGGCTTCTGTGCCCACCCTCCCTTTCTCCACTCGGATTGTGTCTGGGCACAGCTTGTGCAGGTTTTTGCATGATGCCACAGTCACTGTGAATTCATATGTGAAACTGCCCTGGTCAGTCTGGAAAACACTATTTATTTGATGTTATTGACCAGACCGCAGAAACACACCTGATTTCATATATTTCACTGATTTTTAAGAAATTTGATAATGATATTTTTGTGCTGCTGGTTACTTGAAATTTGTGTTTATATTTCATATCAAATACAGAAAACATTCAGCTTTTGATTTTTCTCATAATTTTTCTGCCCTCATTCATTTCCAGGGACTTGCTCTATGCTCATTGACAAGTAACCTCCTCCCGGTGTTCTTTCCTCCATGTTTTATTTAGAGCATCTTTTCTTCTGTCCAATCTGATGTTTGTTCTTACTTTCGTGACTTTTAGGTCAAGCATTGTAGTTTTTATCCTTAGACATTGGAATGTGCTCTTTGTTATTTTCTATGTGTATACTAAGAGTTTTGGCCATTTCTTGGTTCCTCTTTTGGATTTATTTTTATATGAGTGTTTGCCTGCATGCATGCACATGCACCATATATGTGCAGTACCTGTGGAGGTCATGAGAGTGTGCCAGATTCCCTATAGATCTGGAGCCATAGATGGTTGTGAGGCACCATGTGGTACTGGGAACCAGTCTGAGTCCTCTGCAAGAGCAGTCAGAGCTCTTTTTTGGCATTTGGGGTGTGGGGGGGCAGGGCTGAGACAGGATTTCTCTGTGTAGTTCACATTGTCCTGAAATGCACTCTGTAGACCAGGCTGGGCTCGAACTCAGAGATCCACCTGTCTCTGCCTCTTAAATACTGGGATTAAAGGCGTGCGCCACCACTGCCCAGTGCAGCCTGAGCCCTTAGCTGCTGAGTCATCTCTCCAGCACATTTCGTGTCTTAGAATGCCTGCATGAGCACTCTGTTCCTTTGCTGGTCCTCACCAGGTTGTTTGTGATGGACCGGGTTTTCTCCTTAGTGTATACTGTAATTTCTTCTCTATTCTGTTGGCAGTTTTTAAAATTGGTTGTTAGACATTGAAAAGTCCACTTGATTGGGCCTTGGAAATTTTTGTGTTCTTGTGACTATTCCTTTTAAAAAATGAGATTTGGGATCTTTTAAGTTTTTAAAATATATTTTAGAGAGTATGTATGTGCATGTGCTTGTGTGTATGTAATGTGTGTGTGTGTGTGTGTGTGTGTGTGTGTGTGTGTGTGCATGTGTGCACGGAATATGGCCATCTGACAACAACTTGTGGGAGTTGATTCTCTCTTTTTACCATGTAGGTCCTGGGGATCAAAGACAGGTTGTGAGTCTCAATGGCAAGTGCCTTTACCTGCTGCACCATCTCACCAGCCCTGCAAATATTCTTGAGACACATGTTTGGATAGCTATGAAATAGTTTGATCCTCATGGGGTCCTTTTTTCATCTTAGTGTGTTGATAACAGATTTGCATGTGTGATTGACGTTAACTGATTCACTGATTGGGCAGGTCCCTCTTGGGCTCTGTGCGCAGTATGTCATGACTTAGGATACTTTTCCCTTGGGTTAAAGGAGACAGATTATTGCCAACTTGTCTGAGCCCCAGGAGTTTTCCTTTCTCCTCAGCATTTCAGTGAGACTGCCTGCCTGTAGTATCTCTTCTCTCTCTCTCTCTCTCTCTCTCTCTCTCTCTCTCTCTCTCTCTCTCTCTCTCTCTCTCTCTCCCTTCTCTCCCAGGCTTTCTTTCCTGTGTAAAGCAGGGGTGTATTTAATTATCTGATTTACGTGTTACCAACCAGAGTCAAACAAGGTGACATTGTTTTCCTGTGTCAGCTCTCAGACCCTAGTGAGTATCTTTTTCCTGGAATGTTTGGCTGTATTATCCACATTTTTGTTGGAGACAATGTTGTTTGTTGTGCTGAAATACTATACTGTTGCTGCTAAGCCCAACTTTCAGAAGGCTGTGACGAACCTCAGAGAAGAATGTGCAAGAAAAAGTGTGGGCAAACACTGGGTCCGGTCCTGTGGAACGGTAAAAGTGTGTCAACAAGACTCACAGAGGCATAGGCTCACACAGAACCAACCTTGAATTACCCCCAAGAATGATGGTTCATTATGTATTCAGTCATGTAGGGACTTTATAAATGGGAACTACCACAGACAATGGGGACCAAGTGTGTATACACACACACACACACACACACACACACACACACACACACACACACACTCATAAATATAAGATTTTACAAAACAAACCAGAAAACATGAATATTGTCCAGAAGATAATGAAAAGTGATTTTCATGCACTAATGTGAGCAAGTAACTTCACTTAAAAGGTTAGTCTTAAAATGGCTAGTAAGATAATTAGAAAGTTGCTTACACCAAAAAGAGGAATAATGTATTTAACAAGTACTTAGAACATGAAGTTCTCTAGAAAGGCTTAGAAATACTCAAATTGATGCTGGCTCATTACATCTTAAAAAACAATTTCTAAATTTAATAAGTATTTAAAGGAAACAGGGTGCTAGGGAAGTTTTCAGGAATCCACAGGATGACCCCACCTTAGACTACTAGCAATAGTCGAGAGGGTACCTGAACTGGCCTACTCTGGTAACCAGATAAGTGAATGCCCTAACTGTCATCATAGAGCCTTCATGCAGTTAACTAATGGCAGCAGATGTAGGGATCCACAGCTGGGCACCAGGCTGAGCTCCAGGAGTCCAATTGATGAGAGAGAGGAGGCATTCTATGAACAAGGGACATTGAGATCATGATGGGAAAATGTACAGAGATGGCCAGCCAAACTAGTGGAAACACATGAACTGTGGACTAATGGCTGTGGAGCCCCCATGGCACTGAACTGGGCCCTCTGGATAGGCAAGACAATTGTTTAGCTTAAACTGTTTAGGGGGCCCCCAGGCAATGTGATCCGGATCTGTCCCTGGTGTATGAGCCGGCTTTTTGGACCCAGTGCCTATGGTGGGACACCTTGAGTAGCCTTGGTGTAGGGAGGAGGGGCTTGGACCTGCCCCAACTGAATGTACCAGGCTCTGCTGACTCCCCATGGGAGACCTTGCCTTGAGGGGTGGGAATGGGGGGTGGGTTGTGGGGGGAAGGCTGGGGTGCGGGAGGAGGGAGGAGAGGGGGAATCTTTGGTTGGTATGTAAAATGAATAGAAAATTTCTTAATAATAAAAAAATATTTAAAAGTCTATTCTGAATCATTTTATTTAGTAACTAAAAGCAAAACAAAACAAAAAACTTTCTCATGTCGTGAAAGCTGAATTTTTGCATCAAAGCAATTTGAAATAAGCTGATAAATTTTGTGAGCAAATACAATAGGAGGATGATGAGAAAGCATTGCTAAATATATGGAGAAGAATTCACTAAAATAAATAAAACATAAGAGACTTACACTGCAAAATATTCTTAATGTGGTTATAATTAAAAGATACATTTGTTTCTTTAAAGGTATATTTAAAATGTCTACTGTATTTAAAATTTTTTAAGGATACATTAATATATTTAACATATATGATTTAAATGTATTTATATGAATATTTTAAAATATTTAAGAGCTGTCCAAGTTCATTTTGTATCTGGGTGCATATGTGAGTTCTATGCGGATCTTTTTCTGGATGGTGCTAGGGATTAAACCCTAGGCCTGCACTGAGCATGCTCTGTACCATTGAGCTATATCCCTAGTCTCAGAGTTAACCAAGGTAAAGCTCATTTGAGTGTGTGTGTGTGTGTGTGTGTGTGTGAGAGAGAGAGAGAGAGAGACAGAGAGAGAGACAGAGAGAGAGACAGAGAGAGAGACAGAGACAGAGAGAGAGACAGAGAGAGAGAGACAGAGAGAGAGAGAGCACAGACTCACATGCAGAGGTCAGCGGGCAGCCTCAGGTTCCAGTTCTCCGCTTCTCCTTGCCGAGACCATGTCTATACTTGTCCACCACTGTTATACTAGCTAGCTCATGAGCTTCTAGGCATTCTCCTGCCTCTGATCTTACCCTGGTGCACTGGAATCATAGATGCTCACTACTCAGGCTTTAAGTGGGTTCTTGGAATCTGAAGCCCTGTCCTCACACTTGTTTAGCAAGCATTTTATCTGCTTAGCCATCTCTCATCTCAAGCACCGCTAACCTTCCATTTAGCAATCATCTCAGTAAAAATGATACAAGGTTAAAAAAAAAAAACCGACAAAAGATACTAAAACTATAGGCCAGTATTTCAAGAGAAACAGAATACTGTCATAATCCCAAACTGCCCTCCAAATATTATTAATCACGAAAAGGGAAGTACACTGGGACTTTAGAGCAGAGAAATGTGATAGCTGTCCTTTTAGCCACACAACTGAAGTTAGCATAATCACTAAGAATGCAGAACGGCAGCGGGCACCTCTTGGTAAGACACTTTCAGAGGACACAGAACTCCTTTTAGTGTCTTGTTGCAAAAGTAAGTGGCCCAGTTGTAACCACGAAAAAGCAACGCCAAGCTGCTTGGACTTTAAAAGCATATCAAAGCTAGGGGAGACAGAGGCAGACTAAGGAACTGCCCCAGATCAAAGAACATGGAAGAGGACTACCTGTTAAGTGTGGCTCTGGATTACTTCCTCAATGGAGATTCTGTTCTTCCTGTTCTATGAAGGGATTACTGGAACGGCTGGCGAATGCCTGTCCGCTGAGAGCAGTGCTCCTCAGTGCTAAGCACTGGTACTGATCATAGATAGCCCTGTGATTTTGTACAGGAATATATCCTGAACTGTTTAGACATGGGGGAACAGACAGCTAATAAACAATGATATGTGTACATATTTAGAGAGAAAGATAATGCCAGCATGGTGAAATGAAAACAGTGAAGAATCCATGTGGGGGATCCAAGAGCTCTGGATTTTTTTCTATGACTACTTCTCAATAAAAAAGCAAATGAGTTTCTGGGGTAACAGACATGGTTAGTAGTATGTCACTTAGCAGATATTTTTTTGGGGAAAATGTACTTAATCTGCTCCTATTAGAAAAAGAGACATTTGAAGCCATAAGTAGTTAAGAGCAATGCTTCTTAAATAGACACTTTTGTCTGCAAAGGAGCATTCTGGGAATGGTGTTTGGGAATGTTTACTGTTGCCATGGCTAAAGCCATAAAGAAGCACTTGTGTCTGTCCTTGAATTAAAACCTGGGTCTAAACTTTTCTAACTTGTTTAAAAAGTCTTCCAAATGTGTCCATTCAGTAGAACACTCATCCAGAAAACCATTGCATCACAAAACCACTCCCAAAATGAGGAGCTTAAGGTAACTTATTTTCCCTGTGGCCTGGATGCAGGCAAGAGGCTAGATGACTCCCACTGAACGTTCTGCCTACCTCTTCAGTCCACAGCAAGGGAGGCAGCAGAAGTTGCCTGATGATTTCTGCTCATGTCTGGGGTCTAGACAAGGAAGAATGGCCATTTATCTTTACTTGCAAGTGTTCATTGCAGAGTCATGGGTCTGGTCCGACGCCTCTGGGTTCTACTACCCTATCAATGCTGGGCCCTCACTAGGACTCCTCCTGGACATCCTGCTGTTGCCCTGTGTTGGGGAGATCCTGCAGCTTTGGGTCTGCAGGTCAGGTCCCTCCAGAAGATCATAGATGGGTGGATCACAGGGCCAGCCAAGTCATATTCTTGGGTCTGGGCCTGGGCAGCTGCAGGGTTGGTCCGCCAGGTGTGAAATGGGGACTGCTTTCCCACGCTTACAACTTCGGGGCTGGCTTGCCCACACCTGGGGTCACAGGGTTGGCTCTGTGGAGGTGCCCCGGCGAGGTGCAGGGCCTGCTCTCCTGAAGGTTGCAGCTGGTGGGGGTTGGGGATGGGTCTCTCACGATTATGACCATAGGGCCAGTTCTCCCACCTGCCTCAGGCATTGATGGGTGTGTGGGGGGGGGCTCATTCCCAGCCCATGCTGCCATAAGACAGATGAGAAATGGGGAGATCTCTCCCATGCCCACAACTTCAGGGCAATGACTCTTAAGGTAAGCATTAATTTTATCCAGTGGTCAGGTAATGGAGAGGGGCACTCTCACTGTGCAGGAGTCCTCCTCCTGTGGCGGTGTGAGCTCAGTCGTGAAGGCAGTGTGTGTGGTGTGTGAAGGTGTGTGGTGTGTGAAGGCAGTGGTGTGGTGTGTGAAGGTGTGTGGTGTGTGAAGGTGTGTGGTGTGTGAAGGTGTGTGGTGTGTGAAGGTGTGTGGTGTGTGAAGGTGTGTGGTGTGTGAAGGTGTGTGGTGTGTGAAGGTGTGTGGTGTGTGAAGAAGGTGTGTGGTGTGTGAAGGTGTGTGGTGTGTGAAGGTGTGTGGTGTGTGAAGGTGTGTGGTGTGTGAAGAAGGTGTGTGGTGTGTGAAGGTGTGTGGTGTGTGGTGTGCACAAACTGTCCTCTCTGGATGTTGCCGACCACCTGCAGTGGGGAGACTCAGCAGAGCGAACAGGACTGGTGGACCAGGGCGGGGAGTGCTCTCAGTGACAAGCTCCCTCCTTTAATTTCCAGTGAACGAATGATGATATGATTAATGGCAAAGCAGAAAAGCAGAGATCTGTACATTTTCTTTCAAACTTCCACATTTAACAAAACAGTTCTCCATCTCACTGTGGACAAATAAAAATTAAATGAAGATGGTGACTGGAAAGATGGCATAGTGGTTAGAGCACAGGCTACTCCTGTAGAGGACCCGGGTTCAGGTCCTACCACCGACAGCAGTTCACAAGATGACCGATACCATCTGGCCCCGGTGGGCACCAGGCATGTGCATGATGCAGATATACATATGCAGGCAACACACCCACACACATAAAATAAAATAAATAAATCTAAAAATTTTAACTAAATAAAGAAATAAATGGAAATAAAAACACTATGGAATAATGCCCACTCACAGAGAGGAGGCTGCTCTAGCTGAGTGTGCATTCTAGCCTTACTTCCTTGAGGAAAATTCTGAGAGTGTTCACCCAGCCGGTTATTAAATCTGTACTGTGCATCACCCCTACATCAGAACCACTTTTCAGAAGTCCTAAGCCCAATCAGGGCTTGAAATATAGCTTCACTATATGCCTCGATTCATTGGCACTTCTCCAAAGAGACCAAACAGAACTTCAAATATTATTTCAGAACACTGACGGAGAAGGGAAGAAGTGAGATTGATTTCATTTTAAATGACTTGTGCAGAGCTCTGCATGGGCCAGCCTTTTCTTTGCCGTATTCCAGTGGCTTTTGTTGGCCAATTAGGGGAAGTCACCTGGATTCAAAAGCTGGGAAAACAACGTGCTCAATGGAACAAAGATGGAAGGGAGATTCACGGCCCCTCAGCAGCTGTCCTGGTGTCAGCCAAAGTTACAGGCGGGAACAGCTGCACACGGCCGCGTGGGCCTTCTGAGGAAGCAGCCTAGATCAGCCAAAGTTACAGGCAGGAGCAGCTGCGCATGGCCGCGTGGGCCTTGGAGAAAGCAGCCTAGATCAAACAGAAGGAAACCCAGTGCCTCCTGACTCTGAAATTCCAGAAAAGCAACTTGATCTTCTAGGGGAGCCCTGGTGTCTACAGCCAGGGGGAGTCTAAAGACAGACCACAAGCAGGGTCCCTTGGCCCCAAGAAAAACCAGAGTCAAATTCTTGAGACAGGGAAGGAAGCATTCAGAGTGTGGCAGGTGCTCAGGGCCAGGGTGAAGGTGGTGGTTTGGGATGGGAGAAGGTCAGTCTTGGTGTCTGACTGAAGGCCATGCTGGCTGACTGCACCATATTTATAGGTAAGTGTCTGAGCAGAGAACCAGTGGACGAAGGAGTCTGGTGGGGAACAGTCAGCAGCCCCTGTGGGGTGAGCAGAAAGCTACAGGCAATGTGTGTTGGGTTGTTGCAGGGGGAAAACTTCAAGTTCCTAAACCTCGGCCACAGTAAAATGCTTTCATTCCAAGCAGTGTCCTCATAGGGATCACCGAGGAGTCTAACATGGACCAAGATGAAACAATATCCCCATTAACATTAAGCCTCTTCCTATTATGGGATAGATAGTAAGCCTTGTTAACTGAAACCCTGGGTAGGTTTACCTCACCCAGACTTTAAGGGACCACTATGATAATGCCCTGGCATTAGATATAAAGGACTGTGGGCCCTCCTTCCCTCCCTCCCCCTCGTGTGTGTGTGTGTGTGTGTGTGTGTGTGTGTGTGTGTGTGTGTGTGTGTTCTCCTGTACACGTTTGGCTTTATTTTTTACTTTGGATAGACACCATGTAGCTCAATAAACACAGAGCATTAACAGGCAGGACACCATGCTCCCTCCCCTTGCCCTCCCTTGCCACACGGTCTTTCAGAGATTTCATGTTTATACAAACCATACAAACTCAGATCACAATCTCTTTTTTATTTGCTACAGGAGAACAAGTGATACTGTGCTTCATGTCTATATTGTTTTTGCTTTAGCATTTATAACTTTCCATTACATGAATGCACAAGAGTTCATTTAGCCACCAGCCTATTGACAGACATAATATTCTTTTTATTTTTCCTTAACTGACAGCAGTGTCACCAGGAATAGTACTGTACACAGGCCACCCCACTTGTAGATGGCAACTTGCGGCAAGTGGGACCACAGAACTGATTGGCAAGGATGTAGATTGGAGAGATGTGAACGCACTTGTCTAGATTTCTCCCTGAAGCATCTGGGAGAACCCCGCTTTCTCACCGCCATGCACCTCCAAGCTCCTGTTTTCACCACTCTGACAGGTGGGACTCAGTCTCAGTATAGTTTCGTTCTCCCTGTCACGAGTGAGGCTAACATCTGCATTGCCTCATGTGGGGTCTACGCTGCCCTTTGCCCACCCTCCTATTTTGTTTGTTTCTGCTGTGGGTCTGTCTAGTCACTTGAAAACTCCACTGTCACGTTACTCAGCTTTAAAATTTCCATTGGATTCCTCCACATAAGTTATACTTCTTTGGTGTGGTTTTGTCTATTCCTCATTTGTTCCAAATATTAGTAACTTTAAAAAAATTAAAGCATTGTTTAATATTATTTCAGAATTCTCATCAGATTATTCTGTCAACTGAGTCATCTCATCTACTTTTGGACTCTACGCTAGGTGTTTGCTGTTTGATTTCAGTTGACAACTCATCTTTTTTTTTCCTTTTTTTAAAATTTTATTTTATTTTATTTTACAATACTATTCAGTTCTACATAATAGCCACAGATTCCCTTGTTCTCTCCCTTCCTGCCCCCCTCCCCTTCCCCCCAGCCCACCCCCCATTCCCACCTCCTCCAGATTAAGGTCTCCCCCAGGACTGGGATCGATCGACCTGATAGACTCAGTCCAGGCAGGTCCAGTCCTCTCCTCCCAGAATGGAAACACATGAACTATGAACCAAAGGCTGAGGGGCCCCCAGCTGGATCAGGTCCTCTGAATAGGTGAGACAGTTGATTGGCTCGATCTGTTTGGGAGGCATCTAAGCAGTGGGACCAAGTCCTGGGCTCATTGCATGAGTTGGCTGTTTGAAACCTGGGACTTATGCAGGGACGCTTGACAACTCATCTTTTTATTATTGTATATTTTTAAAAATTTCATATGTATTGCATTTGTATCATTTCTACTCCACTCTCTCCATCTCCAACTTCTCTATGTCCTTTCACTCCCTCTTGAATTTATGATCATGTATGTCTATGTGTATACACACACACACACACACACATACACGCACACACACACACATATATGTGAATGAATGATTATATATAGAAGTAGAAGGCATGGAAGTCCTTGTGCTCACAGATAAGCACTAAGGAAACCTGATACATTAAAAACATGGGGTTGTTCCTTCAAATGAAAGAATGCATACCTGTTATCTGCCCAGAAGGCTGGGAGAGGATATGGTTAATATCCTGGTGACCTTTGCCTTATCTGTGAAGCCAAGACCATATCGGTTCCTCTTAACATGAGCTTGTTTTTATCAATCTCTAGAATCCATCTTTATAGAAGATGTCCTGTTGTAGGATATTCGTATACTATGTGAAGATGTATTGTTGTGATTGGTGTAATAAAGAGCTGAATGGCCAATAGCTAGGCAAGAGAGGATAGTCAGGATTTCCTGGGGAGAGAGAGGAAGAGGAGGAGGAATCGAGGCACAGATGACACCATCGAGACACCAGGGAGACGCTGAAGAGGTCGGACATATGGTACAGAGTAGAGGTAACCGAGCCATGTAGAAGAATGTAGATTAATAAAAAACAGATTGAGTTAAGTTATAAGAGCTAGTGGGACAAGCCTAAGCTAGTGGCCTAGCCTTCATAATTAATAATAAGTCTCCATGTCATTATTTGGGGTTGGCAGTACAAAGAAAGACTCAAATCAGTGTCACGTGTACTTTATAAAGAGTATGTATGTAGTCACCTCCATTCTTTATTTGACTTAACTTTGTTCCTCAATAATATATATGTATGCTTTATTGTACACAAAGAATTAATAGTCACCAAGAAAGTTTTCACCAATTTTTTCTGTGTGCTTAAATATGCCTAAAATAAACTACTCGGGGCCAGACTCCTGACGCTTGAATCCACACCAGCTACTTAGTTGTGTTGAACCAAACCCCAACACACATCCCACTAAATCCTTTTGGTGTTGTTCTTGTGTGTGTGTGAGTGTGAGTATGAGTGTGTGTGTGTGTGTGTGTGTGTGTGTGTGTGTGTGTGTGTGTGTGTGTTTAGGGCTGATCACTTGGGATTGGATAACCTATCACAGAGCTTATTTCTGGAGAAGAATGACTCCCTCTCTCAGCAGCCATTAATTACCTGTCCTTCTGCATCTAGGGGTGGGATTTTGTGAGGTTCCCCCATCCAAGCTGACATGTCAACTGGTGTTGCCATTGTCTGGGTCCTGTTTAGGAAGCCACATTGAGATTTCATGGGTGTAGCTTCCATGTTATATATAGGAGATGTTATTTCCCAGCAGAAATGCTGGTCCTCTGGCTCTTACAACTCCCCACCTTTCTTTGGTGTTCTCTGAGCCTTAGAAGTCTGTTGTAGTGTAGATGTATCTACTGACTTTGAGCACCCAACAGCCAGTTGTTCTCTGCATTTCTACCAGGTGTTCTTTCCATCACCCTTCCAGACAGCAGTTTCTCAAAGGCAGGAACAGGCCCATCATCTTGGTAATCTGAGCGTTGCATGTGCTGTCAGAGTCTGTACATTCACAACCCTGTTGTGTCTGCAATATAATGTTTCCTTGGAGTCATCTACCACCTCTCAAGGAAAGGGCCTTAAATAAATTTAAAGAATTGGTTGGTTATTACCACAACATTTGTGGTGCTGTTGCAGCAGTATATCTTGAAGGCAAGTTGCCATTGTTGCTCACAGGGTTTGTAGCTGAGTGGGACTGATGATTACTTCTCTCCTCTGGAATCCTGAATAATGCCTTCAATACCATGAACACTAGCCAACTTCTAGTTGAGCACCAGCTCAATTTCTCTGTTTGATGACATAAGCATGTGTTGCCCTCAGCAATAGGGTCTTACCATCAGGCTGTGGAGGATGATGAATAGCATTAGCATTAGCCTATGATGTTTGTGGGGCCTATGGGACCCTTTTGGTCAATGACTCAACAAGATACAAACCTTTCCTGGTACTGGCAGTTTTATTTAGTGACATGTAATGTCTAGTTGAATTAAGTTGGAGAAAAATGTTTATTGTTTCCCCCATTATATGTTACTCTATTTAAACTCCTACATATATGTATGTTTTTAGGAAGCTTCTATAGTAATGTGTTTCCATTTGGCTTTCCAAAAAGCCTTTATTATTAGTTATACCATTCTCCCATCCCTTTCCCCTTTCATTTGCCTGGTCTAATTTCCCCTTTATAACCTTTATAATGTTACAAACATTATATAAAAACATTATATAAAAAATGTTACACATATATGTCTTAATTACTTTTCTATTCCTGTAATAAAATGCCACGACCAAAGCTTATTGGGCTTATGGTTTCAAAGGGCTACAGTCCATGGTGGCTGAACAAGGGCATTGTGGAAGCAGTAGCTGAGAGCTCACATCCTGAACTGGAAGCAGAAGACAAAGAAAGCTAACTGGGAATGATGTAGACTTTTGAAACCTTAAAGCCCACCTTCGGTGACATGTGACATGCTTCCTCCCAATAAGGCCACAACTACTCCTTCTCAAGCAGTTCCATCAAATGATAACTAAGTATTCAAACATATAATGGAGGCCTATGGAGGCCATTCTCATTCAAACCACCACACTATCTAAAGCACAAATGCTAATATCCACATATAAGATAAGACGTGAGATATTTGTCATTAATGACCTTATGAGTTCACAATAATAAAAAGTCAGAGACACTAATAAATTCTAATAGAAGATCTAAGACAGACAGCTTGGAAAGATTGGGCCCAATACGAAGCAGGCAACTTGTGCCATTCATTTTACTCTCAGGGATCCTCCTTTAGCCTAAGAGTTTTAAATTTTCCCTACTTTAAAAAAATGAATCAATCCATGTGTTTAAAAACTCAGTGGTAAATTACAAGCCATACATTTGGGTCTTTTACATTCTATCTTTTTGGAATCAATCCATGTGTTTAAAAACTCAGTGGTAAGTTACAAGCCATACATTTGGGTCTTTTACATTCTATCTTTTTGGAGAGTCATTTTAAAGGTTGCACCAGCAAGATAAGTTCAATGTGTAAGGGTGCTTGCTGCCAAGCCTGATGACATGGGATTAATCCCCAGAATCCACATGATGGAAGGAGATTACAAATCCTTTAAGTTGTCCTCTGACCTCCACATGCTTGGTGTGCCATGCTCTCACTAAATAAATGGGGGAAGAGGGGAAAGATAGACACGGTCATAATTAATATTCAGAGCCAGCCTAAATACCAATCAATTTTGAAGTCTTCCAAGGCTTTATTCTCTCAGAAAAAGATGTAGAAACAGACACTGTTCTTAGCTGGCTCATTGTCTTTTAGGCATGGAGTTGTACAAATGGACAATACAAAGTAAGAAGGGCCTGGAATAATGTGACTTTTCTATTTTTCCTTTATGCTTTTTGGAACATTTGATTTTTTTTTTGAGTTCTCTTTGTTTATTAACTAAACGCTTTTGTTTATTAAGCTAATTAAATTATTTTTGGAACATAAACAATGCAAGATAAGGGACTCAACACTGTGAGCCAGTCTGTCTCTCTCTGTGCTAACAAATGGACAGTGTCACAATAAAACACATCTCTGTCTAAATAAGGTTACAATGACTCCGTCCCATCTGAAGAAGCAGAATGCAGACAGAGCACCCCACTGTCTCTGCTACTCCAGTGTGCACTGGGACCTTCATGAAAACCCCTTTATACAGCAGAGACCAAAGGTTCATTTCAAACAACAGGACAATGACTTTTATGCTGTCTTATCACCCACAGTGAAGAGAGATCAGTTCAGTTGTGAGAACACCAGGCAGGGCCTCCTCCTAGTCGGCCTCAGACTTCCAGAGCTGTGAGCGACCGGCCGGCACACATGTCCTAGTAAAACTAGCTTGGGTTTCCACTCGTCACATGGAGCCACTGGAAAAAATAAAATCATCTTCTAGAGCAGTGGTTCTCAACTTATAGGTCGTGAACCACTGGGGGGATTGCATATCAGATATCCTGAATATCAGATATTTACATTGTGATTTATAACAGTAGCAAAATTATAGTTATGCAGTAACAATGGAATGATTTTATGTTTGGGGGGTCACTGCAACATGAGGAACTGTATTAAAGGGTTGCAGTATTAGGAAGGTTGAGAACCACTGCTCTAGAGGATAAAGAGCAGTTTATAGCTTTTTAGGATTCCTTTAAAATATAATGTTTTATTCTTTGGTTTGCAAAATTAAAGCCAACGCCTTGGTTACTTGTTTCAGCCTCTGTGGATGAACGCACAGGAGTCTGTAGAACAGGACTGAAGATAAATGATAAGAAGAAAACTCTTTTATTCCCTGGGGCTTCTTGCAGACATATTCAATGTCATATTTGCTTTTCCTGTGTGTGCATGCGTGTCTTGCATGTGTACATGTTTGTGGGTGGATATGTGTGCAGGTGCAAGTGTGCACAAATGCATGTTTGGAGGCCAGAGGGTAACATCAGGTGCCTTTCTTGACTACTTTCCTCCTTCTTTAGGCAATGGTGCAGAGTCTCTCGTTTCAACCCAGAACTTAACAAGTCTAGTTAGCCATCTTGCTCTAGAGATCCCCAGTCCCACCTCCTGAGTGCTAGGATTGCAGTTGGGATGCAATACCTTCCACTTACTATAGGGCTGGTGATCCAAATCCTAGTCTTCACATTTGTGAAGCAATACTGGAGCCATCTCCCCAGCCCTCAGTGTCTCATTCTAGATATGTATCTTGGGCCAGAGACAGAAAATGTGGGTCTGCTTGGTGCATTTACAAGGGTGCTGGGCACGGTTTCTGGTGATGAGAGTGGAACCTAGCTCTGTATAGTCTCACACACCAAGCCTGCCTTCACAGGGATAGGCCTCCAGGGCCAGGCTCCAAAGGCTTGTCATACACTGGCACCCACCTGTCTGTAGCTCTGTCTCCTGTACACGGGCTTCCTAGGGAGTCTGAATCATCACAGCCCTTAGATATTCAGGGAGTGATTATGGCTAGAGTCCGGGTGCACATGGGGGTCTGGTGAAGTAGCATCAGGAGGCTGTGCAGGGAAGGAGCCAGTTGAGGATGCTAGAGCCGGAGAGAAGGCAGAGGCTGAGCCAGTTGAGGATGGGTTCACTGTCTCCAGGGAACTCATTGTCCCACGGGAGGATACATGTTGTGTCTTATGATATGGAGCTACCTTAAGGACCAGATTTGTGCTGCATCTATCCAAGAGCAGTTGGGTGTAGAGCAGGATTCTGACTTTGCTCAAGATGGTTGGCCATTGTGATTGAAACAAGATACACAAAGCAATCTAGCTTGTCCAGTTTCTTGTCCAGAGTCCAGTGATGTTTTCATGGTCTCAAAATTAATATCTGGAGGCCAAGGACGAGGATTTTCTGCTTTTGGAGGAGGATTGGGTGGCAGGAAGCTAGAGCTGGACAAGGTCTCCTGTTCTGTTTGTTCATTTGAGACAGGATTTCTCTGTGTAGTCCTGGCTGGCTTGAACTTGCAATGTAATCAGACTGGCCTTGAACTCACAGAGATCTGCCTGCCTCTGCCTCTTGAGCACTGGGACCAAAGACGTACACTACCACACCCAGGGACTCCTGCACTTTAAAATCTGTTTGCCACTTGCTTCCTGTTGGCTTCACTGGTTCACTGAGGGGAGATGAGGAGGATGCTTTTTTGTCTCGGAACACAAGCCTGAATGTATGAAGACACAGCAGTATTTTAAGCTTTATTTACTTTTATTCTTTATGTATAAGTATTTATATATGTATGTGCATGCCTGGTGTCCATAGAGGCCAGGAGAGTGTCAGATCCCCTGGAGCTAGACTTGCAGGTGGTTATGAGGCACCCAGCTTGGGTGCTTGGAATGGAACTCAGGTCCTCTGCAAGAGCAGTATATGCTCTTAACTGTTGGGCCATCTCTCTAATCCACATTACACACTTCTTTTTACTTTTAGAGAAATAACTAAAACAGGACACTCAACTTTAAAGTTACTTCTTCAGGTAAAAGAGATGAGAGAAGTGGCCTTCATGCCTGTATCAGCCATTCCCCAGGAATTACTGTTCCCTCTTTGTCATATCCCCTAAGCAGCAACTCAGGGGGTCCCCCTCCCCACCTCTTGTAAGGGACTCCCACTGGAGGGTGGTTCCACCAACTGGGGAGGGGAGAGCGACATGGCACCTGCACTCTCCCTGGGCCTCCCTCCAAAGTGCTACCAACCAGCCTCACATCGGTTCCTCAGCACATCTTCATCCTTCACCCCCTTTGTGGCCTCCTCTTGTCTTTATATCCAGCCCCTCGCAGTCTTTCTTAGTAGGCCTTTCTTCTCAAAGCCAAAGGACAGCAGGGATTGGCATGTAAGGTGGAGCTACCAAATCCCATGTTAGTGAGGAGGGGGAATGCTGGGGCATCTATGAGGCAGGGACGGAACTGGGTAGGTGTCTGCGAGGCAGAGATGGGCCTGGGTGGCTCTTGGATGGCACTGGCATGCTGCTCATGGCTAGGAAGTCCAAGACCACAGGATCTGACTGCGGCCCACTTCCTGTTTCACAGATAGTACCTTCTTACTGTGTCGCAATGGAGGGACAAGGTAGCTCTCTGGAGTTCCTCTCATAAGGGCACCAGCTCTGTCCCTCAGGGTACCATCCTTAGCACCTCATCCTGTTCCTAAGGCCCAATCTCCTAACACCATGGCATGACTGTTAGGTTTGAATATATGCATCTGGGTGAAGGCGGCTGGATTAGTTACTCTTCTTGTTCCTGCGATGAAACACCCGATGGGGAGCAGTCTCAAGAAGAAAATGTTTACTGTGGTTTTTAGTTGGAAGGGACACCCCTATCACTGCTGCCCGAGGAGCAGGCCAGTGGACATAGTGCACCTGCTACCAGGAAGCAGAGAATGAACAAGAAGTGAGCTGGACTGTAAAACTCAGAGAAATGGCTACACAGTTAAAAGCCCTGGCTTTTCTCACAGATCTGGCCTTGGTTTCTAGCACCCACAGGGTAGATCACAACTACCTGTAACTCAAGTTGCAAGGGATATGTCACAGTCTTCTGGCCACTATGGGCAATGGATGCACACAGTTCACATAAACACATGCAGGTATTCACACATACATAAAATAAAATTAATTAACACACAAACAAAATAGTCTCTGGGCCTGTTTACTTTCTTTAGCAAGGCTGTACCTTCTAAAGGTTCCACAACCTCCTCCGAACAGTATAAGCATCTAGGGATTGAATGTTCAAGCACACAAGCCTATGGGAGACATTTCATGTTCAAAACACAGTAGCAGCACACAAGCATTCATACCCTAGAATCCCCCTTCTCATTCCCAAAACCTCCCTTAACAAAACCCTGTTTCATAAAGATTCCAGGGCAAATACCCAGACACACTGGAAGGCCCAGTCTGTCTCTGAGAGGTTCACAAGCATGTGATGGTGGTTGTGGTTGGGCCTCAGAGGAGTTGATGGTCAGGGGAATATGCTGATGGAAGAACAGAGATGGATAAGGCAGACCCTAAAGTGTCTTTAAGACAGTGGTTCGCAACCTTCCTAACGCTGTGACCCTTTAATACAGTTACTCATGTTTGGTGACCCTCAACCACAAAATTATTTCATTGCTAATTTGTAACTGTGATTTTCCTACTATTATAAATTGTAATATATATTTCTGATATGCAAGATATTTGATATGTGACCCTAAGTGGGTCATGACCCACAGGTTGAGAACTGCTGGTCTAAGACCCATCAGCAGAAAATGAGGTCTCTATTATCCCCAGCCCCTGTGGAACAGCCACCCGAGTCACTCAATCCTGGTGACAACTTGGTGTCCCTTTTTCTGTACCCAAATGCTTACAGGGTGACCTACGTTTTCTCACCTTCACAACTCTCCAAGGAAAAAGGAAACTCAGGATGATCAAAAGGCCCAGGGGCACCCAGCAAGGGGTGAGATAAGGGTCCAGGTTTACAACTTCATCAAAGCAAGCACGGTGCTGACCCAGCTCTGTCTGAAGGATGCCCTGCAGACTTCAGAATCTGAATTTGGGGCTGGAGCTTGGGTCCTGGGAAAGCCCAGGAGGCTCACCTTCCCATCTGCTTACTGCAGTACTTTTGGTGAAATTCTGCCAGGTGCCCTGGCGAAATACTTCACAGACCGCTGTAAAATCAGAGTCCGTGGCGACTGTCTGGGGGGTTGGCATGTATGTTACTTTTTCCACTGCCACAGGCCAGGCAGGAGGCTGGGCCCCCCAACTTGGGCCTTGTTTTCAGTCCCCACACCTGTAGCTTCCAGTTGTTAAACTGCCCACATGCCCTTCTGGGTTTATTGACTGGAACCAGGCTTGATACCTGGTTGGCATGTTGGAAGCCATTCGTCTCTTACATTCCAAGTCAAAATGGTTTGTATCTCCTGGCCCTGCTGGAGGGGCCCAGAGTGAAATGCTGCATTCTAGGCAGCTTGCTGACTAGCTTTGGCTGGGAATATGTTTCTCCCATTGTCCATCAACACTGGGTCTCTGTCTCTCTCTGTCTCTGTCTCTGTCTCTCTCTCTCTCTCTCTCTTTCGTCTGTCTCTGTCTCTGTCTCTCTGTCTCTGTCTCTCTGTCTCTGTCTCTCTGTCTCTCTCTGTCTCTCTCTCTGTCTCTCTCTCTCTCTCTCTCTTTCGTCTGTCTCTCACACATATACACCCACACTTTCCCCTGGCAACATCTGAGCTTCAGCAGAGGACATTGCTGTCTGGAGGTGGGGGGATGGGACATAGGCCAGCTCCTTCCCGGGCTACGGTTGCAGCTGGGATGACCTCATGACTCTGAAATGGCTGGTAGAGCTCAGAACAGGGCTGGGATTGTATTCAGGGAATGGAAGGCAGCAAGTGTGACAGACACCATGCCAGCCTCAACAGCCTGCTGCATTATTATTTCCATTATTAGTTTTAGGAAAATCAATCTTATCTCCAGTGCAAACTCCCTGAGCACTTCTGCTGGCTCCTGGCAGCTGCTCCAGGGGTGGCGAGCTGGGAAAGTCTTCCCGGGCCTGAGATGCAGTCAGGTGTGAGGTGGAGGGAATGTTAACGTGGAACCACCTTTTACGTGGGTTTTAACTTTTATGGGAACTAGTGAAGTTGTTTTTTGTGCATGTGAGTGTCAAGAGAATTGCAAGTTAGTTTGACAAAGGTATTTGGGGGTGAAGTAGTGATGGTGGAGGTGACAGCCCTGTTTTCCCTGTTGGAACCACAAGACCCCCAGAGTCCAGCCATTACCAAGGTCCAGGACCCCAACTAATTTGGTTGTCAAGTGACCCAACATTTTGTTTGGTGGTGATTGTCCTAGCCATGCCTGGATGTTAGGATCACATGGATGTGGGTAGTCAGATGTGATGATGTGCGTTATGATGGTGAGAAGATGGTGCAAGCTAAAGCCCCCTGTTTCTACAGTGAGACTTTGCACAGCAGCCAAGGTAAATATCTGAGATCCGGCTGGACGAGCCTGGGATAATGCTTAAAAGGGGAAAAATAAATGAGCACTTTGCAGAATGGTAACTGATATGAAACTGTTTCTAGATGAAAAGGAAGAGGAAAAGAGAGAGAGAGATGGAGGAGGAGAAGGGGGATGCAACTCTCAGAGTGGAGCTGAGTTTTCTGTGCCCGATGGTGCAGTAGCTAAAATGAAGCCAGCAAAGGATCGGGAAGATGGAGGCCTCAAGTCAGCCCTGGAGTCAGTGGAGGGATGGTGCTCCCTGAGGCACACAACGATGCCTTGAGGATGAACACGCAGAGCTTCAGAAAGCAGTGGAATCTCTTGTTTCTTGTGTAATTGAAGATTCGTGATAAAGTGGAGGAGAACGAGGCACTGGTGGTTCAGAGGCTTCTCCCGCCCTGTACCACAGAGGTGGAGCTCGGCGTTCTGACCCAGTCCTGGCTAATTAGAGGCTTCAGTTCTTGATTTCTTTCCCTTCGGCTGATTAAAAGGTAAAACTAGGTGTGGGATAAAGTTCATAAGTGTCCATAAATCAGCAGGTGGTATGGTAAGGAGGGGGCACCTTTCCCTGACTTCATGGAAAGGTCATCCTTGGTCTTTCTGACCTCAGGGTCGTCATCCTGTCTGTGTTTCTTCTCTAATTGTGCTGCTCAGAGGGGCAGAGCAGCAGCATCCGGGCAGACCTGGTCTGCATGTAGATTTACGATATGGTCTTCTACCCAAATTTGGAAAATCTTTCCCCTAACTATAATAATTGCATTCTTATTCTAGAAAACTCAGCATTTAAAGACACATCCAAGTGACACAATTTAAAGCAGGTAAAATCCAGCAATGACTAGATTTTATTTCTGTGTATGGCATCCTGTCTGTAAGAATGTCTGTACACCACATTTGTTCATTGCCCAAGGAATGAAGAGGACATCAGTTGCCCTGGAACTGGAGTTACAGATGCTCTGAGCCACCACGTGGGTGCTGGGAATGGAACCAGGGTCCCCTAGAAGAGCAGTCAGTGCTCTTAGCTGCTGAATCATGTCTCCAGTATCAGTGACTAATTCCTGATGATTAGATTATAAATACTTTCTATGATATTGTTTTACAGTAAAATTTTATCATCCCATTGACAGCTGAGAGATCCAGACTTGGAGAATTTCCTTCATGCCGTTTTCTGGTCTGTTTCCTATCACCTGTGCTTTGGTAACCACTGGCTTAGCTTCTGTCTCCCACTCTGAGGTGGCCTTTTCAGAATGCCATACAATCGCCATCACACACAGCACACCTCTCTGTGACTGACTGTCTTTGTTTAGCACACTGCTTCTGAATTTGTCTGTGCAGCCTTCACATCCCAGGTTCTTGAATGCTCCATTATTACTGTTACTGGGTGGGGATCGAGCCCAGGGCCCGTTTATGCCAAGCCCGACCCTCTGAGTGACACCCCAGGTAAGGATGTCTATTTCTGTTGCTTAAGAGAACCACACTGTATGGCTGTATTGACATTTGTTGATCTATTTATGATTTTGTTGCTTTCGGAGCACTTGGGACTGTGGGTTGATGCCTTCATCTCCTTTGGAACACGCTTGAACATTGTTGCCATCTGTTCCATCCCAGCTTCTCTCCTTCCTGTGATGCAAACTGAAGTTGTGCTTAAGTTTTCAGTTGGGTCCCCAGACTCTTCTGTCCTTCTGTCTCATCATTGGCTCCCTCTTCAAGTGCTCGGTTTGGATCTTTCTAATGTTGCCATGAGCCCAGTGCAAGCACAAGTTGAAACTTTACCCCCATTGCTCTCTGCTTGGGGTATACTTGGCCCCCATCCAGACTTGACTCTCCAGGAGTGAGTCTGCAAGATGATTCCAGACTCCTGGTTACACACTTGCAAAAATGGCACGCTCCTTTCCCTTGACTAACAACCAGAGCTGTGGGATTTGTCTACCTTCCCCTATAGACCGTAAGTTCCACGTGGCAGGTTCAGGTCTATTTTATTTATTATGTTTCCCATCTATAGTCCATACGGTACCTAAAATACCGTGTGGCCCCAGTCTTTTCAATGAGTCCCCTCCAGTTACTTGGGGACCTGTCTCCCCGAGTCTCCATGTCACCTGACCACAGCTAGTGTCCTGCCTACTCCTGTCCAGATTCCTCCTGTGTATTGGAATAACAAAGCTTTGCTATAACCCATGAGCTCAGGTGCAGAGACAGATATTCAGAACACCACCTGTACAAGATTATAAGGGGAAGAAAAACAAAGACTGAGAAAGTGTTTTCTTAACTTAGACTCACCTTTAGTTTTAGGGAAACTGAACCTTCAGCAAATTTAACACAAAACTTTGTTCAATCCCTCTGATATTCCAATCCTCATCATGGTTCCCTGTTCTCTACCCAAATACCATGCATGAGTCTTCCTAGAGACTTCTGTGTGTGCTCTGGAACACTGCAGACTTTAAAATGGAAGCCTTTACCAAACTTCATTGTGGAGTACATTCTTCTGGAATCTTCCAAGCTTCCAGTTCTCTTGGGAAACGCTAAACCAAACTCTTATGTTTTGCTCCTTTCTAGCCCCCCAGAAGGTTTGCACAGACCAGGCGGGAAATGAAAACGGAAGACAGAATAAATCAAAGACTGCACTACAACTGTCCTTTCACAGTTCAAGGGAATCAGAAAGTGTGTATTGGTGAAATTATTAAGGCCACTCCACGTAGTTAAAAGGGAGGTTTATTTTGTGGGGTAACTCACAAGTGAAGGGATAGGTTGCAGGGTCTGGGAATGATGAAGCACAGTCCAGCGGTGTTCTCTGGAGAACTCTGCTCAGTCTACCTCCAGTGTCCAGGGTCCAGGAACAAAGAGAGCCAGCCCATCCAGATCTCGGGTCTTCAGGGTCCTCTCTTGGCCCTGCCTTGTAGTCGTGACAGTTACCGAAGCCTCAGTGGGGGTTGGAACTTCCAGATCAAAGCTGGTACAAGTGTGTGACCCTAGGAAATGTGAGCTATACTCAAAGCAAAGGTGAAATGCAGAATCAGGGACTGGAGAGATGTTTGAGCCATTGAGAGTGGCATGTAGCTCTTATAGAGGACCAGAGTTTGGTTCCCAGCACCCACACTTAGTAGCACATTCAGGGAGGTATAACATCCTCTCCTGAACCCTCAGACATTTGCACTCATATGTGCATTTTCACACATTCTCTCTCTCTCTCTCTCTCTCTCTCTCTCTCTCTCTCTCTCTCTCTCTCTTACACACACACACACACACACTTAAAGGAATAAAATAAATCTTTTTTACAAAGAAAAGCATGGTCAGTGTTGATGGGCATTTTGATAATCCAAGAGAACCTGGACATGAACATTTTGATTTATTCTGTCTGTGGTTTTTAAGGATGCCAACTGAAACAAAGCAGGCTTAAAACTCTACGTGGGTGAATATCATGCAGAGCCAAGTCACACACATCTACAAACTGAATCTGGTTTGTCACAGCCAACTTGGCCTTTTCCATGTGGCAAGATGGTGATGTCTTTTTCCTGTTTTCACTCTGCAAGGACACAGAATTATTAAATATAAACCCCTCACTTTGTGAAGCAATATACCAAATCTTTCTGTTCATTTGTCAGGTCAAATATAAACTTCACACAATGTATATATTTAACTCACTGCAGTCACACCCATATTTGGCTAGATCCACCTGGCTTTAAGGGTTGGTAATATTATAAGCAAACTGTGGGCTTCTCTTCCACATTCACAAAGGGAACATATTTTAATAAGTACCATCTAAGCACAGCCTGCTAGACCAATATGGAGCTGACTTAAATTATTATTATTATTCTATTGTGAGTGTGTGTGTGTGGTGTATGTGTAGGCATGTGTGTTGTGGTACATGTGTGGAGTTCAGAGGACAATTTTGAGAAGTCAGTTCTCTCCCTCCACCTTTAAGCAGGTTCCAGGATAAAACTCGGGCAGCTAGGCTTGCAGAGACTGGGGTTTAAGTGCCCTCACTCCTTATCCATCATGCAGCCTGTCCACAGCAGGCTCTTGGGGAGGTCAAGCAGGCTCCAGCTGCCAACAGTGGTCCCTGGCCTGCTAACTCACCCTCTATGGCCACCCTTCTCTCCGATGCTTCCTGAGGTTGTCTCGGGAGTAGATGGCACACCTTCAACCTTTGCCACCAGATCCCTTTGGTCCCAGGAGTTTTCTTCCACATGGACTGTCATAGTCAGCCCACACTTTCCCTCCAATGTAGAACGAAACTCAACCAAGAGTGGCTCCGAGGCAGAAGGCTCGGGCGGCGGCAGCATGGCTCTTGGCTAGCGAGGCAGACAGGAATACAGAGGGATTGGGGGCTGATTCACAGCTCCCACACCCACAGGTGAAGACGGCCTCTAGCCAAAGCAAATGGTGCAACTGAAAGTCTGTGCAGGCCTCACGGCTGTGGCCAGCAGCTCTGATGTGCAGACTGTACCCACTCCAGGATGCACTGTGATGGAGGAGCACCTCACAGCTGAAGAACATGTTCAAACATCAGAGGGGTCAGTGGGAGCTTGCCAAGGAGACAGGTGAGATGTGAACCCCAATCCATGTAGGTTGCCTTCAGTGAGGAGCCAGTCAACACACTGAGACTGAGACAGCAGATTTTACAGTGACTTTGGGGAGCTGGTTTACAGGATCCCCACAGTGGATGGACTGTGCTGTTAAACAACAAGAACAGATTGGGCACTTTTTTCCTAATTAAAATGAGATTTCTCAAGGAAAAAAATATAACTGCAAACAACACAAGATGTTGTTGAACAACCGCTGTTCCCCATCCAGAGAATGACATGTCTTAGGATCAGTACTGCCCAGCAGCCCCTACCTGGGGATGGCCATATGAATAGCTGAATGCAGAAATGTGATAATTTGAATGTGTGACCAATAAGCACACCCAGTTCCCCAGGAAGGGCTGTTAGTGGGAAATGAGCCATGGGTTTGACTGATGTATGGATTCTAGCCTGGCCTAGGTCTGGTTGAGAAGATCCACTTTTATAACTAGAAGGGGTGCATGCAGGACATTTTTTATTCTCTTTAGTTAAGAAGGTCTCTTGCCCCACAAAACAGAACTCTGAGACAGTCATATGAGGGCCTCGATGCCATAAGCCAAGCACAAGGCCCTTAGAGGGCACCCCTACCTGTTCCCATTATACCAGGTCGTCCAAGCTGATTGATGATTCTCTATACATTGAAAACTACTCAACTCTGGAATTGTGGAAAATTGTAGAATGAAGTGCCTAAAAGGAAAAATATTTCAATGGTCATATGTCTCTAAGTGACTCTTGGAAAAAATTGTTTTAAAAAGTTCTAAATTGGCTGCTTCAGAGCAGCTGTGCCAGGGCCGTTCCCAGGAGCCACTGATTTTAGCTGGACGGTCCAGAGGACAGATAAGAACCCCACCTGCTGCCCACATATCCCACCCCACCCGTCAAACCAAGGAGTCTCTCTCCTAACCTCTTGCTCAAATGAAGGCGCTCAGCTACTTTCAGTTCCACATAGATTCAGATGAGTTCTTCACCTGGGGAGACTCTGGGGGCATTTTACTGTCCTCTGGTCTTTAGGAGAATTTCAAAGTCCTGCTGACCAGAACTTGGATAACCACCTCCTGTGTCTTATTTTGCCTTTTGTCCTGATGAAAGGCAAGCCACTGGCGACCAAGCACTCCACTGTGACACTATGTAACATTTCTTTGCTCCTCAAATCTCAACACTTTGTGATCTATAAAATCCTGGATTCCAGAGTAAAATAACGCAAGTCAAAATCTTGGGGGTAAGCAAGATTGTCTCACTGTCAGTTCAATAGGCACAGACATGAAAACGGGTTCTGCTGACACACTGCACATTGAGCTGATGTCACATTCATTATTTAGTTTTATCTTCTCATCAATACTGTTATGCAGAAGTTAACAGCCCCCCTTTTTCCATGTGAATAAACACATCTCTCTGAGGACCAGAAGCATTCGTCCAAGTTCATCATCCACCCAGGGACAGATTTAGAAGGATCCCAGCTGGAAACTGTGCGCTAAGCCCCTGGTTCTTTCCATTACAGATGTCTGAGCAATAATTTAATTGAAATGACAGCAGAGAGGAAAATTTGAATGTACCAATAACTTCATTTTCCTGGCTTCTCTTAAAAAGCAGGAGTATAATTTGAACAAGAAATCATATTTTAAAAAACATGAACATCTAAAAATTTTTTCCTTTTGCCTGGCAACAGACTTACAGTCTCTTTCTCAATTAGGCTTCTCTCCTTTCTCTGCTAGACCCCCCCTCCGCCCCACCCCCCACCGCACCCCACCCCCACTCCCTAATGTATTTAAGATCTTACAGCCATGTGTCCTGAAATGTAGGAAGGCTGGGCAGGGCTGCTTTTGCATGTCTCTTGGAAACATAATAGCATGCATTTGCTGTCGCCAACTAAAATGAGTCTTCCATGCACAACTCCCTCCAGACTCACCAGGCTCACACATCTGCGGCCGTTCAGATTCAGACCTTCTGATCCCCTTCGTCTAGGTCCATTTCCTCTTTCTTTAAGCACTGAGAGGTTTTGAGTCTTAGTTGGCATGGGAAGGCATAAAGATCTACTTGGTACTGGTTTCAAGTTTGATAAAGTAAATAATGACACAGGAAATGCAAACCATTAAAAGTTTATTTTATTACCCACTTGAGGAATGCCTCTCCTTCCTGTTCAAATACAGACTCTTTATAGGGTTTTGAATCAGAAGTCGTAATTGAAGTCGTGATTTCTGAAATCTCAGCAGAGGGCCTCCATCGGAGTTATACCAAATGCTTTAGGGCTACATCTGCCACTCCAGATTGAGACCACAATGGGAGACAGACTGATATTTCAGGGATAAGGTGATGCCTGAAACAGAATAGTAAGAGAGTGTTTTCCCACCCTTGAGGGGAAAGTGACTTAATTGACTCTCACACAGTATTGCAGCCTTGTTACGTGGCTTCCCGTGGCTCTCAATATCTGTCAGGTGATCAGTTAACTGGTGGGTAAAAGACATCATTTTGAAACCTCTGGGAAGCGAGAAAACCAGGAGCTTGAATACATTTCATCTTATGATCAGAAGTATTCAGTAACCTGAACAGATTTGGCATTATACAGATTTATTTCTATTAAATCTGTTTGCATTTTAAATTTATTCACTTATTTTATAAGCAAAAGCAGGCATAACAAAAAGTATCCTGGAACCAGGGAAGGATCCCACAGCTCTCTGGGAGGTAAGCCATCTACATCATCTAACCTGACTCAGGGTAGGACTAGCAGCATGGCCTCTTATGCACTATAATGCATTTACAAATTGTCTCTGTAGCTATTTATGAGAGAAGTGTCAGATACAAGCTCTATAAATTTAAAATTTTGATGCCACTTTCCATATGTGGCTTTGATTTAAATCCTGAGGCCAGGTGGGCAGCAGAGGGTGGGAGCAGCAGTCTTCGATAAACCACCTGGGTGCTGTCATGGGGAACCTGTCAGCTTGCATTTGCTGTCGCTCAGCTCACCTGGCTGTCTAGGCTGAAGCTCAGGCTCTATTTCCCTAGCAAAACTGCTCCTGTGTCTCACTTAATTAATGCAACCAGTGACTTTCAGGTGCTTATAAAGTTCCCCTTTCCCCCACTTACTCCTTTTTTAAATGGATGTTTATGTCCCAGGTCATGGGAGACTGATCACAGGAAACAGCATGGGGACACAGCCATGCCCAGCCATTCTCTACATTCTAAAGCAGAGGATGTGGGGTACTGGAAATGACCAAGCAAGGACATATCTTCACCTCTAACAAATGCCGTTTATTCATACCCCAGAGCCACAACAGGCTACACCTTTAATGGAGGGCACTTCCTTCCATGAGTCCCTAAGATAAACGTTCTGTGCTCAGGGGCCTTATAGCTACATGCTGGCTGTTCTCTGCTGTCTATCTTGGATGTATCTCTTTGGATTTTAAAAATTTAGATGATAGCCTCATCTCTAAGGTAATATTTAAAGTAAAATTGGCTGACTTGACCTTAAGGAACTAGACATCCGGTAGCTCTTTCACTTGGTCATAATCAACACATTTTAATAAAAATGTATGTTTTCTGTTCAATGTGGTAACTATTAGATCCATACAGGATATTTAAAATTGTCTATAGGGCCTGGAGAGACATCTCAGAGGTCATAGCACTGGCTGCTCTTGCCGATGACCAGGGTTCAGTTCCCAGCACCCACATGATGGCTCACAACTGTCTGTAACTCCAATCCCAGGGATCTGATGCCCTCTTCTGGCCTCTTCAGGCACCGCAGGCCTATGGTATAGAGACATACACACAGGCAAAACACCCATATGCATAAAATAAATTTTTAACAAAATTAATGAAATTAACTTCATTTAATTACAATGGAATTGAGTTAAATATTTTGCATCTTGGTCTCATCAGACACACTACCACCCTAGAGGCACGCAGTTAGTGACAGATTGTGCTGGATGTCGATGGAGCGTTTTCGTCACTCCCGCAGCAGGAATGCAGGTGGACAACACAGGGGCCCTGCAGGTGCACACCTTGCAAGCCTCTGGGAGGTCAGAACCATCCAGTGGAAGAAATTAATCATGGGAGGAGATCCTGTCTGCACAAGCAGCAAGTGGTATGTGTCAAGTATGTTCACAAGTACCACTGACCCACAGACCTGGATGGTCCTTAGCAGGGAAGCAGAGCCTGTGCACACCAGGCTCACACTGTGACCTGAAGTCTGTGGGCAGAAGGGAAAGGGGAGAGAGAAAACTTGGAAGCTTCTGCACTATGCTGAGATGACCTCAGACTCTCAAGGAATGTTGTGTTGGTTTCTTGTTCCTATTAAAACAAACAACCTTGGACTTTCCAGTTTAAAACAACACGTTTGTTATCTTGCATTTCTGCAGGTCAGAAGCCTTGCTGGGCTGAAATGAAGGGTGGGTGTGTTTCTTTTTGCAGGCTCTGGTTTTCTTGCTTTGCTCCGTTTTGTAGACCCTTTCATCATCCTCTAAGCATGAGACACAGCATCTCCACACTCACCAACTGGCCTTAGTCTGGTTCCCACCATCAGATCTCTTTCTCTGCTACACAACCTTCATCCCTCCTCCTCCTCCAAGGTCCTCTGATAATCAGGACGAAAATCCTAATTGTGTTTCTTTAGCCTTGCATGGTAGCATCACTGGTTTGGTGGTTAGGACATGAACTTTGTGGGACATTAATATGCCTACTGTAAATTCAATAACACCAAAAGTCAACTTGAAGATTAGTGATCTCACAGACTTAAAACTTAGAGGTTGCCAAAGTTTTAGACCCAGAAATTATTTATAAATACACAGACTACTTAGCTCCATAAATGTAACAAAGTGTACATACAATAGATAACTTTGGTTATAAATAGGTTAGTAAGAGGAGAAAAATGGAGTATGCAGCTAAGAAACATTCTTTTCAGTGGCCTCTCCTCTTCCATCAGCATGTTCATGGGCATCTTAAAGGCAGAGAACTCTAAATGAAGAATCTAACAGTTGTCTCAGTGAGTCAGGCAAGGATGCTGCTGGTAGCTTCGAATGGTCCTCCATGAAGGTCAAGAACTGTAGGCATAAGGACAAACTTTTTCTTCCAGCTTACTGAAGCAGAATTACCCTTCTTTCCCCTTAGTATCTACCATGTTCCCTTTGGCAATAATTCTACTCAGCTTCTTAGCTAAGTTTGCCATGTATTTATTAATCTTCCCTTGTTTTCCTAAGTACTCATTATCTGGTAATTTCATAGAGGTACTCAATGAAATGTGATCATAGCCATCCTCATTTCCCCCTCTACTTCCCCCCAACACATTTCCCCACATCCCCAGCCCCCCACATCCCCCAACATTCTCCTCACACATCCCCCACATATTCCCCAATATCCCCACAACACATCGCCCACATCCTCCACTATCCACACACACATACCCCATATCCCCCAACACATCCTCCTAACACATCCCCATACACATCCTTCCACATCCCTGCAACCAACACATACCCTCAGATCTCCGCACACATCTACCCACATCTCCCCCATGTATTCTCCCACATCACCCCACATCCCCCACATATCCCATTTCCCTCCCAATTTTATGTCCTCTTCTTTTTTGTTGTTGTTAATATCCCACCGCATACAATTAGTGTTCTCTATATATGTGTATAGGTCATCCCACTGCAGCTTGCATAACCTACCAATAGCCACAGGCTCAAACACAATGATTCTCCCTCTCACAGCAGTTACCAGCTGCCAACATTTCCATGGTAAAGGGCAAGGCTTTGAGGGCTTATTTCCTCTTGCAAGAATCTTAGCTGGCTTGACCTTGTATAGGTCTTGTGTAGATAACCATGACTCCTGTGAGTTCATGAGAGCAATGGCCGCATGGTGTCCAGGATGCAGCATTAAATAGCACCTCATCTGCTAGCTCTTACATTCATTTCATCTCAGCTTTTATGGAGTCCCCTGAGCCTTGGCAGAGGGGTACTGATAAATTTATCCCGTGCAGGGCTGGGCACTCTCCGTCACTTTGTCTCAGCAACCAGACTAGCTGTGCACCTCTGTGCTGGCGTCTTCCCCCTGCAAATAAAGGCTTCTCTGACTGGCTGAGAGCAGCTAGGGGCTATGGATATTAACACAGGTGTTTAGAAGGCAATTTGACAATGTGACCATTGAGCAAAGTAACAGGAGCAGGTTCTGTCCTGGGGCCCATGACCTCTCTACGCATGAGCTTTTGATTGGGTTTATGGTACTAGGCACGAAATTCCCACCTGTGGACCAGGCCTCAAATACCATCAGAAAGTGATTGGCTACCACAGAACAGGGCTATGCCACTGGGCACCTCTTTTTTCCATGTCTTTTATAGTCCAATGTATTTGAGTTCTGAGACCTCAAGGATATTTATAATCTCATATTCACCAATTTTTAGACCTTACAGAATTATTTACTAACTGCAATTTTACCTAATTTCAGAATGAGACACTTGATTACAGCAGCTTATGGAACATGTTACAGGATCAGATATACTATGAATTGGAAAAAGAAGACATTAGGGAAAACTACAAAGAGCAAGGAAAGGTGACTGAGCACAGTGTACATTAATATAAAGTTTGGATAGGTTGAAGAAGTGACCCAAATCTGGCCAGACCTACAATTAACAAGATATTTAAGATGGAAAACAGTAAGTACACCAGGCAGAAAAGCTCATTATTTTGTTGCTAATAAGTAACAAACCATCATAAATATGATACAATAGCCAACATCCTCACCAATGGCCTGTCCTTCGACATTGGAATGCTTCATTTTTTTCAAAATTTACCCTTTATTTACTTTCTTATATTCTTTGAAGTAAATTTTGATTAAAATGACTCTAAAATCTTTTTAGATTATGAATTAGCCTATAGAAAAATGTCTGCTGTAAATCAAACAGTGAAGGGAAAGATGAATAGGAATCTCACTTACACAACTTAAGTTAAAAAAAATAGCTCTCTGAACAGATGAAGATAGGTTTCTTCTGTATCCCAGAATCTAATCAATACTTATATGCATAATTCAGCTATTATTTGGCTTAAAAGGGCTTATTGGGAAATGTTATCATTTTCATTATTTTCTACAAAGAAAATATTTTCTTGTTTCAAATAACCCTGGACTTTTGAATTATAACCTGTTTTTATGTTCAAGCTGTGTATTATTTCTCCTGCAGTTGTACATAAAATGTTTTTACATTCAAAAAAGAACAAATACTATAGAATTTTATTACATGAAATATATAGAATATAAAAATTCATAGAGACAGAAAGATTAGACGTTATCTCAAGATGGAGAAGAAAGCAGTATAGAGCAATAGAATCTCTGTTTTGTGTGATGGAAAAGCCCCACAAACAGACAGTAGTATCAGGACATAATATCATGAATGTAATAAATCAATATAATTAATATAATTAATGATTATCATAAGTATAGTTATTGAATGAATACTGTGGAATGTAATCAATGAATACCACAAATGTAATTATATCATGAGTGTAATTAATGAATATCATGAGTGTAATTTAAAAAAATGACTCTACAGAGAGTTAATAAAATGAAGACTGTAGTCTAGGCTTCCTTGTTATCTTCTTTGAGGGAGAAGTCAGTTTTGAGCACTTAGAAGAAATGGTCATTGATCATCTGATTCAGTTTCTATTATCTTTTCTTGTCATTGGACTTTTGAGTAAATATTGATCATATCAGCTTGATATTGGTCTATCCACAAAGTAATCAGAGTACATTATCATATGCTGTCCACTTAGCTAGATAGAGCTCCTCAAGTATGACTAGAGTCTTGTTACCTCTGCTAGAAAGAAGGCTGGGACAGTCACCATTGACACAAGCCTTTAGAACACAGCCAACAGTCTTCTCCAAGTCATAGGAAGCCATCTAACAACGGACAACTAAAGTAGCTGTCCGATTTAACACAACCCAGGAGAGTCACTCTGCCACATGTCCCTTGATGCTGTCAAGGCAAACTGCATCAACCAACACACTGTATCTAGATTGTGCTCTGGTCATTGGATGTTGCAGACATTGCTTTGAAGATATATAGTCAACTAAATGAGCAATGCTTTGAGCAAAGAATGCCCCAGATATTCTTGCAGATCCTATAAACCCCCAGTACTTCATGTTTTGTGAGAACTTAGGGACAAGGGCGTGTCTGGGGAAATAAGTTTGCATTTCATTTCATTTCTGTCCTTCCTCCTCCTCCTCTTCCTCCTCCCCCTCCTTCTCCTTTCTTTCCTCCTGCTCCCCTGTCAGACCACCCTCTCGCATTCTTTCCTCTTCCTTGACACAATGACAAAGTGTTTTAAAAGTTCTGAAAAGCAAGAAACAATACCTGAGGATTGTCAAAGGAGTTGCTATTTACTTGTATGCGTATGAATGTTTACCTGCATGTATGTGTGTTCACCATGCACATGTCATGCTTGTATAGGGCAGAAGAGGACATTGGATCCCCTACAACTGGAGTTAAAGATGGTCATGAGCCAGCATACAGGTGCTGGGAACAGACTCTGGGTCACTTCCATAGCAGTAAGTGCTCTTTAACCACTGAGCAATCTCTCCAGCCCTCAAAGAGATGGTTTCAGAATAAAGCCTCAAGGGTACCCAGGTGTCATAAGGGACACTGTTGTATGTGTCATTTTACCTCTCCTGCCTTAACACATATGTCATGAAATTCAGGGTCAGCATACTGAAGGATGATGCTAACTCTGGAATGTTTCACTGCTGTGATATCACAGCACTGAGGAGCTAGCTGCTGGGTCTGTATCAGGTTAGAAATCATCTGCCTGTGTTGGTCCACATGCCCTGGTGCTTCTTACACCAAGCCTCACAGCCAAGGGGGCATTGCAGCGCTCACCTTGTGAGCTTCTCAAGCAACCACAGTCCTTGTCCTTTATCCAACCTTCCCGGAACTGGCACCACTATGGACAATACAATTAACTCATCTCACAGGATGTTTTCGTCAGGGCTGAAAAACCTTCAGGCATGCGGTCTGGGGGTTCTTGGAGGTCCATCACTCGGAGGGGTACAGAAGGGAAATAATGCTGTGTTGGAGAAGGCAGAGGCTGAGGTGGGCTTGGAAAGAGAAGTGTGTAGTGTTTATGAACCTCAAAGACAGTAGGGGTCTGTGTTCCTGCATGTGCACTCCCAGCCCTGCCCACTGCATGTGATCTGCTCCCTGAGAAGTCTCCCGGCATAACTCATCCCATTGATCTTTCCTGTGGGGAAGTCTTGTCTTCCCCATAGCCCATGAGGAGCTTCTCCAAAGTTTCTCATCCTGTGAGCAATTTAAGAACAGCTTTTTCGTTTGATTTATAAGGCAGGGCCTGGCAAGATGGGGGTCCACCTGTTTCTGCACCACATCTACTCCCCACCCCCAGTTCTGGAGTTACAGTTGTGCACCCACACTTGGCTTTTACTTAGGAACTGGGATCCAAACTCAATTCTTCATGTTTATGCCACATGTACCCTACCTCTGAGTCACCCTCCAGCCTGTCATGTTCATTATGTTTTTTTAACGGACACATGACATTGCTGTAAATCATGTCCAACATGAAGTTTGAAGTACATATACATTGTGTTACAGTTGTATTTGGATTAACAAATATATCACCTAATAAAGTCATCGATTTTGAGGTAAGATTGCAAGACATCATTTTCTTCGTATTTTAAAGAGTACGATATATTATTAACTATACCGATTCTACCGTGCAATGGATTCCTTGGAACTTATTCCTCCTAACTGTGACTATATTATCTATAGGCCAATGTCACCCTGTTCCAAACACCCTAATGGGTAAATAGTTCTGGGCAGAGAAGAGAGAACATTCTTAAAGCCCGAGGCAAAACCAAAAATAGAAACCTAAAAGGATAGCAACAAATGAAAAGAAGTCTACTATCATTTGGATTACTAGAGAAATAAGTGATTAATTATTTTCTAAGCAAGTAATTGGTATTAGGGAAATAGCCATGTCATCATGTCACACTGAACAGAGAGACCCCAAGCCAAGCAAAGGGCTCAGACACCGTCCTCACTGGTAGTGCTAGATGTCTGATGTTCAGGGTTACAGTTCACCTGTCCAATTGTGGTTCCTGGTTCTTTCCATCAGAGCAGACACCACACTCACAAGATGCAAATTGAATGTAGCACAAATAAAACAGCCTCTCCTCCTCCAGGACATTGGGGTTCTCAGGATCTGCTAAAGTAAATAAAATAAAACTTTTAAAACAATTCTTCCCACATCTGAAACACTCTTCAAAAGGGTGTCAGAACACTGGCCGGAGATATTAATTAGCAAAAAAATTATTATATTTTTCCTGAGATGTTTTCTTTCTTTTGAGAGGCAAGGGACAGATTTCTGCTCTTGTGAGTAAAACAAAAGCTTTACAACATTTGCTCCACTATCAGCCATGAAAGCGTCACAGTTGGAATTGCTTAAACAAGTTCTCCTTACACTCTTAAATCTTGTGGTCACAGAGCCAGGCGGATCTCTGTGAGTTCGAGGCCAGCCTGGTCTCCAAAGTGAGTTCCAGGAAAGGCGCAAAGCTACACAGAGAAACCCTGTCTCGAAAAACCAAAAAAAAAAAATCTTGTGGTCAGCATGTTTGTGGTAGAACTCTACTCCCCTTAATATTTACATTTGTAAGTGATAAAGAAGTCCTGAGGTTGACTTCTCATGTTTCAGTTCCTAATCTCAGACAAAGATTTCATTTACACTAACGTTGATGCATTTGTAGAAATATTTGTTTATTTTTATGTGTGAGTGCACATGCATGCATGTGTACCTGCACTTGTGTCTATGTGCATGTGGAGGCCAGAGGTCAATGTTGAGTGCCTTCCTCACTTGCTTCTCTGCCATACTGTACAGTGTGAGGCAGGGTCTCTTTAAGTAGACTGGCTGGGTAATGAGGTCCAGCGTCTCTTGTCTATCCCCCTGCATGGACATCAGAAGTGTGCACTGCCACGGCAGACTTTTATTGGCTGCTAGAGACCTGAACTCAACTCCTGATGCTAGCATGAAGACTTTGCTTACTTACTCAGCCATTTTCACTGTCCACTTGTTGAAATGCTTTTAAGTGGTTATCAAATTTCTCTTCAGTTTCTTGGTGTTTTTATTTTGCAGTTGGTATTATGATCTAAGAAGAGACTCAAAAATACTTTGTGACATAAACCAGTAACATTTTTCATTTAAATAAAGATTTATTTTATTTTATTTTCTGTGTGGGGGTGTTTTACTAGCATGTATATATGTGTACCAAATGCATGCAGGGCCCAAAGGGGCCAGAAGAGAGCATTGGATTCCCTGACACTGAGTTACAGATAGCTGTGAGCTGTCATGTGGAGCTAGGGCTCTTAACCACTGAACCATATCTCCAGTCCCTTCCAGTAACAATGTTTAAAACACGCTCAATGACTAAGTCAACGAATGAATTAGAGTTAGGGTATATATTACCATGCAAATATCCTTACTAAAGACTAATTGACTCAGGCACACCTGTTGATTGGCCATTCAGTATATGCCAAAGCTCATGGGATAAGCAATGAAATGAATAAAACCACTGTTATAAAGGACCCCATTCTTTGGCGGAAGCAACAGGTAAGTAAGCACATTCTGTTAGATGCCTGGTCATATGGTGGTAAGAAAGCAGACTAATTAGGTGGGGAGAGAAAGGGGCATGATGCTAACTAAGCTAATCTGAGTAAAGAGGAAAGTCCTTGATAGTGACATTTGCTTATTTACTTAAAGTTTATAAACTTTAAGTTGTATAATAGGATGTTTGGATCTACAAATTTGTCACAAAACAGCATCATGGAGCCAGTTAATGTGTCTTTTAGTTCACAGTTATGTCATATTTTCTGTGCTTGTGTGGAATTGGCACAGGAACTGACCTTGGGTGGAGTCATAGGGACCACAGATAGGAGAACCAAATGCTTGTCACAAAATGAGTGACTAAGAGCAGAGTTCCAAAAAAAGATGGGGAACAGGAGGGTCCAGACTGGTTAGTGCTTTAGAAAGACGACGGTGAAAACTTTGGGTTTTATTTTGAAAAGTTAGAAACCTCTGATAGATTCAAACAGGAGTGGGGAATCCTACTGAGAACTCAAAAGTATGCAGACTGCTATGTAAAAACAGAACAAAACAAAGCCACACACCAGCACTGCCACCATCACCCCACCACCCTGAAGCAGAAGAAGACAGTCAGGGAGAAGGAGGCTGAGCAATAAACTTGGTAGGAAATAATGGAAGCAAAGAAGAGATTGAGATGTGGCCAAACTCTGAGTATATCCCAAAGACAGAGCCAAGAGTAACAGATAACACATTGGAAGAAGATCTTAGATGGAGAAGAGCCAAGACGCCAAGGATCTGGATGGGAACAACTGGACGGATGACGTTGTCCTGTGCTGACATGGGGAATGAGGAAAGGACAAGTTTGAACTGGAGAGTTCGTCAGGCAGTCAGGATCCAGGAGATTACATTTAAAACGTTAGTCATCGATCCAACAAGGCAGGTGGATAAACAAATCTCGAGGTGGGGAGGCTGACCCAGGCTGCACACAGACATTCGGGAGCCATCTGTGTGGAAATGGCATTTACTAGATGAGATTAAGATTCTGCATACATGGAGAAGGGAGGAGGCATGGAGGCTGGGCTCTGGAGAGCACCAACGTTGGGAGGTTCAAAGAATAAGAAGAATCCAATAAAATTTACAAGAAGGAGCAGGCAATGACACAAGAAGAAAGCCGGGAGCAAATGGTGCGGAAGCCAGGCACGGAGAGCTGCAGGAGGGGAGCAACTGTACCACCCTGCCGACAGACTGGGAGAGGGGACCAACGCGCGAGAACGCGGTCCAGCAGGCAGGTGTTTCAGTGAAGTGACAAGCAAAGTCTGATGGGAATGTAGCCAAGAGGCCACCGGAAAAACACAGACAACGAATACAAGAAGCGATGCTGGATTATCTCCCAGACATCATAAAAAGTAGTGCAGAGATAGCAGATTTGGAAAAACGACTTTGAGAATTTCCAATACAGAGTAATGAGGCAAGTAGTGGGAGGAGAGATGCCATCACCAGGGAAGAGGGCACGATGTGAAGGAGCAATGAAAAAAACGGCATCGGGGTATCTTACCTCTCAGAGCACTGCTGGGATTTTTAAAAAAGAGAAAAGGACAGGAGATGATGGCCAGGAAGTGGGCTGCCTGCCACTGAGACTACAGGGGTCGGGCACAGTTAGCAGAAATGATGTGATTGAGGTGGGGTAGTGTATATGTGCAAAGGAAGTAAAAAGATGAAGGGAGATGTGGACTTTGAAATCCTCATCAGCTGTGAAGGGTGTTTCATGGAAAGAATGACAAACGCTCTAAACTCCTCAGGAAGTGAAGTGGCCACAGGTTTATAGACAGCTGTCCTTGGGAAGACAGGGGTGTGGAAATGAAGAATCTCACAGCAATGCTCAGAAGAAGGCGGGGCTCGTGGAAGGAGGATAAATGATCTGGAAGGATGAAGCACAAGTCAGGAGGTTACTTACCTCACCTCCAGCCCCGTGATAGCAATGGAAGGTGTTAAACACCAAATCACTGAGCAGCCATCCCCCCGAAACACAGTTGAGGGCAGCTATGTCTTCAGGGCAGCGGGTGAGCAGTTGGATGCGGCAGTTCTACGCAGTGGCTATAAATACTAGCTTAGTAAACACTGACAGGCTGCTCACAGTGCTAGCATTGGCTGGGCCATGCCCACCCTTGCTTATGTATTTCTGCTTATTCAATATACTGCTTCTGGTGACGGCTTGACTCATAGCCATGGTCACTGTGCCTCCAGCTAGGATGAAGTTTATCCAAGGCATGTTTTCTTCCCTTGGCTCCTCTCAGCCTTCTTGTGCTTAGGGACCACTAGACATCTACACCGAGCTTGGAGCCATTTTAGAATGGGAAATCAAGAACAAATACAGAATTTACAAAACTGAGATGCTAATATGCCACAAAAGGACACCTTCTTACAGTATGAGAGCTGAACCCCAAGAGTGTCATATTACTCTGACCTGCGAATGTGCAGAAATGAATACAAACACACCAGAAATATTTATAGGTAAGTTCACAAATACAGAAATCTGTGTGTGAATAGTGAGGTTCAACCACAGGATAAAAGGAGTTCAGAGAGGTTGGCATAAGTGAGGATTCTGCTGAAGACCTTGAGTTCCAGAGGACATGGTACAGGTGGTTGCAGGAAGTCTATGTTAGTCACTTTCCTGTGACTGTGATAAAACAGCAGGACAAATACATGAAAAGATTTGTTATGGCTCATGGTTCCAGGTGGAGAGATTCCATTCATACAGGGGAAGGCATGGCCTGGAGGCAAAAGCAGGGAGCTGGCTCATTACATTTCAGCCTCACACAGGAAGCACACACACACACACACACAGAGAGAGAGAGACAGAGACAGAGACACAGAGAGACGGAGAGAACAGAACAGAAGTGGGACAGGGTATAACCTTTCAAAGCCCGACTGCAATGACATACTTCCTCCAGCAAGACCACACCTCCTAATGGTCCCATAACCTTTCCAATCATGCCAACCGCAGAGAACCAAGTGTTCAAATACATGAGCCCATGGGTGACATTTCTTATCCAAACCACTGCACTGTCAAAGGAGAATGTTGTGTGGTCAAATTTATGGACTTAGAGAATGTGATGTGGATGAGGTGTCAGTGCTAAGGGATGGTGGGATTCGTAGGCTTTTCGTGGACATGTCTGTAGTCAGTAGAATGGTCTTTGGGGAAAGAAGTAAACTTGATACAAGATTTGCCCCTTTCCACTTCCTGTTCTACTCTACCATTTCTCCCTTCTTCTCTCCAGTGCCTCCTTCTTGCTTACCCATCCTTCCCTGTAGTGTAACACCAGAGACAGAAGGGAGGGGTTCAGAGATCAGAAATTGCACAGAGCAATGGCCAGCTCTGTGGGACCCCTTCAGTCTGGCCTGGGGCTGTGACCAACCCTACTCCTCTGATGTATGATCTATGCTGCTGTTACAGCTGGATCTGGAAGAAGAATATCCACCTTACTCTCAACATCTAAATATGAGCCTTCTGCTAGGAAAACCGGAATTGGAAGGAGGTTGCTTTGTGTGGCAAAGTGACCACACAAAGGAAGTTGCTTGACTTCCAGTCTCTGAGGTAGGAGACCAGGATGGGAAGGATGCTGATGGATGGCACAGACTTGATTTCTTGTTTTCTCTCACCCACCCACATCCAAACATGTTAGAGAATTCCTAGGAGTTTTACCTGAAAAATATAAGTAGGATCCAATCATTTCTTGTAATGTCTGTTAGCACACTGGCCTGAATCATTATTTTCTTCCCTGTGGATTGTGGAAGCCTGTTGCCATGGGTTCTTACAATCTAACCTCAATGCTACAAACTGAGAGTGAAACTTCTGAACATAATTAATTGTATCTGTTCCCTGCTCAGAAAGAATCTATGATGGAACCTGTGTGTGCATGTGTGTGTGTGTGTGTGTGTGTGTGTGTGTGTGTGTGTGTGTGTGTGTGTTTACACGCACACTCGTGTGCATGCAGCAGCAGCAGCAGCAGCAGCAGACATTGACGTCTTACTTTATCATTCTCTAATTCCCTTGAGACACTGCCTCTCATTGAACCTGTAGCTAGGCTGCCAGCCCAGAAGGCGCAGTGATCCTCTTGTCTCCATGCTCCTCCCCATACCACTAAAGTTAAAGACATGCATGTAGCCATCCTCATTTTATACAGAGAAAAATAGCCTGCCATGTACCTGGACTACATCACCACCATGCTCTGAACTCCGTCATCACTAGTCCTCACTTGCTGTTCTATCAGTCAGTATGACCTGGGACACTAGCCTCCTGATTGCCACCCTGTCTAGTCACACTACTCCCTCAGGGCCTTCATTCAGGCTGCCCTTCCTGTGGGATGTTGTTTCCTGGGATAATCACACAGCAAGGTCCTAGTTGTGTCTCTGTTGCCGTGATAAGCACCACCCGTGACCCAAACCAACTTGGGGTGGAAAGGGTTGATTTGGCTTGCACTGATCACAGAACATCATTAAAGGAAAGCAAGGCAGGAACCAATGGCAGGGACTGAAACGAGGCCATAGAGCAATGCTCATTGACTTGTTCCTCATGGCTTGTTCAGCCTGCTTTGTTATACAACCTAGGACCTCCTGTCCAGGCATGGCCCCACTCACAGAGGGCTGGGTTCTCCTATATCAGGTATCAATCAAGATAATACACCACAACTTGTCTACAGGCAATCTGGTGGAGGCTTTTTCTTGATTGAGGTTCCTTCTTCATAGATGACCATGGCTTGTGTCACATTGGCAAAAACTGACCAGGACAGCCAGCTCCTTCCATGCTCAAGTCTTTGCCCTCCTTATTAAGCCCTCTGTGTGATAGTTTGGTTCATGTCCTCCTCATTCTTCTAGGACTTATGATCTTTCTCAGGTTTTTCCTTCTTGTACTTTTCTATGACACTGAAATTCTTCCATAATTTTCCATAATTTACTAGTTCATTGCCTGTCTAGCCTAACTAGAATGTATGGTCAGTGCTGGCAGGATCGATCTATCTATCTATCTATCTATCTATCTATCTATCTATCTATCTATCTATCTATCTTGCATTGGTCCATTCAACACAACGGAAAGAATCAAGCCACATAGTGAGCACTCAGTAGATACTTGTTATTGAATACATAGATGGTTGTTGCTGGTGGATTATTCACTTTAGAAATAGATAAATGAATGGCTGTATGTTTTCAGAAATTGTTCATATCCTGTTGGCATAAGAAGGAAACCTGAAAACTTGTAGGAATAGAGTCTGACTGAGATGAGTGTGAGGAGAAATTTTCTGAGATAATTAGTAGTGTTCTAGAATGTATGATTGTCTCTATGCTGGTGGCAGTTACTGTCTGTTCAGAGATCAGGTTCATTGAGTTGACTTTTGAGATCTATGCATGCTGTGGGATGTTCTGCATGTCAAATGTGTTGCTCTGATTGGTTAATAAATAAAACACTGATTGGCCAGTAACCAAGCAGGAAGTATAGGTGGGGCAAGCAGAGAAGAGAATTCTGGGCAGTGGAAGGCTGAAGCAGAGAGACACTGCCAGTTGCCGCCATGACAAGGGAGATGTAAGGTACCGGTAAGCCACAAGCCATGTGGCAACTTATAGACTAATAGAAATGGGTTAATTTAAGATATAAGAACTAGATAGCTAGAAGCCTGAGCCATTAGGCCAAACAGTTTAACTAATATAAGACTCTGTGTGTTTACTTGGTTGGGTCTGAGCGACTGCGGGACTGGCGGGTGAGAGAGATTTGTCCTGACTGTGGGCCAGGCAGGACTGAAAAACTCTAGTTATATATGCACCTTATGGATGGAGAGGTGGAATGCAGGTAGGAATATTTCCTGCTCTTCCAGAGTTCAGTTCCAAGTATCTACCCTGGGCAGCTCACAATCCCCTTTAAATCTAGGGATATGACACTTTCTTCTGGAGTCCAGAGTCACCTGTACACACATTCTCTGTCTCTCTCTGCCTCTCTCTGTCTCTGTATTTCTCACACTCAGACATAGACAAACAAACAAAAAAATAAGTAAATCATTTTAAATCTATTTTTAAAAGATTCCTGCATTTTAATATGTGCAAATCCTTCTTCAACAGACAAGTCATTGTGGCATTACGGAATCATAGGGAATCTAACTCATGCAGAATGCCTGATTCGTTGTATTTGGGGAACAGACAGGACATGAGCATGGCCTTTCTTCATATATGGAGGAAAATGAAAACCTCTAATTGTAGCATCACATCCTTTCCCTAGCACTGACATTCAGAACTTGACTAAATGTTTCCCATTCTTCCCCAGTTCCCAGCAAAGCTGATGATTGCCAGAGCACCAAGTAGGGCTACACTTTGTTTCAGGATGGATAATCTTAGCTAACTGAGGCTGCGTGGGTCCATGAGTGTGTGTTTGAGTGTGTACAAGTATATGTGTTATGTGTGTACAAGTGTGTGTCAGAGTATGTTTTGTGTGTGCATGAGTGTGTGTTTAAGTGTTGTGCCATGTGTGCATAAGCATGTAGCTGAGTGTGTATGTTGTGTGTTCATGTCTGTGTTCCTGAATGTATGTATGTGTTGTATGTGTACATGAATGTGTATAATCTTGGTTTGTTTAATGTGGCATGAGAAGCAACCCAGTTATATATTATTGTTGTTTAGTTGGCCTTAAAACAAATGAGTTTATTTAGATTTCTAGAAATGGAAATTCCTTACTGATATCTGATAGCTTTTTGTGATCCTTAGGGACTTAAGGTTGTACCAATGCCTGGTCAGTATGTGAAAATTTTAAGGAAGGGGACAGCATAAACAAGCTTTAAAAGAATGTAACACAGTTAAAAGTTAATTTTTTTTAAAGTCCATCTATTTTTGGAAGTCCTTGAGGTTCTCTCCATCATTCTTATTTGCTTTTTTGAGTTTTAAATATATATATTTATAAAGTATATTCTATATTCTTTCAATCTGCTCATTAAAAGCAAAATGAAGCATCATTCTGGCCACATGACTCACTGTTCTGCTCAACACGTCCGCACAGCCCTGAAGCGTGGGCATTCTCTGTTCACCTTCCTCTGTAAGGTCACAGTGCTGGAAGAGCGGCTTCCTGGAGAGTGGTCCTGTGCTTCCTTGAAGTCCTTACAGCAGTGCCACGAGGGAACGGAACACAGGGGCATGTGTGCAGATCCCCAGCGGAGAAAACCCTGTCGCAATAGTTTAACTGAAACCTTGTAGGATGTGTTTCAGATGAGGGTCAAGTTTTCTGTTCTAGTGGGACAGCAATGTCCCTTGTGCTTGATGAAGCCTCACTGGACCACTCCTCAGCTAAAGAGCAGTATGTCCAGGGACGGACACTGAGTGTGCTTCTGGTTCACAGATCTGCCTTGACCAGCTGCCTCTTTGGCCCATTTATGAAAGAAAACAAACCCTCCTCTCTTGGTAATTTGTGATGGCCTTAGTAAAGGCTGATCTTCCTGAAGTCTAGATTATAGGGGAGCTAGATGGTGACTAATGATCCCTGTCACATAATAACTATGAGCATGAAGTCTCCTGCTGCTCATGGGTCTGTCTTTAACTCACTTATTTTGAATTAGTTACAATGAATTTTTTTTCTAGTTGCATAGAATTAGCTCTTACAGAGAGCTGGACTCCAATTGGGCATGGATCTTCTCCTTAAAAACAAATTAAAAAGAAAAAAGAAGAAAGAGAGAGAACAAAACCAAAATACTAAATCTTATTCTACCAATCTCATTCTACACACTTTCTCTGCTCCATCTCTGCTCAGTTGGAAATACTCTGAAGCTCTGTTCACTGTTTATCCGTTAACCTCACTTATTTAAGATCAAAATATCTCCACAAAAATGCTTCAGTGCCTTAGAGAAAAATGAGGTCCTTGCTTCTCCCAGTCAGTTTTAGAAAACCTCTGCTGGAAGAACCATCCTTTACAGCTTGCCCTTCTGTGCTGGTTTGAATTAGAATGACCCCACAGGCTCCTATGTTTGAACACTTAGTCCCCAGTTGGTAGAACTGTTTGGGAAGGATTAGGAGGTGTGGCCTTGTTGGAGGAAGTGTGTCACAGTGGGTGGACTTTCAGGTTTCAAAATCCCACTCCAGACCCAGTCTCTCTCTCTCTCTCTCTCTCTCTCTCTCTCTCTCTCTCTCTCTCTCTCTCTCTCTCTCTCTCTCCTGCCGCTGCCTGCAGATCAGGTTGTAAAGCTCTCAGCTACTTCTCTAGTGCCAGGTCTATCTACTTCCCATGAAGGAGATCGCGACTAACCCTTTGAAACTATAAGTCATTAATTGCTCGTCTTTGTAACGGTTGCCTTTGCCAGGGTGTCTCTTCACAGCAACACAGCAGTGACTAAGACACCTTCCTTTGCCACTGGTTCTTCCTGGGAAGGAAACTCCCAAGGTCCTGTGGCAGAGCCACTCTGTGGGCTGAGAGATTCAGAAAGCTTACTTTTTAAAAAGCATTTGCAAAGAGAAAATGATTTACAAATGTTTGGCAACCAAAGCTTTGTGTATCTCTTTGTCACTTTCAAAAGCAAATTTGGACTTGTAAAATGCACATGTTTATGAGAATGGAAAGCCTTTATTTAGCCTCATATGTGAAAAGAACTCTGAATTGTTCTGTGCCCAAAGGTTGATGTTGTGGGCTGGAGGGATGGCTCAATGATTTAGAGCACTGGCTGTTTTTCCAGAGGACCCAGGTTCAATTCCCAGCACCTTCTGGGCAATTCACAGCCATCTGTGATTCCAGTTCTAGGGGTCCAACACCCTCTTCTGGTCTCCAAAGGCACCAGGCATCCAAGTGGTACACATACATATATGCAGATAAAACATCCACACTCATAAAGTAAAATAAAAATTGTTAGAGGTCCAGATTGATGAAGGGGCTCTGTAGTCATAAACACTGACTGGCGGAGCCAGAGAGTGGAGTGCTTCATCCAGAGGGAGGAAGACGGCAAAACTGCTTGGGGGTGTCGCTCTGCTTAGGGGAGTCACTCTGCTTGGGGTGTCGCTCTGCTTAGGGGAGTCACTCTGCTTGGGGTGTCACTCTGCTTGGGGTGTCACTCTGCTTAGGGGTGTCACTCTGCTTAGGAGAGTCGCTCTGCTTGGGGGTGTCACTCTGCTTGGGGTGTCACTCTGCTTAGGGGTGTCACTCTGCTTAGGAGAGTCGCTCTGCTTGGGGGTGTCACTCTGCTTGGGGGTGTCACTCTGCTTAGGGGAGTCACTCTGCTTGGGGGTGTCATTATGCTTGGGGTGTCGCTCTGCTTGGGGGTGTCATTATGCTTGGGGTGTCGCTCTGCTTGGGGGTGTCACTCTGCTTAGGGGTGTCGCTCTGCTTGGGGGTGTCACTCTGCTTAGGGGTGTCGCTCTGCTTGGGGGTGTCATTATGCTTGGGGTGTCGCTCTGCTTGGGGGTGTCACTCTGCTTAGGGGTGTCGCTCTGCTTGGGGGTGTCACTCTGCTTAGGGGTGTCGCTCTGCTTGGGGGTGTCACTCTGCTTGGGGGTGTCACTCTGCTTGGGGGTGTCACTCTGCTTGGGGTGTCGCTCTGCTGGGTGTTTTGAGGTGCTCACCCCATACATAGACACAACTGAGGCCTATCTTAGCTACGTGTCTCCCTGATCATGCAGAGGAGTTGATCAGGAGACATGAGAGAAAGTAACTCCTTTATGTAAGTTTGAGACCAAAGTAAAAGCACAGGATTATGGAACGTCACTGAGTAAAATGACCTCCCATCTCATCTCCTCTGGGGGTTCTGGCTCTTAGGGTCCCAGGACTCCAGATGCCCCTGTTCTCTTACTGTGTGGGGAAGTCCCACACTGGGAAGAAGCAGCATCAGCTGTATCAGTCAGACAAATATTTTTAAACTTAATTTTGATATAAAATTACATTTTGAACTTACTTTCGATACAAAATTACATTAATTTATTTGTATGTGAGGGGAGTATTGATTACCACAGCACAAGTGTGGAGGTCAGAAGACAACTTCCAGAAAGCAGTTCTCTCTTTCTACCATGTGGGACCCGGGATCAAGTGTCGCCAGGCTGGGCAACAAGCCCCTTTATCTATTGAACCATCTTGCCAGCCCGACAATCATATCCCAAAGCCCTGATTTGGCTGATAGACTTGCTGATAGATTTTACTGATAGATCAGTGAAAGTGCTTAGAATCTGTCCTTGACTGCAGTTAGGATGAGCCTGGGTGAGACAATCATATAAGCTTTCTTCTCACACTATCACCTAGCTTTTTGGTAGCTGGATTGAGACAAGTGCCCTGGTCTCCTTGAATGTGTGTTGACGTCTTCTTGAATCTGTGAACTTCAATACACAAGGCCCATCAATCATTGCCTGAAAAGAGTCCAGAGACTCTGAAGACTGTGAGCCAGGAGAAGAGAGACCCGCTGCTGGTCCTAGTTGCCAAGGTTTCCTTCCTCTGGTCCACTGTGCCTGGCCTGCCCAAGCATGCATGTTTCACTTCTGGGAGTCTGCATCCTCATTCCTTTTCTGTTGCATAGGCTCACTATTCTCAGCCCTTCCAAGGACACTGACGAATGATGAGGATGAGTCTTTGATTTGGATTAGTGACTAATACTCATTCTAGTTACAGCTAATTTCTAACACTCAGAAGCAGCGTCCCCAATCAAAGACACAGACCTTTACCCACTGTCCCTTGACCTTCAGGCTGTCTTATAATCTCCCATCCTACAGACATGGCTTTAGAATTGGGAGCTTGTAAATGAGCAGAGAGGCAAGGAGGGAGGAACTAAAGGATTTTAGAGCCTGGAAAGAAGGTCCATGGTAGAAGATTCTGGTCTCTGACCCCCCTTCATTAATGAGCAACAAAGAGGAATGGTCTGAATGGAAATGTTCAGGTGAACATTCTGAAGCAGCAGGTATGTGGGGGTTGGGGTTGGTTCCGTGGTTTGACAAACTCTTTAGTGGCACCATCACTGATGATCCACTAACCACACTCCTGAGTACCAAGGGGAGGGTAAAAGACTGGCTTCAGGTCACACAAACAGCCAGTGAGTCCTCCAATGGCCACAATGAACACGGAGAAGCTTCAGAAGGTCCATAGCCATGCAATTTCAAGCAAACTTTTGAGACTCTCTGAGGTAAGCTTCTCATTTATAGAAAATGTGTATTTACAGACTTTGAAATCATTTCAAATGACCAAGAGCATGTTATAGGCTTCATATAGACCATCACTTACAAAGGAAGATGTAGATGAATATCTAAGTGGTCTTATTAAATAAAAAAACATGGAGCTAAACATAGAGGTGAAAGCTTTAGAGAGATCAGGGAAATAGGAAAGCCACCAGCCAACCTTACCTCAGCAGCTCTGCAGCTTCCAAATGCGAGTTACTTCCTGTCTACCCACACACATAAGCCTTGCTGTTCTGCCATCTGATTTGCTCTCTGTCCAGCTACCTCACTTCCTTTTCCTACACAGCTCTGTCACTGTCTGTCTGTCCAGACCCCAGACCTCTATGGTTGGTACTGGGATTAAAGGAGTGTATCACCATGCTTGGCTCTGTTTCCTAGTGGCCTTGAACACACAGAGATCCTGCCTGCTAAGTAATAGGATTAAGGGCATGTGCTACCACTGCCTAACTACTTCTGGCCTTTTTCCTCTGATCTCCAGGCAAGCTTTATTTATTCAAGCACAAATAAAATGTCACCACATTTCAGCACAGATAAAGTATCACCACAGGAAGAGAAGAATATGAAGAAAACAGTGCATCAGGATTGCCTGGGTGACCTAATTGTGACCAGAGAAAATGCTCAGGGATCAGGCTTTCTTCCTTGAAATGAGATGTTGGCCTGGGTCACCTTTGAGAACCCCTCCAGTGTGGACAGCCAACCATGTCCACACTCTTTCCCTAACTGAAACAGGGATAGCAGCCCACAGCTGCGCTGTTCCTCTTTTCACAGTACACCAGTGACTGGCTGTCACAAGGTATGTGTCTCCCTTAGATCCCACAGGTCCCTTCATTGCAAGATTCCAGTGACGATCCAGTCATTGTTTTCTCAGGGAGCCACCGTCCACATAAATCTTTGGATACCCAAGGAAAGGAGGAATCTCAGCCTTCACCTATTTTTTCAAGAAAAGTATAAAAAGGCTGAGCATTTAGCATGAGTTTAGCACCCATCCTGCTTCTTCTCAAAGAACTCTGTGACGATCTGATGATGCACATCCCGTTTAGAAGTAAGGCTCTCTTGGACCTTTCCGAATGGTATTTTACATCTGTGTGACAGGCACCATCTTTACAAACTAAAGTTTCTATCAATCTCATTTTGTCCTCACCATGACCCCAGAACCAGGCCTCCTCCCCCTCCTCTTCTCAGAGAAGGGATTGAGGCCTGAGCTGCAGGAAGGGGCCGGATCACGGTTCAGCCTGTAATACACAGGCAAGCCAGGCCCACCAGTCAAAGCTTCTTGCTTCTCAGGCTGGATTTTTCTTCGCACCACGAAGGCTGTGGTCGTTAACAGTGTACAAACGTCCTGTGAAAATGTCCATGTGAAATATAGGCCCTGTGCTAGGTCTGTTTACTTCTGACCATGGAAAGATTTTAGGGATGTGGCTCTCCCCACCCCCTCTAAGGACCCCACGAAGAAGCGTGCATCTGCAGCTCTTCTTCTGGTGCCGCTGGAAGAGATCCAAAGCTGTCGCTGTGTTTTCCATCTGGACCTAGTTCAAGAATCTCTTTGCTGCTTACTGTAGCCCGGAGGTCGCAAGCAGAGCTCTGTGAAGTGATTCTGACAGGTTGGCTCTGCAGGGAAGCAGCGCTGTGCACTCCTGCATCTGCAAAGGCACAGTGGTCATGCAGGCCCGCCTCTCTACCACAAACCAGACGACAACGACGACAGGAAAGTGGCCTCGAACGAGGCCCCCCCTGACGTGAATGACTACTGTTGGTCTACCAAAGAACTTCACGTAGTAAGCAGCTAGTAAAAAATTAAAAATACATTTCATCTTATAAAAAGGAAAAAATCAATTTTCCTGAAAAGTCACTAGTTTCACCAACAGTGAAAGGAAACATTTGAGTTTCCAAAAGAAGGCCAATGAGCAGGACTTCATCCCACACTCTCAGTTGCCCATGGATTTACAGGCCTCCAGAAAAACAAAATCTGGCCAAGAAGCCAATACACTTATAGACATCACAGCTTTTCAGGAATTTCAGAAAAATCTGTGTTTCCAGTCCATAGACTTTCCTGGAAAATGCCCAAGTTAAAACCATAGGAGGTATTTAATGGGTAGGGCTCAACTGTTCTAAAGATGGTCCAGTTACTGTTGCCTGAAATCTGAAATGCAATTGTATCTAAGTTCTGTGTCCTTCCACTGAAGCAGACAAGAGAAAAACCTGCCTGGGTCTTCATATGTGAGTGAACCTAAGTTACAATCAGTTTCACATGTTAAGTGTGTTATCCAGTCCTGGTAGCCTGAGCACCTGCTCTTGTCCAGTGTATGAGAGATCCAAGATTCTCATTCAGTGCCTGAAACCTCAAGTAGCCTTGGCAACTGTATCCAAACACCATGATGCCATGACAGTCAGTTGTTAACTGAGATGGTTGCTGGGTAACTAACAGACGCGACACATATACAGCATGGGTGCACTAGATCAGGAGACCATTCTCATCCAGAGAGGCGGAGACCCAGTGGCATATGCTCATTGCTCTGCTCAAATGGCAGGGAATTTAAAACTTAGGGCTCATTGACTTTGTTGACCTGCAGTTAACTATGAGTAACTAACACTGTGAAGAGCTTGGTTGCATGATGAAACTGTTGAGGGCTGGAGGTTTGGGGCTCACTGGAGAGTGTTGGCCTAGCGTGTGTGAGGTAGATTTGGAAGAACAACACTGCAAAACAAGAAGTTTTAAAAGCATGGGGATAGCTTTTCTTTAAGGATTCCTCTGGATGCTCCTACAATCCTAGAGCAGAGGGACCGCAATAATCACGCAGTAGTTTTGTCAAGAAAACTGAGAACCAGGACTGCTAACCATTAGATGCTTCACTTAAGTGCTGGCCACAAAGAGCTGCTTCTCCCTCTGGGCCCTTCGGACGATGCTGCTCATCCTGGCACAGCCCACACTCTCCACAGGTCTCTTCATATCAGAGTGAACACCCCAGGAGGGCCTCCTGCATAGAAACATCTCCTAGTGAGCGGTCCGGAAGACAGAGGGTGCTCCCTTCCAGGTGTCTTTTTCATTTGTTTCCCCTGACGTGGAGCACTAGAAATATATTTTGTTATAGCTTGAGAGGCCAGAAGTCCAAGTCAGAGAACATCTCCTTGTCAGTTTTAGCTCCTTGGTTCCTGTTAGATTGTTAGATATTTACAGCCTCTCTCCAATCCTTCTTCCTCTCTGTACTTCATATAGAAAGTTCTATATTTGCATTTTTCTTCTCTCTTTTTCTTTTCTTTCTTTCTTTCTTTTTTTTTTTGTGGGGGAAGGGCTTCCTGTGTAACAACCCTGCCTGTTCTGGAACTCACTTTGTAGCTAGGCTGGCCTCCTTAAACTCAGGGATCCACCAGGATTAAAGGCATGATCCACATTTTTTTTTTTTTTTTGGTTTTTCAAGACAGGGTTTCTCTGGGTAGCTTTGGAGACTGTCCCGGAACTCACTCTGTAACCCAGGCTGGCCTCGAACTCAGAGAGATCCGCCTGGCTCTGCCTCCCGAGTGCTGGGATTAAAGGCGTGCGCCATCACCACCCGGCAGACTTTGCATTTCTTAAGCTATATCTCTCCCACACAATTTTAAAGGGCTCTTCCCCAAGAATGGTTCATAATCCAGTGATTTGGGTAATTTTCTATCTAAAGTTAAACAGTAAGCAAGATTTTGTTTTGTTTCTATTTTGTTTTGTTTTGTTGGTTGGTTTAAAGACTCCTTAGGACCTTTAAAAAGCTGATGTCTCAATCTCTGTTCTGTTGCTGTGAAGAGACGCCATGACCAAGGCAGCTAACTCTTTTTTTGGGGGGTGGGGGTTTCAAGACAGGGTTTTTGTTGTTGTTGTTGTTGTTGTTGTTGTTGGTAGTGGTGGTGGTGGTGGTGGTGGTGTGTGTGTGTGTGTGTGTGTGTGTGTGTAAAAGTCTTGGCTGTTCTGGAACCAGCTCTGTAGACTAGGTTGGCCTCCAACTCACAGAGATTCACCTGCTTCTGCCTCACAAGTGCTAGGATTGCACCACCAAGCATTTAATTGTGGGCTTACTTACAGTTTCAGAGGGTCAGTTTATTATCATAATGATGGAGAGCATGGTGGCATGTGGCAGGCACAGTACTGGGGAAGTGGCTGAGAGCTACATTCTGACTCATGGAGCAGCAGTCAGAGGGAACAACATTGGGTCTGCTGGCATAGGCTTTTGAAAGCTCAAAGCCTACTCCCCGGGACACACCTTCTCCAACAAGGACATACCTCTTAATCTTTCCAATTTGTTCACCAACTCAGGACTAAACATGCAAATACGTGAGCCTATAGGGGCCATTCTCATTCAAACCACCACAAATGGGCATCCCAGCTTTTCAGAAATAAGGTATGGAATGTGACATTTATCAGAAACATGTTTTTGTCTTCTTTTTTTTTTCCCTCAAGAAGCAGAGCTTGGAAAAAGCTTAAATTCAAATTTTCCATTGGGTAATATAACCCAGGGGCCAGAGCGAAGGACGGTGTACGATCCAGTGTCTGTCACCAGGACAATTCAGCCAGCTTAGGAAGAGGAAAGATTTATTTTGGCCAACAATGGAGGTCTCAGCCCACAATTAATGGGCCCTGTTGTTCTGAGTCTGTAGTGTGGAAATATATCATGGCAAGGGCACTCTGTGGAACAAATGGTTTACCTCCTGGGTAGGACACAAAACAGGAAGAGACAGGACCCCCACAGTGTCCTTCAAGGAGCATCTCGATGACTTCTGTTCTCCCACAGGCTCCACCTCTTACAAGTGTCTACTGCTCATAACACTGCAGCTTTGGGGGAACACTCAGTTGGGGTCTAGTACAGAGAAAACAGGCACCAACAACCAGTGCTGGGTGCATTCTGGGTCTGCGAGCTTCTGGGATGACATCTTTAAGAGCTGGATGACATTGATTTGGGGGTGGATGTTAGAGGAAGACAGGAGACTCCAGTTATGCCCAAGTTTTCTCTTGAGTTACATGAGGCACATTCTGCAGGTATGTACACATGCTGGGCTTGTGTGAGCTCAATATCAGGGGTAAGTAACCAGCCCCACACCACCCCCCCAGTCAGAACAGTATCAATTTCTGCAAGAAGCTGGCCAGAAAATGCACAGTAGTGACCACAGCACAGCCACTGGGTGTAGGGGACAGCTGAAGCCAAGGAGTATTTGATATAATCCGGATCCTTTAGTTCAGAGAACATCTGAAGTGTGCCCACTGTGAAGGCTTCCTGAGGAAACCATTTGACTGTACTGTCATGACACAATCATTTTGTTAAGACTTGTTCTGACCTGACCTGTGAGTTCTGATGTCATACACTTTCTCAAGTGCGTAATGAAGAGACAGCATCAATTTTATCAAATTTTGCAAAAACACACTCCTAGGCTACTGGGTTTTTTGTTGCTGTTGCTGTTTGTTTTTATTTTGTTTTGTCTAAGTTGGGAAAATGCTCATTCTTGAAAGAACTCTTTATATGCTCTGGGAAGCACATTCCTGGAGATGATTTGATTTTCTCTTCATTTGGATTCATATCTGCTGACTGCATCTTGTACAATTAGTGGGCTTGCTGTGGCCTCAGACTACTTCCAGTCTGGCTCCTTTAGCCAGTATGGTCAAAATCAGCTTGCAGAGAAGGGAAAAGCAATTCAGAGCAGTCTAGCTCAATGGGGAGACAGAAAGAGAAACCAAAGAAGTAAAAGAGAATTGCCTGGACCAGATTCCAAGGCAGTTACATTAAACACAAGGATCCGAAATGAAAATGTGTTCCTTTGAAATGACTGTAACTGCCCAAATGTTGAGGCTCAGTGGACAGCGATGATGAAGAACCAGGTGTGGTATTCATTTTCTTTGATGATAAAGGGTGAGTGGGTGCATCAGAATCTTCCACAAGCATCTGTAAGGAGAGCTTGTGATGCAGAAGAGGCTGCAGCTTCTCAGAGCTCTGCTCTGCCTGCTGGACTGTTTTATGGCTGCTTGGTGAAGAGGAGCTGTGAATCACACTGTGGCTGTGTGCTTTCTATGGCAGACACACAGGAAGCATGTGATCCAAACCGAGCCAGGAAAAGAATAATTATCCAGAAACCCCAAATCTTGCCAAATCAGTTCAGTCTGGCTGTGGTGTTACCATCGGTGAAACAAAATAGAATCAATGAGCAAGATCAACGGAAGAGACAAGTGGTTCAGGATGGATGCAGCAAAACTGTACTGGTCCAAGTGTGGCTAAAACGCCTGTGTGTGTGTGTGTGTGTGTGTGTGTGTGTGTGTGTGTGTGTGTGCTGATGCAGCTGTCCCATCTGTGACAGAGTGCTCCGTCACTTACTCGCAGCACTTGGAGCAGTTATGGGTCTCTGCATTAACCTCTACCTCCAGCAATAAGATGCTTCTCTGACCATGTTGGGAGCAGCATACATCTAAGAAACAAATATAAACATTTTGAAGACAGTTTGACAACATGACCACTTGGAGAGAAAGAAACCATGAATGTTTTCTCCTATGGCCTCTGGTTTTCCTCACCATGGTTTCTGACCCAGTTTGCAGTACTAGGTATGAATTCCGTCCTGTGGCACAGGCCTCAGACCTGACCCAGAGCGTGGGTACCCGCCCCCCCCCCACACACATAGTCTTACCACTATTGCACAAGTTGGCACATCTTGCTCAGCAGATCAGTTTGTAACATGCAGGGTCTAGTAGTAGATAAGACCATCGATTTTACACACACACACACACACACACACACACACACACACTCACACTCACACTCACACACAGAGCCTACATAGCCCCTTCTAACGTTATGAAAGCCATCCAGCAGGGAGAGGGCTTCTTGGTTATTTTGAGATCGGTTTCTCTGTGTTTTATAAACAAAATGTGAGATGTCTTCCACAATAAGGCCTTGCCATCTAGTTATGATGGGCAACCAAGAGCAATGACTGTGGCCCATATTGCTTTGGGTGTCTCTGGGGCTTCCCTGACCAATAACTCCAGGAGAAGGACCTCATACCTAACACTGAGATTTTTTTCATTAATAACCCATGTGTTCTGGGAGCAGCATTGTTCACCAAGAATGCATCTCTATTCAAAATCTTTTTATTTTAAAATTATGTGTTAATTAACCCAACTTGTAAACTAGTAGGGTTTCATAAGCCTTCTTCATACACCCTTATTTTTGACTAACCCCCACCCTGCCCCTCCCTTCCCTACTCCTGTTCTTCCTCTCTTCAGTTTCTTGGCCATGAGGTAAGTGACTTTGCTCAGCCACACATTTCCTTCATGATATTCTGTTTTGTCACAAGCCCAGAACACTTGATCCTGGACTGGAACCTTCAATACCATGAGCCCAAATAAACGTAGTATTTGTTAGAGTTGTACAAAGTCATATAAATTCACACTCAGTTCCTGGGGATTGAGCCATGGACATTTGGAAGGAGCATTATTCAATTTGCCATCGTAGTTAGAGAGGGAAAAAAAAACACAGTAGTACTGTGACTGAAAAGGCAATCTGGTGGAAAACAGCAGAAGCCAGACTTGGAGGTAAATTTATGCTCTTGCATGCAAATACCACTGCTTAAAGAATTTACCGTAAACTGCTTTATTCAACCCCCAGAAGTCACAGCAGAAATCAGTATTGCTCAAAAGCCAAAGCCCATAAAGTTTTACTGGCCAGTTTTTGGCACGTTCAAGAAAGGAACATTCCCCACCTTGTACGTATCTTTACAGAGTTTAGATTTAAAATGGTCAGTTAACCAGACTAACGTTTCAGCAGAGCTCAGCTTTGTAAATTACTAAAAGCTACTCACATGCTTACGGTAACGGTGGTGAAATGGACCTGCAGCCTTGCCATCATAAAACAGTTCGAGGCATGTGATGTGTCATAATGATAAATGGCCATGCTGCCAGCTGCGTATTTACTGCATGGTTCTATACTTCTATGGGTGTTCTAGAGTCTATCCTACATGTAGAAAGTTACTGATGAGCACTATGCCCGGTCATGTTGGCAGTGGCCTTGGCATCTCACTTATATCTCCTAACTTTATTATCTTCTCTTATGCTTGATTCAGTCTTACTGTGTTGTCCCACTAACCCTCAGGGCAACAGGCTATAATTACACATATTATGCAGCACACCTTTGAACGTGTACCAAGTAACCAGTTGCTGGGGTATTTTACCATCTGGGTGTGTGTATGTATTCTCAGCAACATTCACAGGGTGGTGAGACCACCTAATGGCAGTTTGCACAATGTGTCCCTGTCATTAAGTCATAGTTGACTAAACAAAGAGAAGAGAAAAGGTCAGGGAGGTGATAAAAGTGGAACAAAGGGCAGTTTTCATACCACAGTCAACTACAGTAGCAATGAGACCGCTGCGCCTGACCAAGGCCTGTCAATGGGCCTTTCCTGTAGGCACATGCTCAGTATGTGTCAGAGCTCACTCAGGTAAAGGGGTAGAACCAAGAAGAAAGCAGGAAACACAGCCCACATGTTCACATGCAGCTTACAGATCCCTGGGACAGATGGATGATTGTTCATAAGGGGAAACTGCATTGCCAAGTGGTGTGATGGTCATTCTTAAAGAACCTGAGGTCCCATCAGGCGTGGTGGCTCACACCTAGGATCCAAGCACTAGGAAATCAGAGGCAGTAGGGTCAAGGCCAACCTGGGCTACATGACAAGAAGCTGTCCCCCAAACCATCAGTTGAGTTAAATACAAAGAACTTGAGGTCCTATCAAACAACTTGTCAGGAGAGGAATGGGTAGAAACATTGCAAAACTCAGAGGTCTCTGTAGACCTGAGCAAAATAGTGCCTTCTGGATGTGATAAAAATGCACTGCATGAAATTCTCAAGCAATCAATAAAATATCATATTAAAAAGAGAATTTTTACCATAAGCAAAATAGCCATGCCACCATTGTGACAGTAGGCATTGTAGACATACAGGGGAGAAGAAAATAACATGATAGATATGTTCACAATACATTACACACAAGTATGAAATTATAAGAATTAAGGGTCTGGAGAGATGACTCAGTAGTTATGAGAAATGGCTGCTCTTGGAGAGGACCTCAGTGCAGTGCACAGCACCCACATGGTGGCTGACAGCAGTCTGTAACTCCAGTTCCAGGGCATCCAATTCCCTTTTCTTGTCTCTGGGTACCAGGCATGCACATGGTTTATATACACATACATGCAGGCAAACACTCATACACATAAAATGAAGATAAATAAAATAGTTCTTAAATTTTAATAAAAATAATAATTATTGAAAGAGAAAAGTAACCCTTCCCCCAAGGTATAGTCTAAGATGCCTGACAATGTTGTATAAGATGGAGTCCTCATCCTTGGGTGTCACTAACGATGTGTGAGCAAACCCAGATCTATTGTAGACACATGCAACATACAAGGCTTGGATGCAGAGGTCTATGTCTCTCAACTTTGAAACTCTATCAATTTCTCTCTTTTTTCTTTCTCTTTCTCTCCCCCACATCCTTGTTCTTCACAGAACTCTCTCCGGCCAGCAAGAGCGGGCTCATGGCAGAAGAGATCATGGAAGTAAAGGTTTTCCATGTGATCTTGTATTTACTGACCAGGACAAACTCTTGGATGATGCTCTGCATGCATTTTTTCATCATCTTCTAGGTCTTCAGATAAAACTCAAGCTCAGAAATATATATTTAACACATGAAATATGTTTATTTTGTGAATATTAAAATAGTAACTATTTCCAAACAGTCACAGCTGAGCCATCTAGTGCGTCTCCACAGAGAGCACCGGGGAGCAGAGACAGTAGAAACTCCACTTAAGGTCAAAAGTGACAAGGAAAACGCATTTTAGGCTGAAAAACAAATATCCAGTTTTATGTTCATCTTTGCACGACTTCCTATTTCAGAACAGTGGGAAACTCTGAAACCACTTTAGGAGACCTTGGGTCAGCATTGAACTCCATATCCACAGGGGAAATACTTTTTCTTGTCTCAGTGTAGCTCAGTTCCCCCCTCAACAGTGTTAAAAATGTCAGTTTCAAAAGTGCATGAGAATCTGTTTCTTTAAATATGGGGCATACATAGCACAGATAAACACACATTTCTCCTTAATCTAATGCGAAAACTAAATGCATCAAGTATTCGACCTGATAGCTGTGCGTGGGAGCAGGGAGGACAGCCAGACAGAGTGCAGGCTTCCATTTTCTACAGTGCTGAAACTGCATTCAGTCTGACGATCCATCTGTAGGCTTTCTCCCCACAAAACTTCTCTCTCAGCTTCAAGTTAAGAGGAGAGCTGTGCATGGTGGCACATGTCTGTCAACCAGTGTGTGGGAGGCTGAGGAAGGAAGATCACTGAGAGTTCAAGGCTAGAGCTATGTAATGAATTGGAGATCAGTTTGGCCAATGTAGGGAGATTCTTTAAGAAACAAAAAGAAAATAATGAAAATCACATAATCTCAGGTTTAAAGGGATTTTCTGTCTGCCTCTTAGTGTGTGTGTTGAGAGGATTCAAGAACCGCACCATCAAAGACAGGTCTACAGCCCTCTCCTTGAGACAAGGAATTGTTTGGGGCAGCAATCTTGCCATTTTCATGGAGTCGTAAGCAGGGATGGTTCCTCTGCATTGGTCTGGCTCCAAACACCCCAGCAGTCACAATGGCTGGCTCATCCATGGTCTCCTCATAGTCGTGTTGAATTTCTCCACACAAGAAGCACACAGAGCAAATCTGAAAAGAAAGAGTCCTCTGTGCCTGGATCTGGGAATTCTCCCTTATTTTAAATGTAACAAGAGGCCAGAGCCCCAGGGCTCACAATTCAGTGCAGCCAGAGAGGTTTTATCTTGCTCCTGCAAGCAATAAGATGCTATCTCTAATTTCAGCAAATTAGTCATTTTTCTGTAGCAACAGGGACACTGATTTTTAAATTGTGATGTACCTCTGGTCTCCAAGACAAACGCTACTTCTGGGAAGGTGCTTATAGTGTGGGAGGCTCTCATGAACTCTGGGCCTGCAAGACTCTCCAACGGAAGTGACTGCTCCCTGGGTAGGAGCCAAAAGGAGCAGCTCCCGAGATGTGGAAAAAGGGGGACTGAAGAGGGGGGCAACTAGAGAAATTGGACTATGATGCCGCTCAGAGGAGATGCAGTCACTTGAATGTCAGAGCATTGATGTGACACAGGACGTTTTTCCAGGGCAGAGCTTAACCTTGAGGGGCTAGGTTTCTGCATGAAATCTCCACACAGTCTCAGGTAGTACGGACTGTGTAAGTCACACATACACTTCAATACTTTGCAGCTGTGTGTGTGTATTTCCTAAGAAGCATAAGTCACATTTTGACTACCTTTTTTCTTAAGTTTTCTTCTATAAGTGAAGAGCCCTGGGCCTGCATTGTGGGCTCACAGTACTGTAGAGGGAAGAGCATGTGAGAGGTGGGGGCATGGGGTGCTGTGGGATGCTGTGACAGAACTAAGACACACCTCTGGAGAGTGGCAGCAATGCTGTTCCAGCCAGCCACCCTGCATCACACTCTTCAATGGTGGTGCCAGTGCTGGGCCAGGGACACAGCTCCAAGCTGGTCTGTAGTGAAGTGAGGACGTTTTTACAAGCTGCCCACTGAAAGCCAGACACTAGAGTCTTCAGTAAAAAGGGATAGTAGGATGAGTCAGTATGAGGCCAAGCTGGAGTTGACCAGGAGAGATTTGAACACAGAATTAAGCATAGGAGTTGATGGGGGTGGGGGTGGGGTGGGGAACTTAGAGACCAAGGAGGAACTCAGGTGTGGGTGGGGCATGATGGGCTTCTCATAGGAGTCACGCTTCACAGGTGTTGGTTAATTGGCAAAAGTTTCAATTATACAAAGTAAATTGTTACCATAGCACAGTGTCTATAGTCAATAATACCATGCTGTCTACGGGAAAGTTAGTTAAGGCAGCAGCTCTCATGTGAAGTATTAGATTCCAAGAGGCAACAACAATACAAAGAGATAAAGGCGGAAGGAAGAAACCCATGTTTGCAGGCTTAGCACACACATGGCCATGATGTTTCCATAGGTATACTTATTTCAAAGCATAAAGTTGCATGCATGAAATACAGACAGGTTTTTGCTTGTCAATTATATCTTGATAAAAATGCTTAAAAGTAGAAATGGAAATGAACTTTGTTGACTAATAATGAAATATACTCTGAACGTGCTATGTCTTAGGACACACTAATTTAGAACTAGGGCAGCCGATAGTTACAAGAGTAACTACAGAAAGGTGAGTTCCCACAGGAAGAAGGGGCAGGGAGCACTGAGTGAGTGCTGTGAGACTTGCGGTGTCCTGAGTATCGATGTCTGTGTTACAGGACTCCGTCAGAGAGCCAGAGGAGAATGGCCACAGGTCACCTGATAGCGTTCCTTTCTCTGCCCTGCACATTTTTGATAATTTCCCAGGACTTCTCATCAAAGCCGTCAGTGAAGAAGCTTTTCTCACGAACTCTTTCATTCTTGTACATCAAACGCCAGAGACAGGCACAAAGACGGAGCAAGGAGCGGATGGCTGTGACAGTGGGATGGAGCAGGGGCCATTTGATGACTCTTTTCAGTGACGACAATAGGGTGAATTCTTGCATGACTCCCTCCCCACCCCATGGGACAAGGCAGCATGTTGAAAGCATGGTGGTTGATAATTTGGTAAGTCACCATCATTTCTGGGCCATAGTATCATCAAAGAAATAACAGTGCGGTTGATAGGAGCTCCTGCCGCAATGGCACCCTGCACTTCTAAGGGGCCCATTTCTGGGCTGCTATTGTCATCTGTCCCTATTTAATGACACAGGTGTCTGCATCCAAAGGCACCTGTGTTTAGAAACATAGGGTTTATTATGGGAAGGGAACACCGAGCTCCTCCTGACCGTCCCTCCACCACGAACAATGGGCACATACATAGCTGCAGAGCAGCTCAGCCCCAGAATCAACTTCCCCATGGCAGATGCATTCTTGGACTTCAAAATTCAAAACCCACAGGAGCAAATTATAGGCTTAAGGGATTTATTTTTTATTACATGAGGAATGCGTGCACAGCAATGCTTTTCCACCGATGATGGGCAAACAATGGTCTTCATTTAAAACACAAATATCTCATTTGATAGAGGGGATAAGAAAGGGCAGGGCATAGGGTGTCCAGGTAATTCTCAAAGGAGTTGGGGAAGTGCAGCAGGCATTTCTCAAGGGTCTGGTTACAAAGCAAGAATAAATTCCCTTTTATTTCCCAAGCATGCAGTTCAAGAGTTAAGCAAATATTTTTTTGGCAACTAATTTGTAGCAGGCGTTGAGGTCGCTCTTGAGGATTTTTTTTTTCTTTTTGGTCTGATGAAGAAGAAAATCTGTTTCCTCACCATTTGCGTGTCTCCCTCTACTGTCTTCAGTTCAGGGTGGTTCTTTGTGTGGCTAGGAAATGAAGCTGGCTTGGATGGGATGGTTTGCAACAGGAAACTGGGTGTAGAGTGTAGCGAGAGGTGGGATGCTCCTTCCAGAGTGCTGGGGATCGTATCCACACTTCCTCATCTATGTAGCAGAAGGGATGGGGTGTCTACAAGGTAAGAGAACCTGCTTGTGTCCAGAGCCGTTAGTCCACACATAATCGAACCAGAAGGCTTAGCTACAAGGGGGCAAGGCAAACACAGCAGCACGATGTGACGAGGTGTTTAGGAGGCCCACTTAACTTGGGGGGGTCTAGAAGAACTTCCTTTTCTGCCCTTAGTTTTTATTAGTTCTTTGAGAATTTTGTAGTTCATTTTTACTGTATTGATACCCACTCCCAGCTCTGCTTATATCTACCCCCTGCCCAAACCACTCAACTTTGTGTCTTTTTTTTTCTTTTAAGCCAGCAAGTGAAATTTGTTCTTCCCATATACACTTGGGTGTGAGGTACCCAGTGGAGCATGATCTCCTCAGCAGGGGCTACACCCCTTGAAGAAAACCGACTCTCCTCCCAGAAGCTCTCAGTTGCCAACAGGTGCCATAGAAAAGGGTGGACTTCATGGGTATCAGCTTTATTTCTCCATGTGCTGTGTCTCCAGTATGTGGTGTCTTCAGCAATAGAATTTTATCATCAAGTTCTGGGGTAACCAAGAGAACTGGCAGTAGACTGTTTCACCGTTTACCATCAAGTTCTGGGGTAACCAAGAGAACTGGCAGTAGACTGTTTCACAGTTTACCATCAAGTTCTGGGGTAACCAAGAGAACTGGCAGTAGACTGTTTCACCGTTTACCATCAAGTTCTGGGGTAACCAAGAGAACTTGCAGTAGACTGTTTCACCGTTTACCATCAAGTTCTGGGGTAACCAAGAGAATTGACAATAGACTGTTTCACTGGCCAACAACTCCAAAAGAGCTGACCCATCCCTGGCAATGACTTCTTTGAAGAAATAACATTTAAAACAAAACACAGAGAAGGAAGACTTCAGAGGTTCTCAGCTAAAGGCATTCTAAGGGGGGATTAAGGATGGAAGAGCTTTAAGACGACAGCCTTTGTCATGTTCATGACATAGAAAGCAAGTAAGTGTGGTGGGTTTAGGAAATATTGAAGAGAAGGCAAGTTCTTACAGGGCCCAGGAGACCTGGTATGGAATTTGCATTTCAATTTATTCAATACCTATAAAAATGTGGTGTTTCTTAAAACATAAATTACAGGGCTCACCCTGACAGAGTATTTAGTGGATCTGGGTTTGACCTGATAATTTGTATTTTCCAGTATCCCTTTTGATTTATATACTGCCTGCCTACTGACTTAAAAAGAAATCAACCTTTATCGGGGCCATCAAGGTAGCTCAACAGTTAAAGGCATGTGTCACCAATCCTGATGAACGGATTTTGCTCTCCAGAACCTACATAATAGAAGGAGAAAGCTGAATCCTATGTATGAGTTTCCTCTGACTTCCACACATGAGCCTTGGCACACCTATGCTCCCTCCCTCCCTGTGAAATGAACAGACAAATGTAACAAAAGATGGAATAACTTTTCTGGGCTGGCAGGATGGCTCATCTGGTGAAGTGTTAAGTGGACAAGCCTAAGGCCCGGAGTCCAGATCCCTAGGACCCACATGGAAAGAGTGGCAGTTCATGCCGAGAGCGCCAACGCTGGATGGAGGTGCAGATAAAGACTTTAGTCCTCATTGGCCAGCCAGTCTAGCTGAATTGATGACCTTTCAAGTTCCATGAGACCTTGTCTCAAAAAGTAAAGATGGAAGTGACTGAGGCAAGACAGTGTCAACCCCTGGCCTCTGTACCTACATGTACCCATGTGCATCCACATCCACACATGTGTGCACACACCGCAACAAGTACATGATACAGCAGCCCCATCCATACACATGTACAAACAACTACATGTACCCATGTGCATCCACATTCACACATGTGTGCACACACCACAAGTACATGATACAGCAGCCCCATCCATACACATGTACAAACAACTACATGTACCCATGTGCATCCACATCCACACATGTGTGCACACACCACAACAAGTACATGATACAGCAGCCCCATCCATACACATGTACAAACAACTACATGTACCTATGTGCATCCACATCCACACATGTGTGCACACACCACAACAAGTATATGACACAGCCCCCATCCATGCACACGTACAAACAAACAACTTAAAATTGTGAAATGTAAAGTTTTGTTCCACCCACACTGAGGAACAAAACAAAACAGTAGAGAAAAGGAGCTGGAGATGTGGCTCAGTGGGTAGAGAGTAGGAAGCCTTGGTTCTGATCTCTGGCACTATGTGAATCAAGTATGGCCCTGCATACCTGTATTCCTAGCACTTGGGAGATAGAGGAAGGAACAACCAGTAGTTCAAGGTCATCCTTGGCTACTTATCAAGTTCTAGGCCAGCCTGGAATACACATGACCCTGTCTAAAAAGAACTATAGAAAAAGAATCTCCCTATATCTTTCCAAGAGCACCCCCCCAAACCCCCAATCCCCCCCCAGCCCCCCCACACACACACCGCCGTGCGCGCATGCGCACGCACACCTTCTTCTGCTCTTAGAAACTAGGACTCTGGGCTGTTTGGCCTTTAGACTCCAGAATTTACACCAGTAACATGTCTTCCCAGGTTCTCAGGCCCAGGGCCTGGGTATGAGCATGGCACTATTAATTCCATTAGCTCTGAGGCCTTCAAACTTGGACTGAGCCATTCAGCACACTGTGGCCTCCAGCTTTTGGGAAGTCTAGCAGGAGAACACTTTGCTTCACTAGTTGTGATTCCCAGTTCCTTCAATAAATCTCCTATATCTCTGTCTCTCTCTACCACTGCCTATGTTCCTCTGGAGAACCCTGACTGAGGTTCTCACTGAGAACAACATACACAAGTATGCATGAGATATGTGAGCATGAATGTCTGGTACACCAATATATAGACATATGGAACACTCAATGTCCGTCATTTTATTTTTATCAGTCATCAGCAAGTGATAGCTCCAAGGAAGGCTGGTAAAACCCCAAGTTTAGTGGACAAGCTATAGCCTTCCTCTTCCTCATAGCATGAACATATATTGTTGACTATAGGCTCCTCCATTCCATTCATTGGGATGCTAAATCTTCAATTCTGGATCTCAAAACATGCTTGTTAGTGAGGAGATCATACACACCAAAGACGGTTGAAGAAGCAGGATGCATCATCACAGCATAACAATACGTTGGTCTTTTGGGTCTCCCCTTTCTGTTTACATTTGGCTGTTTTAAACATTTGTTTCATTTTTAATTGTGTATATTAGTGTGTACATGTTTGGTGTGTGTGCAAGTAAGTCCCCCACAGAATCCAGAAGAGGATGGCAGATCCTCTGGAGTTACAGGTTGTGAGCTGTCCAACATGGGTGCTGGGAGCCAAACGTGGGTTCTCTCAAGAGAATACATGCTCTTAACCACTGAGCTCTCTCTAGCCAAAGGATTTACATTTTAAATTATAAGCCATGTGACTAAAAGATGATAATTTATCCCATGGCCTTTCTGTTCTATACCCTACTTAGAGGCCACTATTACACTCACTTAAATTTCTTAAATTACAGATTGTCACCTCTCAAAGACCAAGAGAAAAAGCCATTACCCAGAAGTCAGGAACCTAGCCTGGATGGAGTTGGCCTCCATTCATTCCTCTTGTGAGTTGGACAATGCTGACTCTAAGACTACAGGCTTCCCATGCCTCTCCCTTGTGTTTGTGGGAAGCTGCTCTGAAATCTATTGCGAATCTACCCTGCATTTGCACTGATTGCCCCATAAAATACACCAGGGATCAACCCATTCCGTAAAACAGCTGCTGACTCAGCATCTTGCACATTTATGAATCTATACCTTTAAGAGTTTATCTCAGCTCTTTATAGAAATTCATTGAAATGAATTCAGATAAATGAAAACAAGAAAACACTGGCTGAAGTAAACTCAAACTTGGTTGAATGTTCCAGAAAGACTCGCCTGTGGTGGAGACCCATGTGCTGCTTCCCTTGCAATCATCATCTTCCAAGTCCTTGTTTGGAAATATGCTGATAACTTTTACAGAGCACAGGATTTGGCCCTAGTTCACATGAACACAAAACCCCTCAGATTTTAATGTGTCTGTTGCAACAGAGAAATACCAACGAAATGGCTAGAAAACAGCACAGCAAAGGGCAGGGAGAAGTGAGAGAATTCAAGGAGCAAAGTGTTATCCTGGAGACAGGAAGCTCTTGGCACTAAAAATGGAGTTTTCTGCTTGAAATCCTCCTCTCCCACTGCAGAATCCGAGTCCCGCCCGACACGTCTGAGTGCTCCTTCATTGGAAAGCAAAGACAAAGACAAAAATTTTCGTTCAGAGTTCCCACCTTTCACACTTATTTCCATTTCCTCACTTGGCACAGGCAATATTGGATCTGCATCTTGATTCCACATCCATCTGGGGGAATCATTTGGCCAAAATAGGAAGGTTAATGAATTCTTCCAAGATACTTTATATTGCATTATATGTGGCAATTTCATCCACATTTCTGGAAATTTTATTAAGAATCCAGTAAAATAAGAGTTCATACCTCACAGCCATGTTGACCATATTGATTTGCACTGATAAAAATGTTTCTATTCTCATTTATGCCATCTGACCATTTCATCTCTCACCATAATGCATTTGGAAGGTTAAATGGAATTGTTACCTTGCTGGAAAGTGCTGTTCAAGTGGCCCTTGTATAATTCTTTTACTTAAGAGAAGAATGGGTCTTGCTTACCTATACCTTTCTCTATGACCTGTGGAGGCAGGTGGGCAGAAGCCGTTGACCAGTACAGAAAAAGCCATTAGTGACCCACCTTAGTCACCTAAAGGCCACAGTGCTGTCCTCTGAGTCACCACAGTGAGCCTGAGTGATGAGTAACATAGTCACTTCACTTTAATATCTGGAGTTTAGGGGCTGGACAGCAAATAAGTGTGCCTCCCTCCTCACAGATGGCCTCAAGCTGCCCTGCAGCTCACGTTATATGGTATCAAAAATATTTCTATTAAAATAAGTGTGCATGGAGCTGGAGAGATTGCCTTGTCAACATACATGCTTACTGTTTGCCATGTAAGCATGAGGACTCAAGTCTAGATTCCCAGTACCCACACCAAGTCCAGGCATGGCCAACCTTGCCTGCAATCCCATGGCTGCAGAGTAGAGAAAGGCAGATCCTTAGAGCTCCCTGGCCAGCCAGTATAGACAAACTAGTGAGCTAAAACTAACTTCCAGCCTCCCAACATTCACACATTTTCCAGGATGGCTCGCAGGTATGGCCAGAGCTCTTTGAACAGTGTGCTCTGGCTGCAAACCTCTGTCACAGGTGGACATTCTACTTTGGAAGAATCCTTGATTTCCAAAAGAAAATGAAGAATTTGAAGCAGTTCATATCTAAAGTCCTTGCAAACTCTTGTTCAGGCAATGAGCTTATATAGACTTCTCTAAATCAAGGCTTAAAGAAGTAGAAGTTGATGCCTGCTCAACAGAATACAAGACACCTACATTTAAAGTAGAGTATGACCTCAGCAAGAACAGATCCTGGCAGCCCTGACCTTACCACTACCCTGTCAGGTGTGTTGAATACCAAGGCAAGGAGGAGGTAGCACCATCAAAAGAATTCACAGACTTCATGACCTAAAACTTCAGACAGCAAGAAGACTGCAGTTGCTCGGGGGTGGACTCTTGTCAATGCAGGCATTCCAGGCTTCCATCTGGCAAGTGAGGGCAACATGGTCTTTTTCTTAAGTGAGACTTTAGGATCCTGGACAGAGCTGGTCATGTCAATATAGTACAGACAATCTCATTTGGATAAATGACTAATTTTATCCATGAAAAAAGAAGGAATTTGAGAGTTTGTCTTAGAAATATTTGAGTGGGATGAAACGAGACAGTGATAAATGACTAGTTGCCTGGGGTTGTAACAAGAACTGTGTCTTCTATACTGGCTTCCTGTGTTTCTGAGAGGGGCTGGGGAGCAGGTGCCGATGGAAACATCATTCTTGTCCAAATGCACACGGTTTCTGTGAGGTCCCCCGGGAACAGCACTTGGCACACTGACTGGGCCCGACTCTGTTTGGCAGGGGGTGGGGGAGTTGAGTCTCCACCATGCAGCCTGTGCAGCAGCAAGGGTGCTGTCACCACCCACAGCAGAGTCTTGATTACATTTGCTTTGGCAGCTGAGCCTTGACCAAAGATGATTGTCACGCTGCTGAATGAATGAGAGGTGGAGTGACAGGAAGAACTAGTTGAGTCAAAACCAAGCCAAAAAGGACCTTGGGAGGCTTCCATACAGAACAAATTCTAGAAAGTTCTAGAAAGAAATGGGGTAGCACATAAGACTCAAACCCTTGGGGTTGGGGATTTAGCTCAGTGGTAGAGCGCTTGCCTAGCAAGTGCAAGGCCTTGGGTTCGGTCCTCAGCTCTAAAAGAAAGAAAAAAAAAGACTCAAACCCTTCTCAAGTATACGGGGCAGACTCAGGTTTTGTGGGGTGGGCAATGATATCACATTCTAGTGGCCTCCCTCCTGAAGCATGGAGGCTGTGGGGTACTAACACCTTCTAGCACCTTGGTAACTGAATTCCACTCTCTTTCATCATGTGAATCCATCTTGTCTTTGGCCTCCAACCTAACTCTAGGACATTGACAACTTTGCTTGCTTAGGCGTTAGAGGGAAAGCATTTGTGGAATGCCCACCGAGTATCACAGATGACCTTTCCTGATGATCAGCTGAAGGAGTGGGCTGTGGGCTGACAGAGTTCTCAGAGGCCAAACCTCCTGATCTTGAGTCCTAATTTTCTGTGTTCTCCAGGAGACCTCACCATGTGAATGGCTCCTGTGATGAGATGCAAATCAGAAGATATCTTCTTGTTTGGTGCCCAGCTCTGTGGCCAGGGTATCAGCATGACTCCACAACAGGTCATGATCAAAACACAGGCACACATCTAAGACATAAAAGTTGCCCCCAGGCTATGTCTATAAAGTGTATATAAAACAGATCAATTTTGTGCTTAGACTTGGGCCTTAACCCTGAGACCTCACCTTCGGAATATTGTATTGTATTGTATTGTATTGTATTGTATTGTATTGTATTGTATTGTATTGTATTGTATTGTATTGTACTGTACTGCATTGCACTGCACTGCATTGTTCCACTTTAAAGTTCTTTCAGTCCCAGGTGCATCAGACTGAAGGTTTTCAACCTGTGCAATCATTAATTTAGTTCTAAAAACACCACACACTTAGTGTTGTGCAGTTCTGTAGGCCAGAATCTGAAATGGACCAGAGCTAAAGGTGTTTTCATCCCAGAGAATCTAGAGAGCATACCCTTTTCCTGGTTTCTTTCCAGCTTCCAAAGGTGTCTGCATCTGTTGGCTTATAGCACTCCCTTCATCTTAAAGTCAGTAATGTATTTCTCTTACTTCTGTAACTTTCTCTCAGTCTCTGTCTCTCTCTGTTTCTCTCTCTCCCTCTCCCTTCTTTTCCCTCCCTCCCCTCCTCTTTCCCTCTCTCTTCATGATAAGGAAAGGATCACTTGTAATTAGGCTGGGCCCATCTCTATAATTTGAAATAACTACCCATTTTGATGTCCTTATACCATGCAAAATGATACTCTCAGGTTAAAGTTATCCTGTCAAATATGTTAAATGGTGTGTGAATACCGGGCACAGTGACCAGCAAGGGGTGATTTTATTTTCCAGGTATGGAGTTCATCAGACACAGTTAGACATTACCACTTGATACACTACTTCACTTTGATGCAATGGGAAAATGATCCTAGCCTCAGCCCAAGGCGGTGAGGACCGCTATCCAGAAGCCCACAGCAAGATAGGAAACAAAGCCACCGTGAGCCCTGTTCTAGAACAGAGATGGTCATTCATGCTCTCCTCCCCTTTCCATCTTTTTCCTAGGCTAAAGGACATTGGAATGCATTTATTTTGAAGGTTTTTCTTTTTCTTGTCACTAAGATACGAATTTGTCCTTTGGTTCCATCTGGTAATTCATGGGTTTCTACTCCCCAGCCTCCTGCTCAGCTAGGGTTTAGCTGAGGGACCCTCAGCTCCACGCCTCTCTTCCCTCACTGTTTCCTTCTATCGTAACTGTGATTTCCAGGAGGGTCCAGAACACTCCTCAAGAACAGGCCACTGTGTAGGAAAGATGCATGCTTCAGAAACCCACTGGTTAGGATAGTTTTGTTTCTTAAACTTTTTTGTTTGTTTGTTTGTTTTTCAAGACAGGGTTTCTCTGTGTAGCTTTGTGCCTTTCCTGGAACTCACTCTAGATCAGGCTGACCTCAAACTCACAGAGATCTGCCTGCCTCTGCCTCCTGAGTGCTGGGATTAAAGGCATGTGCCACCACCTCCTGGCTCTTAAACACTTTTTAATAGAGAGATGAGGAGATTTGGTTTCAGATAATCCAGACAGTATCTTCACTTAAGCTGGAAAGACAAAGATCACAATAAAATCTGAGACATATCTAACAGTACAATCCCATTGTCTATCCTAAACAATGAACAATAGTAGGAAAAAGAAAAAGAAAAAGAAAAAATAAATCCTCTTCTTAAAAAGTAGTTTTTACTTTAAAATATTTTCTTTGTATTGATTCCCACTCTACACACACAAGAATATGCAGGTAAGTTTTTGGCCTACTGCATTCTTATAATACCACCTACAGGTAAATTGTAAGCACTCCATGCTGAAAGCAAGTGCTCGCCCTCATCGGTGCCATGTGCTCTGTGGTGGATGAATGGTTACGGAGACAGCCATGCAGCCCTTCCGTCTGGTGACTCAATGTCTCACTTCTCCACAGCGGGAAAGAAAGAGTGGGTGCAGATCTTTACAGATCCTCTGGAAAAGTGAGTAGATTCAGCTCACAGTTGGAAAACTCAACTCTTCCCTTTTCCACTCATCTGAATATTTCAGCCAGGCCCACACTGGGTTTGGGAATGATGACTAGACCTATCCTGCTTTCGCACCCTCATGCAGTTCAGTGGTTTTTAATGAGACAATACTGTGAATGTAAACCCATGGGAGGAAGGGCGCAGACATCTCACCTTAGATATTAAAAAAACTTAGAGAAGAAAGGGATAGTTGCATATCCGAACTATCTTTTAACAATAGGTGGGAACTTCCCACTGCGGGCGGACACAGGGGGCTGTGCAGGGGCGACCTGGACAGGAAGCCGCAGAGCATTCCGTGTGAGCTGAGGTAGACATTCCCACTGTTGTTTCCTTGTCTGCCTGTCTGTCCAGCACTTCTCTCCTTGAAGAATGGCTCCTTCACAGCTCTAACTCCTTGGGGTTTACAAAAGGCTCTACCTTACTTGGGGCTTCAAAGAGGACCCCAAAGCACACCGGCTACTTCTGAGTAGTCCATCTTTTTTACATCAGGAATAGTGACACCCCACATGGATTACACAGGAGGGGTGACACTAGCTGCTGCCAGATGCAGCCCCCCAAGTTCCAGCTTTCTCCCAATGCCATTTCATGTGTTCCTGACCGATCATTCCTCATATGGTGACCAGAATGGAGTTCCTTTTACCTAACGGCTCTGACATGTTGTAGGGACTCACAACATGACTGAATCTAGACACACAGGACCTAAGAGCTGTGGTTTAGTGGCATGTCTTAGAAAAGATGAAATGGTTTGGGGAACCCAGCACAGTGACTGATTCTGACCGCCCCCTCCCCAGGCTGGGTTATCAGGACCGCTGTACACAAACTGTGATGCCCACTTCCTACTAAGTACTAGAGAGAAGGTTTTAGTAGGTGAGGCGGGGAGGAGACACTGATAACTTGGTAAATGTGTCTGGAGTTTTATTAACCTTCTGGGAACTGTGTGGAAGAGCCTGCTGGGAAAGAAGGCAAGGCAGAAGCCAGAGCAGAGAGGGGCAAAGACCTTGAGACTCTGGCAGGGCTGACAAGTCATCCATGATCCAGAGTTCCTGGCCCTGGCTCTCAGAACTGTAGCTGCCATATTGTGGCTGCCTCAAATTGGATGCCCAGTTTGCCTATACCCCACCTGAGATAGACAAATTCTTGGCAGAATTATTTCAACTCTGAATCTACAACCTGTGCCAGGCTCTGGAATCTTCAGCTCCGTAAGCCAGAGAGCACATTTCCACAAACATCTAGTGTTTCTGTCCTTTGTAACAATGGAATTCTGGTGACTCTGTGCGAGGTGACGTGTGGACATATTTGGTCACAGATGGCAGCACAGACACCCCTCATCCTGACTTGCCTTTTCTTCCTGGAAACTGACGGGGAGAGCCACCTCATCTTCATATAGATTTCTCTTTATGTGGGTAATGTTCATCTTACCTTCAGGATTCATGTCAGAATATGTATTTTAAAATGTTCTCTGAACTGAAACTACCTATAAGACTACTGGTGTCTTTGGGTTTCCAGATTTCAGCTCAAATGATTTGAAGCTAACACTACAAGAAGGAAAGACCTCTCTGTAGCTTTTCTTGCTCCTCTAGGACTAATAAAAGCTTGAAATCTTGCAACAGGAAAATACACTCATGTTTTAGCACAGAGTCTTAAGGAATAAAGCAAAATTAGTGTTTTCTTACAAGGACTGGATCTGAGGGCTGGAAAGAACCAAAGAACTGTCCACAGCCTGCTTGGAGCATGGCCAACGTTACTCCCACAGGCAGCCCAATGGGCGGTGGTGGACCCTGGAGTCTGGAAAGTGGGAGAGGACCTGCTGTCACCATAAATTACCTTCTCAGACACTGATTGCCACTCCCAGCATTCCTGCCTGGCCAGCAGTAAGGAGGACTTGGTGATTGTGAAGGTCACAGAAGGGTCAAGGTTTCCATCAAAGTAACAATGAACATGGAGAGGACAGTGGGCCAGCTCACACTAACTCTGGAAGGCAGAGGCAGCTGGAGAGCACAGCATGAAAAAGACTGCTTTCATGACTCACAGTCATTATGCAGATAAATTTCTTCTTACACTGAACAGATTTCTCCAGAATAGTGTAAGACACGTTGCCTTCTTTTTACCAAATACCAAAATTTCTTCCTGTCAACGGTTTCCTAATATCCAGGAGAAAGAAAGCAGACATTTGCCTTGAAGCTACGGACAAGCATCCTCCCCACCCCACCACCATCTCAGGAATTCTAATTTATCTTATCTCCTCAGACACACTGCCAGGAAAAAATGCTAAGAAGACAAGAGGTCATTTGAGTTCACAAAAGAGACAGGCAAATTTTACTTTGCCTTTTCACTATTAATTTTGGTTACAGACTGTCCTGTTCAGTTAAGAGGTGACTTTCTTTAGTCACCAAATAGCCTCCCAATAGATGTAAGGTTCACCAACCGCTTGGGTCTACTGTCATAGGGAAACCCCTGTATTTCAGGTCTCACCTCATCCTTCATAAGATGGGAGCAAAGCCTGGCCGGGACGTGTGAGCCATGCTGTCACATTGTTCGGTGGCCTTCACAAATGAGAGCCTTTGTAAACTGGCACTGTTGGGTATTCCTGCCTTAAAATTTCCTTGATTAGAAATCCCCTCGTCGTAAGCTGATTCTTGAGAACATTAGAGTTGAATCATCTCATTCCATGCAGGGTCTTTTGTTTGGAGAGGCACCTTCAAAGGCTTCTGCTTTGCGTTATTTTTAATCATTATAATTCACCCAGGGAATGCTTTGTTTTAAGGAAGAGGGAAGGAGCAGTTACGTGCTTAAAGGCATCAGAATATAAGTCCTTCTGAACATCCAGATCCTGCCTCATTATTCTAGTCATTTGCTTTGGCTTATCTCTTTATTTTATCCCAAACACTGCTTGTGTTAATGGAGCCTGTCTGCTTTCTAGAAGTGATCAGAGCTTGAACAAGGCAACAGACAAGGGAAAACAGGCCATTGGGAATCAGCATCAGTTCATGTTGGCACACAAAAGTCCCTGGTCATTTTGCAGGGTACTTTGGACAATAGTTGATCCTGCTTAGAATGGCTTTCTTCCTTCTTTTAGAGACCCTTGTTGTTCATTCATTTATTTGTCTACTCATTAGTTTACCAAATACTTATTAAGTTCTTACTATGAATCGGAGCTTTTCTAGGCACATGGGATAAACTGTTGAGCCAAATCAACAGGAGCTGTCAGGCCTCATGTACTTTTATTTCTCCCTTAAGCCCACACGCATCTCACATCCTCTGAAGTACTGGTGCCTGACACGGTAACACTGTCTGTACACTGACTATACAGTCTAGTAGGTGGTAGTCTCACCATGTCACAAGCTAGACGTACAAGGTTGTGATCCCACACAGGCTTTAGATTTTGCATTTAACAGGAAAATTTCACCTCAGTGAGCCATTTGCTTGAGCAAAGACTTAAAAATCTACAAGCTTCCTTTTCCCACCTATCAGGGAAACAAAAGTCCCTCTCCAGTTCACAGAATTGGTATGAAGACTGAATGAGCTATTCGTGGACAGTACTTAGTGGTTCTGCACTTGTTATATGGAAAGCATTCATTAATGTACTTACTGTGGGTATAATGGCATATCCAGGATGGGGACACATAAAGTCTTCTTTAGCCAGAGCCCCAGAGTCTGAAAGCCCATTCATTACAGCACTAGTTTCCCTGAGGGACTCCTGGCTATGTCACTTCATAGAAAATAGTCACATAGGAGCACATGGGACATAAGAAGACTGAGTTTGTGGTAGTTTGGATGTATTTGACTCCCATAACCTCATAGGGAGTGGCACTATTAGGAGGTGTGGCTTTGTTGCAGTGGGTGTGGCCTTATTGGAGGAAGTATGTCACTGTGGGGGTGGGCTTTGAGGTTCCCTATGCTCAGGATACCACCCAGTGTCTTAGTCAACTTCCTGTTGCCTGCAAGATGTAGGACTCTCCAGCACCATGTCTGCCTGCATGCTGCCATGCTCTCCACCATGATAATAATGGACTGAGCTTCTAAAACTGTAAGCAAGCCACCCTAACTAAATGTTTTTTTTTTAAATAGGAGTTGCTGTGGCCATGGTGTCTCTTCACAGCAATAAAAACCCTTAGACAGAGTCCAACAAGAACTATATAAATCCCTTCCAAGGGCATGCCTCAGTGACAGCAACCCCTGATAGGTCCTGCCTCTTAAAGAGTCTACCTTCTCAGCCCTGCCACACTGGTGGCCAAGTTTGCTCATGCACTCAGACAGTATCCACAGATTGGCAGCAGACACAAAGACTCAGGATAGATCTTCAGATCTGCTTCTAACTGAAACCATCATTTCTCCAGTGGACAGGCTGCCAAGTCATGGACAGCCACTCCTGTTCTCTCTCTCTCTCTCTCTCTCTCTCTCTCTCTCTCTCTCTCTCTCTCTCACATTGAGATTTAGAATTCAGAAGGAGAAAACTGTTCTTGAGTTCCCACTTGCCACAGCCATCACGGTATCAGCTTGTGGCAGAGCTCTGCTTTTGGCTCTTGTTTAGACAGAATCCCCAGGGCCTCCATAGAAGCCGGGCATTACCATATTCCTCGGAAACCCTAGCAGCTCACTGGTGCTTCTGCAGGCCTTGGGCTCTATCTATCTGTATCTTGACCCACTCACTGCACTAGTGAAAACCTCAGCTCCTACTTTGCTTGCTGTGTGTGTTTCCTGCCCCACGTGAGATATGCCTGTCACCCTTTGGTGGAAAGGTACCCAGAGAAAAACAAAAACCTCTTCAGTCAACTCAGGCTCATACAAAAGCAGGAGGAGCTCAGCAGTAGATTTCTAGAAGCTAGCTCTCTTTCATGGGACAACCCCAAGAAGCTCAGGGCTTTGAGAAGGTGCCCTGATGGAAGCAGAAGGGTTTCGGGAGGGCCTGACATGAGAACAAACTCAGACGAAACCCCAATGGCTTCCTGCAGAGGGGAATCACTGCAGTCTACACCACATCTCGTGGCTCTGGGATATTGCTCATGTTACCTTACAAACATCCCTGAACACGTGAACAGATTTAGAATTGGTTGCAAGACCTGTTTGTGCTCACCTAAGTCAGGCTGGCATGGTTGAGATGCATACAACTTTCTTCCAAGACTTTGATTTATAAACCATATACTAGGTTGACTCCATCTAGCTCTACCCAGAGTACATCCAATGTACCTGCCTCCAACCATGTTTTCAAAGCACAGATAGGGAGGGGCAGGATGACCTTTTCCTCTCATAGCACAGCCCTTGCCACCTGGATTCTGTGGCTTATGTGGACTCTAAGCTTTTCTCCTACTTATTTTTATGCAAATGCTATAAATAAGTTGTGATGCTCTTATCTGGTGAGAGACCCAGTTCTACCCCAGATAGTAGCATATGGAAGGTCTGTTCTTTCACATTTAACACACAGTGCACTAGTTGGCTTTAACCATCAACTTGACACAGTCTATAATCACCTCCTAAGGTAGTCTCAATTGAGGGATTTCTCAGATACACTCAAGATAGATCTGTAGGCATGTCTGTGGCAGGGAGGGAGGTAGCTTAATTATTAATTTATGTGTGAGGGCCTAGCCTACTATGGGGGCAACACCACACCCTAGGCAGGTGGGCCTAGGTTATATAAGAAAACTAGCTGAGCATGAGCCAGTAAGGAGTCAGTGTTCCTCCATGATTTCTGCTTCAAGCTCCTGCTTGAGTTCTTGCCCTGACTTCCCTCAATGATAGGTTGTGACTTGGGAGTATACGACTATTTTATCACAGCCACAGAATGAAACTAGAACAAAGAGTCCTCTCTCTCTCTCTCTCTCTCTCTCTCTCTCTCTCTCTCTCTCTCTCTCTCTCTATCTATCTATCTATCTATCTATCTATCTCTATCTCTATCTCTATCTCTATCTCTATCTCTATCTCTATCTCTATCTCTATCTCAAGCTTGTTTACACTCAGTCTTATGGGAAAAGTGTTGGCCCTTATGCTGGAAGGCCATCCTCAAAAAGGAGAAACACATTCAGAATTATTTGTGTGGAGGTTGGTGGAAAAGGACACAAAAATTTACAAGCCTGATGTTTATCAAAGTATTTCTCCTTTGGTGGATTTGAAGTATATATAATTAAAACCTGTTGTGTTTTGAAATGAGCACATTGGGGAAATATGTAGAAGGATAAATTCTATCTTGATTAACACTGCAGTGATCAGAAGTGCAGACAACGGCCAGATGGCCAGCTAGAATTCCTTCTCCTCATTCATTCTCTGGATGGACCAGAGCAAGCTTTTTGGCATTTCTGGGATGCTGTTCCATTTGGTGAGTAACCTGCAATAGCTGTGCTTTTGGCTTGGAGTAAGGGGGATTATTAAACATGTACCAAGAAAAGGGAAAGAATAAATAGCACCTAGAGGTAAAAGTATGTAGTGTGGAGATGCTAAACCACCAAACTGGGCACTTACAATGGTAGTAGAAATAACTAGAATAGCCAAATTGGAAGACAAAGCAAAAGTTACATCATAAAATCAGGTTCTTACAACATCTAGTGGGAAAGAATGGGGAAACCTTGCAGAAACAGCCATCCTGGGATTCTCAAAAGAGAGTCCTGGGTAGAGCAGGGGTGCTCTCTACCAATGAGCTTCTGGTTTGTCCTTCCCACTGCAAGCATTTTTGTACCATGGAATAAGCAATAGTAATCTCTATTGGAAGTAGCTCACCTCCTAGTGATTCTCAAAGGTGCAATGTGCTTAACACCCTTAGCTATTTGTTGCTCTCCTTTGCCCTGCCACAGGGCAAGGGGACCAGGATAAGGAGTCTTGAAGACTTGTGAAATCAACACACTTGGATCTAAACCAAGGGAGCCCTCCTCATTCCCAAAATCCACTTTGAACAAGTGAAACCAGTATGTGGCAATTGACCAACGTGGTTTATATTATAGATGGCTTTTGTCTGCCCATCAAAATGTATTTGACAATATTATTGAAAGTATTGTGGAGATGCGCAAGACATACTACCTGCATTTTGTTACCAGTAAGTGTAGAACCAGATGTGCAGTAAAGAAGTGTTCTAGTGCTGGGTGTAGAAACTACTGGCTTCCTCATGCATTTAGAGCAGATTTGCAAACATTGAAATAATTTGATTTATCTTGAAATAAACAGCACAGGTTGATAAAGTGATCAAACAATTTACCGTCAAAAATGAAAAGTTTCTACGGCAAGTAGATGATGGCTCAGTGGTCAAAGTGCTCATCACACAGGCGTGGAGACTGGAGGTCAGCCCCTAAGACTTAAGCATGGCAACCCACCTGTAATTACAACACTTGGAGGGTAGTGAGAGGGCATCCTGGGATCAAGCTGCCCAACCAAACAAACTGTGATGGTGAGCTTTGGGCTCAGCTGAGAGATGTTATCTCAATTTAATAGGTAGAGAATGATGGAGGAAGATTCCAGCACCAACCTTGGCTTGATACACATGTGCACACACATACATGTTGGAATGTGTGTTGGAATGTGCATACACTTGGGCAGTCAAACCACACACCTACACATACACAGGGAAAAGAAAATAAACAGAAAAATGAAAATTTTTGTCAAGCATCTGAGATCTATAAACTGTAATATAGAAAAAAAACAAAAATATCTTGAAATTAATATTTTATATTATACTCATGTGTTCAAAACTTCACCACATAGCCATAACTGCAATCAAATTTTAGAACTATATAACATAAACCCTGAAAGTACCTTTTACCACAATTAAGTTGGTTCAATTCAAATTGAGTTCATTTATCATAAACAAAATGTCTCCCATTATCCCTTTGTTCCAGTGGTTCAGGCTTACTTTTGTCTGTATTCCATCTGAGAATTTATTTTGAATTTTTTCCAGTTGCAGAAGCCCCACAGCCTAAAGAGGTAAGCTTGGGCTTGTGCCCCCTTGTCTTTAAGAAATGCTAACTAAAGCTGAGTTCTGTCAGAACCCGGGAGTGTTTCCCCTCCACAAGAACTTAGTTTACCCAAGCTGCATGAAGCAGCCCAGACGTGCTGTGGTCATGGTCTCAGCATTGCATGCATGTGAAACTCGTGGTTTTTCTGGGCCTGTGTTCCTTGTTTCTAAAGGAAAGCTGATATCCCACCCACCACCTGACCCCCAGAAGCCACAGAATACATTTCCTTGATGCAGGTCACATGCCAACTTGTTTCTGGTTAGAAAGGTCCCTCCTTAAAGGCAATAGGGTGAAAACCATTTCCTCCCTGTTCCCTTCCCATTTCGCTTGGGAATCCAGTACTTCTTAGTATCTAACTTTGTTTATTTTAAATCTGTGCATGGTTTTATAATGAGCCAGATGGCTTAGTAATAATATATATTTCAAAGTCACTAAGAGAATAGAGTTTTAGTTTTTCCATCATGGCAGAAAAGCATGTGAGGTGATAGGTATGTTAATTATCTTGACTTAAGCATTCCATAAGGTGCACACGTGTGAAACATCACATTATACACTATAGATCTTTGTAATTCATCTGTCAATCGAAGCATGAGTCAGGTTTTTACCATCCTAGAAACTTTAAGCTTACCAGAAGTGGGACTTTGGAAGCCCAGCAGAATGAGATTTTGGCAGCTGCTCCTGAAACACCAGGGGCTGGTGCCAGGAAAGGTATTAAAGTCTTCAGTGTTCTCCCTCACCCGCTCCCCACGCCCCTTCCTTCCTCTCCTCCCCATCACCCCCAAATCTTCTGCCTTCCTCCTCTTCTTCTCTTTTCCCATCTCTATGTCTTGTATCTCCTGTTTAATAGCATTGCCTGTAAAGAGCGTGGGTTCTCCCGAGCCTCCCAGAGGCCTCTCCTCAAAACAGGAGAGTGTGCTCAAGCAGCTGCTGTTCTACATCCTTGAGCCAGGACAGATGCATGACACACACCCTTGCTCTGCAGTTCTGACATATCTCTAGCCCCAGCCCAGGCAGGGCAGAGTTTGCCTCCACCAAGCTACCCAACAAGCACACGATGACATTATCCTGAGATACCAGGCCTTGCTCTTGTGTCTACTGAGTTCATACTAAGGATTGCTGCTGTGAGGCCAAGAGTGCAGGAGGCTGAGCAGGACATATCTCCAGAAGGGGGTTGTGAGCCACCATGTGGTTGCTGGGAATTGAACTCAGGACCTTTGGAAGAGCAGCTAGTGCTCTTAACCTCGGAGCCATCTCTCCAGCCCCCTGACTCTGTTCTTAATCAAGCTATCCCAGAGGCATATCTGCTTCTATGTTTAATTTCCTAAGGTAAGATTGCTCCTTTCAATGGTTACACAAAAATCAGATAATTGATAATTCATTGAGGACATGCATGTTGATATAAGAAGTTAGAAAGGCTAAAGGAGGGATCTGGTTGCAGAAGTTTGGTGGCAAACACGCCCATGGATTGTCCCAGAACCAAAGCATGTCCCTCCTCCACCTTATAAACTCTAGACACTCAATGATTAGCTAATGGAAGACCTGGGCTCATGACACCTGGTGACGGTTGATCCTCACTGTCAACTTGACCAGATTTAGAATCACCATGGAAACACATATCTGGGTGTGTCTATGAAGATATTCCCAGGAATGTTTAAGAGAGTTCAGAACCTGTTGTACCAGACTTATGGCTGGGCCACCTCATGAGTGACCTTGCAGACATTATTCATTCTCCACTGGCCTCAGTTTCTCATAAATAACATTGAGATCATAAAAATAGAAAACTTGGAAGGATGTTGAGAGATGATGCAGGCAAAATTCTCAGTAGAGGCCCTAGCTTGCCATAGGTGTGTGTGTGTGTGTGTGTGTGTGTGTGTGTGTGTGTGTGTGTGTGTGTGTGTGTGTGTGTGTGTTGTCTTGTCATATATAGACAGACAACAGAACGGAAGGCTAGAATGATGTGTAAGGTGTGGATTCGTGGATGATGAGGTCTCACATTTCAACTCACGGAGGACATGTATTCCTTCTGAGACACCAACATCCTCACTAGGGCTGCCATAAGATCCACCCTCTAGTCGGGGCTGTCTGCGTGTGCATCAAAAGATCAAGTCCTCTTTCTTGTCCTGATGCCAGAAAATTAATAGAACAACCCACCTTACATAGAATGAACTAATATGATTATTATAAGGCCTGCCACAAGTTACTTCTCTGTCTTACAAGAGTCAGCCATAGGCACTAAAGTTGTGCCTAAATCTCCAAACATGAGTTTTTCCTCCCCCTCCCTGGCTCCCTCCGTCTCTCCTTATATTTTTCTTTCTCTCTCACTAAAGTAAAAATTAATCTCAGGACTTTTGAAAGAGTGTTTGCAAACAAATGGTATTTTTTAAAAAGTTTTCCTTATATTCTGTTTGTTGCTGAGTTTTATGTCTAACTTATTTGGGGAATTTAAAATAAAATGAGACTCAAGAGAATTCCCAACAGACAATGGCTGACTTCAAGTTCTACGGTTTCTGAGCAAGCCGCCACCCACATTTGTGGTCACTCTTGCCCCCAGCAGTTCTTAGTCTTGGTTTAGCTCTCCTCCTTCAAGATCCCAGGGTGCACAGGAGATTCACCCCAGGAAAGGAGCGAGGAGCAGTCCAGCAGGCCTCAGACAAGAACAATTGAAAAAGCAGCCACTGTCGACCCTGTCCTAGAGAAGAGTGCTGGCGGATGCGGGTGAGTGCTGTCTTACCAAAGCCATGGCATTTCCACCTGAGCTCCAGTGAGCCTAGACTGGGCACCCTCGTTCATTTCTGCTTTATGGAAAAATAAGCAAACATCCAAATATTCAGTCACATTCTTTTGAATATCATCTACCCATGAGTACCTTAGACATAAAGCATCCATTTGGTGAGTTCTGATGAGTGGGGAAGCCAGGCAATCACAGAGAAGACAGATGAAGGAAGCAGGTATTCTGACATTTGCTGATCCAATGAGTACCGTGAACTCTCTGTGTTCCGTTCAGGAACAGGGCAGATGGGGTTCTTTCACACCCTGGGCATTTATAATTATGGGAGAGCTGGAGATACACAGAGCCTTTAAGAAATGCAGTTTGGGAGCTTCTGTGTTGAAAGAACCAGACAGCCAGCAGCTGTCTCCTATATCCATCATCGTGCTCTGCTAACTAGGGGTTCCCTCCATGTCCTCATCATAAAATGTCACCGCTTCTGCTTAGACCCAGGTTTCTGGTGGCATGTGGGTGAAGAACTTTGTAGAAACATGAAGTTTGGTTTGTGAATTTGAATGGTGGTAAGTAACCCTTATGGCTCTGTCACTTTTGCTGAGAAATACAAAAGTCTTCAGAAGTAGACATTGCAGCCAAGCACCACAGAGCAACCCCACAACACTGGAAGCAGCGCCGACGGGAGAAGGGGCTCCTCAGGGACGCCCCACTGCTGTGGGGGCACCACACTGAAAGAGTCAGTCTAGAATAATCTCAAAGCTACCAACCTTCTCATTCAGAGCCACTAAAAACTGGCATTTCAGCCAGGAGGAAGGGGCACATGCTCCCCCCACCCCCGAGGCAGGGTTTCTCTGTGTAGTTTTGCGCCTTCCCTGGAACTCACTTTGTAGACCAGGCTGGCCTCGAACTCACAGAGATCCGCCTGCCTCTGCCTCCCAAGTGCTGGGATTAAAGGCGTGCGCCACCACCGCCTGGCCGTGGCACATGCTTTTAACTCCAGCGCTCGGGAGGCAGAGGCAGGCAGATCCCTGTGAGTTTCAGGCCAGCCTGGTCTACAGAATGAGTTTCAGGACAGCCAGGGCTACACAGAGAAACTGTATCAAGAAAACAAACAAGCAAACAAATCTGGTATTTTCACCTTTGTTTCTAACTATCCTTCATTGCTAGAATTTTATTGCTATTAAACTCCTTCTGGGTGGTGGGAGGGGTCACCTTCTTCTAAGAGAAATGAGAGTCCCTTTGCTTCAACTAAAATTTTAAAAATCATTTCACAGCTGATGCAGGGAAGCCTTCGTTAATGGCTCATCATACAAGTCTGGATTCCTCCAAGTGCCTGTTAAATTCAATTAACTTGAGGGAGAGGGACTGTGGAATTAGACCTGTGGCCACAGTTAGAAACTGGCCTACATAAAAAATAGCCCTGGCTTTACTCCATGTATATATTTTTTAATCTTTCACATCTGTCTCAGACATTACAGGTAAAGATACAAACAACTTGTTATTGCTGGGCATTACATTAGCAGTTAGATCACCCTGATGAAGCTAGCCAGACTTGGATAGCATTTAAAATATCGCACCGGGGCTAGGGAGAAGGCTTAGTGAGTCCTTGTTACACAAACACTTGAGTTCAGATCACAGGACCCACATAAAATCTGGGGGTGCCCCTGCAGCCTTGGTACTCAAAGTTAGAAGACAGATTCCAGGCTCTGTCCAGCCAGTCTAGCTCAAAGAAGTTTCAGGACTGTTCCCTTGCTCTAGACTGTTTATTCATCCTCATAAATTTACTGTTCAATAAGAGCATACTAGTGTAATGGGTGGATTGGTGTAGACAAGTCCTTGACAGCCCTCAGTTCAGTATCCATGAGACTGTACAGTCGGGGCATGCCACATACTGATACACTCATCACCAGGTACAAGAGGCTAAACTGTCTTAGTTCTTCCACCCCCCAAAAAAATGAAGCCTAGGATTTTAAGCTCTCAGGGTAAGACCCACTAAACTCCCAGAAGTCAAAGCATCAGTCTGCTTCCACACGTTGCGATCCTTGTACCAATTCCAGGGCATGTTCCCATCATCTTGGTTCTTATTCTCTGGCTCAACATGGATCTGTCTCCATTTCTTAAGCTTATGGTGGTAAATACTTTGTAGCAGTGATTTCAAAATATGCTTAATTTTGAGCATAATACCCAACAAAGCAGAATACTGACTTTTAACTAATCTAGGCATTCCTGTCATCCACTTTCCTTTGGCCTCAAGAGACTCGCTGTCTTAAAACCCAAGTGTCTGATGTTGGTGAAAGCTTGGGTCTTGTTCTCCAGCTCTCAAGAGGACCTTCACATTTTACTATCATGGGGTGGACATCCCATGGCAAAGGAGTCCCTTCTGTGTTCTTGCCATAACTGTAGCCACTACTGTTTCAAGTCACAGCATGTCTTGAATTCTTTGGGATCGTTCTCATGACTTTCTGGAGTTGGGCTGTGTTGACTCCCACCCATGCCCTTTGTACGTCATGGTCTCAACAGTCTGCCTTCTGTGAAGAAAATGGACCTTGGCTTAGGTAAAGGCTTATAATCTTAATCCTGGGTCTAAAGCAAAGCCCAATACACCTTATCTGCAGCCATGATTATGGGACAGAGCCTCTGGACAATGGCAGACAGAAAAGTGAATTTCATTAATCTCACAGGAACTTTTGAGTTGCCTAAACTCTTTATTTCTGACAAAGGATGTACAAACCCCGTTGCAATTGCCTCCTCATTTTCTCAAATGAGATTCCTGGAGGTGTCCCTGTCCTCCTGGTAACATTCTCTGAACTTCCCTCTCCTGTCCTTCAACATTTCTCCTGCCTCAGTGTCTGCTCTAATTTCTGCCACGGCCTACTTTGTATTACTATAACAAAACACTGGATGGTGGGTGAGGTATAAAAGAAGAGATTCATTTAGTGTGTGATTCTGGAGTTGAGAAGTCCAAGAAGCATGATGTCTCTTGAGAGCCTCCCTAACTGTACCCTAACATGCAGAGAGAATGGGCGTGGTCATTCATGGACAGGGCCTGATGCATTGGGTGGCCTTTGTTTAACAATCTGCTTTCACAAAATGTCTTTCTAGATCCACATGAATTCCTGCCCAGGGTGGTGACTCCAAGACCTAATGACCTTCCTTGGGTGCCATCTCCTAAAGAGTTTACTACTTCTGAGGCTGAGGAGATGACTCAATGGGTAAGTGTTTGCCTTCCAAGTGTAAGGACCTAAGTTCAGATCCCCAGCACCCAAGTAAAAGATCAGTCATGGTGACACCCACTGATAATCCCAACAATAGTGAGGTGGGAGCAGAGACAGGAGAACCAGGAGTTTGCTGGCCAGCTAGCCTGGCCCACTTGATAAAGTTTCAAGTCAATGAGAGAGCTGTTCTCAAACAAGATGTGGAAGGTGTACCTGAGAAACAACACCTGTAATTATCCTTTGACCTCCACACAGACGCCCACCCACATGAATGCACTGTACACCCTCTGCTCCCCACAACTGCACCTGAAGGTACACACACACACACACACACTCTACCCCATCAGCATGACCACACTGAAGGTCAAGGTTCCAGCATACAAACTTTTAGTAGACACACCCCTAGTATCATCAGATCCATATGGAAATGGAAGAAGGCCAGACAAGGCAAAACTGATCTGGGAACCGATAGAAGAATTTCAGCAAGCAGCAGGGTAGAAAGGAATGGGGCATGAGGAGATGAAAATGCCTAGTTAACATGATCAAAGGCTTGATAATAAATTCACTATAGCCATAACTATCCATATGAAATTGGAAGCTTTCCTACTTGATGTCATTTACTGTCTGGGGAATGATTCTTACTGAATGAGGTCTGTTTCTAGGCAAAAATCTCTAAGCATGTGAACTGATTCTGAGAATTTTTCCAGCTGCAGTTATGGGTGAAGTTGGGGTTTTGACGTCTGTGCACTCATTTCAGACCTCTGGAACAGCTGTCCCAAGTAATCCCACAGAGAAGATGGTAGTGAATATTCTACTATAGACTTGCAAGGGGCTCTGAGGGAGTGGATTCCCAGACTCCTTCTCTTTCCTGTCCATTTGTGTGTTCTTACACCCAGGATCTCCTCTCTGGCTAGTGTGGAACCTGTCCTCAGGGGATGACAGGGCCATCTTAACCTGAGCAACTGTGGCCCTCATATGTGCGACCCTCACAAGATCAGATGTGTTGACACTGTCTTGGAAGAATGAAGGAGAGTGTTGCCAACCTTACCTGAGATTCCAGCCACTTACCTTCCACCATGCTTCATGCAGTCCTGCCCAGCTGCACTGGACTGGAAGTGTGGGCCCTGGGGCCAGGCTGGGTACTTAGGGGGTAGAAGGCCCAACGAACCCGGCTAAACCTATGTAGCTTTCAGGAAATTGTCACTCATGCTGGGGTGGGGCTTTGCAGTGATATTTGGGGTCCACTCACATTCCTACTCCCGGAAGTCAGCTCAGTGTGTTCCAAGCTGAACTTGGGTGGAGTAATTTCTTTGGTGTGTTGTTGGTGCCCCATCAAGGTGAGAAGATACTTGTTCATGTCTCTCCAGAAAATGTCCATGCAAGGACTGGCCCAAGACAGAGCTGAACTCCATGTTTTCTCTGTATCAGGACAAGCTGGACTCCCACTGCTCAGGCAGCCTGCATGGGAGGCTATCTTGTTTTGTTGGATAGTCACCATTTCTTTCCAGACTAAACAGAGCAGCTCTGTGCACTCTCTTGTTGTTTAGATATTTTGCATTTCTATTTAATTTAAAGGATACTTTGAGCTGAGTCTCTTTGGGTGATCTTTCTAGCTGATGCATTATTATTCTAACATTCTGCTACTCTTTAACAGAGAATCACCAAAGATCTTCAGGAGATTTTAAAAATCTAAATTACCATAGATGTAAGACATGGGGTGTTGTAGAGAGATAGTAAAATGTGAAATGATGGTGTTTAGAATCAATGGACTGTAGGTATATATGCTTAAAAATTTTGTTCTTTTAGTGTTTTTGACAGAGAAGAAGTAAGTACCCACACAGGAAAACTCACAACCTTCCTCCTGTCAATTCTCTCAGTACCCCACCTGAAAGGAAACTGCCCAGCTTCCTGCACTTAGTGTAGACATTACTATTGTTTGCTGTGACTTTTTGCTTGAAGTCACATTTGTGGAGTTATGCTATAGTGAGATTCATGCCTCTTAGACCTTAAGTTTATAAGGTAAAACAAGTACACAAGGTTCCTCTTACATCTTTGAACCCTGTCCCCTCACCCAAGGCCCCAAACACACTGGTTTGGCTCAGGTCCCCATGGATTTTCTTGCTCCAAAATGTCGTAAGTGTAGGACAGTGAGTAACATTTGCAGAGTGGCCTTTTCCACAAGCATATTTTATGGCATGAATTAGAAATTTGTTCGTTTTATGTGTATATTTCAGTTTGACTTTTCCAACATTCCCTGAAGCTTGGTTGTCCCCAAATCCTGTGATGTTTTGTTCTGCTTCTACCCTGTGCCCATGCCCGTTTGGGTGTTTTTCTGTCAGTAACTGGTGCTATCAGCATCAATGTCAACCCCTCGGCTGAATTTTACATTAAAGTGCCCCAGGCTAGGAACGTTGAATAAGGAGAGACTGACTTTCAAGGAGAGTCTCCTGCCCCTGCTCCAAGCAAGTGTGGCTTATTCTCTCACCCACGCAGCCTCGGGTGTGATCCAGGAGAGCCCACCCCACTCCAAGCACATGTGAGTTAATGTATCACTCACACAGCTGCAAATGTGATCCAGAAGAAGCTGAATACCAACTACAAGTAACATGTCTCTCCCTCTCTTTTCCATGCCTCCCTGCTTCTGCCTCTCTCTCTCTCTCTCTCTCTCTCTCTCTCTCTCTCTCTCTCTCTCTCTCTCTCTCCCTCTCTCTCAGTATAAATGATCTCCCCATATAGCATAAGCCTACTAAGAAAATGCTTTTGAATTAGGATCCTTCATAATTAATAAACATTTTTTTCTAGAGCAATTTCTGCCAATAACCAAGTTCAACAGACAATATCTTGACTCACATTACCTGGGCCACAGCCTTCTGCTAAAAACTAATCCAGGAAACAGGATAGGAGGTGGTTGGCTAGCTGTCAGACCCAGCTAGTGCCTCAACATGTCATCCCAGTGGATGGCTGGTTTTGTCCCTTCCTCACCCAGTGTCTTCTTCCTATGTAGCCCAGGTTGGCTGAAAACTCTGTCCTCTTGCCTCTGCCTCCTGAGTGCTGGGAAGACATCCGAGAGTCCCCAGGTCCAGCTTGAGATGCAAGGCAAATTCTAGACAGAGGGAGCAATGAAATGAAACCTCAAGCCAGGAACATGCTGTCTGTCAGATTTTTTTATACTCTCCGCTGTTTTAAACAGCAGCTGTGGAAGTTCCTGACTGTGCTTGCTGTAATTATTGACGGTCTTTTGAGTTGAAAATGAGCACCTAATAAAAGGGAAATATGGAAAGCAAGAGAACCCTACACTTACCCACTGCAATGTCACCATTCTTGAGAACAGTGGCCTTTGGTGATTCCTCCAAACTGGAGCTCTAGGCACTAAATCACAGTGCTATCTCCCCATTCCAGCTGCTCCGGGAGATGGCTGACTTCACACTCACGTGATCACTGTCATTAGTGTGTGTGTGTGTGTGTGTGTGAAACAAAGGACATTGGTGTTGTTGCCTGTTTTGTATTATGTGCAGTGACTGCTCCTTAAGCGAGGACTGTCCTAACCAGAGGTTGCAACTCCACCGCTCCCAGCAGTGGTTTGGCACCAGGGGCCACAGCCTGAGGAGACTCTGTGCCCTCAGGCACCGACTCTTTCAAAGCTACTAAGGGAGACTTTATCTAAATCTAAAGAACTCACAATTCAACAGTTTAGGTGGAATTCTGCTCACTCAGAGAGGCTGAATAGCTAGTAGCTGACCTTCTCCCTTTGCTGGTGTCTTTCAAAACACCCAGCAGCCTTCTCTCAGCCCGCACTTAAAAAACCCTTACCACACGTGGTTCCTCCTTACCACTTCCTGTCAGCTACTTGCTAACTCAGCCTCCTGGTTGCAGGTTAATTTTAATCAAACACATCTTTGAATTGTTAACAAAAGTGGTAGGGAAAAATGCAACATACTTTAAAATAATATTCCCCAACACTATGGTGTCTTCTATAGCTTCCTACCTCATTGTCTTAAGACGGAGTCTCCCATTGAACCAAAAACTTTCTTTGGGGCCAGACTGGCCAGCCAGCAGGTGTTCTTGACCTGCCAGTCACTCTGCCCCAATGCTGAGGTTACAAGCTTCAGACAAATCAGCCATACCTGGCTTTTCACAAGAGTACTGTGTATTAGAATGCAGGTCCACACTCTTGGAGGGAAAATGTTCTTACCCACTGAGCCATCTCCTCAGCCCAAAGCCCACTTCTGAGCTACATCAGTTATTCATACACTGTGCTTTGTGAAGGACCTGCAAACCCTCAGATGCACAAGTCAGCTGCAAAGAATGTGTGTGGGTGTGGTGCTGCAAAACAGAACAACGTGTTTCCAGGAAGCATGCTACTTTGCTGAAAGATAATCTGTGGTGCACTTTCTCCTTTGGCTCATTTCGCAGAAGTCTCTTCCCACTCCTCCTGACTGCTCTCCTCAGTGTGGACGTGGACACAGTGAGCTGGGGACAAATCTCAGAAGGAGCTTCAAGTGTCATGCTTGGGTTGTCACATAGTTGTGATAGGTAATATTCAACAAATTTCCTGTATGGTACCATACTTCGAGTGTGTGTGTGTCTGTGAATGTGTTTCTCTGTGTGAATGTGGTTGTGTTGTGTGTATATTGTGTGTTCTGTGTGTGTTGTATGTGTGATATGAATTTTGTATGTCTGTTTTGCATGTATGCTGTGTGTCCATCCACATATGTGTGTGAAGGTTAATATCAGAAAGTCTTCTTCAATCATCTCTCCATCTTATATTTTGAACTTTAATACATTTTTCCTTTGATGGTTTCATATATGTACACAATGCATTTTGATTGATCTCACCGGCTGTGAGATGTCTTTTTGTATGCTGTGAATATGTGTTGCTCCTATTGGCTAATAAATAAAGCTGCACTGGCCTATGGCAGGGCAGGATGGAGCCAGGCAGGAAAATCCAAGAGAGGTAGTGAGAGGAGAAAGGAGAGTGGGAGGAGACGCCAAACAGCCGTCCAAGGAGCAACAGGTAATGGGACGCAGGTAAAGCCACGGAACATGTGACAATACATAGATTAATAGTAATGGGTTGAGTTAAGTTATACGAGCTAGATAGCAAGAAGCCTGAGCCATAGGCCATACAGTTTGTAATTAATATTAAGCCTCTGAATGATTATTTTATAAGTGGCCATGGGACCGTGGGGTTGGGTGGGACCAGAGAAACTCCTGGCTAAACTCACCCTCATCTCTCTGCCACCACGGTTAATTTCCATCCTCCTTCCTCCAGTGTCTTTCCCACTCCCATGTCTTTCTGTTCTGTTCTGTGATTCACTGAGTGTAGCCAGTGGTGCAGCTGTGGCGTGGGACACTGCCTGGACCCTGGTGTGATTAAGCAGTTGGAAAACCACCAAAGACAATTCTTCCCGTTGACAAATTCTGAAAAGGGGAGGTGGGTCTTTGTCTTCGGCAATGGACCCACCTCACTTACTGAGACAGAGTCTCTCACTGAACTTGGGGTTGACCATTTTCATCAGACCAGCAGGCTAGCAGACCCTCAGAATCTGTCTGCCTCTGCTCCCCAGGGCTGGGCTTACAGGTATGCCAGGTTGGCTTTTCATGCAGGTCCCAGGACTGAAGTTTTCCCATCGAGCTATCGCCCCAACCTCTAAATATTTTCTTTTTAATAAAGTAACATATGCATTCTCAGAAAACACTACATTTTATAAAATTATGCACTAAACATTATGTTGCTACTGTCCTCGCTAATGACTGTTACACTTTCATATCCTGCCCACAACATTTTTACTACTAATGTGGTAGTAATTTTCAAATTTCTGAAAGAAATAATAGGAAAAAAACTTTTGATTTATTATATGTGTGTGTTGCTGCATTTATGTATGTGCACTGTATGTATACAGTACCCATAGAGGCCAGAAGAGGGCATCAGATCACCTGAAACAGGCGTGAGCTGCCATATGGGTGCTGGGAAACAGACTTTGGTTTTCTACTAGATCAGCAAATGCTCTTAACCATGGAGCCATCTTTCTTGCCCCGTCAGAAACTTTTCAAGGAATTTCTTCTAGCAAGAAATCCACTAATGTTCTCCAAAAAGTCAGATCTAAATTCACACAGCTAAAGTGCCTGCCTTGCTATTTCAACACATTAAATCCAAACCTGTGATCTCTGAACTGGAACTGATTGGTTGGAGTCTAATCAAATCTTAACTCATATTTCCATGGGGAGGGAGATTGTCAGAGCAAAATAGTCTAGATTTAAAAAGCATCGTGAATCTCTTTGTTGAATTATGTTAAGTTAGGCAGTAGCATATTAATCAATAAAAGATTCTATAATGCTGTAAGAAAGCTGAGAAATGATCTCAAAATCTCTTCTCATTAATTGCCAGCACATGAATTTTTAGCATCACCCATTTTTCTTCCCCCAACCTCGTTTTCTTCATTTATTTGCCCTTGTGAGTGATGCTCAGCATCGTGTATGTGTTGTGTTGTATGAACACGCAGCTCAGCCAGTGATGTAAAGGCAGTTATTAGGCAGAACCTGTGCCATGGGAGACTCTAGGAATTCTGCTGTGTCCTCAGCTGGGGGTGTGCTTGTCTTTGCTTTTGATCTGCTTTGAGATTTTCATGTATCAGCCCAAAACTTTTGACTAAACCATTGTTTCTCAACATTGCTAGACTGCAAGCATTACTCAAGAACCACTTGCTGCACTGGCAGACCCAGACAGTGGGGCCAACTTCTGAAGGATTGGCATGGAATCCATGTGGGGGATGCTATTGCTTGTTTGCCATCTCTCCCTGTTTCTCTGTCTCTGTCTCTGTCTCTGTCTCCGTGTGTGTGTGTGTGTGTGTGTGTGTGTGTGTGTGTGTGTGAGCTCCTATGAGAGTGTAGGCACAGGTGCGTGTGTGGAGAACAACCTTGATGTCACCTCACTTTCCACCTTGTTTGGGACAGGGTCCATGTTATCTGTCATTGCATATGTCAGGTTGGCTGCCCGTGAGCTCCTGTGGATTCCCTGCTCTGACTCCCATTTTTCCACAAAGAGGTTGGGATTACAGACACATGCTACCTCACCCAGCTTTATGCGGGGTCTGCAGGGTTTGTGAACTCAAGCCCTTATACTTGCTCAGGAAGTGTTTAACCTCCAGAGCCCAGAAAGGTTTGTCTTTAATAGGGTGCCAGGTGGCTTTCATGACCAGCAAAGTTCAAGGTTCACTGGGTGAAGACATTGTGACATAACCTAAAAGCGAGAGTCCAGGTGGGACTTGCAAGGTCCAGGGCTGATGTGAATGAGGACCTGACACTTGCATTCACATCTGCACAATCCAGTGGCACTTAGTGTCCATCAAAGTATAAACTTCTGATCCTCTGCCTGTGTCAGAGGACTCTCTAACAGCAGACCTGTAGGTCTAAAGGACTATGAGTAGTCTCAGCAGGCACCAGATGGCCTACAAAGTCTCTCTAGAGAACAAGTGTACCAACGTAGGTTTTAGGACATCCTTGGTACAGGAAGATGACCCTGATGCTGCCACTTGCTCACACTAGTATTCTCAGATGTGTGTGCTAACTCCAAAAGGAAAGTCCTGTTCCCCATCTCCTGCTACACAGAGCACTATCCATGGCTGAGCAGCAGCAGCAGCACCTAGAAGTCTGTTTGAAACACAGACTCTTAGATCCCAATGTAGACTTAACAGACTCTGCTGACTCTGCAGAAGGGCTCAAAAACTGTGGGATCATCCCTGGAAACCCTAGTTGAGCTTCCTTCACTATAATGGGTAGAGACACCAAAGATGCATGAGTTGGAAGTTTTCCAGTGTCCTGCCTGGCCCACAGCCACTCAGACCCAAGTAAACACATAGAGGCTTATATTAATTAAAACTGCTCAGCCATTAGATCAGGCTTACTACTGACTACCTCTTACACTAAAACTCAGCCCATTTCTGTTAATCTACATGTTGCCACGTGTTCCATGGCTTTACCTGTGTGCCATTACATGCTGCTTCCTGACTCAGCCTTCCTCATCCCAAGAATTCTCCTTGTCTGCTTATTCCGCCTATACTTCCTGCCTGGCTACTGGCCAATCAGCGTTTTATTAAAGCAGTGCACGAAAGCGTTATCCCACAGCAAAGCCTAGAGTGAACATGGCTTCAGTTTCTCCTCTGCACACTTGCTTCTTGCGGTGCAGCTATGAGCACATTTGCTACCTACAGAAAACAGGGGGGAGCTTGAGCTGGCAGCCAGCAGGAGCTGATGGGAACTGGTGGGAGCCGGCTTTCCTCAAGCCAATAATTATATCAGAAAAGATTTGGTTGAAATCATGCAAGCTTTGGGTCCTGCTCTCTTTTTAAAAGAGAAAGAAAATCTTGTTCCTGAAGTCTTAATGGCATGTTTATTTGCTGAAGACTGCACATACCTTGAAGGGCAAATGATGTCTAGAATTTTGTTTTTTAATATTCAAGGCTGAAAAGATGGTTCAGTGGATAAAGTCCTCCCCTGGCAAGTGTGAGAACTAGAGTTCACATGTCAGAACACATGCAAATGTGGGGAGGGAGACTTTCTGTACTCCTTATACTGGGGGTCAGACACTGGATCCCCAGGGCAAGCTGGCTAGCCAGACTGGCTGACACTGGTGAGCTCAGGGCCCAGCACAGACCGTTTCAATAAATGTAGCAAAGAGTGGTTGAGGAAGACAGCCAACACCAACTCAGGCCTCCTCACATGCACACACATGCATCACACACATGCAAACATGAATACACACGTGCACATCACACACGCATTTTTTTCCATGACTTTTCTAAAAGAAGGTTAAAGACAGGTTTCCGACCTGCTGAGCTAACAAAGAAGATCAACCTAGGATTCAGTGCAGGGCACAATCAGTCTCTTCAACACCAGGGTGGGGCCAGCGCTGACGTTTAAGGCTGGCACTGGGACCTGTGAGCCACCAAGGAAAATCAGCCCAGACTCCTTGTGCATGAGGGTGAGCTGACCTCTCCCCTCCCTGAGGGTCTGTCTTAGGGTTTCAGTTTTTCTAATTAACTATTAACGAGGCGGCTGTAATTTATTGAATAGGGCGAGGTAAGCTAGCTGGGCCTGGAGTTGAGTTATGTTTCCTGAGGGAAGAGAACAGTTTTGGAATAAATCACTCCCCCTTTAATTAGTAGCTTTGGCTGGCCTGCTTGAAATGACAGCGCAAAAAAATGGCTAAGAAGCGAACAGTTCAGTCAGAACCCAGCCTGGGCCTCAAGTGCTGCTCACTGAGAGATTTACAAAGCCGGGGGAGAGTGTTGGGTGATCTGCCCAGTGACGTGAGGGGCGCCATGAAATGTTCTCATCTGCTGTGTCTCTGGACAAACCTGGAGGCAGGGTCTTTGCTTCTGCAAATGAGTATTGCATTCAAAATAAAAGCAGCCAGAGAACACTGGAAGTTAGCTGCCATTAGTGCATCTTCTGATTTCCTGACTTTAATTTCTTCCTCCAGCAGATCAACTACCAGGGCTTTTTTCCTCTATCCCATTTTTTCATGTCCACCCTCTTGTTTGACCTAAGTGCACAGCACTGGGTGTGTGGTCATCATGTAGACATGCAATCGGCGTGATGCTGGGTCTCCTTCATCAGGTGCTTACTATAACACATAGGGTGCTGGGTTACAGGCCATGAAAATGAGCCTCTGAAGTAGGCTTTGTAGAAAACATTGGAAAAGTATCTCTGGGATTTCAGGAATAAAAATACTCAACCAATTATAGATACACTTTGACTTGCTTAACGTTAAGTTAGACTTACTGAAATGACCCTTTCAAGACTCAAAAGTTCCACAGAACCTCAATTATGGCCCCACACACCATAAACCACATAAGTGAAATGCTCATCCCAATGTCCTGGTGCTTCTGGGGGAGGCATGGGCATACTGGTGGTCTTTGAGCCAGTACTGCATTGTCCAGTGTCAGAGTCATTATCTGGGGACAGACATCTCTTCCCCTGCAGAACTCAAACAGCGGAATGGACCTGAGATTTGATGATCTGAATGACCTCACAACTCATAGATTACAAGTTCGTGAACATATATGGGATTTTAACACCAAATGAATTTGGCCCCTTGCATTCTATTCTCTTGAACTTCCTGTCTGGACTCCCACATCTTAGCAGAATGCCCGGAAGGGGGGGCACCACCTGCAGTTTTCAGGCTGATGGTGTGGATTTCATCAATCACCTCACGTTCCTACTTCCTCCTCTGAAGGTTTTTGTGAAGGGCAGCTTCAGAGGTGTCCGCTCACGGTTCTTCTCGTGGTGGGAAAATGCTGGCCCTGACTTCAGAACTCGGAGGTAAGGGAATTTCTGGGGAACACTCAGTCCTCTGACAAAGGCAGCTCCAGTCCAGATCGTTTTCATTTCGTTAGCAACAACAACAAAGCAGGGCCTCCGAGAAGCTGCTGGTGCCTCTGCGGCTCGTGTCCTCTTTGTTGCTTTTCTACCCACTTGGTCAGCAAATGCTTCGGCAATTTAACCCAATCCTGGGTACTTCAGGCTCTTTCCCACGTCTCGGTGTGCAAGAGGGAGCCGGTCCTCCCAGAGATTAGGGTCTTCTCTGGTCCCCTTGATGAAAACGTCCCTGCCCACCTGCTGCCAAGAAGGCAGAGGCAGATTCAGCTGAGGCTGGGCCCCAGGGGGTGAGTAGAGGGGGAGAGCTCCAGTGAGGAAGAACAGACCACTAATAAATCGCACAGTCATTACCCTTTATGCATACTTCTTCTAATAGGTGTTGCAGATTCCTGCCTCCTAATAAGGAAAGGAAGTGGGAACACATAAATTCTCTCAAGGGAGTCAGACAGCCTGAAGCCACGTTCGACAGCTGCAAACGTTACCATGAACACACAAGCAAAACAGGGCTTTAAAGAGCCATCCAGGGCCAGATTCTGGCGAGATTCCCTTGGACCTAGACTGTGCTTTGCATTGCTTCAGTTGCAAAGGAGAGCATTTCTCCTGCCTGCCACATGGGTTGGGCTGGGTAGATTAAATAAACAATGGCATTAATTGATGGAAAAGGGCTTTATTGAATGCATCCCAGCCTGGGTCTTTATCCCATAGATTTATTTGTTTGCTTGCTGGAATGTTTTGTTGTTTACTTTAACTGATCTCTCTCTCTCTCTCTCTCTCTCTCTCTCTCTCTCTCTCTCTCTCTCTCTCTCTCTCTCTCTCTCTCTCATTTTAGCTGTTTAAGTTTTGGCACAAGAAAGAAGCATTTTAAAATTTTTCTCCCCATTGCCACTGTGCCATGAGTCTGTCACCTTAAAAACGCTGAAGGTTGCCACCACCCACCACCCACCACCAGCCCCCATGCTTCTCTTCTAGAATCTGCTTTCTCTGGGACCATCTAAGACTTTGCTGGAGATGGGCTTCCCCATGTGCACATGGTGACCGCAGCGAAGGAATTCAAGACCCTGGTTAACAGGCTATTACTTCACCTCACTCCCCCTCCCCACTCCCCATTCCACCCACCCCCACCCCCACCAAGGTTTATGGGTTTACAGAGAAAATCCTTGAGAATATGTAGGGCCAGAGTTTAAAGGGAACTCAGAAGCCCAGGGCAGCAGACAAGAATTTTCAGTGTGTTCCGATTTTGACCAAGTTCACGTTTTGGCTTTGTTAATTATGACTGAGTCTTTCCTAGCAGCTCAGGTCAGTTTTCCACAGTGAGGTCTGCTCCAGGCCCCACCTCCCAGCTTCTTTGTTTCATCCAGTCTGGCTCACACCAGCACGGCAAAGCGACTTTGGGGAACAGTGTGTGACTCTGAGCCATTTCATTCTTCTTCTATTTCAGTGTCGTTTTGTCCTGTGTTCACAAGCAGAGGCTGAGTTGCTGCCATAGGCCCTGCTCACAGGACCAGTGGGGCTCAGAACTCTCCATCTCCCCCAGATGACAGGAGGGCCTTCTTCCCTCCAGCGTTTTGTATGGTACCCAAGTGCAGCATCAAGTGACTGCTCCCCTCCTGTGAAGGGGGCCTCCATCCACCTTCAGCAGAAACTCACTCCAGGCAACCAAGAAGCCAGACCTCACCAGGCATTTTTGTTTTCTTCCATTTCTCCATTTTGTACCAAAACCAGAAAAACAAGCTACTTGATAGCTGCACACACCTGAGATCATAGGGAATGCCTGGAAGGAAGCTTCAGGTCAGCAGTCTTCACAGAGGTCTAGGAACAGCAAGGATCCTGTGACAGCATCCGAGGGGTGATTCTGAGCACACAGCTTATGGAAAACCCAGTGATGTTCACTAAAATTGTAAAGCTGTTCAGAGCTCTGCAGATGCCGCTTGGTGGTAAAGCACTTGTCCAGGTGCACAGGCCCCAACACCGGAGCTCCACACCAGAAGAATAAAGCAGCAAAGGGAACAATCTGACTCAGTGCCTACACGTTCAAGAATCCTCCCCTTAAAAATAAACACCACCAGAATCTATTTCTCATCTGTCTGTCTATCCTCCCTCATGTCTCATCTATCGTCTATGTATCTAATATCTATCTACATTCTGTTAACTATCATCTATATTTCTATTATCTAATTATCATCTTCTATCTAGGTATCTATCATCTACCTATCCACTGTCTACTTATTTATCCATCAATCTTCTGTGCCTGCTTGTACACACACACACACACACACACACACACACATACACGAGTCACATATGCATTGCACACCCTCCTGTTTGAACGTTGTCTATAAATCAAGGTTTTGGGAAAATCAGGTGTCAGCAGTAAGGAAAAGCTGAAATATAGAGACACATCCTTCTGATGTCCCTGCTGTACCATTAAATGAAATCCTACAGATGAAGGACTTGGCAGTTACAAATACACACAGGAAATGTTCTTCTTTATGATATGTCTGTTATCTTTATTTATACTTACAGAGTTTGGCTTTTGTGCAACCCATACAAAGATGTAAAGGATCCATGTGTAAGATTCATCTTGAAGAACAAGACCCTTTCAGTGACCATCTCAGGGAGACAGGCCTGCAGCCGAGGAGGAGGCAGAGACATCTGTCCTTGCTTGTGACGTGTCTTTCTTAAGGTGGATGGTCCCCACAGTGTAATACTGTATTATCCTTCAAGCACTTCTGGACGCCTAAAACATCCCCTGATTTTTCAGAGTACTGAGCTCTGAAACTGTAAGAAGCCCTTGTCATCATACTGCACAGAATCACCATAGGGACAGGAGGACCTGCCACCCTTCCCCCAAGTACCGAGCTTCCTATGTTGGTCTACATACCACCCTCCATCCTAGAGAAGTGAAAAATTCTAACTTTCAGTCACTGTGATTTGAGAAATTTCGTTACAGTTTTTATGGGTTGTTTTTGTTCTTTATGTGTGAGAGAGTTGATGCACACAACTGCAGTGCCCGCAGAGGTCAGAAGAGGTCATCAGATCCCTTTAGAGTTGGAGTTACAGATAATTGTGAGCTGACAAACATGAATGCTGGGAACAAAACTCAGTCTTTGAAGATACACTATGTGCTCTTAACTGCTGAGCCATCCCTTCAGCCCTTGATGGTTTTTAATGGATATATAATAATCACATGTTTATGAAGTTCAGTAATATGTATTAACACATATACTTGTATAATGAGCAAAGGTTAACATGTATCATTGTAGCCATATGTTTATCTGGTCCCACCTGCCCTCCCCAATGTGGTCCAGACAAATCTCTCTCACTCACAGTCCTGCAGCTGCTCAGATCCCAGTAAACACATAGAGGCTTATATTATTTACAAACTCCATGGCCAATGGCAAGCTTCTTGCTAGCTGGCTCTTACAACTTCACCCACTTCTATTAGTCTATAAGCTGCCACATAGCCGTGGCTTACCAGTACTTTCACATCTTGCTTCTCCTGGTGTGATGGTGTCTTCCTAGACTCTGCCTTTCTCTTTCCTGTCTCTCTCCTTGGATTTCCTGCCTGCCCCTAAGCTGCCTTGCCATAGGTCAAAGCAGCTTATTTATTAACCAATGAGGACAACACATATTCACAGTGTACAGAAAGACATCCCCCAGCATATTATTCATTGCCTCCAACATCAATCATTCCTTCATGGTGAGAATATCCAGAATCTACTCTTCTGGTTCACTTCAAAGCTGTTAACTGTAGTCACTCACACTGTTGAACAGTACTCCAGACTTATCAATTGATCAATCTCTTACCCATCATCCCTTTCCCAGACTCTGGAAACTGCTATTCCTCCACTCTGTGCTTCCATGACATCAGCTTTTTCAGATCCTACAAATGAGTGAGATCATGTGTCAAATAAACACAATAGAATGCTATTCAGCCACACAAAGTAGATTCATTATGTAGCAACATGCATGGACCTTGGGGATAGTGTGCCAGGTGAGAATGGGGAAGCACAGAAGGACTTCCTAGGATCCCTGTCAAATATAGAGGGCGTGTTCTGACTTTAACTAAGTAGCTGTCATCTGTTAGGCCAATGTCCCCTCAATCTATCATGATGACCGAGAATAAACATTCATCCCACATTTTTGGAATAAGATACATGGACTATGGGGTAAAAGGATGTGAGGATTACCTGGTGAAATCCTCACTTTTACAGGGATGTCCATGGGAGCAGATGCATTGAACTGGGATGTCCTGTGGTGACTGTACCTGGCCTGGGACAAAGCCTCTGTGTAGCAGGAATCTTAAAAGTTCTTATTAATAAAATCAAACCTGAGGCGAGTTATTGGGGTCCATGCTGGTAGATCAGAGAGACAGAACAAGCCACAGCTATCTCACCTTGCCAATTCCTCAGCTGGTCCTGTTTCCTCAGACTGGAAGCTTCTGTGTCCTCATCCCAATGGCTCTCAGCTGAACTGCTGCTGGAAAGCCTGAAGCTTAACCAGCCACATGCTTAACCAGCCACATGCTTAACCAGCCAAAAGCTTCTAGTTTCTGGTCCTCACGCCTTATATATCTTTCTGCTTTCTACCACCACTCCCTGGGATTAAAGACTGGCTTTCTGGGATTAAAGGTGTGTGTCACCCTGCTTGGCTATTTCCAATGTGGCCTTGAACTCACAGTAATCCAGAGGGATTTCTGTCTCTGGAATGCTAGGATTAAAGGTGTGAGTGCCACCATTTTCTAGCCTTTGTATCTAGTGGCTGTCTGTTCTCTGACCCCAGATAAATTTATTAGAGTACACAATATTTTGGGGAACACAATACCACCACACCTCTGCTCCAGTCCCTGCCATCAGATCCCTTGTCCAGCTTCTTCCCACTGTGCCACACCACACTGTGAAACTCAGAGCCTCTCCCCAGCTCACTGGAATTAAGTCATTGTTCTAAGTATCAGCTGTCCTACTATATTTAATTTCCCAAACTTCTCCTGTGAGAGGAAGCAAAATGCAACCGAGCTTTGCCTCTGTCTTGTAAATATTTAGAAGGATGAGAGTGAAGTGTTGGAGCGAGTGTCTGTTCCCAGTCGGAGGAAGTTGCCTTGTGTAGTGATGAACCAAGGCCCTAGCCTCACGGATCAAGAATGAGCTTAAGTTTCTAGAAAGCATTGCTCTGCTTTCCAGAGAGCTAAGAATACCTGCGACACAGAAAGCAGCTTTCAGGAGAGTTGCCAGTTGCCAGAAAGTAAACTCAACAAAGCTAAGTACATATGCAATGTGATTTTGGTTGTTAGATACAAGGATTCAAATTCAATGAACATGGATGCTTTGAGCTGTAAAAAGCTCAGGTTTCCCCTAGGGATGTCTAGCTCCTAAGACAAATCTCTGGAGCCTAGCACAGTACATGGCATAGATTGTGCATGCTTTTTTTTTTTTTTTGCACAATGCTATTGAGTGGTGAGTTCCGTAAACAGTAGCAGAGTTTCCCATGAGTTATGGGGGATCTGATGCCCTCTTCTGGCCACTAAGGGTGTTGAATGTACACGTGTGCATGTGCGTAACAATGAAACAAACTTTAAGAAATGTTGTCTTCTGGCCCATGCACAGAGTGTCTCCATGTTTACTGAAGGTTATCTCTTTTAGTGGCATCTCAGAACTTCCACAGTATACATTTTACCTCATTGATTACAACTTTTTTCCCAGGGTTTGTGTTTTGGGGGTACTACTATAAGCAGAATTATTCTTGGAATTTCATTTTCATTATTAATGCATAGAAGCATAATTGATTTTTATAGTTACATTGTCACCTGCAACCTTGCAGAATTCATTTTTTGGCTCTAATAACTTTTAGCAGGTATCTAGGGATTTCTCTATATAAGATTATTGTCATCTCAGAGTAGACATGGGTCTAGTCTTCCATTCCTATCCAAATATGTTTCATCTACTTTTGTTGTCTAGAAACTTAACTGCCACATCACACAGAGGTGGTGAGAAGCAGTGTCACAGGGTGACACATAGCTGTTCTGAGCACATGACTGCTCAGGTAAAGCAGCAGAATGCTCACCACAGGGAGGAAGCCAACCAGTCAAGAGGCCAAATGGTGGCAGAGGAGGAACTTGGTCACAGGAGCTATCTCACCAGAAGATGAGGGCTACTGTTCAAAGAATCAAATTAACAGTCAACCCAGTGAGAAGCTTGTCTGGGTCCAGGAGGTGAGGTTAGCTGAGATAGACGGTGAGCAGCTGAGCAATCATTCATCACGCAGTGTTTCACTTCTTTGATATTCATTCTGATGTCATCTGGTGTTCTGCAGTTTGTAGATCAAAAGACAGGCTCACACTGATGTTTTGGGTGATATATTATGCCCCCCAATATATTGTGCACCCTAATAAAGCTTATCTGAGGATCAGAGGAAAAAGCCAGCCACTATATTAAACTTAGAAGTCAGGCAATGGTAACACATGCCTTTAATCTTAGCATTCCGGAAGCAGAGATCCATACAGATCTCTGTGAGTTCAAAGCCACACTGGGGAACAGAGCCAGGCATGGTGACACACGCCTTTAATCCCAGCACTTACCATAGAGGTCTGGATGTCTGTACAGACAGACAGGAAGTGATGTAACTGGGCAGAGAGGAAGTGAAATTGCAGAACAGAAAGACATATAGGCGTGGGTATACAGGAAGTAGGTCTCTTTGAGGATTTCCAAGTGGTAAGGAATGTGGCTGGCTTCTTTCTGCTTTTCTGATCTCTCAGTTTTTACCCTAATATCTGGCTCCGGGGTTTTTAATTAATAAGACCATTTAGCTATCCATCTTACAATGTTTCTCTCATTCATCTTCCTGGAATAGTGGACTATTTTAAAGTTATATGTAAGCTTTTCTTCAGAGAGTGGTAGCAAAGATAACACAAACAAAGGATGATTTACAAAGAACAAGCTACTCCATCAAATGACTCCAGGAATATCTCAGAGAGAGAAGGGAGGCCATGCAGGCTCCCATCTGCACACTCCCAAAGCAACTGTGCCAGTGACTTGCACATTCACACCATATCCTCAGGAGAGGAAATAGATTTGTCCCCTCGTCTGACTGGTCAGAACACCAAACTAAAACTGGCAAAAGTATGTTAGGGTCATTAAAAAATGATCAGCTATCCTGTCCTAATTCTAAGCTAAAACTCCCTGATTTTTTATAAAGTTCAAGTCAGCAACTTCTAAAGAAAACTTTTAAGTCAAGTGCACTAGTAGAATAAATCCAAAGATATACTAATTTGATACATGCTGAAGAACAATGGCAGAAAAATATTAAAATATTTGTTTTCTGAAATTCAACTATTTTATTTCTATAAAAGCAGAAAATTTCTTGGATGTGCTGTAGAAACACTGCACATTCCCCCCATATCATCAGCCTGTTAAGATGGGAGCCTCGAGATGTGGGCTGTGTTGGGTCTCTTTTTTTTTTAAATTAAAATATAATTACACTATTTCCCCCATTTTTCTCCTCCCCCTGTGCCTCTCATATTTCCCCCTGTTCCTCCCAAATCCATGGCCTCCTCTGCTTTGACCAGTTGTTACATATGCATATAAATGAATCAACATATAAATGTGACCTACTGAGTCAAGTAAGTTAGTGTTGTCTGCATGTATATATTTTTAGGACTGACCCCTTGGTGTTTGATAACCAGTCAAAGGTCTCATCCATGGGGAACACCAATTCTCCCTCTCTCATCAGTTGTGAGTTGTCTGTAGCTTCCCAGTTAGGGCTGGGATGCCAGTGGGATTTCCTCCATCTACATTGGGATGTCAACTGGTGCTGGAATTGTTCATGTCTTGTTTAGGTAGTCGTGTGGTTGAAATTTCTTGAGTGTAGCTTTATTATCATAGCTGGAAGACACAATCTCACAGTGACTTCCTGGTCCTCTTGGTCTTACATTCACTCTTTCTGACCCTTCTTCCATGAGGTTTCCCAAGCCTCAGATGAATGTAGCTGGAGTTTTTTCTCCGGGTCCTGCCAAGCCCCAGCAGTCCGACAGCCCACTAATAATATAAACACAGAGATGCTTATATTATTTACAAACTGTATTGCCACAGCAGGCTTCTTGTTATCTAGTTCTTATATCTTAAATTAACCCATATCTATTCGTCTATAAGTTGCCACATGGCTCGTGGCTTACCAGTACCTTACATCTTGCTTCCCATGGTGGCGGCTGGCAGTGTCTCTCTCTCTCTGCCTTCCTGTTCTCTCAATTTTCCTCTCTGTTAGTCCCACCTATACTTCCTGCCTGGCTACTGGCCAATCAGTGTTTTATTTATTAACCAATCAGAGCAACACATCTGACATACAGAACATCCCACAGCAGATGAAGGCATTGTATTTTAGATGAATCTTTTGGGGCTGGCTCACCACCGTCAGTTGCTCTCTGCATTTTGACCTGTAGTGGATCTCTGTAGTAGCCTCCATCTGATGCAAAAAGAAGCTTCTTTGATGAGGGGTGAGAGCTGCACTTATCTGTGGGTAGAAGGATGAGTATTTAGAAAGCCTTTAGGAATTATGCTGGTTCAGTAAAGTATTGGTTGTAGGTTCTCTTCTAAGATCCATGGTCTCGCTAGCTATGTGTGGTTGGCTAGGTTTACAAAAGAAAGCATGTGATTTCCCTCCTGTTGATAAGGCCTTGTGGCCAATTAGACAGCTGTTGGTTATTGCCAAGATATGAGTGCCACTATTTTACCCTTAGGAATATCTTATCTTGCTGGTCATTATTAGGGTTCATCAGCACACAGCTGGGTAGGACTATTGCTTGCTTTTTATTTTTGCAGTTTTCATACAACCTTCTGGTACTAAGAAAGCTAGTCTCAGAGATAAGGCTTTAGGATCTGTTCCAGCTCAAATGCCCTGAGTTCTGCATCTAAATTGTGTGGTGTCTTCAGCAATAGGGTCTGGCCTGAAACTTCTGGGAGGCAACCAGGACAACAGAAACACTCTGTATTGCTCTAGGAGTTTTGTAAGAAGGTTTCTCTTGGTTGGTACTAGAACTTTTTAAAAATTATTTCTTTTATTTTTTGAGATTAATATAATTATATCACTTTCCCCTTTCCTTTCATCCTTCCAAAACCTCACATTTACCCCTTGTGCTGGCTAGTTTTATGTCAACTTGACACAAGCTAGAGTCGTCTGAGAGAAGGGAGCCTCAATTGAGAAAATCAGATCCATAAGATCCTCCATAAGATCAGGTTGCAGGCAAGCCTGTAGGGCATTTTCTTAATTAATGATTAATGTGGGAGGGCCCAATCCATTGTGTGTAGTGCCACCCCTGAGCTGGTGGTCTTGGGTTCTATGTGAAAGCAGGCCTAGCAAGCCAGGAGGGCAAGCCAGTAAGCAGTACTCTTCCATGACTTCTTCATCAGCTCCTGCCTGCAGGTTCTTGTCTTGTTTGAGTTCCTGTCCTGGCTTCCTTCAGCGATGAACAGTGATGTGAAAATGTAAGTCAATAAATCCTTTCCTCCCCACGTTGCTCTGGTCATGGTGTTTCAACACAGCAATAGAAACAAAGGCATCCCTTCTAGATCTTTTACAAATTCATGACCTCTTTGTTCATTAATTGTAACATTCATATTCCTAAGTACCTAAGTGCAACCTGTAGTGGGTAGCCATTCCAGCTTGGATCTGGAAGTTCCAACCCCCATTGAGACTCTGGCAACTGTCACGCCTACGAGGCGGGGCCAAGGGAGGCACCTGGAGACCGGAGACCTGGATGGGCGAGCACTCTCTCTGTTCCTGGACCCTAGATGGTGGATATTGACTGAGCAGAGCTCCAGAGAACATGGCTGGACTGTGATATACCTTCCCCAGACCCCTGCAATCTACCTATTCCTTCATTTGTAAGTCACCCACTAAATAAATCTTCCTTTTAAATACGTGGAGTGGCCTTAATAATTTCACCAATATCTGGAGCCCAACGTGGGTCACGAACCCACAACCCTGAGATTAAGAGTCTCATGCTCTACCAATTGAGCTAGCCGGGCTTTTTTTTTCCCCTTTCACGTTGGCTTATTTATTTTCATAATGCCACAAAGAAGTCCCAAATCTTTACAATTCCTTACTTGCTTCTCTTTTTTTTTTTTAAAAAAAAAAAAGAAAAGCCCTAGAATATCAGATCATGTTTTAAAAAACTAATTGAATTATTTTAAGTTATGACAATGATAGAATGTGACAGTCAATCAAAATTCCAAACTAAAAAACCTCTAAAGAAAGAATGAACCATCACCGGGTCTCACCACATCTCGCAGCTGTTCAGGCTGAAGCAACTGTCACCCAGTGCTAGTGCCGTCCCCAACACCACTCCCATGCAGAAAGCATGTGTCCTATGCATCTGACACACGGAGACTTAGAGCCATGTTTTACCAACTTTCCAATTAATGCAAAAACCTGCCACAATGGCAACTGTGCTGAAAACAGCAGTAAAGCCAGCCTGTTGACAAGTCCAGTCTCCCGATTTACAGAGCACAGACGTTTTCTAACTATACAGCTACACCAATTTATAAGCAACTAATACATTTTGAATTGTTAGTAATATAATAACGTTATAAATAGTTTACTTTCTCCTTTTCCTTATAATTTTTATATTCATGCATCTCATTTATTTATTGAGTAGACTATTAAATTCTGGATTTAAATATGACTAAGCATAAAATAAAACAGAGATATGGATAACACAGCTGAGTTTTACTAGATGTTTCAGAGAGTTAAAGCTATGAACTAGGAGACAGACTTGATCTAAGGTAAGCAAGGAGAAAGTTGGATCTGACTTTAAGTTCCTCACAGTTTTACCTGTCATGTACACATGAACATCCATGGCCCAGATTCTGAATGTCTATGTGCCATAGAGCTAACTATGTCATAAATGGAAAGTCCATTACTTGAAGAAAGGCCCTTCTGATGCTAAACTTTTACAAGATATGAAGTCTGGAGTAGGCAACCATATTAACAAGGTTTTAAGACCTAGTCAAAAATATATATATTTACACATAAATAATAACCTCTAAGGAACTTGAGTTTAAATGACAATGTCTATCACCAGAAGCACCTGGGCTAGCAGTGCTATCATCCTAATCAGAGGGTAACATTGCATCACTTTTCTTCAGTTCAGCACTAGACTATCTTCCTGTCATCTGAAGATCACAGTAGACTCCACTTCAAGCTGTCACACGAAGAGGCACTGCCTGAATGCCTCAAGGTATGTCCAGTAGTCAAGCTGCTCTTAGCATCTAAGAGTTAGGTGGCACCAACATCCTCCCATTAGCTCTATAACTTCACTCACAAATCCAGGGTTACATTTGGCTCTTCCACTTAACCCCTGTCTGTTACCATGGCTGCTATGTAGCTGCTATTCAACATTATGTTTCTATTTCTGCTAAATCATTCCTATTATCTTTATCAACCCTAAGTTTCTTTTTAGAACTCTGGAACAATATGAAAACATTAAAAATATTTTTAATTTTGTCTTTCAAATACAATAAAATTCTGATATATGATGTTAAGATAATTCAATTACTAGACAAGTGATCTCTGTTTACATAATACATACTTTGTAAAGAGGTTTCACTGACTTTTTCTTTAGTGAGGTGAGTTTAAACTATTCTAAAAGCAGTAAATTAGCTCATTACTTTGTGTGAATCTAAAGTATGTCCTTTACGAGATTATCTGTAAGTCAAAAACAAAACATTAGGCAGATGGTTATTAAAAATAATGCTAACAGGTACACTGAGCAATAAACTTTCATTTACCTTACATATGCTCAGTTTTTTTATTAGTATAAAGGCCCATTAATCAATTCATTAGATTTGTCAAGGCAAGACATTTGAACTACACAATAGGATTTTAAATTTTATTGTGAAAAAATGTCCTACTTGTTCCATCTATAACCAAACTCCATTACCTGCAGGGAGCAATCCAAAAGGTATACAAAGAAATGAAATTTGGCAGATGGATGTGTTTCATTTTGCAGAATTTGGAAGATTAAAGTATGTACATCACACCATTGACACCTGTTCAGGATTTCAATGGGCAACTCCTATGAGTTCTGAAAAGGCTGATTCTGTGATCACACACCTATTAGAAGTTATGGCCATCATGAGAATACCTGTACAAATTAAGACAGACAATTCCCCAGCATATGTCTCCAATAAAATGAGACAGTTCTTTGCTTATTACAATATAAAGCACGTTACAGGTATACCACACAATCCCACAGGCCAAGCAGTCATAGAAAGATCCAATCGAACCTTAAAGGATATGCTAAATAAACAGCAACAGGTAACAATGACTCCTAGAAATAAACTGCATAGTGCTTTATTAACCTTGAATTTTCTCAATGCTGATGAGAAAGGAACAACAGCTGCGGAGAGACATTGGATGACAGACAAAACTCCTGAGCTAAACCAACCAGTTTATTTCAAGGATGTGCTGACCTCAGAATGGAAACATGGATATGTTCTACGTTGGGGAAGGGGTTTTGCCTTTGTTTCTGCAGAAGAAAAGCTATGGATACCAACAAAATTAATAAAAATTTGATTCAAACAGGAAAAACCCCTTGATGAAGAGAAGTAAAAGATCATCCACCAATGTGACATATCTACAAGTTGTAAGAAAAATTTAACAATCAAAGGGTGGGGTAGGGTTCTGTTTTTGTCTTTCCAGGATAATGGAAATACCCATCTTCCAAAACTCATAAGGCCTTGGATATCTGGATGTTTACAGCAGAAAGGAAGAATCTATTGGTACCAATCTACACATGGTAAAATGTCACTGTCTAACATCTATCTCTCTATCAATCTAGAAAAGTGTGGTTCCAATTCAATTATAGCCAAGCTGGCTTTGGAGATGGAATTGGCTCACTCCTTCTCTAAACCCAAGCATATTGCTAAAAGAAAAGTTTGAGAGATTCTTCAGTGCCGTATCAGAAGAGCCCTCTGGTGTGAGACAGAAGGAAACCAATAAAAAGGGACCATTGTCTTCTAAATTCTAATTCTCTCCATGCTTACTCTTGATTTCTCAGAATCCTTTCTTACATGCTATGTCCTCTTTAAATCTAAACCTCCCATTTTTTGATAACAAATAAGTTTTTCCAATAGCAATCTCAGAAGTCTCCAGAAGGAAGATGGGGCCCCAACAACAACTCTACCCAATCCAGAATGATGCCATGGTAATCATCATCATACTACACTTCTTGCCAGAATTTCAGACAATCTTACCTATTACTCTAAAACTTGCTGCAGAACCTACAGTTAGTCTAACTGATATTTAACTATCTGAGCTTTCTCACAGTACCCAACAGAGATAACATCACCCCCTAAATGGCAAGAAGCAATTCTAAGAAAACGACGACCCTTCACCCTTAGGTTTCATAAATCTCAGGGTTATGGATGATGGTTATAGGGTTGGGGGTGGAAGAAAATATTAGACTCAGTATTGTAAAAAAAGGGGGGGGGAGAAGAAATGGAACAGATAGGTATAAGATATGATGGTAAATCATTGTATATACTAGTAAACAAATTTAGTAAAATAGGAACCTTAGATAATTCGCACTGTAATTTGCACTGTTATGGATTCTTATATGTTGATACAAATGTAAACTATTTTTATATTCCTGTTTAAGATAATTTGTATATTGATACAAATACAGAACTATATTTGTTATAATGTACATATATTTCTACTCTTATTTGAAATATTTTTATATTGATACAAATGTAAATTTATATCTGTCATACTTTATGTATGTTCGACTTCTGTTTAGGATATTCGGTATATTGATATATATTTAAGATTATTGTCATATTGCATATCGCACTATATATTCATACCTCTGTTATAAATATCTTGTGTATTGTCACAATTTTGAAGTCATCGTTCTTCACCATACATTTGCTTATAGACTGTTTACTTTGTTTACATGAAGCCTTAGTCCTTAGGTTATTTCAGTAGATAAGACTTATAGATTTATAATCACCTATGCCTGTCATCTCTGTAGTTACATTAGTTAGGTTATCCAGATTTACAGATACATAGGTCAGATGGACAGGTAATCTTCGAACACTTCATAGACCTAGAGAATATGGCATTTAAATAACTTAGAATTCTGTTGACATGAGACACAATTGTTCCTGGCTGCGCCAATTTGATCCCGAGAGAATGTTGGGCTTCTAAGACATTTCCATTTGGAAGTTTGTCTTCTTGGCACAAAATGGCCTACTGGACAAAGAACTGCCCTTGCCTTAACGGCTGACAGTATGAATGCAATGCTGTCCTTCCTGGACAAGCAGGACACAAGGAAAGCGACCACTGTATTCTGCCAAGACAGGGTAAGATGGTCTTTCAGAATTTTTGCTTCTGAAAATGGTCTGTCAGATACTCTAGGCCTGTAGCCAATTTGAATGCACCAACAATGCTGAGAAACATTAGGTGACTGTTCAGGCTGCCAGCTGTCTCTGTCTACTCTTGCATGACTCCCGGAAGTTGTTTGAATCCATCTTCCATTTCTCAGATACCATTATGTTCCTTCTCAGGTCTTTGATGGGATTGAAGACTAGCAGTTATAGTTACAACTTAGTATATATAATATCTTAGATAGAACATATTAAGTATTAGATTCAGGTTCTTTAGGATAGGACACCTTTTGGAATGATCTTTATAACATGCCATTTACCTATGCTCTATACTTCTCTGGATTTTAGTATGTGTTTCTTGCTTGATATTGTTTGCATTGGTTGTAGTTCCATCTTATCTAGGTCATTATCCCTCATTATTCCTGGACAATATTTGATAACCATTCCTTTGTATATAGTCTTGTACTAGTTTAGAACCTTCTTATTTAGACAAAAAGGGGGAGATGTAGTGGGTAGCCATTCCAGCTTGGATCTGGAAGTTCCAACCCCCATTGAGACTCTGGCAACTGTCACGCCTACGAGGCGGGGCCAAGGGAGGCACCTGGAGACCCGAGACCTGGATGGGCGAGCACTCTCTCTGTTCCTGGACCCTAGATGGTGGAGGTTGACTGAGCAGAGCTCCAGAGAACACGGCTGGACTGCGATACACCTTCCCCAGACCCCCGCAATCTACCTATTCCTTCATTTGTAAGTCACCCACTAAATAAATCTTCCTTTTAAATACGTGGAGTGACCTTAATAATTTCACCAATAGCAACCTGTTTGCTCTGTAATGTTACTTGTATGTATATTTTCAGGGCTGACCCTTCAGTATCAGATAACCAATCAGTGAGCTCTTCCTGGGGAAGACTGTTTCTCCCACTCTTCAGCATTCCTTAGATACCTGTAATTCGCTGTGGAGGATGGAGACCTCCTGCCCGCTGCCACCTCCCCATCCACCACTCCCATCCAAGTTGGCATGTCTACTGTTGTTATCTTTGTTCAGCTCATGTTTACTGCTGGTGAGACGTTGTGGATGTAGCTTCTGACATTGCTAGGAGACACAATCTCACCGCAAATTCCCTATTCCTCTGGCTCTTACAAATTTTCCAGCCCCTGATCTGCAATGACTCCAGAGCCTTCTGTGCAGGAGTTGTGTTGTAGATGTTTCCACTGGGACAGGGTTCCACAACTTTGCATTTTGATAATTTGTGGTTGGTAGAGGGAAGTTTCTCTGGTCCTGCCTAGCCCCATAGCCCGAATGAATCTCTCCCACCTGAGCTCTCACATCTACTTATAAAATAATCACTCAGAGGCTTATATTAATTACAAACTGTATGTCCTATGGCTTCAACTTCTTGCTAGCTAGCTCTTTCATCTTAAATTAACCCATTCCTATTCATCTATATGTTGCTATGTAGCCATGGGGTTACTGGTCTGTTGGCATCTTGTTGCTCCTTGGGTGACAGGCTGGCATCTCTTCTGATTACCCTCTTCTTTTCTCTGTATCTCTGTTCGGATTTCCCACCTAGCTGTAAGCTTTCTTGCCATAGGCCAAAACAGCTTTATTTATAATCCAGTGGGAGCCAAAAATATTCACAGCATACAGGAAGACATCCCACAGAAGTGATTTTCTGTAATGGTCTGTCTGTTGCAAAGAGAAGTTTTCTTGATGAAGGTGCTGGGATCTTTTGTGAGTGATATTATCATCCCAAGTGGTGTGTGTGTGTGTGTGTGTGTGTGTGTGTGTGTGTGTGTGTGTGTGTGTGTAAAATATGTAATTTTAGGTAAATATAAAACAATGATCCTCTATGTCTTTTAAAAGCATCATTAGTTATTTCTCCTCCTCATTTCCTCTCCTTGGTATTGTCTTCCTTCCACCCTTCCTAGTTAAAGGCCCCTCCCCATATTTTTCCCACTTTCTCCTTCATATCACCTGTATCCTTAGCACACAATATTCTCAAATCTGAACTGGGGATTCCAGGCAGTTTTCACTGGTCTTGTATGGTATGATGACACACGCAGTGGGAGGTGAATAAGGTACCTGTTTAGAGCCAAGGCTGCAGTGAAGCTGTGTGGTACAACATGGGTGAGCCCTGTCAACATGGAATCATTTCCCATTTGATTCTGAATGGACTTTGGTTGTTGCACATGCAGACACTTTTCATGTTTCCAAATGTTTGGTGATCCTCATGTGCAGCTCCACAACCCTACGTGGGGGCAGTGATCCACTTTATTTATTATTTACTTATTTATTTACTATATAGAAGGACTTTATCATAAATGTATTTCTTGTTACATTGGGTAGAAGCTCTAGAGGCCCAGATGCTCCAGGCTGAAGTGGAGAGTGATTGTACGAGACTGTATCCTGAGACTCTCTCCAGATAGCACCAGAACTGAATTAGAGATCACCCTGCAGCCCGATGCTTTGACAGTTTTCACCCCACAGAATGAGTTTAGGGGGGTCCTTTCTTCCCAGTGGAGTGAGACTCCTCACTGGTCCTGAATTCCTGGAAATGCATTTCTTTATGGTCACCTGACCTCAGCTACGCTGGAAAGAGTCTTAAAAGGGAGAGGGAAATTGTGCCCAAAGCAGAGAGCACTAATCTCAAGAGTTACTTTAAAATACATTTACTAACAAAACAAATGAAAAACTCTGGACCAGAGATGGCTCAGCAGGTAAAGGTGCTTGCTGAGCTCGATTGCTGGTAGAAGGGGAGACGTGACTCTTGCATGTTGTTCTCTGACCTCCACACATGTACTGTGGAATGTGCCCCTTCCAGAAAATAAATAACGTAGAAAAAAATTTTAATACAACAACATATGGTTGTCTTACTGCTCTGTCATCCTAGCTATACTGTCCGGTCTGATTGATTGCAGTGGCTGCCTCATGAGGCTGTGCAGGGACACAGTGCTGTGATCAATTAGCTATGCCTGGCAGGATCATTGGCAGCCTGCTTGGGTTTTTTGTTTTGTTTTGTTTTGCTTCTTGTTTATTTTGTTCTCTAAGGCAATTAGCAGTGACTCTCCTCCCAAAAGTGACTGTGATTTTTGTAAAGCAAGCAATGTAAAGGAGAAGAGGGAGGTATTTCCTAGTCTAAGGAGGGGATTGGATGGAGTGGGGACCTGCAGATAAAAACACTGATATAGATGAGAGGAAAAATGAAGCCATAACTGAGTAACGAAGCAAGACAGAGAGTTGACTTTGAAACTTAGCCAGAGTTCTGTAGTTGCAAATAACCCTGGATGAAATCTGTACCTGGGACCCTTGTAGACATGGCTGCCAGTTCGGGCCTGGTGCATGGCTACATCCTCTGAGCAGAGTGACATCACCTCAGAGAACAGTGGATTTAGGAGCTTTCTGGCCTGAGTCTGCCTGAGACACGTGGTCTGAAAGGCAAGGCAGTTTCTTACTTTCCTCTGTGCCTAGTCCCTTTTGACCTGGCTACAAGAAGTGCCCCCAAGAAGCTCAGATTGGGACCGGCAATGAGCAATGTCTCCCAACTGATGTGAGGATGAGTCAAAGCTCTCTGGAGCATAGGATATATGCAAGGCTTATGGAAACCCAGGGCAGCAATTCCAGCTGGTGGCCACAGGAAGGCATCATAATGAGTGATGAAAATACCAAGTGACAGCCATTGAAGTCTCAATGGTATGAGCTCTCCACATAGAGCCAGGCTGGAAGTCAAAGGCTGCCTGTACATATGTTAACTTGAGAATATTCTGGACAATGTCTTACTTCATCTTTGCATTTTTTTGTATGTAAAAAAAAGGGCTGGCACAGTCCCTGACTCTGGATATAGTAATATATGTGATATTCACATAATTCTTGAGTATCAATGCATTTTACCAAGTTGGATGCACGTATGTTGAGCTTCAGGCATCACAGTTCTTTGGTGTGGATTAGAAGTTAGTTCTTCAGTTCTAGTTCTTTAACCAAACCATCCCTGTGAGTGGGGAAGAGATTAACTTCAGCTGGAGAGACAGAATGTGAATCAAAGGTTTGTAGGACTTGGGACAAAGTGTCAGAGGAAGCAGGAAGATGTACTTGGCAAGAACTCCTCCCCCTCCACACACATACAGCACCCAGGGGCCTAAACAATAAAACACAGGATGGAAGGCCAACTATTCACTATCTAGGATTAAAAATCCTCACCCAGGGCTGGCGAGATGGCTCAACGGGTGAGATATTTGCTGTGCAATGTCTAGCAACTGCATTCAGTCCTTGGAACCAACATCAAAGGTGGAAAGAGCACCAATTCCACAAAGCTGTCTTTTGACTTCCCCATGCCCACACCACACCACATCTCACACACACACCACCACCACCACTACCACCACCACCACCACCACCATCATACTACTACTACTACAATAATAATAATAATAGTAATAGTAATGTTAAAACAAATTCTTTAGCCAGGGACGGCTTGTGCCACGACTCCTGCTGGCTGTGCATTCGACTATGTGTAACTTCTATGGCTTTTCAGGCTCTCTGGAAGAGTCCTTTAATTGGCTTCAGCTGCAAAACTGCAAAGATAAAGGCTGGGAGCCTTGTGCTGACTGTCCCAGGGCTCAGGCTGTGCGAAACATTCCTGAGTTTCACGGTGAGCTCTTGATTTACAATTACACCATGATGGATTACCTGGAGACTCAACCTTCAGGCAACTGTGATTAACTTGACCAAAGACATCTGGGAGAGCCATCCGATGTCTGGAATTATGATCTTAGTAAGCTACCCTGAAACTAGACACCGCTGAACTGCCTTCCTGCAAGACGCAGCACAGGGCCTCTGTAGGCTAACCCAGTAGCCTGTCTCTCTCTCTCTCTCTCTCTCTCTCTCTCTCTCTCTCTCTCTCTCTCTCTCTCTCTCTCTCTCCTTTTTTCTTAGAGCCTGTTAACAAACAAACAAACACAAACCCACCAAACAAAATCAACAGAGGAAGAGCACAGCTGTCTCAGGGACGACCCACAAAAAGACACTAGACTCCCCAGCTCTGCTTTTAGAGAGCAGCCTTCCTCTTGCTGGAGTCCAGGGAGAAGGGCAATTAATGCCTCCGTGATTAGCAACTGCTGAGTAAGGACTGCCAGAGCCATGGACTAAATATAAAACTGGATGCTGAACACTCATATGCTCACAATTAGCTGGACTCTGTTGCTGGATACAGTGAAACCGGGAGGTGTTTGGGGGAGGTGCTTTTCTGTGACTATTATCAACAGTGAATAAAGGTCAAAATGGCAGGCAGGGAAGCCATACAGGTGCTAACACCCTAGAATGTCAGCGTGAGGCAGCCCCCTCTGTTCTTGGAGCCTTGGGAACGTCCCAGCGTGTTTGGTGCTGTGCAGTTAATGATCCAACAACAGCCACAGAAGTTGGACTTGGAAAGACACTAAAGACATTTCAAAAAATTTAATAAGTCCCTGCCCTTCCAAGGAGCCTTTCAGGAGACTGTTTGGGCTTTAAAAAAAAAAAAAATAGAAAAAAAAACCATTTGGAGACACGCCCTCTCCTTCCTACCCCTCCCACCAACACACTGGTCTCTAATCTGGGTCAGTTGTTCTAAAGGGTTTGAAATGACTAACGGGGCCTTTGGGCCTCCAAACCCGTGGCACTAAGGACAAGGAAGGAGACTGCAGAGCGTGTGGCCATTGACCCTTACTTGCAGGAGACAGGTTGACAATTCATGTTTGTTTCATACTTGGGGGTTCTCAAAGACAAGGCAAACAAGTGAAGTAGAAATGTCTGGGCTTATAAAATCAGTCAGCATCAAAACCAGCAGGGATGGGGAAGCAGGCAGAGAGAAAACCTTCTTCCAGGAAAGAATGAACGCTTTCCCCTTCTGAAAGACTCATCCTCCCAGAAGAGTATCAACATAAATTAAGGGATTATGTTGAACTCCGAAGCACAGTGGAAGGTATTAAATGGCTTTGTAAACACTGAAAATTTTACTAGAGTTTAAAACTTTCAAATGAACTGGAAGCCTCTTCCTTTAATGGGAAAGAACAAATGAGCACAGATGCATAGGCGTCCAGACGGCACAGCCAGCCCACCTTTGCAGACATTTTCACCCAGGAGTAGTTATTTTGTTTTTCATTGTGCGACAAAGCAGTCGGCAGAGGAAGACGCTTGTTTTGGGTCGTGGGATAAGAAGGGACTCGACTCATTACAGAGGAGAAGGTGAGAGGGAACATAAGGTGGCTGGTCACACAAGGCCACAGGAAGCACACACAACTGAGCTGGTGCCCAGTTCACTGTTTCCTTTCTGTTCAGCTGGGACCCCAGCCCATGGGATGGTGCCACTCATGTAGAGGGTGGGCTCTGTCTTCAGCTAAAGCTTTCTGGAAAAAAGACACACAGAGATGTATTTTCAGGGTGAGAGATCCAGTCAAGCTGACAATGAAGAGCAGCCATCATGTGAGGAGGGATTAAAGAGTGCAGAGCTACTGTGGGGTGGGGACCTTGACCTTTCACTCTGTGTTTGCTGTCCTGTTTCCACGTCTGCGGTTGCCAGTGCCTCTCCTGACTCTGGGACTTTTTTCCCCTGCAGAAGTCTCTAGAAGTCCATCCTCTCTGTTTCTGCCTTCCACTGCAGGCTTTGTTAGTTTATTAGTTGGATTCCGCTGGTGAACTGGGTAGGGGAGAAGGAAAGGGAGATGGGAATGGAAGATAAGAGTGATGGTGAGGTACCAGTGTTCTTCAAGCAGATGAAAAAAGAGCCCCTGGAGCTCATAAAAGTACCACCGAAGACAGCATGTCTCCCTGACGGTCGTTTGGTGTACCATAACAATCTCTTTCCACCACCACAGCCTGAGCAGTTCTCCTTAGAGATGTTTGAGAAGAAAATACACACTTGTATGTTCGTTGATTTTTCATGATTATAATGAAATGCATGAGGCTGGATAATGTTCACTGCTGGTGAGGAACTCATGGTGGAGCATCATGGTAAAACTAAACATAGGAGGCAGAGATCACAGGGTGGCACAGGAAAGTGAGGAGGATCAGGGCTTGTGCTTTGTAACAATTCTCTCTCAAGGATTAATCAGTATTGCACTGGAACTGGATCAACTCCTTGTGAATGATACTCTGGTAACCCAGCCACTTGGTCACAGAAGTGAAAGGTCCCATTACCTCTAACTGGGAGACAAACCTCCAAGAGATGAACCCTTAATGTCCATATTCAGAGCATATCCAAACCACAGCATGATGGAATTCTGAACATTTTTAATAAACAAGTCAGCTGGGGACTTATAGTCTGGACCCTTATAAGTGTCTGTAGTTTGTAAAGAGTATCTCAGAACAAAAGAGTTTCTGCAAATACAAAACCTGCATGGCTCCTCTTGTGCTTTCAGAATGAAGATGTCATACACCAATGAATGTCAACTTGAGTCCAACTCAAAATTTTAAAATGTGTTTACCTTAATGCATGCATCTGTGTTCAAAGAATAATTTTATTTCTCTTAAGTTGGCCATTTCCTTTTCTTCTGGGTGTGATCTTGGAATCCATGAGGGGAAAAAAGGAAGCAGGAAGTGCCTTCTATAGTGGCCTCCTGTGGCCATACGTTAATACTCTACCCCATCTCTAATTCCCCAGAATGCATTGAGGAGCAACAGAAAAGACCCAGAGTCCATATGCTTCCTCTGTGTCATCAAAAGTAGCTCTGGGCTCAGGAGGTAGGTTCTTTGACAAAGTGCCTGCCATGTAAGCATGAGGACCAGATTCCCAGCATCCACACAAAAAGTCACACTTGGCAGGGTGTGTCTGTTAATCCCAATATAGTGGAAGGAGAAGCAGGTCGCTGAAACTCATTGGCTTGTCAGCCTAGTTAACTTAAAAAAATAATTAAAGTAAGCCGGGCGTTGGTGGCGCACGCCTTTAATCCCAGCACTCGGGAGGCAGAGCCAGGAGGATCTCTATGAGTTCGAGGCCAGCCTGGGCTACCAAGTGAGCTCCAGGAAAGGCACAAAGCTACACAGAGAAACCCTGTCTCGAAAAAAAAAAATAAATAAAATAATTAAAGCATTTAATTTGGTGCCTATGGTTCTGGAGTGTTAGAGTCCATGGCCATCATGGCAGGAAGCATGGCATCAGGCAGGCAGGCACTGCAGCAGTAGCTGAAAACCTACATCTCAGTCCACAGCATGAGGCAGAGAGATAGTCTCTAGGAATGGTGTGGGCTTTTTAAACCTCAAAGCCTGCCTAGTGACACACTTCCTCCAACAAAGCCACACCTCCTAATCCTTCCCAAACAGTTCCACTAACTAGGGACCAAGTGCTCATATATATGAGCCTATAGGTGTTGGAGTCCCTGCAAGTGTCACAGGCAGCAGAGAAATGATCTGCGTAACATGAAGCATAAAACTCTGGTCAGCACCACTTTAGCAGGCGCTGGGTCAAAACTTCCAGAGTCTGACCTCAGGTCTACTTTTCTTACACATGTGAGTATGGTAAAACTTTGGGGAAAAGTTTCCATGTGACAATTATCACAGCAAAGCTTCAGGGATGGCTACATTGAAACTTCCTTGTAAAATACACCTCTATAGCAAAGCACCTATGACTTTACAATACGAACGAGTTCTATCAACTGACAAACAGTGCTGACCACTTGGTATGGAATAACCAATTGGGTTCATCCCCGGGAAAGACTGATTCTCCCTCTTTCTTTCTTTCTTTCTTTCTTTCTTTCTTTCTTTCTTTCTTTCTTTCTTTCTTTCTTTCTTTCTTTCTTTCTTTTCTTTTCTTTTCTTTTCTTTTTTTTTGTTGTTGTTGTTGTTTTGTTTTTCGAGACAGGGTTTCTTTGTGTAGCTTTGCACCTTTCCTGGAACTCACTTTGGAGACCAGGCTGGCCTTGAACTCACAGAGATCTGCCTGCCTCTGCCTCCCAAGTGCTGGGATTAAAGGCGTGCGCCACCACTGCCCGGCTGATTCTTTCACTTTCAATAGTCTTTAGTTACCTGTAGTTCTTTGTCTATGGTTGAGGTACCATGAGATGTCCCCTCCCACATTAGCATGTCCATTGGTATTGTCTTTCTTTAGGTCTTGTTGAAGTATCATGGGTGTAGTTCACTGTCGTTTCAAGGAGACACAATCTCATAGCCCATGTTCTGGTCTCCTGGCTCTCACAGTCTTTCTGCCCACTCTTCCACAATGTTCCCCAAGCCTCGGGTATGGTACTGTTATAGATGTACCGGTTGGAGATGAGCCTACCAGAATCAGTCGGTCTTTTTGTTTTGACCAGTTGTGGTTTCCTGTAATGGTCTCCATCTGTTGCAAAAAGAAGTCTCTGATGAGGGATGAGAGCTGCACTTCTCTGTGGGTATAAGGACGAGTATTTAGAATACAGTTAGAAATCATGCTGGCCTAGTAAATTGGTAATAGTGGGTTCTCCTCTTAGTTCCATGACCTCACTAGCCTTGGGTAGTTGGATTACTTATATTTTTGACATGGCCTCTATAAAGAGTTTTTTGTCTCATACGCTATAGACGAAACCCACAGCATTGACTGCACAATGGTGCAAGACTGACCAGCAGTGCAGCCTCACCCCCTTCCTCTTCTTCCATTCCACTCCAGGACCTGTAGGTGTTGGGAAAGGAATGCCTAGAACACATAAGAAGTAGCCCATCCTCACAGCCACGTACCACCCTGGCTGGGTTGGCACCAGTGGTTCCCCTAGGAGGGTCTCAGCCAGGGAAGCACCTCTGGCAGGGCAACCAAGTGAGGCTCAGGATGGAAAATTCCAGGTTACATGAACAGAGAGAACTTTCAGCTATATATTCAAACCTGCTTTTTACCATATTCCTCAGTTCTGTTAATGTAACTGAGAACACTAACCACAGCCTTCTAGAATGCTTCTGAGTCCCAAAAACAACAGAGTTTTAGGGAAATGGAACCTCCATCTTTCCTGCTGCTCAGCACCAAACTCCTTTGACTGTGTCATCTCCATCACTTCCAATCCCTCAGCAGACTGTTATCACAGCCTTCTGAGCATGCCCAGGGTCCCAACACTCCCATTAGCACAGCCTTCAGAGCATGCCCAGGGTCCTAACACTCCTGTTAGCACAGCCTTCAGAGCATGCCCTCACCACTTTTCTTCAAATACCTAAATCAGAGCTCCTACACTCAACCCCACCTGCCTAAAACCTGTCAACAGGCAGCTGGGTCAATTGCCATCTCAAGTTCCACACTTGCTTCCTGTCCATCAGAATAAAGGTCAAGAGCCCCATAATGGCCCAGGGAGTTCCATCCAATTGGTACCCTTCCACCCCATGATATCATGACCTCATCATCCCCACAGCACCCTATCACCCCATACCTCAAGTTTCATTGCTACTCCACCCCAGGGCCCTGGCCTTATCTCCTCTGTCTGCTTACATCATTTCTTTTGCTTGGCTACCCTATTTCTGTTTTACAATCCTGTGAAAGTCACCTTCTCAAGGATACTGACCCAGATCCCCTTCTATGATTTAAAGGTGCCTCCCCCCCAATTTATATACTGGAAACTTAATCTCCAAATTCATGTACACATGGTATTTTCAGGTAGAGGCTCAGGAGATAATTAAGCTGTGATGAGCGCATGGGAACGGAGTTCCTCGGTAGCATGGATGGCTTTTTAAGGACATGTGTGCTCTCTCTCTGTGTTAGGGTACAGCAAGAAGGCCCTCTCCCAAGGCTGAATGGTGTGCAGCACAGCCCCAGACAAGCTCTTGGACACCACACTCTCCAGAGCTTGAAAGCAGTTAAACCTTTTCATAAATTAAGCAGCCTTAGGCATTTCATTATAGCAACAAATAGTGAGCTAAAACACGGTGCTCTTTAAAGCTACACCCAGCCCATCTCTCTTTTGTTATCTCCTACCATGCTTTTCCCCCATGCAGCCTAAAACACTACTATCTTTTGGTTTTATATTCTACAACAACTAGAAACTAAGTGCCCTAGAACTACAGTGGCTCTCCTCTGCTTTGTCCCTTGGTGTACATGGTCCAGAGGACTTGAGTAGTGAAGAAGTGAGGCGTGGGGGCCTCCTTAACAAAGATCAAATTTGTTAAACATCTCGCAAGAAGCATAGATTAGTACTAATGGAGCAATTAAACGGAGATCTGACTTTTTTAAAATAATAAACAACGTCTCTAAAGTGGGCGGAACCTGATTTGGGGACCGCTTTGTTCTTTCTGGTTGACTCCCCGCAGTTCTGCAGCCGAGGAAGACAATTTAACACTCTGCTCTTCAGAAATAACGGCAAGGCTGCTTCTGACCCCCTTTCTGAACTCTCATATTTGTTTATCCAGGAGAATGGATTGACCCATTAGAGCCAGGTCTTTGGAATTCCATTTCAAACTTGCCCTTTGGAATCATAACTGCATTTAGTCACCGCTATGGTCATTTAAGCGCATGAAAATAACTTGCAAAAAGAAGCCGCCCAGGGTTAAGCACAGCCTGGCCGTGGCTTCTGATGCTGTAAGATGAGTCTCCAGTCATCTATTTCCTGGCTGTCCTATGTCGCAGAGTGGAGCTGGGCATCCTGAAACATGTGCTCCCACAGGAATGATCATTGGCATCCTCTGGGAATACTCAGGCTGGCTCCGAAGAGACTGATCTCAGAACTGTGGCCCCAGCGCACAGGAGGGATTTTTGCCCCATCATTACAGAAGATCACAATTACGAAGGAAAAAAAGGCATGAGAAATAGGGAGATGGGTATTCTGGAAATGTGACCTCGGTTAAAGAGAGAAAAGATATCCTACACAGAAAACACAAGCCCCTTCCTTCATCAACAAACGTAACCTTGTCCTGTCCCACTTTGTGAATACTGGAAATGGAAAATGGTGGTGATTGTCTTGAATTTAGATCCATTTTCTTCTCGTTGTTACCAGTCTTAATCTGCTTATGGTTTCTATATCTGAGTGCACACCTATTTAAAAGCATTTTACCAATACTTAGGAGATTTTTAATATGTTTTAACAGTACACATTGCTTTCCCATTTAAAATAAATACATGATCATTGTAGGGAATTTTTATTTTAGGGGACAAAGAAGACAATGAAATCAACAGTGTTCTCCCCCCTCCCATTAACAATGTGACATTATTTCTTCTGTTTTGTTTTTCTGTGTGTAGTTGTGGAGTAACTCTAGGTAACCACTAAAATTATCATCAGGTTTTTTTTTGTTGTTGTTGTTTTTTATTTATTTATTTATTTTTAGCATGCCTAGGGGCCTCTGAGCATTCTTGACAAGACCAACAGGTCAGTCTCCCCATTTGTCACCATGTTTCAGAGAGACAAACTGAAATTTGTCATACCATAAACAGCTCCTTTGGGGGAAATTGCTGAGGAATCCAGGAAGTCTGGCCTCAGGATGAGTTCCCCACCTTAGTTACTGTCAGTCTCTAGAAGAGAGCTCAGAAGCTAACGAATTCTCCTTGTTAATCCCACAGGTGTAAGGAGAAAGATCACTGACTCAAATCATGGCCAAATTAATTAAAACAAGCTTTATTTGTGTACACAGGCCGTGTCTCCCTAAGGTGGGTTTCAAAAGATGAGCATTGATATGTGGAAGATAAGGGTTGTTTGTTTGTTTGTTTGTTTTAAAGCTCTGGAGTAGTGGGTTTCCCAATGGGGGATTTGGCAGGCAAACAGGAGGGGTTACAGAAACAGAACAAAGCACAACAAGGTGGTCATAACAACCTCCTGAGACAAAGACATGACTGCAAGGTGGGCATAACATAGTTATAACAGCCTTTAGAAACAAAGGTCTCCTGAAGCAGGCAGTCTAGAACCATTGGGAGTTAAGATTACAGGTGGAAAAACCCAGTCCTGGAGAAACAGATTTACTGTAAACAGGAATGAACCTAGTTTGTCTTTACTATGAGATGGCTTTCAACCCAACATGGAGGCAGGCTGGGTTATCATCCTCCCCAGGCTGGGTTGCAGCTCAGGCCTGGCAGCTGGGGCCCAGGTTCCCCTTAGCTATGCATTCCTCTTTCCAACTAATCATGAGCCACACTCAGTTTTGGTCAAGGGAAGCCTATGAACTGGAGTCGCTAGGCAAAGAGGGACTGACATCTGTCATTTGTTCCTGGTACAACTGCAATCTTGACTGGACACCAAGGACAAGCAAATTAAACACAGCTTTATCTTCTTTATCTTCTGTCTGTGTGGATCAGGAGACGGAATACTGGAGAGGCTTCTCCACAGCACCCAAAAATCTGAACAGGCAGGGGGAGAATACCCTTCGGTGGGGAGGGCAGTAAAGGGGAGGGGAGAGGACAAAGGGGAAGAAGAGGAGGAAGAGGGGAGGGAAGGGGGAAAAAAGGGGGTAGGGGAGTGTGGAAGAGGAGGGGAGAGTTTGGGGAACAGAAAGGGGGAGGGGCGTGTGGAGAGGAAAAAAGGGGAAGATCATATGGGAGGAGAAAATGGGAGGGGCATGTGGGGGGACAAGGAGGGGGCATGTGGGGGGGACTAGGAGGGGGTATGTGGGGGGACAAGGAGGGGTATGTGGGGGGACAAGGAGGGGGCATGTGGGGGGACAAGGAGGGGGTATGTGGGGGGACAAGGAGGGGGCATGTGGGGGGGACTAGGAGGGGGTATGTGGGGGGACAAGGAGGGGTATGTGGGGGGACAAGGAGGGGGCATGTGGGGGGACAAGGAGGGGGTATGTGGGGGGACAAGGAGGGGGCATGTGGGGGGACAAGGAGGGGGTATGTGGGGGGACAAGGAGGGGGTATGTGGGGGGGACAAGGAGGGGGTATGTGGGGGGACAAGGAGGGGGTATGTGGGGGGACAAGGAGGGGGTATGTGGGGGGGACAAGGGGGGCATGTGGGGGGACAAGGAGGGGGCATGTGGGGGGACAAGGAGGAGTATGTGGGGGGACAAGGAGGGGGTATGTGGGGGGACAAGGAGGGGGTATGTGGGGGGGGACAAGGAGGGGCATGTGGGGAGGAGGAGGAGGAAAGCGATCGGGAAGAGAAAGGGGGAGGGGATGAGTGCTCCATCATATGTCTAGTGTCATTGACCCCTAGTTGTTTATTTTTATGGTATTGAATCAACCCATCCCATAGCCTTCGTCTTCTCTGAGACAATTCAGATATTGCTAAAAGAATTATTGTAAATTATCTTTTCTTTTTTAAACAACAGCATTAAAGATAAAATCATAATTAGCAAAGAACGGAGGCAGAAGTGCCGACCCTGTCAGCACGCCCCTCCCACAGCTGGCTCTGACAGCGCAGAGCTGATTGTGCTCCGTTAGGGAAACATCGTGAAATAAAGCAGTTTCGCATAGATATCTCCTGCCCAAGTAGTCTACATGGAGATGGGTATTTCTTGTTCAATTATTTTATTAAAAGTTTAACGCTGTTGTATTTAATTCTATTATTGTTTATTAATAACTAAAAGGTACATTTAATATGTGATTGTTTTACCTTTTGTCTTCAAAGTAATGAATTCAGAGCTCTATATTTTCTCAAAATTAATGAGCGTGCGTGATAATGTATTTGTTACTAAGTAGCTGTGAATTTAAACATGATTTTTTTTCTTTCTTGGAATATTTGCTGTGATTTTAAGATATTTAACCCTTCAAACCATAAAATAAAGTTGTAAATGTCTCAAATATGTCATATGCTACTTCAACTTAAAATACTATCATTAAGAAAATTTTGTATATGTTCTAAGATATGTACAAAAATTTTAAAATGAAGGACATAAAGTATATACATGGGCATATATGTGTATGTAGGTGTTTCTATATAGAGAATATAGCTATGTATGTGTCAGCACATTTATATGTATGTGTGACAGCTAAATGTGGGGTTTATTTTTATAAACATGTAACAAGCACAGAAACGCTAGTCTGTTCTCTGCATTTTGGATTTAGTTTTATATAGCTACTTTCAAAAACTACTATCTAAAGAATAGGGTTTCTCTTTTAAAGACCATGAAACTGATAGCAAGCATCCTTGACACAAGAGGAAAGAATCATTGCACAAAGCACACTTGAACTGTCCAAACAGCAACCAACGCCATGAGTAAACAAGCAAGTAAAATGTATAGAAAGTGTGTACATATATAAAATATATAAGCAAACAGTAAAATTATGCATATTTCAGATCTAGGGGATCTACATAAGGGGAAAAGAGAGGCAAAAAGCCATTGTTATTCAGAGACATAGTGTTTCAGGAAGCCTGTGAAGGAAGATTGAAAGGGGTGGACCAGACATCTCGAAGGATGGAATTACTGGCTGGAAAGATTATAGAAAGGCATGATGAGAGTTTTTGAGAGTGATAAGCCACATTAACATATAGCGTAAGCACCCCTGAGAGGAAGAGTCATAAAGAAGGTCCCTGGGAGAGATGGGTTCTCTACAGAACACTGACAGCCATTCGAGAACCCAGGAACACTTTGGGTTTCTCTCTATACCTGCCTTTTATAAGGTTCCTTTCAGAGATGCCTCTTCAAATCATTTTTCCCCCAGAAAAATAATCACAGTCTCTTTGCTACCAAGGAAAGTTATAAAGATTTTTGCCAGTGAACTTCCTTCCTCTGAGGACACTTTCATCATGAGAGCTAAAGGGCACAGGCCCCCTGCTGTGTGGTGCCTTCGCCTCTAACTCAAGTCTGCACAAGAGGGATAGCACTGAAGCCTCACAAGCTTGGGGATTCCTCAGTGTGATCTTCACCCTAACCCCCAGTTACAGCCCTCTCTTCTCTGTGATCTTTGTCCTTCTTTGGTCCCCAGGGAAGGCACTCATCAGTGAGGATGGTCTGACTTAGTCCTTCTGCCTCACTGAATCCTTCTTATCTCTCTCGATATTGGAGTCCACTGAGAATGGCCACCTGTACTGGGTTTTACTAGTCCCCCAGAGAAAGGGAAAGAAACTTGTCCCATGGATAAGTATGAGTTCCATCACACTTTAAGAAACTTTTCTGGAACATGTCGATGGTGGGCACCTGGATCCACCCTTCCCCTCTCCAAATTCAGAGTTTTCCTCTGTTGCTGCTACCTCACTCTAACTTCCTTCCTCAGGGTAAAGGAGTTTTCCACCCAGAGACCACATGAACCTCTAGGGCAGCACTCTACACCACACTATCTTGTCATTTGTCTACAGTCTTGAGAGGTTTATTGTACCATGACCTTGACCTCTGTCTTCTCTAGTTCCATTTCCAGGTGAAATTCCTTCCTATGCTGTGACCTCATTCTGTCTCTCCAGTATTCTCTATATGCAGAGATCTAGTGATAGAAACATCTGGCTAACTTTGACCAAAGAGAAGATGGGATTTCAATTAGCTCTATCAGTGGGTCCCCACATCAGTGGATTCAACCAACCACAGATACAAACATTTGCAAAGGAACCGCATCTGTACCAAATGTGTTCAGGGTTTTTTTTTTTTCCTCATCTTTGTTCTGGAAACTACACAGCACAACAACTATTTACTCAGTTGCACTCAGCTTTATAAATAATGTAGGGAGGAGCTGAAGAGAGGATGTGTGGAAATGTGTATTGTGCCATCCTGGAGGACAGACGTCAGCCTTTGATGTTTGTGGGAGATCCTGGGGTGAGTCCTCTGGATACTGAGAACAACTGTATGGAGGGACTCACCCATTTCTTTAGTTTACCGTATAGAGCAACTTCATCTCTAATGGATGCCAGTGTTCTATCTCTACCCAGGGCAAACATCATAAAGCATTCCCAGGACCATCAGTCTGGGGTCCTGCTCTAGATGTGGGAAGAAAGAGCCGTCTGAAGAATTAGCTTATAGCATGGTATCTCAGAGCCTGGAGAGGCCTTTACCTACCCCAATCCTTAGAAGAGACACTAAGAGAGATGTATTCCTTTGAGTTATACATAATATATGCCAAACCTAAAATTTGTTCTCAGAGGCACTGGGAATAGACTATAGAATTTTCAAAAATATAATAACTTCATAGAAAAAAATTACTTGAAGTTGGGTCCTTTGCCAATATTAATAATTCTCATTTAATTTTTTTTAAAAATTTCATTTTATATGTAGGGTATTTTGTCTGTATTTATGTCTATCACCTGCATGCAGTACCTGCAGAGGCCAGACTCGGACATTTCCCTAGGGGTAGAGTGCACACAGAAAGTGAAACTACATGTGGGTACTAGGAATTAACCCATGGTCCTCTGCAAGAGCAGCCAGTGCCTTTTAACCTCTGAGCTGTATGGAAAGCCTGTAATTCCCACTCAAGTGAGAACTAGTTTTGTTATGGAACACTCTATTGCTTTCCCATGGGTGCATCATGGGAAAGGACTTTTGTTAACTAATTAAAAATAACTGTGAACCATGGAGCTTTGCCCCCAGCCAACTAGTTGTGGTGGAATGTGTGGATATCTGACTGGCATAATGGTCAGAGTCAGGTGGGAGGATTCACAGTCATGAGCAAACTGCATTGTATATAAAACCTGGTGCCTTCCCTCAGGACCGTAGTCTTCAGAGACGCAAGACCAATCACTACTGACTGTGAGGGGAAAGCCTCTGTCCTCCCATCCTGTCTCAGCCCAAAATGACTCCCAGCAACCCACCTGCCTCTGTCTCCCGAGAGCTGGCCATCACAGACTTTTAAAATCACCCCCACTCCCACCCGCGCCTCTCCCTCTCCCCCCTCTCTTTCCCTCCCTCTCTTCTCTCCCTCCCCCCCCCCCATTGTTTGCAGAATATTTCTTTCCCTTCAACTGTGTTGTTTACTTATTTGTTTAAGAGGGAAGTCTTGTATTCCCTCACAAGAAAAAGAAGCAGCGAACCTGGAGACGAATTTTCAAAACAACAAAAGAAGGGTGAACAGTCTTGCTGGCCCCACCTAGGGACTGAGCCTCAAAAACGCTGCGTATGAGATTATGTGGGGCTCTTTAAAATCCAAAGCACTCTTACTTTGACAAAACATTTTTTCCATCATCTGGTTAGAATTTCTGGCCCAGTGAGCTCAGATATACTGTTTCCGCTGCAGCGTTTCTGCAAGCCAGTGGAGGAGAGGTCATTATTCAGCAGGATTCAGGAATGAGATGCAATTATGGGGCCTAAGCATAGGGTTAGATGATATCTCCTCCAGAGCCAGGGAACATAGAAGGCTGCTTGTCTGCATTTGGGGGCCACTGATTGGATGTGACCTGTATGTCTTCTAAGTGACTTATCAGGTGCTCTCCCTGTCTTTAGAAAGAAACCATTGTGGTCCTAACAAGACAGAGTAACTGCTGCCTTGACGTGATGAATTTTCTGAATGGACACAAGACTGTACCTCTTTATGCAGACATGTGCACGTACATACACACACACACACACACACACACACACACACACACACACACACTCAGCTCCTGAGGCCTCCTGCCTGGTGCCAAGGGAAATGCCTCTGAGATCTGAGAAGACTCTGGAGCTGGCTGGAGGTTCTGCACACTTCAGTTTCTCCTTAGCGTTGGGGAGAGGGTATATTCAGAAACTACACTGGAATTCGGGTGAGGTGCCTGGGTTTCATATGTGCTTTCTTTGGCCTAATCGGCTTAATTGAGACCTGCTTTCTGGCTGGCTGCCAGCATTCACAGCACATGTGGGCACCAGACTGACTTACCTCTATTTCTGTCGACTGAGTGATGCCATACCTCCCACCCCAGCCTCCTGCCCTGGGGGAGTCATGTATTCAACTAGCTTGCCTGAAAATGAATTGAAATTTGTAGTGCATGAAGATAAGGAGTAGGCATCTCTGTTTCTACATGGGTTGTTGTGCTCCACCTATGGAGATGGAAGATCAGTACCTGGCAGACACTGTTTCTCTCCTACCAGCTAGATCCAAACCCATCCTCATCTACTGGGCAGCTGCCAGGTTCAGGCAGCCTTGGGGACTATAGGTGAAGATCCCGGAGACCTTAGTTAACACCAGAGAGTGATGTGTGGACAAAGGACTGTCATTGGGACAGTACTGAAGTAGATCAATGACAGGACTGTGAGCAATAAGCTCAAGCAGGGGACTCATCTTGTGCTGGGAGGCAGGGAGGGAAGCTTTGGAAGAAGCCTCTTCCACCTGGAAACTGTGAAGAACATGAGTGTGCACAGACACAGGCCTGCTGTGTTCACTTTCTAGATGAGAATTTGAATTTATATATGCTAAGTATTTATATATTCCAGTTTGTTTGTCCATTCATATACCCGATCACGGGAACTTAGTCGTCAGCAGGTAACTAGAAATGGTGAGTACAGTGCAAAATTGAGGCAGTGGGGTTACTCCCCTTATTACATATTCTACTTCATTATTAGATAGTGTTGTTTACTACTCACTGTAACAATGTACAAAGTGAACTAAACTTGATTGTGTGAATATTTACATAGGTAGATACCTGTTTGTGGAGTTGGTACCATTGAGGATTATAGACATCCACAGAGGTCTTGAATCATGTCCATATGTTGAAACATATACAGGGTTGGGGTGGGAGGATAAAGAGGGAGAGAGAAGGAGAGATGGATGTAACCAGAGGCTTTTCTCTGTCCTGCCCTGTCCCACAGCCATTTCCAAATAATCACTCAGAGGCTTATATTAATTATAAGTGCTTGGCAGATGGCACAGTCTTATTACTAGCTAGCTCTTACATTTAAATTAACCCATTTCTATTAATCTATGCACTGCCATGTGGCCTGTGGCTTATCAGTTCTTTCATATCTTGTTTCTTGGGTGGCTTGCAGCATCTGCTCTGACTTCACCCTACTGCATCTCTGTCTTCAGTTTAAATGTACCACCTAACCTTATTCTGCCTCGCCATTGGCCAAACACCTTTATTTACCAACCAATGAGAACAACACATACTCACAGTGTACAGAAAGACATCTCACAGTAGAGGGATATTACGGTTTCTAGGGAGAAAGAGAAAGTTTACAACTTCTATACATTTTTGCAGGTTTAAGTATGCATGTTTTTATTTAAACAGAGAAAAATATTAGGATCTTTAAAATTGTATTTTTTAATTATTAAAGCAATGTGATAAATTTACAAAGAGAACTTAGTTGAGCTAATCTTTTATGCACATCCCTATTGGTCAGGTTTATAAGTATCTACCAAGAGAAAAGAATATTGTTTCAGTGCCTGTGTGCTACTTGTCTTTCTGTTACATATTTGCTTTTTTTAGACACCCTACTGCAGAGCTAACCTGTTTTACTTTCAAAGAAGGGTAGGAACAGGGCAGCCTCTCCAGCAGACAACAGCTGTGCCTGTGGGCTGTCAATTCTACCTGGCAAATTCAGAGAAATTGCTCTATTATCTATCCTATCTTGATGAGTTTAAAGTTTCAAACCTAAGCCATTTTCTAACATAACTTGTATTACCATCCTAAAACTACATTAAAAAAACTAAGATCTCAAAAATTATCTTAGATAAACAACTTAAGCTTTTATGTCTCTCAACCTTATAAACTTTACATGTCTTTTGTAAGTTTCTTTTCTGAATTTGGTAACAAAGAAAACAGTAGAACTATCTAGCCTTCAATTCCATCAGCGACCCAAGAAGGATATAATATTACCTGAGTAAACAGGAAATGCAGAGCAAATAACTTCCAAAACTATAGAAATGACAGAGACATTCGGTTGCCTGAACAGTCACCCAAGTTTCCTCTGCAACGTTGGGCCATCCATCTTCAGCCTACAGGTCTAAAATATCCAACAGACTGTTTTCCATGAAACAGGAACTTTTGAAGGACTGCCCTACTTTGTCTTGGCAAAGTTTGGCAGTCACCTTCATTTGTGTCCTACTTGTCCAATTTGGACAGCATACTGCCAGCAGTTGAGGCAAGGACAGTTTCTTGCCCAAATGACAAGCTTTTCCACAATGAAAATAAACTCCATATGGAGGTTCTTCAATGCCCACCATCCCTTTTTGAAGTAAAGTGGTGCTGCAAGGAGCAGACATGTCTCACTGTCATAAAAAGTCTTATGTTATTAAAACATCTTAAATGCCATATTCTTCAGATCTCTAAAGTGTTTGAAGACCACTTATCTATCTAAAATATATATGTTTAACCTTGAAAACATATCTAACGTGACTATAAGTTTGATTATTATAGATGACTATTAACCTGCATTTCTTAATTATCCTAAATAGTTTGTAATAATGGCTTTCAAGGACTAGAAATTTACATTACATTTTAAGTGAGTTACATAGATATAATACCTTAAACAAAAGTATATATTCAGTATATTAAAACCAAAATAAACTTAAATTTGTATCAATATATAAAAATCCATACCAATATAAAATATTTAAGATTAACAGTTGCTTTTTAGTTTAAAAGTAGATTCAATAATCTACTCTTTTATCCTATCATTTCTTTTTCCCACCCTTTTACTTTTCTTTTCAGAAAGAGAGCCCTGAATCTAACCTCCTTTGCTTAGTTTTTTCCCTGATCATGACCAGTAACAACTTGCAATCAACCCTCCTAAACAAAGACAAACATCCATAATCCATCAAATGACCAAAAACCACCTATCCTACTTCTTGGGAATGTGGGCATTGTGTTCTTAAAATTACTGCCTGTTGTCTGGGGGTGAAGATATCTTTAGGGGACCCTGAGAAAATTAACATAATGGTCAAGTCCTGGGAAAGCTAGCTTGTTATCCAGTTTTGGTGTGATGAGAAAGTGCAGGGCTTATCTGAATTCCTGACTGGAGTAGTCTAGAGGCTGGACCATCTTAGCTGATCACTTTGAAGTTGTCTTGGATGCAGATTTTTGAGGAAACTGTAACAGAGGCATTCTGATATGCTGGATCACCTGGGCTACCTGTCTTCATTGGTGTCTGTTCTTTTTTTTTTCTTTCTGAAAACACATAAACTTTTAAAGATAACATAGATATCTGTATTAACACAAGTATGGAATGTACGGTATGCATAAATCAGCTAAAGATGATTTTTTTTTTTGCTCTAAGGTTTAGCCAGTAAAAGGCATCTGTTAACTTTATAAGTCTGGTTTGGATTGCATAACCAAACTGTAATATAAATCTCCATCCATGTCATATGAAAGGATGGCATGTAATAATAATAAGTCATGAGGATTTGTACCCAACAAGATTTATTATGTCTCATCCATTCTCAGAGCTGATCTCATGTCAAGAGTCAACATACATGCCACCTGTCTTGTAGTTTTTCTGTTTCTTCCTTCCTGTCTATAGCCAAGGTTTTCAGGAGGTCTCCCATGATTGGTCCTTATTAATTTTGAAGAAGTCCATAGCTTTTTGTTTCCTGTGGAAACAAAGGTATAATCTTTCCCCCAAAACAATATATTTCTTGACTTTCACTCTAAAGTTAAGACATCCTTAAAATATATAAGGCTGGTTTAATTTAGCAGTTTTCCCTACAATCCAATGTCTCCCAGCAGCATCTGCCTTTTGCTCATCAGTATTTAAAAAATTCAGAGTCAACAAAACACCATACAGGATGCAGATGCCCTAGATATTTCCCATCCTTACATGGCTTATTCTTTTTTATATTACTTTACGCTCTCATTAAAGACTTTATTATTTTAAACTCTTCATTTTTTTTCCTATGACTGTCTATACCCATTTCTTTTCTTTCTTTAGCACCTCAGCACATGTTCAAGCACACTGTACCTGCTCAGAGGTTTTCTTGGCCTGGACCTGGCTTTTGCTGTGTTTGTTTTGCCTGTCTGCTGCATTTCTCTGACCATGAGCCAAACCTTAAACTACTAGGCTAACTGCATGGCTTTGGTTCACACATGGCGCTGGTGGCTGGCTTCTCCCCTTCAGATCCATGAGAGTTTTACGCCAGCGGGTACCAGCTGGCAGGGCTGTGTTTACGTCCTCCAGCTCTGGGGGGTTGCTGAGCCCCCACTACCTAGTGCAGGACTCGCTTGCCAGCTGTTCAAGTGCTGATCTGCAGGGCCCCTTAGGAGCCGTGCCTCCCTCCATACACTGTGAGCCGTGAGACTGTGAGACACTGCGGTTACCAGGAAGACCTGTCCAGCTCCTTGTTCAAAACTTTTGTTTTTCAGTTTTCTCAGGTCCTGTGTAGATAGATATGCATGCCACATGATGGGCACCAATTGTGAGTCTTCCTTGTCAGACTTTCTTTGGGGCCCAGCCCCAAATAATGACATGGAGAATTACTATTAATTATGAAAGCCTGGCCTTTAGCTTAGGCTTGTTCCCAATTAGCTCTTATAACTTAAATTAACCTGTTTCTATTAATCTATGTTCTGCCACATGACTTTTTAGTTCTCCTTCACTCTGTATGTCCAACTTGCTCCATGTCTCACTGGCATCTCTTGCATACCTAGATTCTAAGCCCTAGTTCCTCTCTTTTCCTGGAAGTCCTGCCTACCCTCTCCTGCCTAGCTATTGACTGTGCAGCTTTTTGTTAAACCAGTCACAATGGCACATCTTCACACAGTGTACAAATATCCCACAACATAAAATGTTGCCAGGTGTCTGGTGAGTGAGCTCAGCTGGGAAAGCGCCTGCCGTGCATGCATGGGAACCTGAGTTGGAGTATCCAGAACCTACATAAAGCAGGGCATTGGTAATCCCAGTGTTCCTACAGCAAGGTGGGAAGCAGAACCAGGACAACCTTGGAAATATACCATCCTGCACAACAGCAAAACAACAGAGACCCTTCCTCTAACCTACACTCCTACACAAGAACATACACCACACACACACACACACACACACACACACACACGGGGGAGGAGAGACTATACAGCATACAAAAAAGCAGGAAAATGAAGCTTAGGGTGAAAAAAATCAATCAACAGACTAGACTTTACAAAAAGACTTGTCGATCTTTTTAAATTTTCATTTATAAAAACAATTTTCTTAGATTAGCATTAAATAATTGGCTTAATTACATCATTTGCATATGTGCATGTCATTATACTTTGTGCTCATTTGTTTCCCTCCCCCACTTTTCTCCTGTTTCCCCTCCCCACTCTGGTCAATTGGCATCTATCTCTGGGATAGTCTCTACTTTTGATTTCTTATCACATGTCCTATTCTTCCCCACCTTAAGATCTCTCCCTGTCTCTCGTGACCCCATACCTGACCTACACACATACATAAGTACACACATATATATACATACATATATTCCAAATCAACCTTCCAGGAGAACTGTGATTCTCAGTCTCCGTGACAAAGTAATGCTGCCATAAACATCTCAGTTTGCAAAAGAAACTGTAAAGCTTAAAGTGTGCAGTGTTTTATGTTCCCTAGTCCGGTTTATTTCCATCCCTGCAATACCTTATAATTCTTTCCTTTACCTGTAGACATCATAGTTTTATGTTCCCAGTGGCTATATGAAATTCCGGTGTATGTAATACATTTTCTTTATCCATTCATCTGTTCATGGACACATAGGCGGTTCCCATTTGCTGACTATTGTGAACAAACAGCACCACAACAAACATCTATGAACAATTATCTCTGTGTTATGTTTAGTACACATATGCAGCCAAACATGGTGTAAACGGATCATGTTATAGATCTATTTCTAGTTTCTGGAGGAATCTACACATTGATTTCCATGAAAGTTGCACAAGTTTACATTCCTACCACTAAGAGATGAGTTCCTTTTCCCCTACATCCAACACCAGTGGTATTCCTTGTCATTTTCTTGGTTGTCATCGTACTGACTGGGATGACATGCATCTCAAAGCAGTTTTCATTTGTATTTCCTGAAGGAAAGGATGTTGGACACTTTCTAGTATTTATTGGCTCAGAAAATAATATTCAAAAGTATTTCTGCTTTTGAGAGCTGTGACTCAGTTTCTCAGCCCATTTACTGATGAGATTGGTTTTCTGGTGTTTGCCTTTTACAGTTCTTTATACATCCTAGATGTCACACCCCTGTGTGATGGCAAAGCCTTTCTTTACTCTGTGGGCTATTTGTTAACTACAGTGACTGTTCTCTGCCAATACTTTGTCGATTCTATCTCTGCTTCCTGTGCAGAAAATCTGCACAGAGGAAATTCTGACTAGATTCTCTGTGCTTTTGGTTTTTAATCTCAGCTCCATCTATCTCCAAAATTCTTAAGTTTGGTCTCTGATCTCATATCAGAGCTCTTGGACACTGATCATGCTGGCTTGTCCCTGTTGGTGTTTGAATGTAGCATTCTGTCTACCTTGCTCTTCATACCTGACAACTGTCTGCTTGGGAGCTGATTGGGGATGTTTACCCTGTGCTTATTGATTTGCAACGGATTGTCTCTTTTTAACATTTCCAAAAGTTCTAGTTGTTTGGTTTTTCTCAAAATTCCACTTTCCTTTCTAAACATTCTTCCATTGGTTGGTGGTAGCGCATACCTTTGATTCCATCACTCAAGCAACAAAGTCAGGAGGATCTCTGTGAGTTCAAGGCCAGCCTAGTCATCATAGGGAGTTCCAGGACAACAAAGTCTGTTACACAGAGAAATCCTGTCTTAAAAAAAATAACAAACAAACAAACAAAAAATTAATCCATATTGACAATGCATATTGTTCATATTCTCACCCATCTTGCTGACTTAGGCCTCTCTGTTGCTAATTCCCCTCTCTATGTCCTGGACAGAACTCATCTGCTTTTTGGATCTTCTTTAACTTTAAAAATATCCATGGTCATTCTTACTGGTAAGTTTTTGAAGTATTCGTCTGGCATTGTACCCATGTCGGTATGTTTGGATTCAGTAGTTGAGGCTCTTTTGAAGAAGTCAACCAAAGACCATAGGGCTCACAAAGTTTGGGAGCCTCTTCGACAACCATGACAACTGTGGTGACATTTTATTTGTGCTTTAATAAAGCTTGCCTGGAGATCAGGGGGAAAGGCCAGCCATTTTAAGTAAACAAAGTCAGGCAGCACACACCCTTAATCCAATCACTTATCAGGCAGGGTCTCTGTGTGTTCAAGGCCACACTAGGGAACAGAGCCAAGCATGGTGACACAGACCTTTAATCCCAATACCAATCATAGACACCTGGAGGTCTATACAGACAGACAGTGACAGGGAAGTGAGGTAGCTGGGCTAAGATAGCCAATGAGAGGGCAGAACAGCAAGGCAATAAAGGCGTGGGTAAGAGGAAGGAGCTCTCATTTGGAAGCTACAGAGTTGGTGAGATAAGGTTGGCTGGTAGCTTTCCTATTTCCCTGTTTTTTATTTAATAAGACCATTTAGAAATTTGTCTACACATGATCAAGCACTCAAAAGAGTTCTCATGCTCAGTACTGAGGTTTTTGTTAGATGATCTATGGTTCTTGAGGGGGAGGGAACATTGTCTACCCAGATGGGAAATTTTCCTTTAAACTATATATGTATATGCATATAAAGACTTAGAATGTATTGTAGGTGTTTTTTGGTAGATTAGATATAGTATGATAAACTGTCCAAGAGACAGACACAGGTGTTTTTAAATAATGGCTAAAACTTTCATCTTTTGTCATACACATACACTCTAGAAGAAACTTAATGATTTTTCAAACAGAGGGAACACGAAGTAAGCGACAAAATATATCATAAAAAATTACTCAAAGTCCATAAAACAGATCTCCCCCGCCCCGGAGCTAGAGAGATGGCTCAGCATTTAGGAGCACATACTACTCTTACAGAGGACCAAAGTTCAGTTCCCAGCACCCACATGGTGACTTACAATGGTCAAGGGGATATGGTACCCTCTTCTGGCCTCTGTGGGCAACTGCACACATGTCCATGTACCCACATACAGACATTCATACAAACATAATTAAAAATAAAAATATTTTTTTTAATTTCCAATGGAAATAATATAAGTAAGCAGACAACAACATGGTACTTTTAAGGTATAAAAGGGAAAAAAGCATCATGTAATTCTGTAACTACAAAAATAAAAATTAAGAAATTAAAAAGTTCTTTTTCAAATGTATGAAAGTGGGGGAAATCGTCACTGGCACCCTCAGGCACAAGGAAATGACACCAGATGAAATCATGAGTCGACACGAGGGAGTTAGTAATCATATAACTACATGATAGATACATTTTCCCTACAATTTATTCTTAAATCTCATTGTTTAAACAAAAATTATTTTTAAATTATGTGAGGTTTATAGCATATAATAACAAAATGAATTGGCGCCAAGCTACCTTCTAAATATTTACATTTATACCCAGTGGCAAATACTCTCAGCCTTAATCGGGAAGGAAGCCTCTCTATGCAGTAAATGGTGGAGACTGCAGAATTCATGGATGCTCAAGGTGATGATAATAGGTGACATCTCAGTACTCAGCCCTCAGGAAGACATTTGTACCATGTTCCCTAAGGCTCAGAGAACAACGTAGAATTGGGAGCAGAAAGAATCTAAGAACTAGACTATAGAAAGAAGGGCTGTGAAAAGCTGACATCTGGGCATGGCACAGCCATTGCAAACACAATCTCACAGTGACTGGAGTTGCCTGCACTGAGCCTGCACAAGATTGGCCTGTCAACAGTCAACCATGGATCTGGGAGGGGCTTATGCATCACTACCTCTTCCTGCGGAACTATGTACCGGTGGATTCTGGGAGAGGGACAGTCTTCATCTTCAGTTATGCGCTCACAGGAAAACCACCAGCCTCCAGCGGAGGGCTCTAAACCAGTGCTCACAAAGCATATGAAGGGACGTGGATGTAAGAACGTGGACTGGGAAATGGGTGAAAGGAGGAGTGAGGGTGACAGGGTTGGAGAGAGAAGAGAGGATGGGTAGGGTGAGTGCATGCCTACGTGAATGGGTGTGGTGACAACGGAACAATTACAGAGGCATAGCATGATAAAGTTCTTACGCTGTATGTGCGTAGTAAGTATCCTAATAAACGGACTGCATTGAGTTAAACATAGACTGTAGCCCATAGCCGACCACCCACTTGACAAAGTAAGACTTTCAAGCTATTAGCTAGCAAAGAAGAGAGTGAAACAAAAATTCACTCAGCGTAAAATGGAATGTAAGAGTGTGTTTTTTGTTTTGTTTTGTTTTCAATAAATAAGCAACAAGGCAAACAGGAACCAAATACCAAGGTGTAACTTTAAACTTAGTCCACACTAATAACCAAATTGACTGTAAATAATTAAGACACCCTACAAATAAAAAGGCATAGCCCTTGAAGAGCTGAGGGTATAGTTCAGTGGGAGAACATTTGTCTTGCCTATGTGAGACCCTGGCTTCCACATCTAGCACTACAGAAATAAAACAAGACTCTAAAATGTCACATGAAATAAAAAAAAATTGAGACTCAAGTCATTGACAACATAAAACACAGACTTGTGTATAATATAAATCAGATGTGTGGTGCAAATGTAAAGATGAATTGATTAAAAGAGATGTATTGGGGAGGAAAGATATGATGAGCCACACTAACACTACTGAATCTGCAAGCTGATCACACAAATCCAGTACCACAATTGGAAACAGCAATAGTAACTAATAGAAACACACGATGACAGGAAAGACTGTACCAACACTGTCAACACAGCCTGATTGACACAAGCCACTCAATGACAACACATTTTACGGTGTGCAGAGAATAATCACCAACATGGATTCTGCTGTGAGCAGAAGTCAAAGGATTGAAGGCACACCATTGTTGTCGCTGGCTAAAATGAAACCAAACTGAGGACAACAGAACATTATCTGGAGGGAAAAGGTAGAAAGGGAAACTTAATGTCATATCTGATGAGATGTAAATAATAAAATAGTTCCCAGCCAGATTGTAAGATGTTAATGAAATATCTAGAAGAATAAAATGTGCTTACAGAAAAAGAGTAACTATTTAGAAGAGCAGAGTAAGTAGTTAAATAAAATATTCTCTCACAGGTATCTAGAAGTGAATGACTTTACCATGAGTCCAGCCAAGTATTTAAAGAATAACTAATTCTCATAACAGAGACATCATTCTAGCTCACAGACAGGAAACCTCAAGAGTCGAATATGCAGAATGTATGGTCCGTCTATGCGATTCAGTAACAAGAAAAACCAAAAAAGTGGAAACATGCATAGGAGGCCATTCCACCCAGAACAGAGCGTGTGAATGACTGGTGAACTTCCCAGTCTCACTGCTCAAGGCAGTGGACCCTACGCTAATGAGACCCCATTTCTCACACCCCTTTAAGCAAGCAGTTCAAAAGCCAGAAATAGCAAGTGTTGGTGAGAAACTCCCATCTAGTCTAGGTGGGATTTCAGCTTGGTTCAACCATGCTGACAGTAGTCTAAAGTGGAGGCTGGAGAGGTGGCCCAGAAGTTATGAGCACTGACTGCTCTTGCAGAGGACTTGGGTTCAAGTTCTAGCACCCACATGGTGGCTCACAATTGTCTGCAACTCTAGTACCTGCAGATCTGACATCCTCTTCTGGCCTCCACAGGCATGTCATGCATATGGTGCACAGACATACATGCAGGCAAAAACATCCACACACATACAATAATACTTTTAAGAAACAGTCCAAACTGAGTAGTCAAAGGGCTTAAGAAAAAATACCCCGTGACATGGATGATCTAAATATATGTTCCAGAGAAATACCTTGGTTTTAGTTTTTTAAATTTATCCTACTGAGTGTGTGCATGGGGGAGGAGGGTGGAGAGTGCAGACTGCAGGAGCTGGCTCTCCCTGCAGGAGCTTCCTCTCCCCCTCTACCTGCCTGTGAGTTCTGGGAAGGAACTCAGGTTGTTGGATTTGCAAGGTAAGCTTTACTCACTGAGCTGTCTCTCTGCTCAACAGAAATTATACTAAAAATTTTGCAGTAACAAATCTATAAATATTATACACGTGCATCCTACTGAACAGGCAAATGGTCTCACTCGAAAGGTCATTGCAAGACATTGACCCCCAGCCATCACCAGTGGATAAGCATGGTAAATGTCATGGAAAACATCACCGAAGAATCCATCCTCCTGGCTTATTGACACATTTTACAGTCAACATATGAAATTAAGCAATTTTCTCAAAAGGCAAGAGGGGCACAGAATTCATGGGAGCTGCTGTCCTTGGAGTAGAGAAGAGCGGGTAGGAGGGAGGCATCTGAGGTGGGACTTGCCAGTGCTTTCCACGGAGTCTGGAACTTCGCTTTGGGGGCTTCTGTTGTGAATGTTTAACTCTGCTATACCAAGGAAACACAGGCAACGTGTAAAGACACAGCCATGGCTGCATACCAATCAAGAATTACTTACCAAAAACAAGCAGGAGGCTGGAATTGGCCTATAAATTTCCTGAACCTTAATACAACGTATTAATCATAGATTTACAAGTGTTCAATAATTAAGCAGTTAAAAAGTATACACATATCCATACGTGCATACACAGTTATACATATTCATTTTACATGCTGTGTTTCAAAGTAAAAACTCTAAAACATGTTATTTGAGTATTTAAAATAAGTCAATACCTGGTGTATATATTAAATCCTCCAAGAGTACCTGGCCAAAGCTGCCGCTGTGAAGCAGGGAAAGTGGAAGGAGGTTCAGGACTACCCAGCCTTGGAACACAGCAGCATCCATGGCTGGTGTGGCTCCTGGGGTCTTGTTTCTCCGTGACCCTAGTATCAGCAGTCATCCTCCCAGTGGATTCTTTGGGCCCCACATTCTGCGTGCATATCCATGTTGCCCCTCTCAGCAGGACTTGTTACCTGCTCATCATCAACTACAACTACTCTGGGTTACCTTACTGTGGCATCTGAAGTTGGACCGTTGTGTCCCCTTGAACAAACTGCTCACAGTCTCTGGGTCTGTCTCCTCATCTGACAGTGGGTGTAGGACATGACTGTAGATTTAATCTCAGGCTTGTAGCCAGGTAATTAATTTAACACATGTAGTGCTTAGAAAACGTTACATGTTGGTTTTAGTTATTGCTTTTATCAAAGGATTAAGTTGATTGCATTACTCTCACGTGTTTAATATTGCTTGCTTTCACTCTTATTCCCTCTTAGGAATGGTGACCTCTGTTGAAAATTTGAGATATAACCTAGAATAATTTGAGCTTTATTTTCATGAGTGTTGCTCTGCTCCCTGCCCTCTTCATTTCTTATTTTTCTATTATTGTTCAGCACAAGTATGATAAAAATTACCCACATCTGTTATTTATCTTTCTGCCCAGGGCAAGGCAAATGTGTATAGTTCCCCTCAAGATAACAGGAACCATATGGAGCCAATGGAATTATATATATTATCAGTTTACAAATTTGAATTTTTCCAAAGATTGTCCACAGGCTGCCCTGGTTCTTGGGTGTAAGAGTTTGCTCTGGCGTGTTTACACTCAGCGAAGTGATGGTGTGAAACACACTTGCAGCCAGCACCTCCCCTGGTGAGGGCTTCACTGTGGTTTGCAGTGGGTTCTGGGACTTTGAACCTTAGCGTTGCCTTGCAGGCTTTAAAAGCTGCAGTGCCCAGGCCACACCCCACCCAACTTAAGTTAGGATCTGTTGAGCAGAAGCAGTGGCGTCAAGGTTTTGTTGTTTTGTTTTTGGTTGTTGTTGTTCCCTCCAGATAGTATTATTGTTCAGGCACAATCCATCAAGAGCTTCAAAACTTAAAAAAAAAAAAAAAAGAAAGAAAGAAAGAAAGAAAGAAAGAAAGAAAGAAAGAAAGAAAGAAAGAAAGAAAGAAAGAAAGAAAGAAAGAAGAGAAAAAAAGAAACAGTCATTTGGCCTCTGCAGAGGAAATGCACACACTGAAACATAGTAATTCTGGCAATGATTTTGTGTTCTAATTACATCATACATATGTCTGATAAAAGCTTTATCTTACTCAAATACCAATTAACCCCAAAGTGATGTCCCTCAAGAATACACTTAGAAATATAAGCATTGAGTTGACAAGGCCCAGAGAATTCAATATTGTCTATCAGAGAGAGAGAGAGACAGAGACAGAGACAGAGACAGAGACAGAGACAGAGACAGAGACAGAGACAGAGACAGAGACAGAGACAGAGAGAGGAAACTCAATCCATTCATCCAATTTTCAACTCAATTGCTATTCATTCAACAAGTTCCGTCCTGGGCTTAACACAAGCTTTGTATCTGTCACCCTTAATCACATGCAGTTGGCCTTCAAACGGAGACCAGAAAGTGACCCAGGAGTTACGTTCCAGACACCAGCTGGCTCCAATTTAGCATCCTAGAGGGATCTGAGCCCAACAGTGGGTCACTTTTCAGAGGATGGCCCTGTGACGCCGCTCTGAGGACAGCCTGCTTTGATCTCCAGTGGGCATTTTCACCCTCGTGGAAACCTCTGGGGCCATAGTCCCTGACAATGGTCTCAGTGTCTGTGAAACCTTTTCCCAAGCTGTCTCTCATTGCAGAGGAACAATGAAGTATTTGAAATCTGACCTGCAACTTCATTGCCTTCCAAAGTCAGGTTCCTCATCTTGCATTTTTGAAAATTTATTTATTTTTAAAGTTTTCATACACATATATATTTAGCTATTCCCCCATAGCCACTACGTTACCTTTCCTTAACTCTGTCCCATTTAATTAACCCCCTTTGTCTCCCTGAACAGTTTTTCTTCAATTAATTTTCTTTTTAAAATTAATTTTTCATTCTCTGAGAATATTACATAGGCATACAATGAAATACGTTATAGTTAGCCTCCATGTCCCCCTCCCCTTTCTCTATCTCCCCAACATCTCTGCCTCTTAAATCAATGTCTTATTTTATGTTTTGATAACCCACGAAATCTAATTAGTGCTGTTCACAACGTGCATGAGTGTTGGGAAATCCACCAGTAGCACCTCACCATGGACTGGGCCTGGCAATCATCTAGCCATCTATGCTAGGGTTTTGGCTGGCTTGATCTTGTGCCAGTCGTGTGAAGACCATTACCGCTATGAGTTCATGGGTGCCATAGGCATGTCACATCCAGAGGAGAGCATTGCACTGCCCTCTTCCCATAATACAGCTCCTCCACTCTGCATGCTTTTTCCCCCGTGATGTTCCCTTAGCTTTGGTGGTAGGGCGGGTAACATGGATGTCACGTTCTGGGTTGATCACTCATGATCACTCGTTCTCAGCAGTTTGACCACTCATGAATGTCTGCATGAGCTGACTGCTGCCCACTGGACACTTCTCCAGTCAAGGTCTTTTAACCTTGGCTCATCTTGATTGTCAGCTTGACACACCCGGGACAGATACCTGCTTTCCTGCGTTAAAAAAAATAAGGTCAGATTTGGCCTCTTCTCTCTGAATGTCGTGTCCTCTGGTCTGATGTACACAATCACAACATTTTGTGCTCATAGACAACTTCTTATTTGGTACTGTCAAACATGTCAGCAGAATAAACAGTTCTAATAATTTCCCCAGGTCCCTCAAGTCTCATTCCCATGGGAACGTGAAGCTTTTCTGGAGCACTGTGCCAGCTCAGGTGGCATTCTGCTTCATCCTCTTCTCTTTTCATGTTAGATAATGAGCTGAAAGCCACATACATGCCGCTATGCCTTTCTGAGAAGCCCTTCTCTATGAATCTGGGCTTCTGCTGAGGGCTATTCCTGTCAGAGGGCTTCTTCTTCTTCTTCTTCTTCTTCTTCTTCTTCTTCTTCTTCTTCTTCTTCTTCTTCTTCTTCTTCTTCTTCTTCTCCTCCTCCTCCTCCTCCTCCTCCTCCTCCTCCTCCTCCTCCTCCTCCTCCTTCTTCTTCTTCCTCTTCCTCCTCCTCCTCTTCTTCCTCTTCCTCCCCACTCTCTTCATTCCTTTTTTCTGCTTCCTCCTTTCAAGCTCAAATCTCTTCAGTGATTTAGTTATGATAATGAGTTTTGTAATTAGAAGAATTCAGGCATGAATTCCAGCTGTTCCACGTGGTGCCCATTTGGGTCTCAGTGGGCTTATCTCCAAAGTAGCTGTGACAATGGGACTGACCACACAGAACTGTAATAACCACTAGTGTGTACCTGAAGTCACAGCTCCAGGGAGGCGGAGCAAGAAGCTTGGATGACACTGTAAGATCTGAGATATAAAGAGGCAGATAAGTAAGTATAAATAGATGAAGAGTGTAGGAGAGAACATATCTAAAACCCTTAGGACAGAGCCTGGGAACACGGGATGTAGTTGCTGAAGTCATTGTTGTTAGCAAACCCTGTGTTGTTCGGGCTTGGTCATTCCCGAACATACTGCTGGGTGACAGCAGGAGCTTTCCACACATATTTGTTCACGAAACTTCTCTGCTGGGTTCTCTGAGCCCCACGATCACAGGGACTGGTTTGTTCGACTTTGCTTTCAGCACCCCGCACAAGACCTTAAGTGCTGACTGTATCTGGAGGAACCATGCTGGCTCTCAGCTAAGGTTTCTAGACAAGCCATCCACAAACACTATTGAATAAAGGACATGCTCTGTCTCGATGTCCTTTTCCATGGACAGATCTACATGCCAGCAAATTTAGTCAAAAGAAAAGAAAAGTTGATGAACTCACAGCCAGGGAAGGAAACAAATAGCTTGGGAGCCAGAGAGAAGATCCAACTGTGCCTGTAGAATGGTCTGTTTACTGCTGTTTCCTTTTCAGCCACATTGCAACAACTTTAAGATGATAACCTTGTGTGGTCAGGAGACCCTTAAAACCTCCGTGTGGGACTTAAGGGTCCCCATGCCAGCCCTTGTTTTCCTCCCTGCCATGAATGATCAAGTACTCCCAATGTGTACTGGATGGTTAGAGCTTGCTGGGTTCTCTGCAGGGTCATTTCCAAATCTTCATGTGGTTCCAGAAGTGGTGATGCCTTTAGTTACAGCTAAGAAACTACTTAAACTAGTTAGTTGCTTAAACATGAACTGTTTCATAGAGAAGAAAATGAAAACGAACAGCCAAGGTCTCATTCAGCAATTCTATAATGTCACTCAAGACCCAGGCTCTTTCCCAGCATCTCTCCCACCATTGCTAGCACACTGGTTTCCATTCTTGTACACATCACCTCATAGATTCAAGATGGCTGCAGACTCTCCAGGTGCTGTGTCCACCAAAGCAAGGGTCAAAACCTTTCTCCTCTTACAACCTCCATCTCCATTTCTAGAGTTCATATTTGTGCTCACATTAGAGCAATCAATAAGGAAGAAAATAACATTATTATTATTGTTATTATTATTATCCACTGGGCTAGGAACATCGAGATTGAGAGACCTCTGTAAGCTATCTGGACATAATATCTGGGTTATTTGTACAAAGAAGGCCACGCTGATGGCTGGGGTGGGAGCCCAGGACTAGAATACTTGTTGAGTGTTCACAGGTTCTAGTTCAACCTCCAAAACCTCAAAATGAGAACAAACAAAGCACCGAGCAGCTGCTTGGCTAACCATGAACAGATTACAAGTGTTATCACCAACTTACAGGTCAGAGAAATTAAACAGTATCATTGGCATTCCGTGCATGGTCACAAGCAGGACAAAGATGGCATTTTTACTACCTCCAAAAAGGGAAGCAATAATAAAAGACTTAAGAATGAAAACAAAAAAGATAAAGCAAATTCTTTAAGGTCAGAGATGAGGGCATTCCAGAAAAAAAGAAATAAAGAGGGAAAAGGTGGAGAGAAAAAGATTACTTTTCAGATTCTCATGATAAGCTAAGGCAGTGTGCTATTTACACTGTGTAAGATTCAGCCCAACTGACTACAGAGAGAGGCCCAGAAAGACATCAGTGAGTCAGCACAGCCAGCCATTCCACAGCCCATGCCTTTGCATGCTATTGCTCTGTCCTTTTAGGTGCAAGTACAAAAAATGTGGTGTTTGGAATCAACACTTAACACCAAACAGCATGAGCTGCAAGGTTCAAAACCAAGTGAGGAGTTTCTGGACCGGAAGAAGTGAATGTACGGTACCACATAGTTCCTGCACTCATCCAACTGAGCCGGTCTGTTCTCAGAAGGGCTCTCATTTAACATGGCCTGACTCCTCCCCATAAACCTAACATAGTCCAAAGTCCTATTGAAGATGAGCCATGCCAGGCGGCGGTGGCTCACGCCTTTAATTCCAGTACTTGGGAGGCAGAGCCAGGCAGATCTACAGAGTGAGATCCAGGACAGGCACCAAAACTACACAGAGAAACCCTGTCTCGAAAAACCAAAAAAAAAAAAAAAAAAAAAAAAAAGGAAGAAGGAAAATGAGCCACACATCTAAAGTCCCAGGAGCAATATGTGATTGAGTGGCATGCTGGTAGGGATGGACAGGTCACCTAGACTCTGTGAATATCGTCACCTTCCATCCTTCTTGGTTGGGCAGAGATGAGTGGTCTTGGTATGAAGGCGGAAATTGATTTTAAGTTGAGCATTGATCATTGCATCAGCAAAGATCTTCCTGCAGCACACAGTTGTCTGGTAATTCTCTGTGACTAGGAATGATAGGAAGAATAAGGTTTAAAAAGCAAACATCAAGATACCCTCTAGAAGTTTCTATGGGGCTAAGGATGAAGTTTTGTGGGCCAGTAGAGCTTCAGAGGTTGGAAGCTTTGGTTTGTCATCGCAGCTCTGCACTTCCTGTCAGCTATCCAGGGCTGGCTCTTTTCTGTAGTCCTGTTTGTTCAAGACACACCAGCCAACCTGGCCCACCAGGGGTTTGCAGGTGAGGTAAAGCCAGCACACTGCCAGTGTGTGGTAAGCACTAGTGGCCATCTTGACTTTCTCTGAACTCTCATCTTGAAGCAGACTGCTCCAAGGCCTCTGTGATCCAGCCTGGGAGTGGAGATGAATGAAAAGGGAAGACTCCTTCCTCTAAACATTCAGCACCATCAGACGCATCCCGTGATGCAACAGGTCAGACTTCTGCACTGTGCCTAAGGAACACAGTTGCCCACAGTGTCTGGTGATTAAGCAATTGTATAGACATTTCTGAAACTTCTTGGGGCCAGGATTGGAGAGAAGGAGAGGTGTGTTTGTTACATATTTTATCAAAGGCTCAAATTAATCCAGACCCAATTGGGACCACTTCCCAAAGATGTCAAACGCCAAGGAAGCAGCAAAAGGACAGGAACTACTCAGCAGCAGCACACAGTGCTCATACACAGCACTTCTTTGGTTCACCTCCCCTTGTTCTCTCTTTTTTTCATTCACAGTCTCTACAGGAAAGTTTTCCGGAGACCTTGGGTGATCACAGGTTGGGATCGCATCTCCCTTTGAAATCCGGAGAACAGCTAGTTTTTAACTCTGCAGCAAACAGGAATGCCATTTACTTACTTCTCCAGGCATGTCTGCACCATGGAAATAGCTGTGTCTACCCGATGAATATTTCTATATGTCTATGCACAAGCTACTTCTTCTTCTTCTTCTTCTTCTTTTTTTTTTTTTTTTTTTTTGCACAGACTTCTAACTTAATAAGGAACGGCTGGATACTGTAACTTTTTGACACAGAGAGTGAGAGAAATAGAGAGAGGGAGAGAGAGGGAAAGAGGGAGGGGGGAGAGGGAGGAGGAAGGGGGGTTCTTTTTCAAGACAGAATTGTTTGCACTCTTTGTCTGGCTGGTGCCACCTGACCCCCTGGGAAGGGTAGGGTTTCTCCACATCCATCACGCCTACAGAGGGCTGTGTCAAGAGCCCCAGGCCTTCCCCCTGCCCATCTATGACTGATGAGTCACTGCACTGTGCTCTGAGATACCCAGGCTGAGATGGAGAAGGTGCATTCCTGCCTCACTGCTCGGGACACTGTTGCTTTTGTGAGCAGACTCCTCCTTGTCTCTGCATCTATGGCTTCTCAGCTCCTCACTGTGAGACCTTGCTGGTGTGAATGAGCAAGGGACTGCTTGTCCAAGAATGCAGCATCAGCCTGTAACCAGCATCAGCATTCAGATGTGAGGGAAAAGATGTGCCTGCAACAAACTCATGCCTAACAATGAACACAGCAGGATCCCAAAGAGTGTCTTGCAACATAGGCTAGGGTGGGGGGAGCTGACGTCAGGCCAAAATGATGTTAATCTGGTAAGAGTGGAGACATTTCTCCAGCCTGGCTCTGCACCCAGGAAAACACTGTGGAGGACTGTACTTCTTCTGTTTTGTTGGAGCACAGTGTCTAGTGTGTTGGCAGAGTTCCAGCCTGATTTATAAACCTTTTGAAGCTCCTCTGCTTATCTGTTGAAGTGAGATTTAGATAAGTTCCTCTGCAAATAGAGATCTGGCTGATCAGAACTGCAGCCATTAAACAGGCCTGGAAATTCCCTGCCAGGCACCAAAGTCAGCACATCTTGGTACTACCTAGAAGAATCTTGAAGGACTGGGGAACAGGCCACACTATTTCATCTCTGAGAATCCTACCCCTAAAATTAATAAAGGGACTCTTTACTATCACATCTGATAAAATGTTGAAAATTGCTACACGGCGTTCAGTTCCTTCCTCCAGTTACAGCAGTTCTGGAAAGACCTTTATACACAGACTACATTCTGGGAACTGCAAACTCCAGTTGGGATACTAAAGTATATAAAGATAATGTGAGTCAGCAACAGCCAGAGGGAACTTGTCCCATCTGAAGGGACATTCACCATTCCATAGCCCAAGGAACACAAGTCAGGCTATTTATTTTTCCAAGAAAAGCCATCAATTATGATGCTAAGGTGAAAGCTTTGAATGTTAGCCTCCAATGCAACTACAAGCCAAACATCTATGCAGAAGGGTCAGCCCTTAGCAATTCATAGTGTGTTTCTGAATAACTGCAAAAGTGTGAAACTCCCCTGCTGTGGGATGGTCTGTATGTCAAATTACTCTGATTGGTCAATAAATAAAACCCTGATTGGCCAGTGGCTAGGCAGGAAGTATAGGCGGGACTAACAGAGGAGAAAAAAAAGAACAGGAAAGCGGAAGGAGACACTGCCAGCCACCACCATGACAAGCAGCATGTGAAGATGCCGATAAGCCACGAGCCACGTGGCAAGGTATAGATTTATGGAAATGGATTAATTTAAGATATAAGAACAGTTAGCAAGAAGCCTGCCACGGCCATACAGTTTGTAAGCAATATAAGTCTCTGTGTTTGCTTGGTCGGGTCTGAGTGGCTGTGGGACTGGCGGGTGATAGAGATTTGTCCTGACTGTGGACAAGGCAGAAAAACTCTAGCTACACTCCCCAACATGGAGAAATGATATGCACAAGATGGTAATGCTAATTACTTCGGTTTGATCATTACACATTGCACACATACATCAAATTATCAAATTGTACCCCACAAATATGCACCCAAAAAAGCGCAATTATGTATGCAGCTATAGGCCTCAGATCCTAGCACTTGGGAGACTGAGGTGGGAGAATCATGAGTTCAAGACCAAATTAGGCTAAATATCAAGTTCCAGGACAACATGATCTACACAATGAGCCTCTGCCTCCAAAATCAGTCAGTCAATTACCTATCAGTAAACACACAAACAATCTAATGACATCAGTTTCAAATCTCTGCAACAGACCAGGACTTGGGAATTTCTCTGTCCACACAATCTGGGGCGTTGTGAGTCAGGAGATGCCCTGATCTTTCTGTGGAGAATAGCTGAAGCAAGCCTGCCTCACATAGACACCCCATGTCCCTTTACCAGTCAAGAAGAATGCATTGTGCTTGTGCCTTGACCAGACAAGGAGACATACCAGCTTCCAACCTACCAAGAGACTTGGGTTCTACTCACAGTTTGAAGTAACTTGTTGCAGGGGATGTGGAGAGCTAAGAACACACATCTATTCTAGTGTGCTTTGACTGATAAAACTGTGGGTACTGAGAGCCTAGAGGTGTTCAATGAAAGTGTAGTTTGAGAATCCCACCACCCCATCTCAGGACATCATAAGGGCACAGGCTAGGGGGGCTTTGGTCCCATGAACTTTATCCCTGTGGGCCATGTGTGTGTTTGTATTATGTGATAAAAGCTGATAATCATACGACCTTGGAATAATGAGGCTTCCCTGGATTGGGAGGTTGAATTCTCTGTAGTCACAGGATCCTAAAGAAGGGAGGACAATGACAGAGGAAAGGACAGCAAGAGACATGCCTGAAAGAAATTGTCACACTATTCCTATTTCTGAGCTGTAAGGAAATGTACAAGGAGTGCCAGAGACTTTGGGAGCTGAGGGTAGCTCCAGACAATTGCCAAGAAGGAAATTGGAACTGTGGCCTTACAAATATGACCTGTGAAACTGAACTTTGCCAATGTCTTTGTTATTTTTCTATCACTGTGATACAATATCATGACCAAGGAAACTTATAAAGGACAGAGTCTAGGTTTATGGTTCCAGAGGGTTAGAGTTCACAACAGCAGAGTAAAGGCATGGCAGCAGGAGGCTGCAGCAGCAGGAGGCTGCAGCAGCAGGTGGCTGCAGCAGCAGGGCAAGCTCAGATCTCCATCTACAAGGAGGAGCTAACTCAAAGAGGTGAAGAGTCTTTAGAAACCTCAAAGCTCACCCACTCCTACTGACACACCTCCTCCTCCAAGGCCACACTTTTAATCCTTCCCAAACAGTTCCACCAACTGGGAACCAAGTACTTAAACATATGAGCCCATGGGGGCCATTTTCATTCAAAGCTCCACAACAAACCCCCCAAATATGGTAGGGACTGCAGTCCTCTGACCTCCTGATTCTAGACGGATGATATTGTACCATGCTGAGAACTAAACACTTGCATGTTGTTATACACTAATCTGATGGTAATGTGTTGCTGCAGTAATAGATTATGAATACAAACACCAATTGTGGGTTCCTGAAAATCCTGAGAGCCACTAAGTGTTCCTTGTCTTCCAGAGCAGTGCAACTCCCCACTCTTCCTGCAGAGTGCCTAGGACCTACTCACCTGGTACACTCACCGAGGCTCATATGTACCCCTGTTAGCCCCATATGCTGACAAAGCTGGCTGAAGTTCCTCAAAGTGTATATCCAATAGTAGTCATTTTTATCTCTTTCTGAGTATTTTAGGAGTATTTTTTTGTTTTGTTTTGTTTTTCCTTTCTGCCAAAGAGGTGTCTAAAGACTACTTCAGAAGGACTTCACAGTCAACTTGACCAGGGGAGTTGTTTTTCAGAGGTCTACTGTGAGATTCTGTGAATGGGGTGAAAATGCTTAGCTCCAGTCTACCTGGGGTGGGGCATTGCCAGACTCCAAGATGAAAGAAGTCAGCTGGAGTGGCTAGCACACAGACTCAGACTTCAGGACAAGGAAACTGAGGCAGGTGTGAGTGGGTTGGGAGCAACTGGGAAGGACTTGAGATGTTGCAAAATCTGTCTGCTATGGCCAGCTTGCTTTTTAGGCCCCAAAAGGATGTAATTGCTTTAAAGATTTAAGGCATCATGGTCTTCCTATCACAGGACCACCATAGAGGCAAATCCCCAACAAACACACTGTTGCTAGTATTCCCAAGATTATTTCTCCCACTCACAAAGAGTTCTGGAGTCTGAAGGACAGCTAAGTAAGTCTGGGTGTATGATACATGACTGGGTTCCATAATCCAGGTCCAAAGCTTCAAAAACAAGATCCCCTCAGCCCACCCCACTTCACCTGGTACACACACAAGAACCCCCACCACACCGCATACACACACAACAAGAACCCCCACCACACCGCATACACACACAACAAGAACCCCCACCACACTGCATACACACACACAAGAACCCCCACCCTACCCCATACACACACAACAAGAACCCCCACCACACCGCATACACACACACAAGAACCCCCACCCTACCCCATACACACACAACAAGAACCCCCACCACACCGCATACACACACAACAAGAACCCCCACCACACCGCATACACACACAACAAGAACCCCCTCCACACCGCATACACACACAACAAGAACCCCCACCACACCGCATACACACACAACAAGAACCCCCTCCACACCGCATACATACACAACAAGAACCCCCACCCTACCCCATACACACACAACAAGAACCCCCTCCACACCGCATACACACACAACAAGAACCCCCACCACACCGCATACATACAAATCCTCAGCTGCGGAGTTTGCTCACAGATCCAGCCTCCCTTCAGCTCACAGTCAGTCCTAGAAGCCCCTTGTGTTTGTCTCTCAAACACAGACCACACCCAGATCAAACTTTTCAGCTCACCAATCCCCTGTGGTAGCTTCTCCAGCCAAGGTTCCCCTGTAAACCTATTTTAAACTCTTTTAGCAGAGAAAAATATTTGGATCTCTGCCTATTTTGCAAAGGCTTAGCATCACATTACATAGTCAGAGCTTCTGTTTTTTTAATATTATGTGTCTGTACTATTTAAACACACATGGAGAGTAGGACCTCTTCCCTAACAAACTAAAGCTGCCTGGCGCCAGCTCTGCAATGGGAACTGTGACTGTTGTGTGAGCTGTTGTCCCCACAAACTGTGGGACACAGTCATCTGGATGTGCATGGTGGAGCCAGAGTGAGCCTTTCTGAAAAGTGCAGTAATTGAGCATCGATGAAGACTTTCCACTAATTACTCAAATGTCACAGCCTGCATCTCACAGTGGACCACAGAGTTGACCTTTGGACACAGACATGTTATTCTCTTTATATTTGTGGGGGATCTCTTTTAATTAAAAAGTTTCTTTTTCCTTTCTGTAATCTTAAGTTTTATTTTAGTCCCTGTTCTATTGCATTACATTAGTTGGGGTTTCTGGTCCTGTAACAAACACCATGACCAAAAAGCAGGTTGGGGAGGAAAGGGTTCATTCTGCTTACACATCCACATCATAGTCTGTTGTTGGAGGAAGTCAGGACAGGAACTCAAGCAGGGCTGGAGCTGGAGACAGAGCTGGTGCAGAGGCTGCAGTTCTACTTTCTCCCCAAGACCGTTAGCCTGCAAACAATGACATGGAGACTTGTTAGTTATGAAATCTTGGCCTTTAGTTTAGACTTGTTCCCAACTACTTCATGTAACTCAAACTAACCTGCTTCGATTAGAGCACACTCTGCTAAATGACTTTTACCTTTCTTCAGTATGGCATGTACAATTTGCTCCAAGTCTGTTGGTATCTACCTGCCTCTCTTTCCTCAGAGTCCTCTTTCTCCCTGGAAATCCTGCCTAGTCTCCCCTGCCTAGCTATTGGCCATTCAGCTCTTTATGACACCAGTCACAGCGATACATGTTCACACAGTGCACAACTATCCCACAACAAGAGGCCACAGAGGGTGCTGTTTACTGGCTTGCTTCCCCTGGCTTACTTGGCCTGCTTTCTTACAGCAGCCCAGGGATGGCACCACCCACCATAGTCTGGGCCCGCCCCCATTGAACACTAAATGAGAAAATGCCTTACAGCTGGATCTCATGGAGTCATTTCCTCAACGGAGGCTCCTTCTACTCTGATGACTCTAGTTTGTGTCAAGTTGACACACAAAACCTGTCAGTTTGGACACCATGACCAAGGCAACTCTTATAAAAGAAAATATTTAATTGTGGGCTTGCATACAGTTTCAGAAGTTGAGTCCATTATCATCATGATGGGGAGCATGGCAGCACTCATGGCCTCCTCAGGCACTAGGTGCAAAAAGTGGTTCACAGACATAAATGGTTCACAGACTCATATACTTAAAATAGAAACAAAATAAATATTTTTAAATGAATCTGTTCTATCTTTTATACATGTGAATAGTTTCTCCATGACATGGTCAAAGTCTTCTACTCCTAGAAAGTACAAGGTGTTGACCATGCAGACTCCACAGAGGAAAACACCTGAGCAGTGATAGCCTGAAGGTCCCGGAATCAGTCCAAGCAAGAGAAGCTGAACAACACCATGATATGAATAATATTCCAACAGTGTGTGTGTGTGTGTGTGTGTGTGTGTGTGTGTGTGTGTGTGTGTGTGTGTTGTGCATGTGTGTGCACAGGCACATGTAAGTGTGCATGTGGATACCAGAGGTCAACATCAGGCATCTTTCTTGATCTCTCTCTCCACCTGACTCTTTTGAAACAGGGCCTCTCATTGATTGCTCTGGAGCTTACTGTTTGGTCTAGCCTGGCTGGCACCACCTTCTATGTACTTTGAAGCATCTCTGGTCTATTTATAATACCTAAAATAATGCAAATAGCAATAAACTATTATAGAGAATGATGAGAAGTATTCTATGTTTAGTACAAACATCCTCCTGAGTTTTGTGTGTGTACCAGTGTGCATGTATCAAAGTCCCTGCACATGTATGTGCCTGCCATGGTACACATGTAGAGGTCAGAGGACCATCTTGTGTGTCAGCCCTCTTCTTCACCTTATTTTGAGACTAGGTTTCTGTTGACTTTTCCCAACACCCATCAGGCTGACTCTTCCACAGCTTTCCTCCAAGCCTATCCCCCAGTGTTAGCTTTTTAGAACTATTTTCAATCCACAGTTGGTTGGCTCTGAACCTGCAAATGTGGAGAGCTGGCTGTTTACATAAAGGAATTAATCCTATGAATACAATAAAAGCTCTGATCAATTGCAATACCTTTAAAAGAAAAGAAGAGAGGTTTTCACAGGTCAGCCACTACAGGACAGAACGTGTCATGTATGAGAAGAATTGCATTACATGTAGTGCTGTAAACTGTTATGAAATGACAATAGGGTCGGAGCCAGATGCTCTGAACCTGCTGGACTCTGCTCCGATGGGGACCAAGGCTTTGCTTTAGAAAGCGGTTTTCTGATTACCTCCTGAAGACAGACAGTCTTCCCCTTCGGATAAGTTAGCTGATCCCTGATCACTGTCAAAGAAAGGCATGAAGTTGCTAGAGCATCTTACAGCACACACAGTCTGGCCTGTCCCCTGTTCCAAACACTCCCGGCACCTGGTTCTGTAGGAAATTAGCCACAGCTCCTTGGTAGAGCAGACCAGGGCCCCTGCTCGCATGCTGCCTTGCTGTAGAACCTCTTCCCAGAACCCACCATTCTTTCTTGAGTTACAGAGACACTGCCCCACTCCCACTCTATCCCAACTTCTGTGGCTATTCCAAGCACCATATAACTCTACTTAAGAGACTGCTTCCAGCTTGCCTGGGTTCTGCACCACCTCAGGGCACTGTCTCGTGACTCCAAAATTCCTGCTCTGCCTGTTGACTTTATCCAGATGGATGCAAGGTGGATCCATCTTTCCAAGGTGCATGCAAGCTTTTCAGTTTATAACATTGTGGGGGTGGGGGCTGGTGAAGCCATTCTGAGGTCCAGAAACCTGGGTTTAAACAGCAGAAGTAGGAGGCAAATGGCAGAATGAGGAAGGATTTATTTGTTTACTTGTTTGATTTTTGAGACAGAGTCTCATGTATCCCAGGCTGGCCTCAAACTTGCTAAGTAGTCCTGGGTAACCTTGGATTTTCCTCATCCTTGTGTCTCTGCCTCTCTAGTGCTGGGATTAGAGGCCCACACCCGTGTACCCCATTTATGTTGTGCTGGAGATCCAGCCCAGAGTTTTGAGCATGCTAAGCAAGTGCTCTGTCACCTGAGACATGCTCCCAGCCCTCTGGCTTAACTTTTAATCTGATGAAGGAATTCTCAGCACTGATGGAATTTCGGATACCCAGGCCTTAGCAAACTCAGCTAGAAAGATTTAAGACGCGGCTGACTTTAGATGATGTCACCAACATCTTGAAAGTGTTTCTCCCTCTCTGGACTTCAGCTTTCATTACTCTACCGCTGAAGTCACTCTCACCTTGGCTTTTCAGTCAAGATCCTGGCAATGTGAACTATTGCAGCACATCAGTCCTAAATCTCCAGTTTCAACATTTTCTTACTAATTTTATCAGAAGGAATGGCCACAAGAAAAGTTGTGACTCCACACCACAGTGAAGACAGGTTGTCATGACAGGCACTTGATAAACACAAGTGTGTAGAAAGAAGAGTTGTTTAGTCTCACAGTGTTGTAGGTGTCAGTCAGACTGGGACAGGGCGGCCCCACTCCATCTGCACCTGTGGAGAGACAGCACAATGGCAAGACCATTCGCCCCATAGATGGGATGTGAAAGAAGAGAGTGGGGCTGGGCCTCAATGTCCCCTCAAAGGTACCTGTCAGGGCCAGACGACTCCTCACTTTACCCATATCCTCAAGCTTCCCACCATCTTCCAATAATGTCACCGCTTATGGTCCAGGCCTTTAGCACAGGGACCTCAGAGGGTACTTTAACCACAGCAAATACAAATAAAATACTTTACTTACAAAATTTACAAGGTGGGCTGTTTATTGTTAAAATTGTGTTTGAGTATAAGATATCAGTAAACATATAATATCCTAAAGTATATGACTTTTTAAATGGAGTGTAGGGAGCCGCCATTCTAAGATGGCGCCGACTTCCTGGTAGCCCAGCTGTAAACAACTCCGTAATTGGCTATGCTCCTAGGACTACGTGTCCTGTGATCCGTGCATGCGCGAGTATGGTAATTGACTCCATGTCCTCAGCCTATTCCGTGGCTCCCCGTGCTCACATTCTGGCGGGATCCAATCACAGACTGACCCATGTGCTTGAGTCCTCATATAAGCAGCTGCCTTTTAGTCCTCGGGGCCCCTCACCTTCAGCTCTCCCTTAATCAAGAGGCGCTCCAATAAAGTGTGATCTGAGAAGAATCCTCGAGTGGTGGTCGTTCTTCCTCGCTGGCTGAGGAGCTCGCCGCAATGGAGAAATATTTTTTAAAAAGAATGTGATCCTAAGAAAAGAAGGCTGTGATTTTGTTATTAGTTTGGACAGTTCACCACCTGTGTCTGTAGGTTCCACACCTGTGGGTTTAACCACTGTTATTTGGAAAGTATTTAAGAAATAAAATTTCATCTGCACTGAAAAGCAGAAACAAGCTTTTGTGATTATTTCCTGAGTAATTCACTACATAGCCACTTACATGATTAGGAAATAGAAATAATCCAGGAGTTACTCAAAGGATTCAGGGGTGTGTGCAGGCCATGTGCAACTCCTTCTCCACTCTATCATCTAAGGACTGCAGCACCCTTGCATTTTTGCCACTGTGGAGCGTTCTGGGCATTAAATTCTGGATACAACGATATGACTGCCTTCAAGTGGTCTTGACCACACAAAACAGTATGTGAACTCACCTCAAATATCTAACCAATGAAGTGCATTGGAGAGAATTTCTTTCGGTCCAATTTCATACTTCAACTCTCAGGAAGAAAAAAATAACTTTGGAGCATGTCGTAGCCAATCCAAAATAGAATCTGCCCTTCCAGGAAAAACCAAAGCATTTGACAAATTACAAGACACCTGAAGTATCTGAATTCAGGTTCACAGCGAGAGTACACATTGTTAACACTGTTACGGAGGAGACGTCTGCTACGAATCTGTAGGAATGAGATATGTTCACTTTTGTCCAAACGAGGTGCACTTTCTTGATTTCCCACAAAACAGCTGCAACAACACCCGCAGCCAGGCATCTGGATTTCTTAACTGTGACTTGAGGGTTGTGGCTAGTGAAACACTGTGAAATAACACTCGTCATGTTGTAAAATGTACCCTCGGCCATTTATTAGGATTTTAAAGGCAGAAATGAAAGGTGCTCTGAGCACATTACTCTAGCCTGATTAGAAGAAAATGCTAAAGTAACAAAGAAAGGCTGTGAGGGGATGGCTGGCCAGAGCAGATTCTGATGCCACATTGGGGTTCACTAAAGGTCATGGGACCTGTTGCAATGGCTGGAGCATAAACATTTGATCAGTTGACAAGACATCACTAACATAACCTGCATGTTCTTTTAAAATGTGGTTTTTATATGGACAGCAAGCACTGAGCTAGGGGCTGTGTGTAGGGAATCAGGGGATGGAAAAACAGAACATCTCTTAAAAATGTTTTTCACTTTTACCTCTCACAAAACAAGACTGTCAAAATGAAAGTAGCAGTCTTCCCATGAGAAGCTGGGTCACACAAACCATGGATTGTGCCACCTTAAGATGGGAAAGCGAGCTGCTTTAAGAAGAGTAAAGTTTCATCATTCTTGAACATCTTACAGAAAGAGCTGACCTTCAAAATCTACAAGTCTTTCCAAGCTAAACACAGAGGGTGGAAAAAACAAAAAACCTAGCAAGTTATTTTTGACCCAGGAAAGCCAACCTGAAGATCACGCAGTAAATACAAATTACCATTGACGGGAGAAGACATGATTTATTCTCCCGGTGAGTCTTTTTATGTGAGTGGGCGATATGGAGCTGTCAGCAGGGAGAGGCATTTAGACGGCTGCAAATCGAAAGCCGAAAGGACAACTGAGGTATCACCAGAACTCGTGAGGCTCCGCGAAGAATTTCAATTTCTCAGCTGAAGCAGAGGGATGAAATTGTGAAATAGATTCAAGTGGAGGAGAGTTTACAGTTTGCAGATGGACAGGATGGAGGGACAGCAGTCCATCTCTTTGAGCTTCGTTTTCAGCCCTTTCTCTGGGCTGCTCTCTCCGTGCTGTAGTACGGACAGGTGTCTGCCTGTACCTCCTGCATCTGCTCCTATACTCCCCCTGTCTCTCCTTCCTGTGATGTGGACCGTGGCTCATGTTGCTGACAGTCTTTACCTGCTGCAATCTACCTGGCTGGGAGCAATGCTTTCTCTCCTGCATCCATGGACCAGGGAAGAGTATGATGATATGTTGGCTTTCAACCTGGCTGTACACATCCTTGATACAAGGATGATCAGATTTCCTTCAATGTAAGAAGTATCTTAAGTCAATTATACCCTCCGAAAACATATCCAGGCTCTAACTCTGTCAGCTTTGACTCTCTGTCCCACTCTCTCCAACACTCCTCATTGCCATGGCCCAACGCTCTGTCAATCTTTTGGGAAACCTAATTCTCCCCTTGGGTTTATTCTAGTCTGCTCTTTTTCACCCACCACCAGCTGCTCACATTTAGGAAGCTTTCTGTGTACAAGGAAGAGGTCAGACACTGCAGACTAGTACATGCTACCCCTTGACCTCTAGAGCTAGTACAATGAGACCCTGGCATAATGGAGCCACAGTCAGACCTAACAAGTATACCAACATGGCTCACAAGCATGACCCTGAAGTCGCAGAGTCTCATCGAAACTTGGAGGGTCAGGAATCATTTCCCAGTGTTCCTCTCAGAGTCATACGTGGTTGTTGTGTGCAGAAGACTATCAGTGCCTTCCTTAATCTCCAACCTTCTCCTTCTCTCTCTCTCTCTCTCTCTCTCTCTCTCTCTCTCTCTCTCTCTCTCTCTCTCTCTCTCTCTCTCTCTTTCTCTGTCACCTCCTGGGAATAATCATATTGATTAGAACACTGTGAGTTACACATATATGTAGCAGACTCACTGAGTGTTCAAATTCACACCCAAGGGTCATCATAGTCTCTGGGATAAGGAGATTAGATGACCGTTGAGATTATTTTGTTGATAAATAACCAAAAGCCATCAATTATGTGATCATATGGTAAGTATGTGGCCATATACAGAGTCAAAAATATTTTATACTTAATAATCCAATGGTGTACTGGGGGGAAGATATATGTTTAAAACATGAAAATCTACCTTAAGTCAAAGAGAACACTGATGCTCTGCTCTGAAGGCCAAGCACGGCTCTGAAAAGCCATCAGCAGAATTGCAAGGACTCCTGGGAACTTCTGTGTTTCTGAGGATTGAAGTGATCTTAGCTTCAGAATAGTCTGTAACTTGGACAGGTGCTGTCTTCAGTTCTGTGAGTACTGTATTTTCTAGGGAGGTGAGTAAATGAGTATGGGCTCGCGCGCGCGCGCGCGTGTGTGTGTGTGTGTGTGTGTGTGTGTGTATGAGAGAGTGTGTGTGAGAGTATGTGTGTAAGGTGTACATGCATGTGCATATTTGTGTATGAACGTGTGTATATTTGTGAGTCTGTGTGTATGTGAGGTGTATGTATATGTATGTGTGACTCTGTGTGTGTGTGTGTGTGTGTGTGTGTATGAGAGTGTGTGTGTGAGAGTATGTGTGTAAGGTGTACATGCATGTGCATATTTGTGTATGAACGTGTGTATATTTGTGAGTCTGTGTGTATGTGAGGTGTATGTATATGTATGTGTGACTCTGTGTGTGTGTGTGTGTGTGTGTGTATGAGAGTGTGTGTGTGAGAGTATGTGTGTAAGGTGTACATGCATGTGCATATTTGTGTATGAACGTGTGTATATTTGTGAGTCTGTGTGTATGTGAGGTGTATGTATATGTATGTGTGACTCTGTGTGTGTGTGTGTGTGTGTGTGTGTGTGTATGAGAGTGTGTGTGTGAGAGTATGTGTGTAAGGTGTACATGCATGTGCATATTTGTGTATGAACGTGTGTATATTTGTGAGTCTGTGTGTATGTGAGGTGTATGTATATGTATGTGTGACTCTGTGTGTGTGTGTGTGTGTGTGTGTGTGTGTGTGTGTGTGTGTGTGTATCTGTTTGAGAGCATGTGTATTTAAGGCTTACATACATCCACCAGGTCAGAGAAGTTACTTTTCTAATAAGAAATCAATTAGAAAACCCATGGGTTGGAATCAATCTTCAATTGTACTGTAAACATTAGGTAACTAGAAATAAAGACATATAGACTTCATTCAAAAGCAGGGATTGACTTTAGAGCTCAAATTATTAACAACTTGAATGTGAAATGACCAAGCTGTTTTAATATTAAACTGTTCAGCAAATCTTAAAAGTGAACTTTTGTTTTTAGGGTAACAACATTGCTGCTAGTTATCATTTGAATTGTTTTAGGACTCTGAACATTCCAGGAACTGAATGTTTTCTGAAAAAAAAAAATCTAGGTAGTCATTATTCAGTATTTTACCACTGGGGGAGTGGCAGCTTGGTGGAATCACAAATAAATCAAACAGCTCTGTGTTGCAACTCACTTAGTAAAACTGAATCCAGAATGCACAAGTCACTGATTTGGAAGTGGTTCTGAACACGGTTCCAGTTAGAGAGGGCTTCACTTCTAGACAGGACCTCAGAACTCTAGCTCTAAGGCATAAAACAATTTTGGGGGAGAAAAGTAGCTTTATACCTTCTTCAAATTTGTCTTTATGGCATGAAAAAAGAGAACACGGGGAGAGCTGAAGCCAGAGAAAAAGAGGAAGGAGGCAAGATCGGCATGCGTGACACATTGGTATACAAGAGCCTCTGCTGAGTGCTCTGCAGACTCCACCAAAACCCAGCATTTACAGTTTTAAACTCCTTAACCACAAGCATGCCTTGTGTTTTCAGAATGCTGTTTACTGATATTCTCTTCTCTAAGGTCAGAAACTTCCTTAAAGGGGAGAGTCAGGAGGGAGCAGAGAGAACGGCCTTCTGTAACTGTTTTAAAATTCAGTTTATCACCAGGTTTGGTGTTTCAACACTGCTGAAAGAGAAATGTCTGAAATGTAATTTCCAGGCCTGCTTAGACATCCAATTTTGTCCATTCTTTGAAACAAATTAATGTGATAGCCAAAGGCACCACTTGGTAAGAGACCAGATAGACTATGTATTTGACCTTTGTTACTACAAGGGAACTGGCTGGGTAACGGAACACTCAGTGGCATCCAACTAGCCTATAATATTGGTGGGGTTTCAAGTGAGATAGAGGTAAAAATGGACACTACGCTTAAATTTGAAACATACAAGTGCATGCTAAGATCATGGGTAAATTAAACTTGCCTCTGATCTAAGAAGAGAAGTGAAAATAAATGGAAGATTCAGCTGTCCTTCTGTATGGTACTAACAACAGGAGAGAAGGGCCTCTCTGCTGGGTAATGAGACAAGAAGGGGAAACAGAAAATGGAAAGAAGCAGAAAGTGTGTAGAAACAGGAAGTGAGGAAAGGCAGGAGTAGAAACAGGGGGTGTGGAGAAGCAGGGTTTAACTCAGGCAACAGCATCTGGAATGGCCATGGCCTTACCAACCCACCTCTGACATCTAGTTCTCTCTCTCACCCCAGTTCTTCCCTTTCTTTTCCACCCTTTTCTTCTCTGATGGTGAGTGGAGACTGCTGTGTTCTCTGTGGGGCTGCTACAGGAATCCAGCAAGCAAAATCAATAGCCTCCTCCAGCTCTGAGCCTAACAGGAAGAGGACACTGTGGCAGCATCAGAGAAGTGTGGTGAAGAGCTTTGGTCAAGAGCTGCGGCTCATCTGTGTGTCTGCCAATAACCCCAGCCAAGTAAGACTCTAGCTAATGGCACATCTTGAAATACTGTGACTAATAACATATACAAGGGCTTGTGTGCATGTCCTTTAGTCAGTAGATATTCACACAATACATGTGCCACAGACTGTCATGGTGATCCTAACCAATTATGTTAGGAAAACAAAAAAGGATCTCCCACTGACCACTTTTTCCACATCTTCTCTCTCACTGGTCATCTGCCCATGGATCTCTCAGACTGGTCAACTACTAATATCATGGAAAGGTTCTTAATGGCTTGTTTAGTTCAGTAGCAGCCTTCCTATAAAGAAAGTAGAAGGAAATATAGCTCACCTGCCCTTACACACATGATCCACTGAAAGGATGATGGTGATGATGATGATGGATGGATGGATGGATGGATGGATGATGATATGATTGGTTGATTGATGGATGGATAATGATGATTGGTTGATTGATGGATGGATGGATGGATGGATGGATGATGATGATGACTGGTTGATTGATGTGTGATGATGATGACAATGACAACCATTATTTATCCAAGTGGAATGTCAGTACTCTTGGAGAACATTGGCCAATGGGAATCTGATATCACCTCTATGTAGCAAGCCCTATACAAGCAGTGTCCAGACAGAAACATGTGTAAGTATTTCCATCTGGCTAATGTTCAGATGGCACCATCTATATCTCACTGATATGAAAATAATTTTTTCAGATCATCCCAACTTTTCAAGACCTCAGGTGGGTAATAGACAACATTTGTCTGTGCATCTGTTCTGTGTATGCCTTTGAGACCTTTGATCCCAACCTTATCAAAATCTAAAGGTGAACAGGCAAGCAAAATATTCCTGTGTCAAGGGGAAAGTGATGCACCTGTACCTTTTGGGTCTAACTCTGGAAACAAAAGTCATTCTGGGGACTGGAAGCAGAGGGAATACAACTCCTCCTGCAGATGACAGAAGCAGTGGCAGGCAGGGTGCTGCAACCCAGCTTTGAGCAAGAGCAGGGAGAACATGGAGACCGAAGGGATAAAGAGAACCTCCTGATAAGCATTGATCAGGCACCAGGAGCATGGCAGTGGCATGCTGGCTGAGGCAGAGGGGTGTGCACTGGTTTCTCCCTTCCTTGCTCCCTATCTCCTTCCTGTGGCTCCCTTAGCTAAGCCTGCTGAAAAGAAGCTCAGGCATCAACGAACCTCCCTGTGGTGTGGAATAGGGCACAGGAGAGAAGAGTGGCATGGGTCTGAGAACCTAACACAGAGACGGAGTGTGCTAGCCTCATCAGCACTAACACTGGGTGCTGAATAAGTTCAAAAAGGATAAAGGGAAATGTTATCAGGATTTACTGTGGGTGCAGATATACACCAGCATGTACCAAGATGGCTCAAAGCATTCAGCCAGAAACTCGTGAAAAGTTGAGTGTAGGGATATTTGAAAATTTGTGAAGTAATTTTACCACTCCATCCTCTCTTGCCTAAATAACAAGAGAGAGCTCATTGGACATCATTAGAATCACCATCCTCAATCCAAAGCAGCTAACTACATAATTTTCTTTCTCTTGTGGAGAGCCAAGTTTAGCTGGCTTAAGGAACTATGCAGGGAATGCCTACTTCTCAGCTATCCATTCTGCTCAGCTGCTAGATACACAAGCACATGCACACTCAGTTCTCAAAGCCTGTGATGGTGCCTGGCTTGTTCTAGATCACAATACTGTGGCATTAGTGAGTGGGGCCATGCCAAGCTGACTTCACCATGATAGTATCAGAGCTGAGGTTGAGTTACCAGTTTCAACATGCTCATGTCAAAGCCAGCCCACTCCTCCAACTCACTTTATCTGCTGTTGAAATAATTGGCCAAAATTAAGCCAGGGGATAAAGACAGAGAATCACTTAAGGGCCTGGTAGACTGTGTTCCCCATGCCAGTTGCTCCAGGTAAGCTCTGTATAGCATGTTGTGTATGCTGAGTCAAGAACTGGGAGACAGACAGCTCTCACTCCAAACCCCAGCTCTTTGTTTACCAGCTATAAGGCATTGGTCACAGTCTTTTATCAGTAAAATGGAAAGAGTAGGATGAAGATTAGGGATGCAATACACACGGAGATCCATCAGGCTTCCTAAGTGTTTGACCAGCGACATCTCATGTAAGTGTGGATGTTCATTAAAGATTAATCATTGATAAAAATGAGAGCCTGTGATGAGTGCTTATAACAAAACTGTCTCCCAGTCCATTTCTTTTAACAACTGGCACAATTGTACTTCCCTGCACTTCTTTTTTCCTTTTATTGAAAATCGATTTTTTCCTCACATAATATATCTTGACTATAGTTTCCCCTCCCTCTGCTCCTCCCAGTTCTTCCTTCCCTTCCCTCCCATCCGGATCCACTCCCTTTCTATCTCTAATTTAAAAACAAACAGGCCTCTAAGGGATAATAATAAAATAAAATGAGATAAAACAAAACTAATGTATCAGAACTGAACAAAACAAACCAACAGAAGAAAAGACTCAAGAGAAGGTTCAAGAACCAGAGACCCATTCATTTGCAGAATCAGGAGTCCCACAACAGCACTAAACTGGAAGTCACGATGTAAGTGCAGAGGACCTGGTGCAGACCCATGCAGGCCCTGTGCGTGCCGCCTCAGTCCATGTGAGTTCCTTTGAGCTTTGCTCATGTTGATGTAGTGGGCCTTGTTCTCCTGGTGTCCTCCATCCCCTCTGACTCTTACACTATTTCTGTCTACTCTTCTGTGGGTTCCCTGAGCCCTGACGGGAGGGATTTGATGGAGACATCCCTTTTAGGGCTGAGTGTTCCAAGCTTCCCTCATTCTTCATGACAATCCTGATCCAGAAGTTAGCAGATCCTGCAGGAGCTTTCCAAGCATGGGAATAAGTAGTCACTAGCAAGGCTGGCCTGCCCCACCAGGTTTCACTAGCACTGGGAAAGACTAACTGTGTGTATCTTTCACTCTGATCATGTAGAGCGTATTGCGTCCATCTGAAAATGACACCGGAGCCTCTGGGACCCATGCTGTGTTAATCTGGATACTACGGATCACAGTGACGTCAACATTTGCAAACATGGCTCTGTGTAGTTCTGAGACCCAAGCACTTCCCTCTTCCCTATTCTTTTGTTGAGTTGCTTTGCCCTTCTGCTGGGTTCTTCCAACCTTCTGCCTCATGCACACCAGCACTTCCCCATGAAATTAAATCTGTTGAATGTTGTGGGGCAAAGCTTCCAAGAAGCCATCTTTAAAACTGTGATGCATATCCAAATAATTATTTAAGGATCTTGTTATTTCCATTTTTGAGAAATCCACACATGAGAAGAGTCCAAAAATCTAGGCAACTGCTTTTCTTTGAGGGGGTATGTTGACATATCCAGAAAATAATTTCCAAAACACTACGAGATGTTTGAAATTGTTTTTTCTATCTGGACAATGTGTGTGGCTTGAAAACCACATTTGCTCAGTGTGTTTTCTTAGATGGCCTTGCCAGGTGATTGGAAATAAGAAACAGGTTGCTTAAAACCACCCTGTCCAATGCCCATCTCCCCCATCCAAGGGGCTTCTGTACATTCCAACTGTACAGTGTTTTACTTTAACACACTGTGTGGCCTTGCTCAGTTTAGATTTGAACCTCATTCAAAAAAAAGCCCAAGTGGAGGAAAGGATTGTGCAAGAGATGCATGTTTATATTGCACTGTATGTTCTTGACAATCTAGCTATGTGATCCATAAACATGAATCTTAAATTTTATGAGATTACCAATCAACTTTTCAGCAAATATTACAGATTGCAAGTCAAAAATGGAGAAAATACTAGACAAACCAATATAAGCCCTGAAAGAGTTTATACAAGACAGTGGACACAAGTGTATTTATCAAGCCAGCAAAGCAAACGTTTGTGGAGTGTCTATTTGTGCACTATTCTGTTGCTAGGTTATCAGAGGATGCATACATGAGCAGGACCTGCCCTGGGCTCCCAAGCAGAAAATCCAGTGCATGCTCCACATTTTTATAGAAAAAATTGATTGTATCTGATTTCAGGTTCTCATGAAAAGGCAATCAGTGCAGAATCCACTCAAAGAAGCCAAAAGAAAAGAAAAGAAAGTAGAAAGTTCTTGGAGAATATAATACAAGCAATAAGCTGATTAGTTCAATTTCAAATCAAACAATTCCTCAAACTGACTTCTGTTTACAAGTTCTGTTTTCATTATAATCATGACAAAACCAACAGCAGTTACCATGCATCCCTGGCCACCCTATTTCTAAGCCTCTTTACAAGACAGGTGACTTATAAGCTGATCCCTGGATATGGGAACAGCTCTGAGACTGGATGAGACATAATAAATCTTGTTAGCTACAGAGTCCTCATGACTTATTATTACATGCCACCCTTTCATATGAAATGGTTGGAGATTTATATTACAGTTTGGTGATGCAGTCCGGATGGACTTATAAAGTTGACATATACCTGTTAACCTGCTCAAACGTAGAACAGAAAAACATCTTTAGCTGACTTGTGCATACCTCATATTCCCTACTTGTGTTAATGCAGATACATATGTTACCGTTAAAAGTTTCTGTGTTTTCAGAACAAAAAGGATCAGATGCCAATGAAGACAAGTAGCCAAGCTGAGCCGGTCTTTCAGAGTGCCTCTGTTGCAGTTTCCTCAGAATTCTGAATCCAAAACAACTTCAAAGCTGCTGGCTGAGATCTTTCAGCCTCGCAGACTACTCCAGCCAGGACTTCAGATAAGCCCAGCTCTTTCCCATCACACAGAGACTGGACAACAAATGATACAGTTAGCTCTCCCAGGACTGGACCATTATCTCAATTTTCTCATAGTTCCCTGACGATGCCATCGGCCCCAGACAACAGGAAGCAGTATAGAGGATATGACACCCACTCAAATATTTCACACTGGTAATGGTGGAAGTAGCAAGGCAACACCACATAGTTAAAAGGGAGGTTTATTTGGGGGTTTTACTTACAACAAGTAAAGGGATAGGTTACAGGGTCCAGGAGAGGTGAAGTGCAATCCAGTGGTGTTCTCTGGAGAACTCGGCTCAGTCTACCATCCAGCATCCAGGATCACCAGGAACCAAGAGCACCAGCACATCTGGATCTCAGGTCTTAATAGCTCCCATCTCAGCCCCACATCAGGGCAGGCCATAGGTAGGTGTGACAGTTACCAGAAGCCTCAGTGGTGGTAGTACTTTCAGATCAAAGCTAGAACAGCTACCCACTACACATTGGTATTATATATTGATTCAAATTTAAGGTCATATTTGCTATACTATATATTTTTTTTACTCTTGTTTAAGGTATTCAGGTCATTTAACAATACAATGTAAATGTCTAGTCCTTGAAAGCTATTATTATAAACCATTTAGGATAATTAAGAAATTCAAGTTTAATAGTCATATATAACAATCAAACTTATAGTCATGTTAGATAAGCTTTCAAGGTCAAACAGATATATATTTTAAATAGATAGGTGGTCTTCAAACACTTCAGAGACCTACAGACTATGGCATTTAAAATGTTTTAATAACATAGGACTTTTCATGGCAATGAGACCTGCCTGCTCCTGGCAGCACTCATTTATTTCCAAAAAGGGTCATGGGTGTCAAAGAGCCTCCATGTGGAGTTTGCTTTCTATGTGGCAAAGCCAGTCACTGGGAAAGAAACTGCCCTTGCCTCAACTGCTGATAGTATGCTTCCCAAATTGGACAAGACAAAGTAAGACAGTCCTTCATAATTCCTTATTCACAGAAGAGTCTGTCAGATATTCTAGGCTAAAGATGGATGCCCCAATGTTGCAGAAGAACCTTGGGTGACTGTTCAGGCAATCAGATGTCTCTGTCATTTCAATAGTTTTGGAAGTTGTTTGCTCTGCACTTCCTGTTTACTGAGGAAATACATCCTTCTTGGGGTTGAAGACTAGATGGTTATAGTTATAATTTTTCTTGTCAATAAATTCAGAAAATAAATTTAAATAAGAGGTATAAAGTATACAAAGGTGAGAGACCTAAAAGCTTGAGTTTTTTATCTAAGAAAATGTTTTGAAGTCTAAAAAGATAGTTTTGGGTTGGTAATATAAGTTAGTATAGAAAATAAATTAGGTATAAAACTTTTGACTTACCAAGATACGATAGATAATAGAATATTATCTCTGAACTTGCCAAATATAGATAGACTGGACATTGTAATGTAATTCTCATCTGATAATTGTTCTTATTGTATATAATTTTATTGTGTTAGAGTTAAAACCTTTCCTTTTTATTTAGCCAAAAGGGGTATTTGTACACTGTGAAGATGTACTGCTGTGATTGGTGTAATAAAAAGCTGAATGGTCAATAGCCAGGCAGGAGAGATAAGTGGGACATCTGGGCGAAGAGAGAACACTGGGAGGAAGGAAGGTGGAGTTGCCAGCCAAATGTGAAGGAAGCAGAAAGGGCAATATGGAGATGAGGTAACAAGCCACATAAAAGAATGTAGATTAATAGATACGGGTTAATTTAAGTTATAAGAACTAGTTAAGAACAAAATTAACCTGAGGTTGAGCTTTCATAATTAATAATAAGTCTCTGTGTCATTATTTGTGAGCTAGCAGCCCAAAGAAAAATCCAACTATACCCCTTCACATACAGTAGTGGTTCTCAACTTTCCTAATGCTGTGACCCTTTAATACAGTTCTTTGTGTTGTGGGGACCTCCAACCATAAAATTATTTTTGTTGCTACTTCATAAATGTAAATTTGCTACTGTTATGAATTGTAATGTAACTATCTCTGTTTTCTGATGGTCTTAAGAGACTCCTGTGAAAGGGCTGTTTGGCCTCCAAAGGGTTTGTAACCCACAGGCTGAGAACTGCTGACACACAGAAACCTCTTGGTCTCAGAATAGTCTTCAAGGCTCAAGGTTCCAGTAGCTTTTGCCAGGTAACTAGTTTAAACTCAGTGGCTTGTTCCCTCATATCTTACATGTCCTGCTTCCTCTGTGTCTGGCTGGTAACTCTTGGTGTCTCTGCCCTTTCTCTTCCCAACATCCTCTCTGCCCCCCAAAATCCTGCCTATCTATTGGCAGTGAAGCTTTTTGTTTGTTTTTTTAAAGATCTGTTTACTATGTATACAGTGTTCTGCCTGAACACCAGAAGAGAGTGTCAGATCTCATTACAGATGGTTGTGAACCATGTGGTTGCTGGGAATTGAACTTGGGACCTCTGGAAGAGCAGCCAGTGCTCTTAACCGCTGAGCCATCTCTCCAGCCCTGGCAGTGAAGCTTTTTATTAAACTAATCAATGTGACAAATCTTCACAGTGTACAAAAATATTATTTCACAACATCTCTCTTCCAGATAATCTTCCTGTGGGTCCAGGAGAGGCACAGGAGTCCACAACCATGAAACAACGGAGAGAGACTCACTGAGTTTGAGATGTGCTGTATGGGTAGGGAGGTCTTCTTCCTTAGCTGGGGACCATCTTGGCAGGGAAGAGATTGCCTCACAATCACCTGGGCAGTGCTGCATGGCACTGTGTAGCTTACAATGGTAAAAAGATCCTTGTAAATTTCTACTAAGAGCCACTTTGAGTCCCTATGGTCTCTCCTGTGCTCCTGGGCATTAGAGCTAGTGAGACCATTAGTCTGAGCTTTAAGTCTGAGCACATAATGCTGTGGTGCTAGAAGCCTGACACTTTAGTTAATAATTCAGGACCCAAACTCCATCCCAAAGATTAAAATACTTGGCATCTCAGTGAGTTTAAGTATCCCACTATAAAGCCGGGTTCATATTCTGGCTGTCTCCAACTCTCATATCAATAACAGCCACCTTCAGGGAGATTCCCATGAAAAACTATCTCATTTCTATGAAACCTCCCTGGAAAAGTTTCTTGCCATCAATTTCTCCACTCTGAATTCTGTCTACGGTTCTCTTATATTTTTGGTTGTGAGCCTAGCCTTTAACGGCTGAGCCATCTCTCCAGCCCTCTGTCTGCGGTTCTATAATCAGGTTTATTTCACTGCCTTGCTGATCAGGTCACTGACCACCAGGCTCTTTCTCTACACAATGATCACTTCTCATACAAAGCTTTTTCAGAATATTGAACACGAGTGACCGCTCCCTTCTGTTCCAGGTGCTTTTAGTTGTCAATTGATGTCTTTTTCTGATTTCCAAGTCTATATATTTACGTCGTTGTTTTTAAAAAAATCTCAAACTTGTCTCAATGGCTCTTCTAATTCTCCATCCCTAAAATCCGCTCAGATTTGAGTCCTACAAAGCAGTGGGCAGGGACTGGGATGGCAAGGGCAGGGGCAGGACTGCTGTCCACCTGAACCTGAGTAGCAGAAGTGACCTGTGGACATGTTTTTTGTAAGTAGCAACCCTATCCTGGCATCCACAAATCTCAAATCTAATTAGGCTTGTTGGAATGTTTCTGAGCCTTTTAGTTAATGTAAAAAGATTTCATTCAGAAATATCTTTGTAAAACTGATTCTGTATCATTTTGTTACTTTTCCTGGGAGGACATGAACAAATCATTTGGGTCACCAGCCACAAACCAAAATAACAATCTCACCTCAGCTGAACTTGCTGAGCAGTTCAGTTTACTGAATTAATTTCCAGGAATATGGATGAGGGATTTCTTACGGAAGAATAGGTGCCACCCCCCACAAAAATAGACTGCATCACTGAAAAGTCCCACCCCAGCATGAATGAAAATCTTACTGGAATTACATCATGGAGTCCCTCCCTAAATTAACCTACTTCCTATGCACACTAGCACCACCCAGATTTGAGTGTATCTGAGGGCAGGAGGGAACAGTGGCTAGAATCCCAGGTGACAGTTCTGTGACCCTCTGTGATGGACAATCTTAGTTGTTAACTGACTGCATCTGGAATCAACTAAAACCCAAGCTGCTGGGCACTCCTGTGAGGGCTTTTCTTAATCTGATTACTTGAATCAGGAAGGCACACCCTAAATTTGAGCCCCGCCTTCTGGTGGCAGCCCCATATAAAAGGACATGGAAGAAGGAATCCTTGCTTTTTGCCCGTTTACCCTCACTCTTGCTGGCAAGTTCACCTGTACTGTTGCTGCTGCCAGTGTTAAACCCAGCATCTTCAGCACTCCAACACAGCCTCAAGACCAACAACTCTCCAGTGATTCCTTGGGACAACAGTGCCTGATTTGGACTGCAGAGGCATCAGGGACTGAACAGTTACTGACTCTCAACCTCTCAGGTGTGAGATAGCCACTCTTGGAGTGCCCAGACCACATGCTGTATAGTAAGTCCCTCGTTTATTGTGTATTCCTTCAGTCGGTTGGGTTCCCTTAGAACCCTGACTGACACGTGCTCTCAGGCCACTTCTTCTATTGGAGAGTGCTGGTCTCCCATGACCACTCCTTTACCTTAGTGTATCACTGTGACTACGGAGCCAAGGTCATCTCTGCTCCATGTTGACTATGAGATGAACATGCTCCACTCGGAGGACAAAGCCAGATGGCAACACGCATTCATAGAAGAGGTGGGTGCTCACTGAGAGAGGAATAAAAAGAGAGCTCTAACTGACCCATCTGCCCTGTTGTCTGCTGGTACTCATCCTCCTTAGGTCACCACAACACTCATAGTTCAGTGGTTGAAACAAAGATGGTCTGTGAGACCAAACAGCAGACAGCGGCTCCTTCCTTCCTCCAGCATGTGGCTGTCTGTCGGTTGTCCCCCTTGACTCTGGACCATAGGGCCCTCCTCAGCTGTCTCCCTCTTCCTGTCCCCTGCAAGCCATCCTTGGTCTAAGCTACCTGTGAGTCCAGTTTGTCATTTGATTGGGCTCCTCAAATACAGGAATCTGATTGGTTGCCAGATACCAACCTGAAGGCTAGCCCTGGCTCAGATGCCACTCCTGTGGCTAGTAAGAACATGGCTGGGCTCTTCAAATGAACATGTGCATCACAATATCCACAGGATTTTCTCTGTGGGAGGGGCTCTTGGAGAAAACTCCACCTTTGTGGATCACGTCATTGCTGGTAGCAAAGAAGACAGTGCCTGTTTTCCTGATGAATACTCTCTGAAGGTAAACCTTGCACATGCTAGTTAGTGAGAAGTACAGAAGCAAGGACCAAACTCACTTGCTGTGGATATCACTCTATATAAATAAAACACTGATGTCCAGTGACCAGGCAGGAAGTATAGGCGGGACAAAGAGAGAGGAGAATTGGGGAAACAGGAAGAAGGAGGAGAGACACTGCAGCCACCGCCAGGAGAAGCAGCATGTGAAGACGCCAGTAAGCCACCAGTCACATGGCAAGGTATAGATTTATAGAAATGGGTTAATTTAAGATATAAGAACAGTTAGCAAGAAGCCTGCCACGGCCATACAGTTTATAAGTATTATAAGTGTCTGAGTGATTATTTTATACGTGGATTGTGGGACTGCGGGGCTTGGGGAACCTGGAGAGAAGCCCTGCAGCAACACTCACTTAAAAGAAAACACTGAGAGAAATGGGGAGAAAGGGATTGGGAATAAAAAGGAAAGTTAGGAACAGGATGACAAAGAGGGAATTCTCCTTGGGAACTGCTTCTTGGTGTACACATGCCCACAAGAGACTCAGCTCAGCAGAGGAAGAGCGTATCTGTTTTTAGAAAAACAATAATGTAAATGTGGAAAGTAAATAAAAGGGGAATTCTGGCTGGCTGGGCGCCAGGTTCTCGGCTCCACACATCTGGAGCAGGGAGAGGACCAGGTGAGGCGCTGTCCTGCTCTGCAGCTCTAGCCTCCTTGGGAACCGGCTGCTGGGGATATTTACCTTACAAGACTGTGGCTGGCTGAGGCTGTGCTCGGCACTTGGCTATGCGGTTAAATAATCTGTGGTTTGGCTGCTGGTTTCTTTAGTGTGGTTAAATAATTGGTGTTGTCTTGGTTGCTAGCTACTTTAAAAAACGTCTGTGTGCACTTGTCTCTCCCTCACTCACTTTTTTCTTCCTCTTGAGCAGTTCTGAGGAGCCCTGGCAGGAGTTGGCTGCCAGGTTTTAGAGATGTTCTAAGCCCTGATGTCATGTACCCATCCTTTACAAGGAGCTGAGAACCTCAGAAACTTCTCACTCAGGCCCAGAAGGTACTCAGAGGAAATCAGTTCACTTCTACTTCTAAGGGAGACAAAGCTGTGGACACCCACGGTTTTCCAGCTTTCATAACCGGGACTCACATGCTCCCCAGATTCACAATGAGAATTGGGGCACAAAATGTGCTGACCTTGGACAAATGACCTGGAGAGCAGGGATCTGTAGGATCTGCGATGGGCTGTGACACACAGAGGTGGTCAGTGTTTGCTGAATGGAGGTTAGTGAGAATGGAAATTCATAATTCATCAAACTGCCAAAAACTACTGTGCCTTGGGACAAGAAGAAACCATCTCCTCTAGAGCTTTCCCTTGCCACATCCCAACCCTACCCTTGACCCCAGATAAGCAATGATAAAGGCAATGCAGTCATCTTTTAACGGCAAACTGATTAGTGCAGCTGGGATGGTATATGGATGAAGTCAAAGATGAGCCTTCATCTGACAGACCTAACACACACACACACACACACACACACACACACACACACACACAAAGAATTGAGCAGTGTAGCTAGAGTTTTTCTCTCCAGATCCTGCCAAGCCCTGGCAGTCCCATAGCCCACTTATAAAATAAACACACAGACACTTATAAAATAAACACACAAACACAGCAGTTATTTAAACTGCTCAGCCATTAGCTCAGGCCTACTATTGTCTAGCTTTACACTTATACTCAACCCATTTCTGTTAATCTATGTCACTATGTGTTCATGGCTTTACCTGCTGCCTTTACATGTTGCTCCCTAGACAGCAGGCTGGTGTCTCCTCCCAACTTCCACCTCCCAGCCTCTCCTCTCTGTTTGTCCTGCCTATCCTATACTTCCTGCCTGGCTACTGGCCAATCAGTGTTTTATTTATTCACAACATACAGAACATCCCACAACATTCTGTTTTTTTTAAGGAAGATTTTAACTTTAACATAGTAAAATTACATATAACAAAACAGTTATCTAGCAAGAATTATAGTTACAATATCTAGTCTATTTGTATTTGGCAAAATTAAAGAAGATATCCTATCTATCTTATATTTGTGAGTCTAAGGTTTCATATCTAACTTATCTCTTATCATAACTAAGGAAATTATAACTATCTAGTCTTCAACTACATAAAGACCTCAGAAGGATATAATATTACCTGAGAAATGGGAGAAGGACGCAAGCAACTTTCAAGAGTCTTGGAGAGCAGACAGAGACAGCTGGAAGCCTGGACAATTATCCAAAGTTCCTTTGTAAAGTTAGGGTACCTGTCTTCAGCCCACAGGCCTAGAGTCTCTCAGTCACTTTTCTCTGTGTCCTGTGGAATGCTGGCAGTTTCCTCTGCAAAGCAGGACCATTTTGCCAAGCAAAGTTCAGTAGTCACCTTCTTATGGGTCCTGCATGTCCAGTCATTCAAGCAGTCCAGGCAAGAACAGTTTCTTGCCCAAATGGCTATTTTCGCCAAGAAGAAGATAAACTCCATATGGAATGTCTTAGACGTTCATCCTCCTCTCTGAAGTAAATAGGTGCTGCCAGGAGCAGACATGTCTCATTATCCAGAAAGTCTAAATTTTTAAAACATTTTAAATGCCATATTCTGTAGGTCTTTGAAGTGTTTGAGGATCACCTACCTAACTGAATTATATCTATGTATACCTAGAAAATTTAACATGACTATAAGTTTGACTCTCATAGAAGACTAATTATTAATCTATTTTTCTTAATTATCCATTACAATCTAAATGAGTTACATAGACATAATGACTTAAACAAGAGTAGAAATATATATAGTAGAACAAAATCAACTCTAAATTTGTGTCAATAAACTAAAACCTATATCAATGTAAAACATTTTGAACAAGTTGTTCTTTAAAAGTAGGTTCAATAATCTACCCTTTCATCCTATCATATCTATATCCCCTTTTATTCTTTAGAAAGAGATTGCATTTATAATCAACCTGTCTTATATAAAAATATTAGTTTTTCTCTGTCCCACACCAGAGGGCTCTTCTGATATGGGACACAAGAATCTCTCAACCTTTTTCTTTAGGAATATGCTTGGGTTTAGAGAAGGAGTGAGCCAATTATATCTCCAAAGCCAACTTGGTATATTTGGAAATTTGGGCGTAGCATCTCTTACTACTTCCTGCTGAGTGAGGGTGCTGTATCTTATGGGGACATAAAGCAAATTTTAGGATTATGGAGTAGTCCATGAGGCTGTATCGTCTGAGCCAGTTGCCTTGAAATGTTTCTGAATATTGGATCATCTGGGCCATGGTGTCTTCAGAGACCTTTCAGGGGGTCTTGGCTGGTCAAACCTGATGTATCTTAATCTGGAACAAATCCATAGCCTCTGGCTTTCTATGGAAACAAAAGCAGAGCCTCCTTTCCAAAGCAACATGTCCTTAGATCCAAATTTTGAAGTCAAGATACCTTTAAAATAAACATATTGGCTTAACTCAACAGCTTTTACAATCAAATGTCTTTCTGCAGTTAAGAATATCAAAGACAACATAATCCAGATTCTCTGTATGATATCCATCTTTACATGGCTTATTTTTTATATTGAGTTTACTGTCTCTTTAAAGACTTTATTTTTTAAAACTATGTATTTCTTTATATATCACCTTTTTTGTCTCTTTCAAGCCTACATATATTTTACACACATTGTAAACTATTCCATCTGAATCTGTCTTATTGTGAACCTATTGCTTTAAACTGCAGCATTCTAAGACTGAAACAGCGCTGTGGCTGCTGGCTCCACCCACCTCAGCTTCCGAACATGACAGTGGTAATTACCGCCAGCTTTAGGAGCAATCAACTCTTAGAAACAGTTGGTATGTAGCATGTAGCCCAGAAACCTCTTTTTTTTTTTTTTGTAACTAGCAAAATCTATATCCAACAAACAGCATAGTGCGCAGCTTGGAGACACCTCTGTGTAACATATCATAGGTCAAGCCCACACGCACGCTGCAAACCCACCACAGAGTAGCTCAAACCCGCAGGCTGCTGCTAACTTGAGAGAGACAGCTAGGAAGCTGTTTTTAGCTCCATTTTAGAATCGTTTTTCTCAGGTTTTAGGTGGAAACTCTTGCCAACACATTGGGCACCATTTGTAGCTAGAGTTTTCCTGGTTCTGCCTGGCCCACAGTCAGGATAAAACTGTCTCACCCACCAGTCCCGCAGCCACTCAGACCCAACTGCATAAACACACAGAGACTTATATTGCTTACAAACTGTATGACCGTGGCAGGCTTCTTGTTATCTAGTTCTTCCATCTTAAATTAACCCATTTCCATAAATCTATACCTTGCCACATGGCTCATGGCTTACCAGTCTCTTACATGTTGGTACTCATGGTGGTGGCTGACAGTGTCTCCTGACTCAGCCTTCCTGTTCCCAGAATTCTCTTCTCTGTTAGTCCCGCCTATACTTCCTGCCTGGTTACTGGCCAATCAGTGTTTTATTTATACAGAGCTATATCACCTGCCATAGAGTAAAGGTTCTCAGGAATTCATGAATACAGAAGGCCAATTGTCTTGAGTTCGAGCTCAAACTTAGAAACACATAAGGACCAGATAGAGTGAAGAAAGAACAGGAGTTCCATTTCTCCAATATACTCCATCAGTAAAAGGACAATTTCATCTCTCCAGCAGTCACACAGTGGCATTTTCATATCAAGCATTTAGTAGTTATCTAGATTTTAAAAGAAAACGATTTTCTTCTTTTCCTGGTATGAGTGTGTTTTCCTAAGATTTTAAAGGCAATTTCAGAGGGTTGTGTTTCAGATCAAATCAATGTTGTCATTGTAGCTAGACACCTTACTGTTTTCATTATTAATTTCCTAGCAAACAATCCTGGCACGGTACTTGATATGAGACAGTGAGGACAGAAGACAGGGCCCTTCAGGAGATATTCCTTTTCTGGTGCCTGATGTTGGCTCAATAAAGCTCCCTGAATTTAAACTTGAATTATTTCTCTGAAGACTTAAGTAGTACATCTTCAGATGGGATGAGACGGAGTTTTGGTCTATCAGAATAACATGAGCCACAAGTTAGACACTATATTGTTTTGTTGTGTGGCACAGAAGCAAATGCTCCCATCCACAGTCATAAAAATGTACCTTCCCATGGCACAGACACATCTGTGCATCACTAACGTTCTTGCAATGGTGCAAATGTGCCAGAACGTAAGCAGAAACCCAGAGTTCATATCTCCAACATCATACAAAAGCTAGATAAGGCTGTGTAAGCACTGGGAGGGGAGGGCAGAGACGGGATCCCCGGGTCTTCTGGCCATCCCAGCCAAAAGAGGGGTGTAGCATGAATCTTAACAGTTTTTATTCATAAAAACAAACCAGGAGCCAGGTATTGGGGTGAATGCTGGAAGATTAGAGAAGCAGAACAAGCCACAGCTTCCTCACCTTGCCAATTCCTCAGGTGATCCTGTTTCCTCAGACTGGATGCCTCTCAGCTGAACTGTGCTACTCAAAAGCCTGAAAGCTTAACCCACCTAGTTCCTGGTTTTCACGCCTTACATACCTTTCTGCTTTCTGCCATCACTTCCTGGGATTAAAGGCATGAGTCACCATGCCTGGCTGTTTGCAGTGTGGCCTTGAACTCACAGAGATCCAGATGGATCTCTGCCTTTGGAATGCTAAGATTAAAGGCATGTGTGCCACCATATTCTGGACTCTGTATCTAGTGGCTGTTCTGTTTTCTGACCCCAGATAAGTTTATTAGGGTACACAATATTTTGGGGAACACAATACCACTGCACAGGGGGCTTCTAGCCAGTGACAGATCCTGCCTCAAGACAATAAAGTGAAGAAAGATAGAAAAGACACCCAGTGTCCCACTCTGGACTTCACATGCCCATCACACATACCCAAACATGAGTGTGCACCACACACAATTTTTTTCCTAAAGTTACTTGATTTATAATCTGTGTCAATCATTACAAGTGTGAATTTTTTTATCACAAGACATTTGTTTTATGACAATTATTGATTTTCAGCAACAAAAATGTCAGCAGTTCTGATGTGTTTCCCCCAGATTGAGAAGCATCCACCACACACACACAAACTTTTTACCAGTTCGTAGACAGCTTTTTGTTGCTGGTGGTCTTTGTATACCATCTTCATGTAGAGATGTTCCCCTGAGAGTGATGTCCTTTTTTAGAATGTTTATAAGAGTTTATGAAGCCATCATAAAAAATGCTTTCAGTTGCAGTAGTGAGAATGTAGCCTTGAAAACAAGGCCCAAGATGGCCTGAAACATTCGGCAACGCCCACTGAAGAACTGTCTCTGGTTGCTGAGTAACACCATGAGGTCGATTCACACACACACACACACACACACACACACACACACACACACACACACACAATAGTGATCTTGCTAGAAAACTAGATCACTAAGTGCGAGCAACCAAGGATGGGAGGCTGCAGAGGCCCTGTGTCCTACAGCGACCTCACTGTTGGGGTCAAACCCAGTTTCCTTATCAGATAACATGAAAGCCATGGTTCCCAATCACTGGAGAATCTACTGGTTTTGTGGAGGATTTCCTGGAGTTGTAAAATGCTGAAACTCTTCCAGGGTTTTGAGTTCTCAAATTCCAAATCAGTGGTTCTAGGGAGGAGGGGAGAGCAGCAGGCTGAGGTCATGGGACAGTTGTTCTCCTGTGCGTGTTCCTAAAGGTCACATTGCACCATCATTCTGCAACCTGGGGATTAGCAGCGTTGCCCAAAGAATTAGACCTCTCCTTAATCTTCACATGGTGCCAAATCCTTCAATTCTAGGACATAACTATCAGCATCGATTCCTTTTGTGGTTAGACTAGACTATTTCTTTCCAGTTTATCTCAGAGGTGTTCCTAAAACAAAACTGAAGAAACAACTATTATATAAAAATGCAATGACATGCACAAAAACAAATTTTATTATTAAACTCAAATCAATATGAAACTATCTAGGTGTTCAGACCCACAAGCCCCTTTCTTCTCACTGGGCCTGGGGTGTGCACATCATCCTCCTGAGCATTTGTGGTGGCTCTTCTGGCTGTTATTGTCAAAGACCCCTAGGAGTGACTTCATGCCCACTGAACATTTTAGAGGCATCACTCAGGCACCAGCAATGTTTAGGGAATCCCAATTACCTGTCCCAGTGAGTCTGGAGCCTGGACGCCCTACTGAGTGCTAGCGCCCATCTCTGTTTCCTGTGGCCAGACATCCTTCCACATGCCTCTGTGTGTCATTCCCGTTTGCTCTCACCCTGTTATCCCCCGTGACTGTGTAAGAGCTTTTGGTGCAATAGAAACCATGCCCTCTAGCACCTATGGTGTCAGCCAGTTCTGATTGACACCAGACCTAAGTGCAACTAAAACCCTTACACCTCACAGTTAAAACCCGAGGCCAGAGGAGTGCTGGGCTGCCTTTGTGCGGTGCAGTCACCCAGTGGAGAGCCTTCTGCCTCTCCTTCTTCTGAAGACATAGTCCCTTGGCGGGGCTTCACCCTCACTGTGGCCTGCATTAGAACTCTCTCACAGCACAGGTGTTAAAGGTCACTCTAGTTTGGCAGCTTGGCACCACTGGGAGGTAGCAGAAAATGTTAGAAGTCTGGCCTGTTGGGAATTTTTCCAGCCACTGGGGGAGTGCTCTTGATGTTCCCCATTCCTGTCTGACTCCTTATGGACATGAACTGAATGGCTCTAGGCCATGTGCTCTATACACAGGCCCACAGCAGCAGGGACAGCAAACCATGAAAACTGTGAGCCAAATGAACCTCTTCTCTCCTGTTACAGTAATGACAAGCTAACTCACACACCCTCACATTTTCTCCATCGCACTGCGACTGGACTTCAGCCTAAAAGTTGGCAGCAGGACCAACTTAGCCCACAGCGGCCGCCCACACTCTTTCGGGGCCTAGTCTGTCCACTTTCTCTTTGGTTCTCTTTCCCATTTCTTAATTTTTGTGCAACTGACACCTGCTTTATCCCAGTGCCTCCTGGATTTCCTATCTTGATTATAAGAATTTTTGTAAATTATAGATTATAAGACATAGCCTAGATCTTCTTGTTTGAGTTCTAGCATTTTACATAGTAACATGTAAGTTTTTAATCTGATTAATATAATTATAGTGATTATATTTTTTGATAAAGTGATGGTTGTATTTAAGAAACTTTCTTCTCCATCCGATAAGCAAGCAGATGGACTTTATACAGGACAATGGCTGCCTTGTAACCAGTACATGTCCAATACCAACACCGAGCTGTGCTTCCTGAACTCACATATCAGCTCTGCACCTTCCACAAGCCACTACTATTTCCATGTGAGCCTTTCCTCAACTCCAGGAACCCTGGTAAGACTTCAGACATAGTACTACATTTGGTTTGGAAAGTTAACATCTTGCTACATTTATCTTTATACATGTCTACATATTTTAAAAGCTTTTTTATTTTATAATTTTATTCACATATTTTATTCAAGTCTTCCATGTAAAATGTGTTTCTAAGTATAGTTTTATCAAAATATACATAAAACATTTCTGAAAAATTCTTTCTTTATGTCTGACATTTAGGAAACAACCTTTATCTGGGATATTTATCTGGGATGTAGATGCTTTGCCACATTTTCATAGCAAACTTTGTTGTTGTTTGTTTTAACTCTTTTGCTCTTTTGGGGGACCCACCACTCAGCTCCCAAATAAATCACACACGGAGGCTTATTCTTAATTATAAATGCCCGTCCTTAGCTTGGCTTAGGTTCTAGCCAGCTTTCCTTAACTTAAATTATCCCATCTATCTTTTGCCGCTGGGCTTTTCCCATTCTCTTCTGTAAATTTTACTCTTGCTCCATGGCTGGCTGTGTAGCTGGGTGGCTGGCCCTGGAGTCCTCCTCCTTTTCTGACTACTCCTTCCTCTCACTCCTCCATCTCTTATCTTCTCTCCTCCCAGATTTCTCCCTCTACATATTTTCTCTGCCTGCCAGCCCCACCCATCCTTTTTGGCTCACTATTGGCTGTTCAGTTCTTTATTAGACCATCAGGTGTTTTAAGACAGGCACAGTAACACAGTTTTATACCATTAAACACAACATAAACAAGAGTAATGCACCATAAAATATTCAACTACATTTCCTCCTTTTTGTCTAAATAAAATAAAGATTTTAACTTTAACATAGTAAGACTATATACAACAACAATTATCAAGTAAGGATTACATTCACAAAATTCTGTCCATTTGTAGTTAGCATATTCAGAATAAATAATACATTACCTATCCTATCTTAATGAATCCACAATTTTACACCTAATTTACTTTCTATCATAACTAAGGAAAACTGTAACTGTAACTATTTAGTCTTCAACTCCATCAAAGACCCAGAAGGATGTAATATTATCAAACAACAAAGACATTTAGCTGCCTGGAGAGTTACCCAAAGTTCCTCTGCCATGTTGGGGCATCCATCTTCAGCCTGCAGGCCTAGAGTATCTGGCAGACTTTTCTATGAAGCAGGAATTTTGGACTATCCTGCCTTGTTTTGTCAAAGTTCATCAATTACTTTTCTTCATGCCATGCAGAATATCTGTTAGACTCTTCTGTGAAGCAGAAATTTTGAAGAACTGTCCTGCCTTGCGGCTGAAAGTTTTCCTGTTTTCCACCCAGCCCTGCAGCTGCTCAGACCCAAGTAAACACACAGAGGCTTATATTAATTAAAACTGTTCGGCCGTTAGCTCAGGCTAACTACTGATTAGCTCTTACACTTAAACTCAGCCTATTTCTATTAATTTTTGCCAAGTGTTCCGTGGCTTTACCTGTGTGCCATTACATGCTGCTCCCTGGATGATGGGCTGGCATTTCCTCACTCAGCCTTCCTCTTCCTAGAATTCTCCTTGTCTGCTTATCCTGCCTATACTTCCTGCCTGGCTACTGGACAATCAACATTTTATTTATCAGACAATCAGAGCAATAAGTTCACAGCATACAAAGCAACATATCCCATCATTTTTTCTTTTCTTTCTATTTAAAAGGAAGGTTTTAACTTCAACATAGTAAAATTACATATAATAGAACAGTTGTCAAGCAAGAATTACAGTTACAATATCTAGTCTGTTTATTTTGTAAAATTAAAGAAAATATTCTATCTATCCTATATTTGTGTGTCTAAAGTCTCGTATCTAATTTATCTTTTATCATAACCAAGGAAAATTATCTAACTATCTAGTCTTCAACTACATCAAAGACCTCAGAACTATATAATATTAGCTAAGTAAACAGGAAGAGCATTGTAAGCAACTTCTAAAAATCTAGAATGACAGAGACAGCTGGCTGCCTGGACAGTTACCTAAAGTCTTTCTGCAATGTTGGGGCATCCATTTTTCAGCCCATAGGCCTAGAGTCTCTCAGTTACTTCTCTCTGTGTTCTGTAGAATGTCTCGCAGTTTTTTCTGTGTAGCAGGAACCTGAAGGATCATCTTGTCTTGCAAAGTTCATTTTTCACCTTCCTATGGGTCCTACATGTCCTGTCGATACAACATTTTGTCAAGCAGTTTAGGCAAGAATAGTTTCTTGCCCAAATGGCTATTTTTGCTAAGAAGAAGATAAATTCCATATGGAGTGTCTTTGACACCCATCTTTCTCTTAGAAGTAAATTGGTGCTGCCAGGAACAGACATGTCTCACTGTCCAGAAAGTCTAAGTTTTTAAAACATTTTAAATGCCATATTCTGTAGGTCTTTGAAGTGTTTGAAGATTACCTACCTACAAACATTACTATAAGTTTTATTCTCATAGATGATTAACTATTAATATGTATTTCATAATGGTACATTACAATTTTAAATGAGTTGTATAAACATAATACCTTAAGCAAGAGTAATAATATACATATAGTATAACAAAATTAACTTTACATTTTTATCAATAAAATAAAATCCATAACAATGTAAAATATTTTACACAAGTTGTTGCTCTTTAAAAGTGGGTTCAACAATCCACCCTTTTATCCTATCATATCTATATCCTATATTTCCATATCATATTGCCCCTTTCTTCTTTTAGAAAGATATTGACTATGACCAATAACAATTTGTAACCAACAACCTATACAAAGACAAACATCCATAATCCATTTTTTGGGAATGTGGGCATAGTTTTCTAGGCTACTTCCTGCTGATAAAGTGCACTGTATTCTTATGGGGATACAAAGAAAATTTTAGAATTATGGTCAAGTCCTGACTGCAGTAGTCTGTGACACTGTATTCTCTGAGCCAATTACCTTGAAGTTGATTTTGGATGTTGGATGATCTGGGCCATGGTGTCATCGGAGACCTTTCAGGGGGTCTTGGCTGGTCCAACCTGATGTATCTTAATCTGGAACAAACCCATAGCCTCTTGCTTCCTATGGAAACAAAAGCAGAGCCTCCTTTCCAAAGCAACATATCCTCAGATCCAAATTTTGAAGTCAAGATACCTTTAAAATATACATAGTTGCTGTGGGATGTTCTGAATGTTAAATGTGTTGCTCTGATTGGTTAATAAACAAAACACTGATTGGCCAGTAGCCAGTCAGGAAGTATAGGCAGGACAAGGAGAGAAGAGAATTCTGGGAAGTGGAAGGCTGAGGCAGAGAGACGCTACCAGCTGCTGCCATGACAAGCGAGATGTAAGGTACCTGTAAGCCACGAGCCACGCGGCAACTTATAGACTCATAGAATGGGTTAATTTAAGATATAAGAACAGCTAACAAGAAGCCTGAGCCATTAGGCCAAACAGTTTAAATAATATAAGAGTCTGTGTGTTTATTTTATAAGTGGGCTGCGGGACTGTTGGGGCTTGGTGGGAGCTGGAGAGAAGCTCTCCAGCTATATATATTGGTTTAACTGAGCAGCCTTTATAATTAAATGATTTTCTGCAGTTAAAAATCCCAAAGATAGTATAATCCAGATTCTCTGTGTAATATTCATCTTTAGATGGCTTATTTTTTATATTACCTTTACTGTCTCTTTAAAGACTTTACTTTTTAAAACTATTTCTTTATATAACTGTCTATATTCCTTTCCCTCTATCTACTAAGTCTACATACATTTTTACACACACCATAAACCATTTAGAGGTTTAATTTCTGAATCTGTTTTATTGTGAATCTATTGCTTTAAACTGCAGTGGTTAGTACTGAAGTGGCAGCCTCGGCTGCTGACTCTGCCCATCTCAGCTTTTCAACACGGTGGGGGTACCCAGGAGAGTCACGTGTACCCTGCCAACTCTGGGATCCATGCTCTCTGCTGACTCTGGGAGGCAGTGGGTCTATGGCCATGCTGCACTCAAGCCCACACACTGCTGTGAACCTGCCATACTGTAGCTGATGGCTAGCCTGAGAGACACAACTAAGAAGCTGTTTTTAGCTCCACTTTAGAATCTTTTTTTTTTTTAAGCTTTCTCAGGTTTTAGGTGGAAACTCTTGCCCCACGTTTTGGCACCATTTGTGGCTGAAAATTTTCCTGTGTCCCACCTGGTCCTGCAGCCACTCAGACCCAAGTAAACACACAGAGGCTTATATTATTAAAGCTGCTCAGCCATTAGCTCAGGCTAACTACTGACTAGCTCTTACACTTAAACCCAGCCCATTTCTGTTAATCTATATGTTGCCATGTATTCCGTGGCTTTACCTGTGTGCCATTACATGCTGCTCCCTGGATGATGGGCTGGCATCTCCTCACTCAGCCTTCCTCTACCCAGAATTCTCCTTCTCTACTTTTCCTGCCTATACTTCATGCCTGGCTACTGGCTAACCAATATTTTATTTATCAGCCAATCAGAGCAACACATTCACAGCATACAGAGTGACATAACCCATCACTGCCTTGTTTAGGCAAAGTTCAACAGTCTTTTTTCTGTGTGTCCTGAATGTCCAGTCTGCACAGCACATTGTCAGCATCAAAATCAAGAACAGTTTCTTTGCCCAGTGGCTAACCTTGCCACAGTGAAAGCAAACTCCATAGGAGTTTCTTCAGTTCCCATCATCTCTGAAGTAAATTAGTGCTGCTGGGAGCAGACATGTCTCATTGTCATGAAAAACCTTAAGTTAACAAAACATTTTAAATGTCATATTCTGTAGGTCTTTGAAGGGTGTGAAGACCATCCATCTATCTAAAATATATCTCTATATGATCTGGAAAGCATGCCTAACATATCTACAAATGTGATTGTTATAAATGACTGACAAGTAACCCATGTTTCCTGATTATCTTATATAGTTTATAATAATAGCTTTTAAAAACTAGAACATCACCATATATATTTCCAAATATATATGCATATTTTCAAACAAAAACAGAAACATACATACAATATGTTGTATCAAAAATAACCTTAAATTTTTATCAATATACAAAAATCCTTTAAACAAGAGAAGAAACATATATACAGTTTAACAAAAATAACTTTAAATTTGTATCAATATTCTATATTCCCCTGAATGATAAGAAATGCCTTTAAATAAGATTAGAAACTTATATACAGTATAACAAAAATAATTTTAAAATTGTATCAATATACTATATTTCCCTAAATGATAACAAACATCCATAACCCACCAAATAACCAAAAACTACCAACACCTCCTAACTCTTGGGAATGTAGGCATAGTTTTCTCCATTTTACTTTCTGTTGTCTGTGGGCAAAGTATCTTTAGGGCCCCAGAGAGAAAATTTTGAGATAATGTCCAAGTGCTGGGAAGAACAGCAGTAACCTTTGCTGATAGATACCACCTGTCAGGATTTAGGAGGTCTTGTCTGATCAAACCTGATCCATATTAACCCTGGAGGAGTCCACAGCCTCTCATTTCCTGTGGGAACAAAGCTCCAAAGCATTTTTGATTTCCATTTGACAAATATATTTTTTCACTTCTTAAAAGTTAAGACATTTCTAAAGTATATAGGCTGGTTTATTTCAACAGTCCCTCTTTCAATTCCAGGTCTCTGTGCCCCTGTCTTTTGCTTTTCAATCAAAAAATTTCAAAATCAACACAATAACACATCTGTCGGCCCAGAGCAGCTGTTTCCCAGATACTAGATGTGCGTGTTAGTCAGCTGCTGTTGCTACAACAAATGCCTAGAGGGGGCACCTTATAAAGAAGGGGGCTGTGTGAGCTCATAACTCCTGGGTTTCAGCCTGCAGTCTAACTGCCCTGTAGTTTTGGGCCTGTAGAGGCACAGGATGCTGGAGCACAAGAGGAACAAGACCCCTCACCTCAGGGCCAAGAAGCAAGCGAGGAAAAAAAGAGATGGCCCAAATGACTGCTTTTGAGGCCCTGTGCCCAGAGGTCTAAGGACCCCCATGTGGCTCTCCCTCCCAAAGGTCCTTAGGAATAGGCTTTTCAGACATGGCCTGTGGGAGAGATCCAAAGCCATGCTTTCATGACCTTCTAGCTGCTTTGATCTGTGGACACCCTTGGGGTGAGAGGAGGCTCCTGGGTTCAGCCAGCAAGGGCAGGGACAGTCGAAAGTTTTAGCACTGGAGGTGATACACCTTATTTTAGAGGTGACAGTCACAGCCAAAGGCCTTGAGAAGTAGCGCCTCTGGTGGTGGGACACTCACGGTGCTGGCCACCTTTGCTGAAAGAGATCAGTTCCGCTTCTTTCCCAGCATTTGTCTACAGATGCATTTTGGTCTTTATCTTAGTTTCGTTTCTGTTGCTGTGATAAAATACCCTCAGAAAAAGAGACTTAGGAGAAAGAGGTTCATATCAGTGGCAGTTCCACGTCACAGTCCATTTGTTGTGGGGGAATCAGGGCAGGAATCTCAAACAGGTAGTCACATCATATTCACAGGCAGTAAGAGACAAATGTATGCTGCTTGCTTGTGCTCAGCTCGACTTCTCCACTCTTACTTAGTTCAGGAACTCCTGCATAGAGAATGGTGCTGCCCACAGTGGGCTGGGTCTTCCCACATCAATTAATTGATTAAAGCAACCCCTCACACACATATTCACAAGCCAACTCAATGTAGACAATCCTTCATTGAGATTCTCTTCTCAGGGTGTGTCCAGTTTAAATCTAATCATCAGAGCCTTACTGCATGTGTTAAAACTTCCAAGAATATATTAACTAATAATAATATCGACTATCCATCTTATTTCCAATTCAAAATGAAAGCGTCTGCCAATTTATGGTAGGATACTTGCCATTGGTATTCTGAATATGGTTTGTTTCTGCCTATCCCTTTTTAGCTGACATTTCCATGGGAAGAGAGAAAGTTGCTGATTTTTTATCATGTTTGTCATTGTTTGATGAGATAAATAGTTTTCTTCTTCATTAGTATAGATTACCTGACCATGTTCTCTGACTTCATTTTCTTCTTAGAGTACTTTACAACACTGAGATGTCTCATGGCTAGTGTGTGTACACTTGTGTGGGTGGCACTCATCATGACCAGCTTACACAGGCAGCCTGGAAACCAGCTGCTGACTGACATCACACACCCTATGTGCAATCAGAAAAGCAGGAGTTGAGACTACATGCATCAAACAGGAGCAGGAGTCTAAGGAGACTCCTCCTGTAGTCACTCAAAGCTAGAGATCAAAACCATGCTTACAAAAAGGAGGTTCATGCATCGAAGAGGTAGAGGGCAGGATAAAGGTGCCAAGGTGGATGCCCAGGGGGAAATGCAAGTTTCTGTGCATGACTCAGGCATGCAGGCACATACCTAGCTGTGCCTGTGTGTATATACATATGCATGCAAGGGTATGTACCTGTGTGTGTTTATATTTGGGAGCATATGTGGGAAAACATGGGGTGGTGTTAAGTATTTGAAATCAATATTCTAAACTATGATATTTTGTAACAAAAGTAATAACCTTGGGCAATTTTCTGAAGCCTGGATGCTGTTGTGTTGATTAGTGTTTTGGTTAACAGCAGCCCAGGTCATTATAGGGCAGGCTTCCTCAACTTCTCCTACAATCTCCATTTGACCAAGAAACTGACCCCTCATTGTGTACAGATATAGAAAGTGGAGAAATCAATCTAAGAAATTCATTTTAAAACAACTGTATGCATACAATTTTACCATTTATTAAAATATAAGTGTATTTTCATACTAATGAGATGGATGTGTTTATTTTTCACATGAATTAAACCCAGGCTGAATATTTGATCCTGCAGGATGCAGATTACCTTTGGTGTTTTCTAGAGTTGATTGATGAGTTGATCCTATAATTGTCAATGCTAAGAAAGCCTCTTGAGGTGAATATGCAGTACAGAGTGGCATGAGTGTGTTTGGGGTAATCTCAGTTGGAAATGCTGCCCTAATTCCAATCGCTGAAGATTTTTTCAAATGAAATTCAAGTCAGCAACTCAAATAGCAGTTTAAAAACCAAACATTCTAATGTATTACAATACAAAGACATAGCAACTTGATACTTACAAGCTAAGAAGTGATGGTAGAAAAATCACTATCTGTTTTCCAGGCTGGGGAGATAGTGCATTTAGTAGAATGTTTGCTATGTAAGGGTGAGAAGCTGTTTGGGTCACCTTTCACCCTCGTTAAAAGGTGGGTGTGGCAGTGCACACCTATGATCCAGCACTGCGGACAGAGGCAAAAGGATACCCAGGCCTTACTGGCCAGCCCATCCATCAGCTGGTGAGCTCCAGGTTCAGTGGGAGACACTGTTTCAAAATAGAAGGTGGAGAAGGTGGAGAAGGATCAAGGAAAACACTGGTATAGACCTCCAGCCTCCACATATGTGCATACACAAACACCCAAAATCAAATAAAGAATAAAAAAGTCTTTGCTTTCCACAGCTAAACTGTGTGTTCCTCTAAGAACAGACCATTTTGCCAGTGCAGTGTAAACACTGCTGTTCATAACACACCGCAGTCCCTGACCTGAGCTGAGGTGCATCAGGCAGCACCCGTTGGATTGCATGGCATTCTGGCATGCACAGGCTGCAGGGAAGTCACTTGCTCAGTATGGTGAGTGCTGCCCAAACCTCTTCTGCTTCTTAGGTGTTTGGTTTTTAAGAAAGTTGGGGTCATTGTACATTCACAACCTTTTCCTGTTGTCAATTTCTTTCAAACCCAACATTCAGTATTGTGACCCACTTGTTTAAGAAATAATGTTTTAGAGTTAGTAATTCTGAAATGTTAGCTGAAGATGAACAGGCATGCCTTCTGTGGTCTGCTTAGACTGAAATTCCATTAATACTGAAACTGGAAAAGAAAAGCTTTAAATTTATCAATGTAAAGGCCTTCTTCTCTGGCTATTCCTTTCCTGTCCACAGGCTTCTCATCCCCTTAATTTAATAGAACACTGGGGTCAGTGGAAGACAGTAAGAGGTTTGCTTAATTTTTATTTATTTATTGCTTGCTTACCAATACTTAATAATGAAAGTTATCATTTTCCCCAAAGATAAGTCCAACTTTTAAAATGAACCAATTTGTGAAGTTTGAAAGTTTGATAATCACAAAAATGATCAGTTTAGCAAAAATATGCTTATGAAATACCCCCCAGCCCCACCCCCACCCAGCCCCACCCAGCCCCACATTCCTTGGGACCCAAGGAGAACTGAAGTACAATGGAGTTAGTTTTGGCATATGTGTTTTGAAAAAGCACACATATGCTTCTTGGATGCTTCCCTGCTTGAGAACTTGTAGTTTGCAAGATGACGAGACACACACGGTCCACACCAAAATATCGCAAGAATGGTCTGTAGGCCAATCACTAATATTCCTCCCTTCTGAAGCTCCTTGGGATGGGCTGTCATAGTTTACACTGCTCTCAGAACTGCTGTCTTCCATGTTCCTACTAGTATAGGCCACTTAGAGCACCTAATTGCTTTTCTAGTCCAAAATCCTAAAAGTCATCCATATCCCTGAAACAAATAACATGGTAAGACTTGTCATAGTTCACTCACAGTGACACATTTTCTCCAACAAGGCCACACCCCCTATTCCTTTCAAATGGTGACACTCCTTAGTGACTAAGCATTCACATGTATGAGCCAATGGGGGTCATTCTGACTCAAATCCCCACATTCCACTCCCTGGACCCCACAGGTTCATAGCCATAGGTTTTTGCCATAATGCAAAAATGCATTCAGTTCAACTTCAAAAGCCCATGCCAAGCCCAATGTCCCTGCTTCTCTCTTTTTTCTTTGTTTCTCCCTGTGTGTCTCTCTCCTTCTCTGTCATCACTGTCTCTCTATGTCTCTGTCCCTCTCCTTCTCTCTCTACCCACAGATCTGGATTATGTAGTTCTTGGCTACTTCTCCAGCACCACACCTGTCTGCCACCACGCTTACCTCTGCCATGCTCCCAGACATGAGGAAAATGGACTAATCCTCTGAAACTGCAGGCCAGCCCCCAGTTAAAGGCTGTCTTTCATAAGAGTTGCCTTGGTCATGGTGTTTCTTCACAGCAATAGAACACTGATTAAGAAGACAAGACAGGTTCTTCACTCTCTGGTGATATCTTCGTTCACATAGGTGCAATATCTGGGAGATGCTCAGGAAGCTCTTTTCTCTGTACACATCTGCTAAACACCAAAGCTCAGGCTTCCTCAGAGTGGTGGTCATGTTTCTTAGTTATGTGGTAACTGGCTTCCCCAGAGCAAACACCTCGAGACAGATACCATAGAGTTTCACGTGACCTTACCTTGGAAGCACCAGAGACTAGTTACTTTTGCCATGCTCTGCTGGTCAGTGTCAGAAAGGCCTGCCTGTTGTTTTTAGCTAAGTTGTTCTAGTTACCAATAGCGACTCAGGAGTAGATATTGGGGTGAAAACCTGCTAGACCGAGGAGTCAAGAAGCAACGGGCTGACTTTCCTCTTTGGCTGGAGACCCAGCAAAGAGCATCTCTCCACCCCGTCCCAAATGAAAGAGACGGGGATCTCTAAGCCTGCCTCTACTCCTTACTGTGTCTCTCTGTCGGTATTCTTGGCTCTTTTGTTCTCTCTATGGCTAGTTTCTGTCAACTGGTTGCTGGCTCTCCCCCCTGATCCAAGGTTAATTTTATTAAAACACTCTCAGAGTTTCACAGTGTGATCAAATATCCCACAACACCCGCCCAGGATTCTAAAGAAAAGGAAACAGTCTGGTCTGTATCTGGGTGTCATTGGTGAGCATGGAGGGAGAAGAGCTGACGGCCACCTAAAGCGAGAAGCCCACAGGGTCTGCTTAAAGGACAAAGGGATTATTAAGAAAGGAAAACTCACAAGACAGACCGAAGGAATTGTCGCAGGGTCCTGGAAAAGGTAAGGCACAGTCCCACACTGTGCTTCCATGCCTGAGACTGCCCCCGCATCCAAGTCCCATGAGGGAGCCAAGAGAGCTGTGCAAAAAGCAAACAGTAAAAGGCTGTGTAAAAAGCAAGAAGAAAGACCACAAAATAGGTTTGGACTCAACAGTTAACAGCACAGGCTGTTCTTGTAGAGGACCCAGGTTCAGTTCCCAGCACCCACATCACAGCTCACCACAGTCTCTAACTCCAGTTCTAGGGCATCTGAAGCTTTCTCTGGCCTCTGCAGGTACTGTGTGTACATGGTACAAAGACAGACATGCAGGCCAAACATCCATATACGTAAATCGTAAATAAAATGCAAAAATAAAGTGTTTTAAGGAAACCACTGAAAGATAAACTGGAGAGGGGCAGGCAGCTAGAGAGCAGTGAGCCCCAGACACCGGCCTACAAACAAAAAAAAAAAAAGTACTTTAAGAAGGTGATTAGTCAGGCTAGTCTGTCCCATCAAGAGGCAGGCTGAGACACCACCAAAGGACAAAGTGAGGCTTCTGTCCTTGGTGCCCTTGGGGAGTAAAATGCCAGGTGGGTTCAGAACTGAGAAGTCAGTAAGTGGAGGGCAGGCGGGCGGGCAGAGGGTGCAGTGTTCACAGACTTGGTAGTCTTACCAAGTGGGAGCCTGTGACCCAGAAAGGTCTGTGTATGTGGAAACACAGCCTGTGGTGGCTGCCAGCTCCTCGCCCTTTCATGTCAAGGCCATGGGTCTGTAGAGACATCTTCAGGGTGAGCCGAGATCTTGGCCTCTCTTAACTCCCACTGAGACCTGTATCAAGGCTAAGATATCACCTGACCAGTAAAGATGAACCATTCTATAACCTCCAGAACAGAGACAGTCAGAGCATGTCCCTATTAAGCAGCTAAACAGTCACAGTACCCCCTTAAATTTTGTTGAACATGCAGATTTCCAGGCCGTCTTGGGGTCTAGCTGTCAGAGCCTCCAGGAGCCAGAAAGGTCTCCAGAAGATTCACCTGTGGTCTGTTTTGAGATCTCTTGAAAGGAGCCGAAACAAACACAAACTTGAAGATGCATCTCAGGTCTGGCCTCCTGAGGACCTTGGAATCACAGGTTGTTAAGGATAAAATGGATATTACCAAGTGTCTAACCTGAAACTGTAGGCCTTGAACTGCAGTGATCCTCCTGCCTCCACCTTGGATAAATAGGCTTGTTCATCATGCCTGGATAGTGTTTGAGGATAGGTTTGCGTTTGTTTTCTGCTACACAAATCAAAGCAGATAGCTCGGCTCGCATTACTGAGTCTGGCTCTCCCATGGTTTGAGGCAGTTACAGAGGCGGCGCAGCTTCCCAGCCTGGGCAGTGAGCTTTTTCCAAGAACTGGGTTAATCCATCTGGGTCTTGGCTCGGGCCCTCACTTTTGCCCTTTCAAATTCCCTGTCTCTTTGGAGAGGTGGACAGTCCACTTTCTGAGCGCGCTGCAGCTGGGGCTCCCTTTGCTTCAGCAGCGATTTAACCTTAAAATCTGTGACAGATGGAATTGATAGGCTCACCAAAGGAAAGGGAGGAAAGCGCGGTTGTGACAGGCCGCAGACTCGCGGTGCCTCTGGTGGCCAAAGGCTGCGTTGCGCCACAGTTAAGGTATCTTGTGAGAGTCCTGCTTAGACCGCAAAGCCAGCTCCGCTAGCAGCTTAGCTTTGAACACGCTGAGGAACTGAAATGTATACTTCACAGCTCGTAGCGGGTCGGTTTACCTCCGTCCTCTGTGCAGTGAGTGCAGCCGGGTGGTAGCGCTCAGCATCCCCATTGTGTTTAATTGCTACGCTTTCTCATTGCCGTTCGTGTTACAATCATGAATTAAGAAATGGATTCAGTTCTGTGGACTTCTCCCAGTTTGGAATCGACGCTCAGTGCCTTACCTGCCCGATCAGGGGATTAAAACCTGGTGGAAAGTGTCCTTCTTTCTTGCGATGGTGGTAATGGTTATGGTCATGATGGTGTGGGGGGGGGGGCAGAGAGAGACAGAGACAGAGAGACAGACACAGAGGAGTCCGCGTGTGCCTGCGCGCGGTCTGTGTCTAAGTTTCTAAAGTCTCGCATTAAATTCTCAGGACCCCCTCCCTTCGCTATACCCCCAGAGGTGATCAGGACTCAAAGACGCGGAGCCTGAAAATTAAAGTGACTTTCGAACTCTCTCTAATGCAAAGATGGGGGATAAGTGAGAATTAATAAAAGTGTCCCCCCCCCACCCAAACAAAAAGGGGGCGGGGGAAGCGAACAAAAAGGCTGGTGGCTGAGCCGGATGCAGGCAGCTGGCCCTAAGCCCTGCCCGCTGGCTCTGAGCGCGAGCTGAGGTTCGGTATCCCAGCCTCCTGAAGAGTGGGAGGAGCTGGGCCTGTGTCAGGCTCCCTAAGCCGTTCCTTTCAAGCCCTGAATGCCTGAATGTGAGCTGCCCACCGCCCTCCCCCCACTCTGCAACCCCACTCCAGCGGCTCGTAAAAAAAAAAGTTTCAACAACAACAGGCTGGACCAATAGCAGCGCGCAAAGCCCGGGAAGGGGGCCGAGCAAAGGGCGCCCGAGAGTGGAGAAAGGAGAAAGCGGGCAAGCCTGGAGCGCGCGGGGCCGGGGCTCGGCGAGCCGAAAGAGCGTTGCTAATGTTTTTGTTTGTTTGCTTTTCTATGCATGCATAATGAGGGGGCGCCGCGGCACCACACGGGGGCTCCAGGCCCATTTTTGTATTTAAAGCCTCGCGGCGAGCAAGTCGGAAGCCGGGCTCCGCGGATCCGCTCCCCAGGCTCCAGGTCCCCGAGCCGAGCCGCGCGCTCCGAGTTTCGGGGTCCTCCCAGCGCCTGGCGCCCAGAGCTTCCCGGAGCGTGGCCCAGGCCGGGGCGGAGGGGGAGGGGACCCGGCGGCCTGGCCGCGGGAAGGCGGGATGCGAGGGCTACGAAGTGCAACGCGCCGCTGAGCCGGGGACCGAGGAGTCGCCGGCCGCACGATCATCTGCAGGCGCCGAGCACCATGCACCCCCGGCGCCGCGCGCTCCTGCAGCCTCGCCGCGGCCCTCCGGGGCGGCGTTGAGCGCCTCCAGCCGCCGACCAGAGCCGGACCTGCGTCGCCGAGCCTCTCAGGGAGCCCCCGCCGCAGTGCCGGAGCGAACACCCGCCTCTATCAGCTGCCGGGCCGCCGGCATGGATGGATGAGGACGCCCATGCCAGAAGTGAGCGGGACTCGGACAAACTTTTCCAGCGGCCCCACTGACGCCGCCCGCGCCTCATCTCCGCTCTGCACCCTGTCCGGCGGCCGCTGCTGCCCGCGATGCTAGCCGCGCTGCTGGGCGGCGGCGGGGCCCGCACGGGGACCGTTCCGGGCGCCTTGCTGTGCCTGGTGGCGCTGCTGCAACTGCTGGGCTCGGCGCCGCGGGGCTCGGGGCTGGCGCACGGCCGCCGCCTCATCTGTTGGCAGGCGCTGCTGCAGTGCCAGGGCGAGCCCGACTGCAGCTACGCCTACAGCCAGTACGCCGAGGCGTGCGCGCCGGTGCTGGCGCAGCGCGGCGGGGCTGACGCTCCGGGGCCCGCCGGCGCCTTCCCCGCTTCGGCCGCGTCCTTCTCGCCGCGCTGGCGCTGCCCGAGCCACTGCATCTCGGCGCTCATCCAGCTCAACCACACGCGCCGCGGGCCCGCGCTGGAAGACTGCGACTGCGCGCAGGACGAACACTGCAGGTCCACCAAGCGCGCCATCGAGCCCTGCCTGCCTCGCACCAGCGGCGTGGGCCCAGGCGCGGGAGCGGGCTCGGTCATGGGCTGCACTGAGGCCCGGCGACGCTGCGACCGCGACAGTCGCTGCAACCTGGCACTCAGCCGCTACCTGGCCTACTGCGGCAAGCTTTTCAACGGACTGCGCTGCACCGACGAGTGCCGCGCGGTCATCGAGGACATGCTGGCGGTGCCCAAGGCGGCGCTGCTCAACGACTGCGTGTGCGATGGGCTGGAGCGGCCCATCTGCGAGTCGGTCAAGGAGAACATGGCCCGCCTGTGCTTCGGCCCAGACGCGGGCAACGGTCCGGGCAGCAGTGGCTCGGATGGGGGCCTGGACGACTACTACGACGAAGACTATGACGAGGAGCAGCGCGCGGGGACGGCGGGCGGCGAGCAGCCCTTGGACGATGACGACGGCCTCGCTCGCCCGGGCGGCGGCGCTGCTGCGGCGGGCGGCCGCGGGGACCTGCCCTACGGGCCGGGGCGCAGGAGTAGCAGCAGCGGCAGTGGAGGCCACTGCGCGACCCGAGGCTCCTGGACCCGGCTTGTTTGCTTGCTGCTGCTGCTGCTACTGCTGCTCGGGTCACACTTGTAGCCCTTGCGCCCCTGCGATCCGGCCGGTTCCCGAGCCGGGCACCTGTGGCTCAGGGGCCGGGGATGGTCTGGAACACTGACCACACTCTCCCTGGGTGGACAAGGGCCCAGCACATACCCCAGCCACCATGCCTGGCCCTCCACTGTGCGGTTTCCAGGCTGCAAAGATAACCGACTGATCTATCCTACCGCCTGGAATCTGCAGAATTCAGGACACCCTGCAAAAAGCAACGGAGGCCTGGACTGCTGACCGGTGGGAGTCTTCACAGCCCCAAGGGACTGGGGGAGGGGATGTTGAAGGGAATTAGGTTTGCAAAGGGGCCATTTTTTTGTTTTGTTTTTAAACAGTTTTCCTATGAGGGGACACATAGTACTGGTAACGACTTTAATTGCTTGTGGCCACTGAGAAACACAGCAATCGTAAGTAAATGGAAGAGTTCCCTTACCGATTCATTCCTGTACTCTTGCGCCGGGTGTGGAGCCGGCGATTGCCTTGTCTGGGTCCCCGAAATTACGTCTACATTATAACCCTAACCCCCACCTCAGTGCCACTGCCGCTGTTCTGATCGCTGAACACCACGTGTCTTAGAATTAAGGGTCCAAAAACCTGGCCTAAAGAGTTACCATGGTGTTGAACAATGCAAGTTTTTATCTTAAAGCTCTGTACTGCCATCTAGGAAAACCTCTGTGTGGTGTGTGTTTTGTCCTTTTTTTGTTTTGTTTTTTGTTTTTTAGTTTGTTTTGTTTTGTTTTGACCAAGAAATTCTAAGTTTGAATATGCAGAGATCGAGTATTGCCTCTGCCCTATCGGGGTCTTCCACCCTGGTACGTCGTATATAAACTGTATTAAAACTGGGGTTTCTTACCAGTTGCTGTACTTTGTATATAGAATTTTTATAAATTGTATGCGTCAGAAATAATTTATTTTTAAAAAGAAATTAAAAACTTTAAATCTGCATCAATGTTACATCACCCCCATCCAGGAAATGTATAGAACACATTGGTCACCCGGAACCCACTCACACAAGCCCATTTTAAAGTGTGCCCTGTGTAGAGCAGTCTTAAAAATGTACAGTGTATTTTACAGATTTGAAGTAACGTTCTTATTTTCAAGAGAATTTATGGACATTGTAGAAATGTATAAATGCATTTCCAAACTGCCTTAAACATTGTATTTTTATAGACATCATTTTTAAAGTCCTGTGTTTTAAATAACTATGACTTTGTGTATCTTTTGGTTGTTTTATTAAGAATGCACACATCAGTAAAGAGTTTCAACAGTGGCTTCTGTGTGGCTGCTCCCCACAGTCATACTGTGGTTAACCCGGTGGTGGGCGGGAGGGGGCTGGAGGGGGCACTGGGATTCAATCAGACATCAAGTGAAATTAAAGTGCAGTGCAAAATAGAATGTGAGCTAATGCCTTTAATTTAATGAACAATTAGATGTTTGTAAATGAGGCAGCTAAAACAATTTGTAACTGGCCTCTGCTGGTACTGTTGGCATTTGTGAAGAGAATTCACAAAATATTGTCTCTTGTGTGAGGATAACCTCCTCACTCAGAGACCCACCCTGCACACCCCCTCCCTTTTGCTCCTGACCCCCAGGAGTGTCCTCTGCCTTCTCATTCAATCAAACATGCCAATAACATCTGTTACCAATAGATCTAGGAAGCCTACAAGACTCAATACTTCAAAGCCATTTTCACACTTTTGCTGGAAAAAAAAATACAAAATTTTGTTACAAAACATTGAGGCGTGCAAAAGTAAACACACCATGGAGGGAAATAATCACCAGGACTGGTAATATTGTCCTGAGGAGCTGTTGAACAGTGGGCTGGAGGCTGGGTTTCCGCCAAGCTCCTGATGCACACTCAAACGCCCTTACATAAATAATTACACTCTTAAGCTGTGTCGAGTGCTGATACACTTGACCTTGTAAATAGAAATGTTTGCAGTAGGAATAAACTCCGGCATTGGAAAATCTTTTAAACATTAACACAAAAGAGAGCAGTCTGTCCTCTGGGGATTTGAGCCCGAACCACGGCGAGCTAGGCACTTGCAAGGGGGAAAAAGTTTATTTATCTTCTATTCCTGGTGTTTATTTAAAGCTTTTCATTTTAAACTCGGTGATTGGAAGGCAAGTCAGGAGTTTAAAAGTCACCACAAATAAACTTTGTCTGAGGGGTCGACAGATTAGCAAGATCTGGTGTCTCTTTATTTGATATTAGCATGTGCTGAGAAAACAACTAGATTTCTCTGCTGCCTAAAGTAATTAACCAAATTGTGCCCTTTCCCATTCCTTCCCACCTACTCCCACCTCTGCTTTTGAGGCCTTTTTTCTTTTGCCTCTCTCTTTTCCTTAGCTGTTAGTGAGGAAGTCCAAACTTCTCTTCATGTCCCCCAAACCAAGATCCCCCATGTGTGGTACCAGAAAGTCATCAGCCTGGAGCCCAGGAGAGTAGTGTGTGGTTAGACCAAAGTCACCTGAATGATTGAGCAAGCATAATGTTAAAACCAAGAGCAGTGTTTTTTTGTTTTTTTGGTTTTTTTTTTTTGGGGGGGGGGGACTAAACAAAGAGTATTCCTAGGGGCTTGTAAGGGAAATCAGATTTTATTTATTTTTCACTTTTTTATTTTTTATTTTACAAAAGGACTACAGGTTAGCAGTGCTCCTGCACTTTTGCTTAAATATATTTAAATCCTCTCCGTAACGGGTTATTTTAACACATTCTCCACTAGAAGTTAAGTCTTTGTCACAGTAAAAGCCCAGTTCTTCCCAGTAATAAGTTAGACAGCACCGGGAAGGGCCTGACAATTAACTGCTACAATAAACTCACGACTTGATTTTACAGGGTCCTGTCAGAGGCATCTGCCTAGAATAAATCATCACAGCCTACTCTGGGCAGGAGGGATGTGGCTTTATGCTTTCTCCCTTGAAGAAAGTGAACATTGATCCATGGCCCACTTAAACCAGGAGATGCTCTGGCCTGGAGTCCTCGCCACCGGACAGAACCAGTGCATTTCAGAACAGATCACAGAGATGTAGAGCAATGGTTTTCAAGAGTATGGTGCCTCTATACCACCAGTCAGTCCTCTGCTTCCAGACAGAAAAGATTTTTACAGATGTTGACATCTGCAATATCTTGAAGTCTCTAGGGAGGCCTTTGGAATTCTGGACATTTGGCAGGCTCAGATGTCTCTTAGAGATGCCTGGAAGGGCCATTAATGAGAGAAAAAAGGTAGTTTTTTTTTTTTTTTTTTTTGTTTTTTTTTTTTTTTTGGCTTTTCTGGACAATTTCCAGGAAGTTCCCCCACCCCCACCCCATGAGAGGCAGGGTTTGGATTTCATGTCTAATCTATCTCCAGGCTGTTTCCATCTCCTCAGTGAGTAGGTTGCAATTCTCTGTGACGGTTCATTTGTCTTTGGAAGCACTTCAGTGACAAATGTTTAAGGGAGTGTAGGACAATGGTCAGGAACAAGGGGGGCAGTTCATTGAACTGAAGTGACCATACAGTAAATAGAAGAGGTTCAGCTTCACTGCTCACCCGAGCACACAGCAAGGCTTTTGTATGTAACCACAATGGACATAGCATAAGGTCTCTGTTGATTTTTAACAATATATAGCAATGTACACGCGAAAGCCCCATATGTAAAGTGGGAAAATGGCCCTAGGGAAGTGAAGTTGTCCACTCAGGCCACCTCTATACTTGAATAGAAGTCCTACAGTCACCCATAAGGACTGGACAGCTCCTGGTCCCAAGTGTCACATAGTGTAGAGGCCATTGAGCTCTAACATGTTCCAAGGGGACTAGAGGTCTCTAGTGGTTCCACAGGAAGACGGAATAGCATCCCTTTCTACCCTGGAGAATATGAACAGTGATAGAAAGCAAGAGAAAGAACAGAGCATGGAGTTAGGAGGTCATGTCTTTTTTTTTTTTTTTGCCCCAAGCTCGTGCATTTACCTCATCCCAACAATGTTACACAGGCTCCAAAGTCGGGACCCTAGAATGCCATAAGAACTTCCAGAAACATGCCACAAATTCTCAGCTTTCCAGTTTAGACTTTTCTATATGAGCACTCAGAACACAACTGGAAGCTCCAGAATATAGTCTGTGTATCTTTTCCAAAGCACAAAAAGGAAAAGTATGCCATCATTGTTTTCTGACCCCTCACACCAAGAAACACGGGCAATGTTGTCAGTTGACCTGGCTTTCTCCCAGCTGCTCCAGGGAGGATGGTGGGCGAGCATCAGGTTACACAAGCAGTGTGGCCTCAGCCGAGTCTCCAGTGGGGCGCTCTGCGTGCCAGTTAAGTTGGACATCACTGTACTCTGTTTGAGAGATTGCTTCTGGAAGAGAGTTGACAAAGTTCACCCTTGACTATCCCGATGACATAAGTAATGTGCTGTTAGCATCAATAACCCCCAAGGCATCCGTTTAATCGATTTCGTAAATAACACAATGATCTACTACAAAATAGTGGACTGTATACACTATATTTTGGCACAAAGATGGTCATTCTCCCACTAGTAACCAGGGGCTCTAAATAAATGATTTCAACAATGTTTTATTAAAGGCGACAAGAGCCCTCGAGCTGCATTAATCGGGGAGAAGTCGAGTGGCACCTTTGTTATGGAAATGCTGAGCACATAATGGCAGGGCCAGACAATGTGCGGCCACTTCATTCTTTCAGCCATGCTGACACCTCTTAAAGAGGAACTGCAGGGAAGGATGTGGGAAAGATTTGCTTTCCTAGGAAGCTCTCAGCTCATATTTTGGAGAGCTACCTCCAAACCCTGTGTAAAATGAGGAGGCCAGAGGGCTGCTGAGAACATGGAAGGGTTTCCACTCCTTATTTCAGGGGCCTAAGTTCCCTACAGACTAGGTGTCTACTTCCTTTGTTTTTTAGCATGGCATTTCCCAAAAAATATTTCACCAATTGTTTTGAGTTGTTTTTAAAATGGCTCAAAGACTCGATCATGTTATGTCATGTATAGCTTGGACAGGGTCTCTTAAAGCAAATTGAAGCTATCTGAAGTCTGTCAACAGGTAAATATACACAATTATATCAAAGACATCTTCATCTGTGACCAAAGATGAAATAGTAGTGTCTGACTCCAGCCCCTCCTTTGTGGACACATTTCTGGTTTTTATTTTTCCCTCAGTATCTGTCTTATTAAGGTACCTACAGTGTCTAAGATCTTGGATATCAGTTCCTGAATACTGGAGAGGGCAACATTCCATAAGAAATTTACTGTGCATTTTATCCCTGATCAATCACTACTGAGAACCATGTCCATGTCTCTGAGATGTGACCCTTTCTCAGACAGAATTCTTTTATGACATCGATGTCCCTCAGTCTTCAGGTTTTGCCTGTCACTTCTTGCTCATTAAATAGTTCCACCTATTTGGAACATTTTTTTAAGAAGCTTTGAACATAGCTTGTCTGGCTGAGTATAGTGGTTCACACCTTTAGTCCCAGCACTCAGGAGGCAAAGACAGGTAGATCTCTGTGAGTTCAAGGCCAGCCTGGTCTACATAGCAAGTTCTGAGACAGACAGGGCTATACAGAGAAACTCTGTCTCAAAAGGGGGGGGGGGGAGTAGCTTTTCTGTTGACTAAAGTTTTTTCTGTAATACTGAACATGTAGAAGGGCATCCGACAGGTACAATTCCACAGACATCACTTGGGGAAACTAAACACAGTGGGATTTTTCTCAGTCAATATGGGTACAGAAAATTTTATCACATAATGAAAGAAGATGGTAGGACTGAGAAAAGCTGGAAGAAAGTGATACAGAGGCAAAGCCCATGGGTGATAAGTGCACTGTGTATGTACATGTATATGTGGCCACTCATCACTAGAGTATGATGTGGGAAGTAGCAGAAATGAAACTTAAAAGACGGGCTAACAGAAGCTTTGAAGGTCATGACTGATATGAATTTCACTTTGCACAATGTCCAAGACAGGGAGTTTCTGACTGAGTGTCTGAGAACAGGGGGCAGCTTTTGTAACAGGACATATGAACTTTTTTTAAAGAGCTGAAGATCGGAGCAGGGCCCAGTGGACAAGCATTGGGGAGGATGAAGGCAGACTCGAGACGTTATGACTGGTTAATGTGGGTGTAAAGGGAGACAGAGGCCAGTGCAACGGCCCTGGACTTCCAGGCAAGATTTGGATCAAATCGCCTAAGAGAAGAAGTTTGAAGGGTGAATGGTATTTGAGATGTTTCAGGATATTCTGTGGTATGTGCAAGAATCTGAAGCTTGAGGCTGGAGCCTGATTTGAATGGGGTTCATGACTAAAACTTAACAGGGAGAGGATTGGGGCAGAGTGGGAAACAGGTCAGTTTAGACTGACGATTTGAAGAGCTGCAGTCTGTCTTGGCAGGCAAGACCTGGTGGCAGGACCTAAAGTCGTTGGTCACATTGCATCTGTCCTTATGCAGAGAGGATGAATGCTGGTGCTTTTTATCCAGTCTGGGGCTCCAGCCTGTGAGGTGGATCACCTACACTTAGAGTACGTTTTCCTCCTCGGGTACCCTCTGTAGAAACATCCTCAAGACACACCCAGACATGTGCCACCTAGGCAATTCTAAAGCCAATCAAATGACAGTGAAGATGGACCGTCATGGGAGCCCAGAGCTACCCAGCCAGGAGGAAGACCAAGGAGGTCTAAGGAGTAGCAGGAAGACGAAAAGAAAAGGAAATTTCCGGACACAGACACTTGGGTACTAAACTACATCAGAGACAAATACAATCCATGTAGCTCAGCAAGCAGAATGGAGCCACTGGATTTCCACAAAACAGCATCATACAGAAAAGACTTCATCAGTCACGTGATGGTGACACATGCCTTTAATCCCGGAACTCAGGAGTCAGAGTTAGGCAGATCTTGAGTTTAAGGCCAGTCTATGGAGCAAGTTCCAGGATACCTAGGGCTACACAAAGAAACCCTGTCTAGAAAAACCAAAAAGCAAAAAAAAAAAAAAAGGAAAGAAAAGAAAACCTTTCATCATCATAACAATAATATTTAAATGATTGTAATAATAATGTACAGCAGTTGCAATTACAACTAGCTCTGGGGAAATACAAATGACCAAGATTATAAAATTTCATTCAAAAATGATATTGATAGCCGGGCGTTGGTGGCGCATGCCTTTAATCCCCGCACTCGGGAGGCAGAGCCAGGTGGATCTCTGTGAGTTCGAGGCCAGCCTGGGCTACCAAGTGAGCTCCAGGAAAGGTGCAAAGCTACACAGAGAAACCCTGTCTCGAAAAAACCAAAAAAAAAAAAATGATATTGATTGATATTACTGCATGTTGTACACATGTATTGACTGAATAAATGCACCCATGGCTTAAGCATTATGTCAGTATGAACAGCTATTCTTTATGAATGAATGAACTGCTTAAAATCTTGACTGTGGGGTCAGTGAGACAGTTCAGTAGGGAGAGACACTTGCTGTGCAAGCCTGGAATCCTGAGTTGGACCCGTGGAACCCAGCAGAGATAGGAGAGAACCACTTCCACAGAGCTATCCTCTGATGTCTGTACGAGTCATGGCAGCATAGGACCTCACTAACACATTCATATCATGCACTCACACAGACACAATAAATAAAGCTTAACTGTGACTATTGAGTGAATAAGTCAGCAAATTTAAACCTATGTCCATTTGTGTCAAGAGACTGACACTCTAATCTCATGCTAATTCTCAAAATATAAAAAGCAAGAAGACTCCAAGAGTTTTTGAAAAGTGAGTCAAGTTCAAATGACTCAGCAGCACTTTCTGTAGTAATCCAACACTTGCCGATGGGGATCCATTCCGAAAACTGCTTCTGAAAGGACATTGGTGATTTTATTACCAGGTCTCTGCTGAAAACATTTTACCCAAAACTTCACATTTCTTAATCATTTATCTGATCACAAAGTTGTGAATCAGCATTTGGGTCTGGGCTTTATGCCTGGCTTTTCCGGCTCCTTTGGCTATCAATAGCAGGCAGGTAATGGAGATGAAGGTTGGTTTCGGGTGGACCGGCTCATCTGTTGGATGCCTGAGACATCCAGGCCCTACGTCTGTGATATCTGGGAGGCTGGTTCTTATGGCACTGACACTCACCCAAGTGCCATGACAGGGGAACCCAAATGAGCAAATCCTCAAACTTCTGCTTGGTCACAAACATACCAAAGTCCCATTGGTCAAAGCAAATCACATGAATGTGTCCAACTTCAGAGAGTGGAGAAATAGACTGCCTCTTGGTTGCCTCCCAGAGGTGGAAGGTGAGTCCCTGTTGTTGAAGACACTATATTCTTTGGATCCAATTTTGTTCTGACCTAAAAGCCTCCTCTCTAAGCAGTAGCTTTCATAATACCAAAAAGTTCCATGACATCTTCAAAGGGAGGGAAGCAGCCAATAGTCCTACCCGCTATGATGCCTGTGACCAGAACGACATGGTAACCTCAAGGGTGCAGCAGTGGCGCACACACCTTAGTGGTGACCAGCGTCTCTCTAATGGGACTTAAGGGCCACTCAGCAAGAGAGTAACTATGCCTGGTACTGGAAACCTAGCCAGCTACAAGGCTAGTGAGGTCATGGATCTTGGAGGAGAATCCACAACTGCCTCTTTACTAAACCAACACAATCCCTAACTAAATTATAAATATATATCCTTATACCACAGATACATATAAAGTTCACCTCTCATCCCAGCACAATCCCCAACTAAATTATAAATATTTATCCTTATACCACAGATACATATAAAGTTCACCTCTCATCCCAGCACAATCCCTAACTATATTATAAATATTTATCCTTAAACCATAGATACATATAGATTTCACCTCTCATCAAGAAAATGTCTCCTTGCCACAGACAGAGACCAATACAGAAAATCACAACCAATCAAAATGCAGAGAACAAGAGACTGTGTAGTGGTCAATCCCAACTGGGACATCTATAATATAACTCCTACACTTACAGTTCAGGGAGAACATAGGAAGAGTGTGTAGAAAGATTATAAGAGGACTGGAAAGATGTCTCCATGGTTAAAAGCACTGGCTGCTCTCACAGAGGACCTAGGTTGGTTCTCAGCACTCACATGGTGCCTCACAGTCAACTGTAACTCCAGTTCCAGGGCATCCAATGCCCTCTTCTAGCCTCCATGGGTACCACGTAGATGAAATGCGCAGGCATACCCATACACATTAAATAATATAATAAAATTTTTTAAAAAAGACTGTAAGAACTAGTGGAACAGAAAGTTTGGTATGAGATTGTGTCTCCTAGAAATGTCAGAGAAGCCACCACACCCATGAAGTCTTACCAACACAGTTTCCTAAACATGACCTGAACAAGGATGATGTGAAAGTGAGAAAGACCTCAGTCCTAAACAAAGATCTACAGGCAGCCAGTGAATGCTGAAGTGGGAGAAATAGTCTTACCCGGGATGACCACACCAGTTGGTTATCCAATATCAAATGGTCAGCCCGGAAAACATGCAGATGAACAGCATTGTATAGACAGAAGAGGCTCTATTACACAATTAACAAATATATACACACATATATCAACAAATGAAGACACAGAGGCCACGAATTTGAGAGAGAACAGAAGGTGCACATGGGAAGGGCTGGAGGGAGGAGGGAAAGGAAGGAAGATGTAATTATATTTTAATTTCAAAAAGTAAAAAAAAAAATGTTTTAGGTTTTGTGGGTTTTTTGGTTTGGTTTGTTTGTTTTGTTTTGTTTTCTTACAAGTAGACTATGCTTCTTTAAGAGAAGAGAGCCAAAGCCATCTTGCAAAGGGGTCTGTGTTGGGAACACAAAGAATTACAACAGCCATTTAATTCAGAATCTTGCACAACAAAAGAGGTTCACTAATATATTATGCACCCTAATAAACTTATTTGGGGTCAGGGAACAGAACAGCCACTAGATAGACATAGAGACCAGAAAATGGTGGCACACATGCCTTTAATCCTATCACTTGGGTGGCAGAAATCCATCCGGATCTCTGTGAGTTTAAGGCCACACTGGAAACAGCCAAGCATGGTGACTCATGCCTTTAAACCCAGGAAGTGAGCCTTTAATCCCAGGAAGTGATGTCAGAAAACAGAAAGGTATATAAGGCGTGAAAACCGGGAACTAGAAGCATTTGGCTGGTTAAGCTTTTAGGTTTTGAGCAGCACAGTTCAGCTGAGATTCATTTGGATGAGGACTCAGAAGCTTCCAGTCTGAGGAAACAGAATCAGCTGAGGAATTGGCAAGGTGAGGTAGCTGTGGCTTGTTCTGCTTCTCTGATCTTCCAGCATTGACCCCAATAACTGGCACTGGGTTTGATTTTATTAATAAGACCATTTAAGATTCATGCTACACAGGTCTTCATTTTCTTCTACCTTAAAACATTGCATATTATGCTGTGATTTTTTTTGTCCTCCAAAAGAGTCCCAGAATCAGCCTGTAAAGACTTCGCAAAACTTTATTGAAATTTTGATGAGGATTAGATGTGGTTTATAGATCAACATGGAGACAGTTAGTGGCATGGCAACTTTGTAAGAGCAAGTGTGTCTGTCTTCTCCGTTACATAAATGCTATACTGATCTATAAACAGATCTTACTGTGTTGTACACCTTTTCCCCCTTCTCATTCAGGTCTGGTTTATACCTTCTTAGACTTATTCCTGGGTACTCGGTTGTTTCTGCTGGCTTATTGCTATGACACCAGTTCATCATTGAACTGAGTATCCGGTGGTGAGCTACTGGGCTCTGAACTTCGGCCATGCATCTAGGCACCTCGTTGAGCTTACGGACTCTGGTCAGCAGCAGCAGACTCTGGTTTTGTATGTAGAAAGTACACAAGTTATTCTGACACTTTAGAGTCTTCGGAAACCTGAAGCGTTAGAACATGAACGTGATTGTAACTGAGTCGGGGAAAGAGTCTGGGGCACAGTTCCCACCATTGCTCTCCCTTCTGAGACCAGCTGGTTACTTGAGAACCACCCTCAGCCTTCACAACTGCAGAAAGCACATAGCACTCAATTATGGATTTTAAAAAGGAAAGGATACAGATTTCAAAAGTTGGGTGGGGTTCATCTTCATCTACAGACCCAGGGGCACTTGCCTGAGTCTTTGTGCTCAGTGTTTACTGGGCTTCTATCTGTTTACATGATGGCTCATGGATTACCCACTTGTAACCAGTCTTTGAGTCTACTGATTCCATGTGACCCCAGATTCCCAGTGTCCAGCCCCATCCCAATTTGTACATTGTTTCCATGTGATAAGCCCAACTTCTCCTCTGGTCCCAGGAAGAAACTTAACTCCCAGACACCAAAGATAAAATTATCGTTTTGTGGTCAGGACCAATATGTACTCCACAGGGGTTGAAGCCACGGGATCATCAGGAGTTTCCAGACTAGCCTAGGCTACATATGGAGTTCCAGGGCAGCTTGGGCCGCTGGACAATCCAGTGAGATCTGTCTTAGAAACAAACAAGCAAGCAAAAAAACAGCTGTGGGCAGTCATAGTTGTGCACTTGGGAGGCCGAGGCAGTGTGACTGTGAGTTTGAGACTTCCTTGGTCTGTGTAGTGAGACTGCCCAAAATGAAAAGGAAACTTTTGGCCTAGGAGGGTGTAGCACAAATCCTAATTGGTCTTGATATTTAAAACCCTGAGCCAGATATCGGGGTAAATGCTGAAAGATCAGTAAAGGAACCAGCCACTAGTGAGACTTCTTACCTCTACCGAATGAATCCTCAGCCTGAAAGGGAGCTGAGCTCCTGTCTCTGCCTCGCCTTATATTCTATGCTCTCTGCCCAGCCATATCACTTCCTGTCTCAACCTCACAAGGACTGGGATCAAAGGTGTGTGCCACCACTGCCTGGCTCTGTTTCTCTATTAGAATGGATCAATCTTGTGTAGCCCAGAACTCCTGATCTTCCTGCTTTCTCCTCCCAAGTGCTGGGATTAAAGGTGTGTGCCACCACTGCCTGGCCTCTGTCTAGTGGCTAGCTCCACCCTCTGATCTCCAGGCAAACTTTATTTGTTAAAGTGCAAACAAAATATCACCATAGAAGGGCTGTAAGACTAACATCTTTGCTATCATTATACAGCGACTTTGCAAATCCATATTCACCAATTTAGAAATAGAAAAGTAAATTTTAAAACATTTAGTAATTAATCTAAAACACTAACAAATCCATTATCATAAATAACACATTTGTGTATAAAAAATAGTCTATTTTCAAAACCTTGTTACTGTTTTGTAGCTTGATTTTTTCCGCCTTGCCCACAGTCAGGACAAATCTTTGTCACCCGCCAGTCCCACAGCCGCTCAGACCCAACCAAATAAACACAGACACTTATATTGCTTGCAAACTGTATGGCCGTGGCAGGCTTCTTGCTAACTGTCCTTATCTTGCTAACTGTGCTTTTATCTTAAATTGATCCATTTCCATACATCTATACCTTGCCATGTGGCTGGTGGCTTACTGGCGTCTTCACATGCTGCTGGTCATGGCGGCGGCTGCAGCCTCTCTGGTCATGGCGGCGGCTGCAGCCTCTCTGGTCATGGTGGCGGCTGCAGCGTCTCCTTCTGCCTTTCTGTCCTTTTATCCTGCCTAGCCACGGCCGATCAGGTTTTATTTATTAACCAATCAGAGCATACAGACCATCCCCCAGCACAGCCAAGTGCAGACCATCTCAAACACCTGCACTCAGGCCCATGGTCCTAATCATCCTCTATACGGACCTGCTGGGTAACGCCACAAAGAACCTGAGAATGGGCTCCCACAGGACCTACAGAACATCCCACAGCACTGTTTCATATTTTTTTTCAAAACTCTTTAACATCTGACTTAATGACATCATGTGGAGTCTCTCTCCTCTCATTTGGTCTGCTCTAGTTTGTCTTACACAGACTAGCATGCACACCAGTAAATGTGGCCTTTTACACCTAAGCAGAAAAAAGAGGAGCCTTGTAATACTCTTCTCAGGTAACTGTAGGCATCCTTCTTTGTGTACAAAGCAATACTCAATGAGTCTCTCTGTGTAGCCCAGGCTGGCCTGGGCCTCTTAGTCTTCTTTTCCAGGGGTGGGATCACAGACATGTGCCAGCACGCCTGAGCAGACATTTGGAAGTTAATGTTGAGATGGTATCACATCACTGAAGTGTCCATACACGCCTCCACTACAATGGATAGTTCTGCCTTGTGTCCTGATCCATCTGTATAATGCTATGGCCGGCTGTACATATGCTGGGCACTTAGGAAGATGATCGGAACACTGACATGTTTCATAATTCCTGCTTCACAGAAAAGTCTGTCAGATATTCTAGGCCTGTAGGCCAAAGATAGATGTCATAACATTGCAGAGGAACCTTGGGTGACTGACTGTCCAGGCAGCCAGATGTCTTTGTCATTTCTATAGTTTTGGAAATTGTTTGCTCTACCCTTCTTGTTTACTCAAGTAATATCTTATCCTTCTTGGTTCTCCAGTGGGGATTGAAGACTAGAGAGTTATACAGTTTTCCTTGTTACCAAAAAAAAAAAAAAAAAAAAAAACCTTACATTAAAGATGTAAAGTTTATAAGGTTGAGAAACATAAAATCTTAAATTGTTTATCTAAGAAGATGTTTTAAGATCTAAAAAGATACTTTTAGGATGGTAATACAAGTTATGATAGAAAATGGTTTAGGTATAAAACTCTGGACTCACCAAAATAGGATAGATAATGGAATAATTTCTCCAAATTTGTCAAATACAAATGAACTGCACATTGTGAGTGTAATTCTTATTTGATAATTGTTCTTATTATATATAATTTTACTCTATTAGTATTAAAACCTTCCCTTTTTATTTAGACAAAAGGGGGAAAATTTGTGGGATATTTGTACATTGTGTGAATATGTGTGGTGATATTTTATTTGTGCTGGAATGTGGTGATATTTTATTTGTATGTTAATAAATAAAGCATGCCTGGAGATCAAGGGAGAAAAGGCCAGCCATTTTTAAGTAAACACAAAAGTCAGGCAGTGGTAGCACACACCCTTAATCTGATCACTTGGCAGGCAGGGTCTCTGTGTGTTCAAGGTCATACTAGGAAACAGAGCCAAGTGTGGTAACACACGCCTTTAATCCCATTACCAACCATAGAGACCTGGAGGTCTGTACAGACAGGCAGTGACAGGGAAATGAGGTAGCTGGGCTAAAAGCCAATGAAAGGGCAGAACAGGAAGGCAATAAAGGTGGAGGTTAGACAGGAAGTAGCTTGCATTTGGTAGCTGCAAAGCTGGAGAGGTAGGGTTGGTTGGTGGCTCTCACTATTTCCCTGATCTCCAAGGCTTTCACCCCTATATTTGGCTCTGTATTTTTTATTTAATAAGACAGCTTAGAAATTCATCTACAACTATGTATTGCTGTGATTGGTGTAATAAAAAGCTGAATGGCCAGTAGCTAGGCAGGAGAGATAGGCAGAAGTTCCAGGCAGAGAGAGAACTGTGGGAAGAAGAAGGTGGAGTTGCCAGCCAGACTTGGAGGAATGAGGATAGGCCACATGGAAATGAAGTAACAGTGGCAGAACATAGACTGATACAAATGGTTCATTAAGTTACAAAGCTGGCTGAGAACAGCCTAAGGTAAAGCCGAGCTTTCATAATTAACAGTAAGTCTCTTTGTCATTAATTGTGAGATGGTGGCCTTAGCAAGAAAGTACCACTACAACTCAGTATTTTTTATGTATGGGGTGTGTGTGTGTGTGTGTGTGTGTGTGTGTGTGCATATGTCACAACATATGTGGGGACATCAGAGGACAACTTGCATCAGTCAGTTCTCTCCTTCCACTATATGGGTCAGAGATCAAACTCAAGTCATCAGGCTTGGTAGCAAATCCCTTGACCTTCCGAGCTCCCTTGCCAGCCCTGTTTTTATTTATTTATTTACTTATTTATTTATTTATATCATCTGTTTATTTTTGAGGCACAGTCTTACTATGTATTCCTAGCTGGTCTGGAATTCATGGGATATGAAGACCATTTGGTTTGAACCTGTGCTGCGTCTCTGTTTCAGCCTCTTGAGTGCTGGGATTGCAGGTGTGGGCCACCTGACTGAAATACATTTCGGATCACTGCTCACCAATTTCCAAGTCTGGAAATCATAGCCGTCCTTCAGTCATTCCATTGAATAAAACTGTGCTCCATTTGAAAAGATCTGCTAAGTCCACTCACAACTCACACCACCACCTGGGAGCTTCTCCTCGGGACAAACAGTTGACAGCACAGAAATCCTTACGATATTCTTCCCATTTCATGGTACAGAATATCCTTGAAATATGTCCTGGAGGGTAGTAATTTCAATATTCAGTCATTCTTACATCAAACTGTCAATTTGTGTGTATATGTACGTGCTTGTGTGGTGCACACCCATGTGTATGCATGTGTGTGTAAATACTTCACGCTTGCATATATATACTTGTGTGTATGTGTGTGTATGTATGTGTGTGTACATATGTACACATGCTTGCATGTGTTTGCAGGTGTATATGTATACATGCTTATGTGTGTATACATACTTGTGTGTGTGTGCATGTATGTGTGTACATGCTTCTATGTGTGTATACATGTATTTGTGTGTGTGCATGTATTTGTGTGTGTACATGTATAAATGTATAGCAGCAGACACTGGTATGATCTGATTTGCCAGCCAGTATTTTTGCCCCATCACTGAACACTAGAGAATCAGTTTAGAGATAAACTGATGTCCTCATGTCCCCCAAAAGAATCCTGAGAAAGCCCCAGCTGTCCGTATGTCACTGGTCAGTCTTTAAACAGGGTGTACTTGTCCTTCTCAGTACTTAGACCGTTGGTCTCCTACTTGCTTGGGAAGCTTTCTGGTGAGCCTGGGGCAGGTGGTGTGGCCTTCTTGCAGACTGACCTACACTGCTCTCTTTGTCATGCATGCTTCATGGAAGTTTCTAGCCCACACTTGACACTTGTAAGAAGTTCTTCCATTTCTTCTCATTTGCTACTTGGTATATTCTTCTATCAGAGACACAAACTTCTCAAGTTTCTGTCAGCAGTTCACATAGTTTTACAGAATAAAATTGACTTTTCAAAACATGCTATTGTATTATAAAATATTTTCCCTTTTTAAAAATGTGTTTTCACCTATTCTTTTCTTTCTGTTTTTCAAATTCCATGTCCACTGTAGTCTTTCTTAACCTCCTATCTGCAGTCCTTCTCCTGAAGCTTTCCCTCAGACTATTAATCTTTCCAAACAGTAAGTTTTGAAATTTATCTATCAAATACTTGCTGGGATTATTTCTTCTTTTATTATTGATTACTATCGTTTCTCGTGTATTTAACTATCCTTTCCTGATAAGGTTTTTTTTTTTTTTTTATGTTCCAGGTAGAGAAAACAGTAACTTTCCCTAGCCACCCTTCCCACTTTCATGTTTTATAATAATAACTGTTTGCTCCTTTGTTGTTGATTTTTTTCTTTTCTCTCCCATTTCTCTGTAATCTCTACTTACCACAAATAATATACATTGCCAGATATACTATCCTGTGGTGGTATTGTGTTCCCCAAAATATTGTGTACCCTAATAAACTTATCTGGGGTCAGAGAACAGAAAAGCCACTAAATACTTAGGATAGGATTAAAGCTTATCTGGGGTCAGAGACAGAACAGCCACAATATTAAACATAGAGGATAGGCAGTGGTAGCACACACCTTTAATCCTAGCATTCCAGAGGCAGAAATCCATCTGTTCAAGGATACAGCCAAGCATGGTGACTCACACTTTAATCCCAGAAAGTGAACCTTTAATCCCAGGGAGTGATGGTTGAAAGCAGAAAGGTATATAAGGTGTGATGACCAGAAACTACAAGCATTTGGCTGGTTAAGCTTTTAGGTTTTGAGCAGCACAGTTCAGCTGAGAGCCATTTGGATATGAGGACACAGAAGCTTCCAGTCTGAGCAAACAAGATCAGCTGAGAATTTGGCCAGGTGAGGTTAGTTGCGGCTTGTTCTGTCTCTCTGACCTCCCAGTGTTCACCCCAATAACTGGCTTCAGGTTTGACTTAATTAATAAGACCTTCTAACAATTCATGCTACACTTTCCCAGTTCCATTGTGGAAGGAAGGAAAACTGAGTTATTCAGTCACATCATTTAGAGAATGATTATGAGAATTTATAATACATGGAAAGTGTATGGGCTAGTTTTATGTCAGTTTGACACAAGGTAAAGTCATCTGAGAGGAGGGAACCTCAATTAGGAAAATGCTCCCATAAGACTGGGCTGCAAGCATGCCTTTAAGGCATTTTCTTAATTAGTGATTTATGGAGGAGGGTCCACATCCCACTGTGGGTGGTGTTATCCCTGGGCTGGGGTCCTGGGTTCTATAAGAAAGCAGGCTGAGCAATGAAGAACAAGCCAGTAAGCAGCACTTCTCCAAGGCTTCTGCATCAGCCTCTGCCCCCAGGTTCCTGCCCTGTATGAGTTCCTTCCATCAATGCCTTTGATGATGAACTGTTCTATGGAACAGTGAGTGAAATAAACCCTTTCCTTCCCAAGTTTCTTTTGGTTATGGTGTTTCACTATAGCAATAGAAACCCTGACTAAGATAGAAAGGAATAAAATGTATTTTACCAGCTAGAAATCAGGTTGTCCTTAGTGAAGAAACAGTCTCCTCGGGAGAAGCTTTTATGAGTCAAGGAGAAGGGTGCAAAGAAGAAAAGCATTGGGTGGGAAGCACAAGATGGCCGTTGGTGTGTTGGGAAGTCAGAAATGAGAGAAGAGAGTAAGAGAGATGGGAACAACACAGAATATGGCGGCCTGGGGAAAAGAAATGCTTGACAGAATCACAGAGAGTGGGGTGTAATATCTAATATCCTTGTGAGGCAGAATACTAGATCTGAGAAGAGCAGGGCAGCCTTAAAAAGTCCCAGACTCCATAGGACCAAGGCTGGAAGGTTGTGTGCCACCACTCCAACCTTAGTGAGCTGTGTATGAGCAGACAGGCGCCATTACTGGAGAACAGTGAGGGTGATTTCTACCCTGACTGTAGCCCAGGGTGGAAGATGGATAATTGAAGGAGTTGGACTGCGTGAGGCCATACATGAAGACTTCATGCGCCCCTCCCACCATGGAGGCATTTCCAAGTCTTAGATTGCTGTGGTTTGCATGAGTGCCCCCAAGTGGCCCACAGGCCACACCATTGGCCCCTGGGTGATTCCACTGGGAGGAGGTAGAACATGCGAAAGTTGAGTTTCCTGGGGGCCTTTAGGTCATTGCTGGAACACCCTTGAAGGCAATCGTGAAGCTCTGCTCTCTTCTCTCCTCCTCCTGCCTGTCAGTCCATCTCTGCTCCTTACTCCCTCCTTATGTGCCTGCCACCCATGACAGAGGCCCAAGTGACAGGCTGGTATTTTCAGAACTGGGCTAAATAAACATTTTTTATAAGTTAATTGCTAACTGATACAGAGATGCTATTAAAATAATTAGGCCTACAAAGATACTGCCTGGTCTCAGGGATGAGCCAACTCCAAGGTATCAGGTCCCCAGAACTGTTCTTTAGCCTCTTAGCTGAATGTTTCCCATGGGAGGGGCAGCAGAGGCAGCCTCCACTGAGGAGCTGACATCTTTCTTGACGACTCTGTACAGGTTATCTCTCATTTGTTTTTCCTTATTGAATATCATTTTCAACGCTGTTTTCATTTCTAGTTCATTGAGACATCTTAGAGCCAAGACAAATCTTTCTGAATAGGTTCTGTCAACTCGATGCATTCCAGGGGTGACATCTGACTTCAAATAGTTTGTGATGTTGTCGGTAAGATGGCTTCTCCAAGCTTCCTCCTGCAGCACATGGGACCAAACACACACACACACACACACACACACACACACACACACACAGAGAGAGAGAGAGAGAGAGAGAGAGAGAGAGAGAGAGAGAGAGATATCTTGGAACTCACAGCCCTAAATGGGATGTCTCCATCAAATCCCTCCCCTCAGACTTAGGGAACCCCACAGAAGAGGAGGCAGAAAGACTAAGAGCCGGAGGAGAAGGAGGACACCAAGGAAACAAGGCCCTCTAAATCAACATGAGCAAAACTCATATGAACTCATAGAGACTAAGGCAGCAGCTGGGTGGTGGTGGCGCACACCTTTAATCCCAGCACTTAGGAGGCAGAGCCAGGCGGATCTCTGTGAGTCTGAGGCCAGCCTGGTCTACAGAGTGAGATCCAGGACAGGCACAAAAGCTACACAGAGAAACCCTGTCTCAAAAAAAAAAAAAAAAAAAAAAACAGAGAGAGAGAGTCTAAGGCAGCATGCACAGGGCCTACATGAGTCTGCACCAGGTCCTTCACATATTTATTATGGCTTCCAGTTAGTGTTTTTATGGGATTCCTGGGTGTGTGAGCAAGTGGGTCTCTGATTCTTGAGTGGGTGCCTTCTCTTGGGCTCTTTTCCTTCTCTTGGCTTATCTCACCCCACTTGGGTGTGATAGTTTTTGTTTTACCTTATATTTTATTTTGTTATTTAAAAAATGAATAAATGGATGTGGATGGATGGATGGATGGATAGATGGATGGATGAAAACCTATAAAGATTAACAACTGAACTGTCAACTAAATACCTGCTGGGAAAGGGAAAATCAGTTTTCTCCAATAGAATGACACTGAGTATATCAACCACTCCTGGGCAGGCCTCATGTTCAGGAGTAATTGACTGACACATAATGGACTCCACAGGTTTTTGTGTGCTTTTATTTGGTTACAGTTTGGCAGGATGTTTGTTTGTTTGTTTGTTTGAGGGTGTGGTTTATTGATTTCTTGGTTTTGTTGTTGTGTTGGGGTTTTTGTTTTTTGAGAAAGAAAAATCTGAATGGGTAGGAAAAGGCAGAGGATCAGAAGGAACTGGGAGAGGGGCAGAATATTATCAGTGTAGCTGAAGTTTTCCTTTGTCCTGGCCTAAATCTCTCCCACTCGCATCCCCCAAGTAAACACACAGAGACTTATAGTTCTTACAAACTGTATGGCCGTGGCAGGCTTCTTGCTGTCTGTTCTTACATCTTAAATTAACCCAATTTTATTAGTCTGTCAGTTGCCACGTGGCTCGTGGCTTACCGGTATCTTACATCATGCTTCTCCTCATGGCAGCTGGCAGCATCTCCCTGCCTCAGCCTTCCACTTCCCAGAATTCTCCTCTTTCCTTGTCCCGCCTATACTTCCTGCCTGGCTACTGGCCAATCAGCACTTTATTTATCAGTCAATCATCCACAGTATATCAAAATATATTTAAATTTAAAAATTGTCTTAAATAATAAGAAATATAATAAAATTATATGTGATTCTCCAAGGAAGATTTCTACTTGGTCTTAATGGAAGCCTCAGTCTCTTCAAGCTTTATCGACCCAGTGTTTATTAAGAGCATTACTGCTGTAGAATATTATTTTAAAGTGTATTGTTTTTATTTATGTTACATTTGTTTAATTCTGTGAAGCTGTGTTACTTTTCCTACCTAAAACACCTGATGGTCTAATAAAGAACTGAATGGCCAATAGCAAGCACAGGAAAGGATAGGCAGTACTGGCAGGCAGAGAGAATATATAGGAGAAATCTGAAAGGAAGGAGGAAGAAGCAGTAGCCAGAGAAGGAGGAGGACTCCAGGGGCCAGCCACCCAGCTACACAGCAAGCCACAGAGTAAGAGTAAGATTTACAGAAGAGACGGGAAAATCCCAGAAGCAAAAGGTAGATGGGATAATTTAAGTTAAGGAAAGCTGGCAAGAAACAAGCTAAGGCCAGGCATTTATAAGTAAGAATAAGCCCCCGTGTGATTTATTTGGGAGCTGGGAGGGGCCCCCAAAGAAACAAACAGCCAACAACACATTGCTTTTTTCTGTTGTTGTGATAAAATGCCATGACCAAAATCAACTTATAGAAGAAAAAGTTGTGTATGTTGGTTTGTAGTTCCAGAGGGTAAGAGTCCATCACAGCCAGGACAGCACAGCATCAAGAAGGAGGCACGGTGGCAGGACAGGAAGTGGAGAGCTTACCTCCTCAGCCTCACGCTGGAAGTACAGAAGAATGGCTGGCGTCCATTCTGAAAGAGAGAAACATGTAAATGGGCTCCTGTAGACAGGAAGGAGGTGTGCAGACGGAGACAGGTGATGCTCCTATTGGCCAAGGAGTACTCAAGATGGGCAGTGACCCTCCAGACGCAGCGCCGAGGCTGCTCTAGACCCTCAGTATGAGCTAGCCTCTTGAACTGTGGGACAGTCCTGATGTGTGAGTCACTAAGACGGTAGTCCTTTGCCACAGTAGCACAGTAAGCAAATACAGAAGACGTGAAAAGAAGTTGGAATGAGAGAAGAAAAAAGCTATTCTTAAATATTTTATTTCTTTTGTTGAAAACTCTGACACTGCTATGAGGCTACCCTTTGAAGAGCACTTTACTCCTAAAATAAATATCTTAATACATACTATTAGCACATGGTCATTCAAAATTGACTTAAGAATAAATTATCTCTTTTGAGTTGAGAGCTGTTATTTTGTACCAACGCCAGATAACAACATTAATCCATTCATGAGGGCAGCGTCCTATTGTTCTAATTACCTTATCTTTTTAAAGACAGGGCTTCTTGTATACCAGGCTGGGCTTGAACTTGCTAAGTAGCTGAGAACGATTGAATTTATCCTGCTGCCTCTTCCCCCTGAGTGCTTGGATTACAGGCACAGACCACCGTGCCTGGTTTATACTGAGGATGGAACCCAGGGCCTTCTAGGCAAGCACTCTCCCAAATGAGCCACATCCCTCTTGAATGTCCCTCAGGACTCAGGACTGTCACATTGCGGATCACCTTTCCAACAGGAGCACTGGGAGACACATTCAAACCATAGCAGCACAGCTCCACAGACAGTTCTGAAATCCTACCATAGAGTAGCAATCTTTCTAGCTAACATCTGAGGAATAACCCCAAGTACTCATTATGAATCTTAAGTTGAAATGATCTTCTTGGAGAACCCCACAAACCACACCATTATAGTTTAATGAAGGAGAAAATCACTCCAAATTGAGTTTCTATTCCCAAGTAAAAGAAAGAGACAAGAAAAATTAGAAAACTCATCTGTTCATCCAATACACTTAGCGTCTTCTAGGCAGGAGAAAAAGAAGGTTGGACGAGCCCCTGACCTCACTGGGCTGACACTCCGGGGGGGGAGAGGGGGGAGGCAAGACAGGGCAGTGCAAGCTGCTGCTTCCCTCCCTGCCTTGCCGAGGGTGCCTCAGTTTGCCCTATGTATAAAATGGGTATGGTGATTTCTTTTTTAAATAAAAGAATCTAAAGACTATACTTTGATAAATCTCTATCTTTAGAGGAGGGAGAGAATAAATTATATAATTTTCAGGTGATGATTCAAGGCTATGCCACTACCCTAAAAATGTAACAGTGTTGTTCCAAGTGACTTCCACATCTTTTCATGCAGGATCTGTCTAGGAGCCCTACCCAGGGGAGGCAAGACTCTCAAGGCTGGTTGATGACAATTGCTCCCTTTACCCAGCAGCACCCCGGGCAGGGAGGTGTTCTAATACTCTCTGTGAAGACCTTAGGGAGATTAAGTTTCAATGACCAGTGGTTTGATCACAGGTTTCCAAACAGGATGGAAAAGTGTCAACAACAACAACAAAAATTAACATTCCAAACCCTTTAAAAGAAAAAAAAAGAAAAATATGGGCTCTTGTTCCTAAAAGCTATTAAAAAGCCAATGAGTTCAGGAGGAGGCAGATCCTAGGCAAATGGGCTATATTTTCAAGTTTAAGGTTAATTTAATTTTGACAAATGAGGCCATAATAGTCCCTCCAGTGAGCAGAATATTAAAATCCACACTATTAAGATTGTAGGATTTTTTTCTCGTTGTTTACATGCATTCTTTTATTACCTATACCTTGTGCTTCTTAAAACCCAAAGCTAGATTTGGAAACAGGACTTGAGGGGGATGCAGCAGGCACCCAGTCCCACACCACACCCCTGCAAACAGGAAGAGATGGGGTGTATAATTTAGTGGCAAAAGCTTGTTTTTCATCTGAGTTCCCAGTCTCATATTTCAGCTTTAGTGGTGCATGTTAGGAAGACTGACAGGGACACGGACCCTAAACCATGGCCAGCTTAGGAGGACACAACATGCCTATTAATAAAATTGTGTTACTGCTCCATTATTGCAAAGAATAATGATGGTCTAGAAGGCTGGCCCCTGGGCTGAATTTGTGCTGAAATGTTTTCCATTAACTCTTGGCACCAGCAGGACAGGAAAGCATCAGACCTTTCCCAGGCTGAAATATGAAAAAAGTCTGCAGGGAACGTCTCAGCAGGAGAGGAATTTCATTAAGACCGATCATCGTAATCTAGCGATTTCTGCTCTCGCTTAAGCCTCTCCAACGATAAGGAGTTCTCGGGGATTTGCAAACAGAAATGATTTCACAAGATCTTTTCAGAGTGTTGCTGTGGCCCAGGCTTTTGAGTTATCTACTCGCTGACGAAGAAATGGTTAGACATTTGACTTCAGTGTGACTGGGGGATGTGAAACTGGACTGAGTAGAGGCCCCGCTGCCTGGTGGACAGCTGTGATCTGTGGGCTCCTCCCTTGGATGTGATACCCACACTACTTTCCCAGCTCTCTGAAGTGACTGTTGGAATCTGTTTTCAATGAGCCACTCGGGGAGGCGAGAAGCAGCCTGTAAGGAATGTGATCATAAATGCCACAGGAAACTAGCTTTCCAAGGTGCAAGTCCACTTCACAAACAAACAAACAAACACGGAATCCTTGCCCACCTGGCCAGGCTTGGGGCCTGCAGTGGGAATGGGTAGAAGTCCTGGGGAAGGGCCAGATGGGAAATGCTGAAGTTTACCAAGTTTTAAAACATACAATCCTGTCATCAGCTCCCTCCTCCAACTCAACTGCTGATTCTTTTGTCAAGTCTCTCACTAAAATTAAAGTTTCATAAAATAAAATAATTCATTTCTTGTTTTTTTTTTTTTTTTTTTTTTTTTTTTTTTTTTTTTTGGTTTTTCGAGACAGGGTTTCTCTGTGTATCTTTGCGCCTTTCCTGGAGCTCACTTGGTAGCCCAGGCTGGCCTCGAACTCACGAACTCACAGAGATCCACCTGGCTCTGCCTCCCGAGTGCTGGGATTAAAGGCGTGCGCCACCACCGCCCGGCAATAATTCATTTCTTAAAACTGTGCTTTTCAGCCAATTTGAGTTTTTGCTTTTATATCTTCAGATACAGTTAGTCTCTTCTCTCCTTTTTTCTTTCCTTCTGGGTCTCAGCAATGTGATAATGTGTTCAGGAATTCTAAGACTTCACTTTCATTCATTTGTTTTTTTTGTCTGTTCACTAGACTGGATAATGTCAATCAACTGTCTTCACATTCTCACCTTTTTATTCTGGTTTATATTTTTCTGTCAAGTCCATTTAGTGCACTTTCTGCTTTTGTTATTGTGTTTTCCAAAATGAAAATTTTTATTTGGTTTTTTTAGAAGTGATTTGTAGCCAATAGACCGCTAAGTAAGTCAAGGTACCTGATGTACAGACCTGATGACTATGTGACCATGGGTTTGAAACCGTCCATTAGACCCTGCTGGGTTCATCCGTGGGTATACAACTGAACACTGCCTTTCTCAAGTCTGTCAACATCCAATAATTCAGCAGTAAGTAGTAAGGCCCCATGAGACCTTCCTACCCTTAGCCCACTGGAGGGTGGTGACTTCTGTACATCCAGTGCCCCTGGGCACAGCTGCTATGAGCTCATGACTGTCATGGCTGAGTTGCGCTTAGACGGTGACATTTTACATCCCTTCTCCCCATTTTCTGTCTCTTACATTTGTTCCACTCACTCTACTGCAACGTACCCCTTAAGGGGGTGATATGCATGTCCTGTGGCTTAGCATTCGATTTTCTTTATTCTCAGGCTCTTAAACAATCAAAGGTTTCTGCATTCACCTCTATCCACAGGTAAAAGAGGTTTCTCTGATGAAGATTGAGAGTAGTAGATTAAAAAAAAAAAACTGCTATTTGGAAGGCAGTTTGATGCTATGTCAACATAGGTGAGCAGCAGTAGTAAGATTTCCACTAGGGCTAAAGACCTCCCTAGTGGGGGGCTTTTGACCAATTTGCAGGGCTATGCATGTATTCCCTTTTGCCTCAAATCTAATCAGTTGTTAGTTAGACCCACAGCAGCTCTACCGTTACTGCCCAGATCAGACTTTTTGCCTAATAGGCTGGTATTATAATTCACAGAGTTCACATTGGAACAAGACAGTCGATGTCTTTACTGCCCCACCAGCCTTCAGAGCACAATTTGGCACCATGGAAGCCAGTCAGCAGGAAGGAAGCTTACAGGTCCATTCCTGTTTGATTTCTCTATGTCTTACACCCAAGATGCTCACAGTATCTTCAGCAATAGGGTCTTACAAACTAAGAGAAATGGCAAGAGCCTGTATGGTTGTGGGGGTCTCTGTAGCTCTTTCAGAAGAGGCCCATACTTAGCACTGGGGTAATTTCTAGTCATATATGACTTCTTAAGATGTAGCCTTTCTAGGATTATCTAGGCTTTCAGGGCATCTGCTTTCAAACTCTCTTTTATATTGTTTAATTGGGCAGCCAGATTACCAGTTTCCTTGTGTATTTTTCATAGCCCCTTCACATAAATTAATTCTTGTTACTCTGTCTTCTTGTCTCCCCTATTTCTCACTTCTCCCTGTGCCCCCAATACTCCCCCTGACTACTCTCATTTCATCTGTATGCTGTTAGCCTCTTTTCCCCAAGACAAACTACCCCACTGTTTCCTGTCCAGTTCCCTGGCTTCTGGAGGTCTCCAAGCTAAACATAAAAACCTAAAGAGTCAAAACTGGAGTCCACAGATGAGAGAACACGCAGCGTTTGTCTCTCTGGACCCTGGTTACCTTGCTCAATATGTCTTTCCAGTTTCATCTATTACCTTCACAGTTTACTTTTTGAATAGCTGGATAAAATTCCACTGTGCATGTGCACCATATTTTGTTATCCATTCACTGACGGCACTGCCTGCTTCCTAGCTGTTGCCAGTGGAGCAGCACTGAACACGGATGTACAAGTGTCTGTGATAGGATCAAAGACCCGTGGGAAGTGCTGAGGACTGGGGTGGCTGGGTTACATGGAAACTGGAGGGAGCAGAGATGATATTTTCTTGTTTCTTTGCATGTCTTTTTTCTTGTCTTAGTTTGATTTCTATAACTGTGTTAAAGACCATGACCAAAAGTAACTTGTGGGGTGGGGAGTTTATTTCATACAGTTCGTCACTGGGGGAAGTCAGGGTAGGAACTCAAGGCAAGACCATGGAAGCAGAAACTGAAGCAGAAACCATGGAGAATGCTGCTTACTGGCTTGTTCCCCATGGCTTCCTCAGTCTGCTTTCTTATTGTCCCCTAGACCACCTGCCCTGGGATGGCATCACACCAATGGACTGGTCTCTCCATCATCAATCATTGATCAAGGAAACACCCACAGGCTTGCCTACTGGCCAATCTGATGAAAGCATTTTTCAGTTGAGGTCCCCTCTTCCCAGGTGACTTAATTTGTGTCAAACGGACAAAAAAATAACGAGCACATTTTATGACTTTTTGGTGAAATATGTACATTTTAGGTAGCACACTATGGCAACTCTGGAAATAAAAGATTTCTCCAACCCCAGTATACAATTTGTTTTTCTTTTTCTTACTGTGACTGAGGTTCATGTAACTGCCCTCTCAATGGAATTCTGAAGAACATGCAATGTCCATCCCTCAGAGCTTTTCTCTGGTAGCTTAGTGACCAGCTAGGAGATTTGAGAAATTTCCTATAAGCCCAAGGCTTTGCTCATGGAGGTTGAGAGAGCTGGCTGCTCTTACAGAGGACCCTGGTTTGTTTGCCAGAAACCACCATCTGTAACTCCAGGTCCAGGGCACCCCAGTGCCCTCTTCTTACCCCTCTGAGCACGGATATGTGTGGTACATGTACATACATGAAGGTAAAACACTCAAACATGTAAAATAAAAATAAACCTTGACCCGAGAGACTTGCACATGGGCATTCTTCATGCTCCACTTTTCTCACGTACTTTCTCTCGGTGCAGCACATTTCTGTTTGGGGTTTTGTTTCCCTCCCGTGTCTCCGTTAGCTTGTCACTAACGACGCCATACCATCATCTGGAAGAGTCTGGGAGTGCTCTGAGAGGGAGCCTCTGAAAGAGGAAGGGAAAGTAACATGGAAGATGGCTTTTGTGGGAGACACCGTTCTTCATAAGCATGCATGCTTTTACCTCCAAAGCTGAGCGTTACAAAGAC